>NW_027266269.1:17529736-18168486 GCF_022045235.1 Haliotis cracherodii
TGCAGAAAGCATCCTGTGTTGGTTTAACAAGAATTAGTAAAGGTTAATTAGGTATGCCAAACACGTTAATTAATGAAAGAAGAGTAGTCAAAACACTGTTATTTCGAATTCCTACCCAGGACATCACACCCCTGCACGCTAAGGTCGGTGAGAAACCTTCTTATCAAAGTAAAGACACAGTCAAGACACTGACTTTTCGGTATGAACTCTCGGTGTGTAGCTAACTCCGGGAATTTGATATCAAAGGCAATATGTTCGGAGCAATATCGTCGCTCTACAAAGAAGTAAAGTGTTGTGTTCGGCTAAATGGGAGACACACCCCTTGGTTCAACGTAGACAGTGGATTAAAACAAGGTTGCCTACTCTCACCAATATTGTTTAATTTTTTACATAAATGACCTCATGACTTTAATTAATAATATGGACACTGGTGTATCTACTGGAAAATGTAAAGTAGGGATTTTAGCCTCTGCTGATGACATGTTGATGAATTGCCTTAACAGTTGGTGTTTGAAGAACGATATGTCTGTGAACTATTCCAAATCTAAAATGATTCATTTCCGTGGTGCAAGAGTGAAAAGAACAACCGAGGTTTTCAAGTGTGGATATGAATATATGGAAATAACGGAGAAATATACATATCTGGGAATACTACTCACAGAGCACTTAGATTACAAGAGAATGGCTAAGGCATCAGCAAGTTCGGCTAGCAGAGCGCTAGGTCTTTTCATAGCGAAATTCAAGCTTTAAGGTGGCATGGAGTTTGGGACTTTTACGAAACTCTATGACTCAATGGTGTGGTCGGTGATTGAATACGGAGCTAGCATTTGGGGTACATACAACATGTCATGCATAGAAGCTGTCCAGAACCGAGCCATGAGATACTTCTTAGGGTTGAGAAAATTTGCGCCTAACAACGCTGTTTCAGGAGACATGGGCTGGGACCCGACTACAGTGCGACAGTGGGGGTCAGTCACCCGACTATACATGCGCCATAGGAGAATGGACCATTAGCGTCTCAACTACAAGATATTCAAGCGGAGTCATCAATGGACAATAAGACGAAAATCCAACTGGACCTTCCGACTACACAAGAATCAAGCCTAACTCACATTATACCACTGGACAAAGTATATGGAAGTCATTACATTGTGAATACTATCCAAGATAAGACTATGCAGCAATTTAAAGAAAATTGGAGGATCGAGGTTTCACAACAGGAAGGAAAGTGAGGAATCGGCGGAAATAAGCTAAGAACATACAACAGTTTCAAGGAAGGTTACGAAACGGAGTATTATGTTCGAACCCCTATGCCGAGGAGATACAGGTCGGCTTTAGCCAAGTTCAGGAGTGGGATGGCGCCCCTCAAAGTAGAGACTGGACGCTACACAAACACGCCCCTAGATGAAAGAATATGTTCATTTTGTGCTGATGGTATAGAAGACGAAGAGCACGTATTACTAAGATGTCCTAACTATGAAACCGAAAGAGAAGAACTGTTAAGAAAATGTTGCGATGTTGAAGACGATTTTAAGAATGTCGATGATCCGAGAAAAGCCAGTTTTATCCTGTCTTCCCCAGATGTGATATATTTAAGTGCCAAAACCTGCTATAACATTTTATCTAAAAGATATGATTGCCTTTATTCTTAATACATGGTTTTACTTTAATATGCCTTGTAGTTTATATTTTAATATGCTCTTTTTATGAAAAGTCTCTCGTAACCGTGTATAGGGTGGCTCGTTACATTTTATACTTGTATACTTTTACATATGATATGTTTTTGAGATATAAATTTTTGTATTTTAAAAGTATGTATAAATCATTGTAATGAGGTGAGACTATAATAAATTGTCTGTCTGTCTGTCTATAATTATCAGTTTATTACATTGCTGAAGATACATTTTGATTCAAACTCAATTAAATGAGCAAAACTATCCGTTTCTGGACATTTGAGATCTGCCTAGATATGCACGTTTTATTATTCTGCAATCCATTTTAGTATTACACGGCCCGACTTTTAGGCAATCCCCTTATATAAGTATATATCAAAACCCGTGAAAGCTAACTCAGTTCAATGACACTGAAATAATTAAGGCACTTGCAGTGACCAGTTAACAACCAATTAATGATATAGCATATTAAGTACAGGGAACTTCATTGTAAATTGGCAAATGCACCTGTGGCTGTCTGGCTTATCTGTCTCAACAATCGTGGAAATGCTGTTTGCCGACACTTCTAATGATCTTATAACAGCCAAGAACTTGCGCATAACCATTGTCTTACTTACTTACATTGGAGATTTTACGTGCGCTTTCCGACTTCAGCGTATTTCGCACACGGGCCGGCCAGGCCATTTAGTGTATTGTTCGGAAGGGGAAAAAAGGGGTTTGCAGCCAGGATGGGGCTTTATTGGCTGCTTATATAATGTTTTTGAAATTTTGAGATTTGGAAGATGCCAAGGGTTGAGGTGGTAGTCTAAGGGAATGTATGGAGGTTTATGATTTTTGGATCCAGATGTATTGTATTTGTTTGCCTGCCCTAGTTAGATCGTTTGTGCTTTTAAGTATTTGGTTTATAAGTTTGGGTCGGTTTTTGGTGTTTTTATTTTTGAGAGCTTGAAGGCCGGTGAGTGAGTCTGTTAGTATTAGGATTTTTTGGTGATTTTTGGTTTGTTGGTTGTGGAGTGCTGTGGCCATGCCAATTAGCTCTGCAGTAAAGATGGATTGTTGTTTGTCGATATGATTTTGTTTGTTTTGTTGGTAGCCATTGTCATGACACTGACCATTATTTATGATAGCTGTGTGGAAATGTAAGACAATAAAATAAATGTGACGACTACTGCTGACTGTCCCCAGTCAGCAGGAGAGGCGACCCCCGACATAGAATGCATGAACTGGTTGAGTGACTTCCTTCCATCAGCATGAAGGGATTATCTACAGAGAAAGAGAGGATTAAAAATCCTAAAGATACCGTTTCTGCATTGTATAAGTATTCACATCCAGTTTCATCCAACAATAAACTGTTTCCTTTGGTATCCCTAAGCAGCAATACTCAGTATTCGCATTGGGCAACTGTAAAAACATCACAAACCCTGATGAGATTCTGTGTACATGGTAACACCAGGTTTTGGTTCAGATCACAAATTCTATCTATAGCCAGACATGGTAGTTTGTGTTCATTTCCAATATCCTTTTATAATATCAATGGTAAATGGTAGAGTCCCCAACAAAACTTCCTCTTATTAATTCGTACGAAAACAAAATAAAACATGGGGTGTTGGGAAATGGAGCATATCCCTAAGTGAGAAAATAAAACGTCAGTGGTGGTGACTGCTCTAGCATAATAGTACCATTTGAAGCATAAATTTGGCGAACGAACATCATTATATTTACAATCACCTTGAATGACTCATATAGGCAAAAATTAAAACGAAACGTCCGCAATCCACAAACACAATCAGTTAATTAATTGCGAACATCTGCCAAACCGCGACAATCCTGTCAACTTGGGGGTTTCTGTAGCAATGAACGCGTATCTTCATTCACTACTGTTCTACTGTCGGCAAGTCACAACAGCAAGACTTGGGCCTAGTGGAATGGTTTACGTATATAAGTCCAGCAACCGAGCACTTCTTCTTCTTCTTCATTAACTCAAGTTTCACATCTCATTGTTCTGTTTTCTCCCTATATTCATTTGATCTATTTGTCAAATTCAACTGAAACCCGGTCCGTGTTACGTGCATGGCAGACGTTTGCTCAACGGGTTGCACATGCGCTGCACATCCGGTGCACACCTGTGTTCAACGGGTGCTCAACCCGTGTGCGACTCGTTGAGCACCCGTGTCACAGACAGACAGTTTATTAGGCTCTCACCTCATGTATAGCAATATATACATAAAATAATATACATCTATTATAAAAGCACAGAATCCATTATAAACGAATTGCGAGGAATCATATATAAAATAGGTTATACATTATTCCCTGACAGCATTCCCTGAAATAAAATAGAAATTATGCATTATAAAATCAGAAATATAAAATCGCTCTTCGCCAGGTTTAGATTAAATACAAGGTTTTGGCCGAAATTGAAACGAAGCTAGTAAAACACAAATGTTATCAATATCAGACAGAGTTGTATTGTGGTAATCGCCGCGTTGCGTTCTGCTCTAGCTTGTACCTCAGGTCTGAATACACTGCACAAGAAGAAGAAGAAGAAGAAGAAGAAGAAGAAGATTTTATTAACGTCTCACTTGTATACCACATTTTTGTTAAAACAAATTAAAAATATAGTTACATTAAAATTGTATACAACCAATCGCACAGCGATTTATGAGAGACGGTACATTGTAAACAGGCACATAGTAAAAATAAGCAAAAGCTAAATATTTAAATATACGTAAATTAATATACAATACAATTTAGGACTCAATGATATAAAATATTCCTCCGGGTATATAAAATGTCATGGCAGGTCCTGGCACAGTAAAAGGTAAGGTCATCAGTTGATAGAATCCTAATATATTTATCTTGCTCTGTCAAAGAATTAAAATCTATCCATAAACTATTGCACTTGTTGATGAGGCTAAAACGTATATCGTCATTACGGGACATAATAAAAGGACATGCTTCTCATCTTCTATGACATTTTTGCAGTTAAAACACAGCCGCATCTCTCTGGGTATGTTCTCGTATCTGCCCGTTTCGATCCGCAGAGGGGCCACGCCCAGTCTAAACTTTGCTAGTGCACTTCTGTGTTTGCGTGGGATTGGTCGACTGACATAGCTTTCTTGTCCATATTCACTCTTAAATTGTTTGTACGACCATAACTTGCTGCTTCCAGTATGTGCTGCTTCACTTCGGATTGTTTCCTCCCATGACTGTTTGTATCTGTTAAAGACTGTATCATGTACAGTTTTAATAAAGAGACCCTTTTCCAGATTGCCGTCGTATAGAATGAAATGACCCAAGTTGAAGTATGTAAAAAGTTCTTCACACGATGATTCCAGTTTTTCAATGATGTCTCATTTGCCCATCGGAATATTCTCTTGTTGATTCTCCTTGTACTTGTGTTGGTCATTCTCGCCCAATGTCTAGCAACAGATGTCCATTGTCGGACCCCCGGTGCACAATGTAGAACACATGAGTCTCATCATCAATGCAGTTGTCACAAAAGGGGCATAACTGTTGTTGAATGGACAGTCTATCATATCGTCCCGTTTCAATAGGTATGGGGGCGACACCACAGCGAAATGTACTTAATGCACTCCTGAAGTTTCGGGGCATGTTAACTTGAGTATGAGGTTCCATGCAGTAATCTTGTTTTAAAAGTCGATACATTCTCAATAATTTTGTCGAATGTTGTCTCTCCATTCTTCCAATGGTTTCAGTTCATATGCAATAATAACACTATCGATCGATTCTTGGTTATAAAGTTTCAAGGTTGTAGGAATTACGCGACCCTTGGTTTCCAAAGAACTTGTAAATTCTCTAGATTCCTATCTTAAATCTTGATGCTCGGTAATTGTCTTGTAAGATGGATATTCTTCTGTTCAATCTATCCACATTCATGTTCACCAATCTTTAGTCTGGTAATAAGACCCAGGTTTCTACTCGCATTCTCAACGCGTATAAGGGGAAGGAACTTCTGCGTAGCGTGTATATGTAATTTCGGTAGTGATAAATACAAGATTAATACACAATGTGTGACATTTTTCATTGTGTGTAATCGTCTCCTAAAATAAGAGACATGCATTGTTGTTCATACTGTCAACCACTTGTGTGAATGGGTATGCCTCAGTAATGTACATGCCACTTAGATATAGCTTAAATATTGATGTTTCAGGTATCATATAGCATGCACTCACTCACATCTCCAAAACCCAAGACGTGCGTGTGTAAGCAAAATGAATAATTGTGATATTTTACAAACATTTTAATACTTTTACAAGCAACCTGTCTGTTGGTGGATGAAACTATAGCTCTCAGCATCATATTTCTTCATTTTTATTTCACTCTAAATAGCAAAGATGAACAAATAACAAAACTGAATCAATTAAAAGCATATTATACTAGTTATTAGGATAAGCATACGCGATTTAATACCTTTTGACGATTTGATTTGTACGTGGACTTCTGTTTTACTAACGCGTATCTATTTGGTCAATATGTTTTGTACACAAAGGGGAACATGTGTTTAATTGTAAACATTTCATATGTCCTTTATCTTCTAGCCTTCCTACAAGACTGTACTGAATGATATGTAGATGGATATATAGTGATGTTATAGTGCAATATGTTTTCAATATTTTTAAAACTTCATTTATCCAAATTACCTAATAGTTCAATATGTTTCAAGAGTGCACCGAAATTCTATTCCCATTGTACACAGCAAACATGCGGCGTATCTCCTCTAATTATATGCCCCCTCCAGACGGGACCTTTAATTCCCAGCGCTATGTATAAACGTCAATTAACGCCTCCTTACGTCGCCGGATGTTAAGTATACACATGTACGTGAGTCACTGACCTTGACCCACGTTACGTAATTTCTCCCACGTTACGTAATTTCTCCATCTTCAAAACCTGACTGACAATGTCAATTAGAGAGACGGGCCCAAATCATCGACAGAAGCGGGTCTCCGCACCAGGAAGATTGGTCACTTGGTCGCGGTGTGCGTTCTGTCACGTTATAACAATATGTACCTTTTCGACCTATTCCAACCCATCATCAATAAACATGACTGCTGTCGTCTTAAACTTCACCCCTGAGTTTTGTCTTCCTTCAGCACCCTTGAGCTACCATCAAACGGCCGAAAAATAGGGTCTTTGTAAGAAATTCATTCCCTATAATACGCAAGTCTAGATAAGCAGACACTCTAAAGACGTCTTTTCTAGGGGCGCTTATTCTTATTATTTATATAATCTAGAAATTATGATTTAAACTAACATAAAGTCCATATTATATCGTCCAGTGGTCGGAATTTGCTCAGATCTGAGGAAAGATTTTAATGTTTGAAGTTTCCATTTACAGGCACTGTAGTGGTCATTACGCAGGGTCATGGCTAATGACAAACAGGTATAACTCATAATACTACCATCACACCAAAGTAGTTCTACACCGTTCTAAAAAAAATACTGAAATGGGCTGTGATCAAGGTAGAACCCGTAGTTTGGAATGAAATACGATGCGAGTTCGTTCATAAGCAGTCCTCAATACGTTTCTTATCTTGTTCTTATCTCATTCTTAGCCAGTCTGCAGTCCGTTTGTATCCAGTTCAGATCGCGTAAAAGTGCCCGTTCACCTCAATGCCGACAACGTTTTGAAGCAGTTCGAGCACGTGCGTTGCCGTTCTCAACCCGTTCTGAACCAGTTCAACCTCGTTCTACCTCGTTCACAATACGTCCAAACCAGTTCTAACTAATTTTTAACCCGACCAACTCGTTCGCACTACGTCCTCATCTCGTCCCCAGTGCGTGTGTATTCGACTCCTAGCCCGACTCCTTTGGATACCGAGTACGTTGTATCCAGTCTTCTTTCAAGTTCAGGGCTCCGAGCTGTACACATCATGCCTCCAAACAAAAGTCGATTCAGATAGACAGGGCATAGATAGATACAATGCCATGTTTATTGTTGAAACCGCGAATGAAACAACTAAAACAACATCGTTTCATATAAAAAACTTTCATTACACTACAGCTTGACATCTCATGTACATTTTGAAATGATGGTAACATAATATTTTTTACCAATAAACATAAGAATGTTATAAAGTCATTAGCTAAAATTCAACATCAAACAGTGTTTCAATCATGGCTCTCATAGTTCAATCATCCTGTCCTGCCATGGCACCCATCCTGTTGGGCTGTTGAAAAAAGCTCTTTAATAGTTCCTTTGTCTCTTGGCCAAAACAGTGTCCCTATTTCCTCCCTGTGGGACGTGCCGTCTGCCAGGTTGGCATATTGTCTCCAGAAAATAAGGATGAGGTTGTGTGCAGCATTCCAGCATCCACTTGAATGTTTTAAATGGCTGGGTTTCAGATACGGATGAGGTTGAGACGACACATACAAGCTTCAACAATGGTCTGTACAGTCACTGTCAACAGCTGCATTGTTGAAAAGAGGACTCTCCATATCTGGGCCAGAATGCCAAATGCATTTTCAACCACACGTCTGGCACTAGAAATCCTATAGTTTGCAATCATTTGTTCTCTAGTCAGGTGATGGTCTGAATATGGCTTCATGAGGTATGTGCGAAGACCAAAAGCATCAGCTTCCAGCAGGAAATAGGGAAAGTCCTCTTGGAAAAGGTGAAGGTGGAGGGAGTCCAATGGAGTCATTTTCTAAACAGACTGGCTTTCAAAACCACCAACATCTATCCACATAAATTTGCAGTCAGCATCTACCAGGGCCATTATTACCACTGAAAAGAAGCCTTTATAGTTGTGGTACATAGTTCCAGCCTGGGAACTCAGGGCACCACAGGCATGTGGGAAATTCCAGCGCATGCGGAACTCCTCAGCAACTTCTTCCCAAATGCCTCTGTCAACAGGGCATGTGATGACTTCATTCTTAAGCACCATCACCGTGGCTTCACAGACATGTTTCCCCAACAAGCACATTGTGTTTCTGGCTTCCCTAAATTCATATTGCAGGGTGGCATAGGAATCTTCTGTTGCCAGATGACGCAGTCTGACGGCAAGTTTCAAACCGGCTTCCAGATCCTTTCTGTAGTTGGTGTCTTGTTTTTTTTATGAAGAGGGTGATGAGTTCAAGAAGTTGGTCAAACATGGGTTGGGTAATTCTCAAGAAGTTGTAGAAGGACTCTTGATCATCCAGACGGAGGTCCCCCATCAGATGATGATAATGTCCTACAACTATTCTCCTCTCAGGTTCCAGCCACTTCCTCACCTAACAGCTCCTTAATTGACTCCTTCTCTCTTCGTCTACCATCTCAGTGCACTCTTCCTTGGATAAAACCAACATTCAACATGTTAATGTATGCAAAGTTATCCATGGTTCTTGGCACAAATCTTGAAAATCTTCACGTCAGGAAATGATGTGCACTGCCTGAAATCTCTAGCCCATCTGATGAACCTGAAACCCAAGCCGTATTTATACCCTAGCTTGTCCTGTCGTACTTCAGACGGGGTGGTTGTAGTAAGAACTGCGTGAGAACTTCATAAACATACTCAAAACTAGGAGAACTTAATGAGAACCTACTAAGACCTTCATCACTTCGGGCTTTCCTCCCACATTAAGCTGACACTCCGGATATAAGTGGAATACTATTCAAAGCAGCGTTAAACCCAACTCACTCACAAGTTAAGAAACCTGTCAAAGCAATAAACCAAGCAGAACTGTAAACCGCTGCATGAAACGGTATGTGTCATACATTACATACAGTGAACAACTTGAAACAATACTGTGCACAGCAAACTCCATACATGTGATTATGAAGACAACTCATCACAAAATTCTTTGTTTTACATGAGTTGTTTATGAAACAAAGTCCTACTTTATAGAAGCCTGGTATTTAATCGTGTCTAACAATAAGTTGCAATAGCAGCGTGAAGGGAAAAGGATTGAGTGCAGGTTACATGCTTGGCCTGAATTGCTCCCTATGCTCTGTCATATGCTCTGTCTGTCTGAATAACATAAGATACATTGCAAAGATAGTGCGCTTGAATAGGATATGATGTACAGCATTGCAAGGTAAGTGGGTGATGAAGATGGTAGAAGTCGGGTCCAAGATTATTACACTTATATAGCGACATGCATGCACATGTGTGAGTGCGTGTGTGGCTACTTGTACTAGTCCGGACTGATACCGATTTACAGTTCTGGCCTGCTGAGATACCATGCCGCAGTTTAACATGAATACCCCACTCAGACACAGTATACTGACTCCGAGCTGATCAGTCCTTTTTTAAGCACCTTAATGCCGAGCGCCAGACAGGGTAACAACCAGTACCATCTTTTGGCGTCTTTTTTTATGACGCCGCCGGGGATCGAACCCCGAACCTTCCGCTCTTCGGGCGCACGCTCTACCATGATATTATGGAGGCGGCCCAGTGCATGATTAAGCTATATGCTACGCCTATAACTAAAGGAGATAATAGACTGGTTGACTTTAGTTTATAAAGTATATTTTCCCTAAACGGTTTTAGCTCTTTTAAAAACCTAATGAACAAATTGCATGAATTATCTGCATGACGAAACATGGCTGAGACAGGCGATTGGTTAAAAAATATCCAGATGAAGTCACTCTCAGTTCATGTTACAGACTCCCTTCCAGGTGAGGAAGAATAACCATAGGCCAGCTGCGACACCAGAGCTACATAACAGGGGTAGCTCCGGGTGATCGAAGGGCCAAACTGGACTTAGTGTGGCATGAGCGCACTGACTCAGGGGAATGTTTTTTCCATGAACACAACAAAATGCAGGCCCACCAGTAAATGATGGCACATATATATCTTCTCTTGGAATGCCAGTAAAACTGTTTATACCTACTTGCAATTGTATACAATCTACATGATTCAGTGAATTAAATAAGGGGCGGTCGGGTAGCCTGGTGGTTAAAGCATTCTCTCGTCACGCCGAAGACCCGCGTTCGACTCCCGACATGGGTACAATGTGTGAAGCCCATTTCTGGTGTCCCCCGCCGTGATATTGCTGGAATATTGCTAAAAGCGGCGTTAAACCATATTCACTCACTCACTCACTCAGTGAATTAAATAACAAATTGCTTTTGAATATAAAACATGGATAGACCAACCAGGAAAGATATCGATGGTACCAGTTAAATTCACACTACAATAGAAAATAGTGTTTGATAATACTTTGTACGTGTGCAGTGCAGTATTGTACATACAAGTAAATTTGATTATAATAAATAGGCGATGGTGTTAACTATGATATATCCTTACTTGTCATCGATGTCTTGACATCGGACAATGAACGATAATTCGATATTCTAATTCAAAATATAAATAACTTCGTCATGGGAATGTGCCGGAAGTCCCAGAAATACAATGTTCGTAGTTAAAATTAAAAAGCTACAAAATAGAATCCAAATGGAGCCCAAAACAATGCTTTTTTCAGGCCAGAACTGAGACAACATTGACTTGCCAAATCAATATTGACCTATACACTAAGTGTGTGATCTTCTACATATCCATTGCAGTAATGTATAAACAATTAAGTTTTGATTATATTAAATAAACCACAGTGTTAACTATGATAAATCCTATAGAATCCAAATGAAGCCCAAAACAATGCTTGATTTCAGGGCCCAAACTGAAGCAATCTTAAATTGCCAAACTTCATCATTCTTGACTTGAGTTGGAGTTTATATTCTGGGGTCTGGTAGACACACAAGCTGTGTGTATCGCATGGAGAACTGGCCAGTAGAGAGAATCCCGCTTGGATCAGCCTGGGCCAGTGTAATCGGTATCCTCCCATAAGTTACACGCCCCATTTGTCACACACCTTAAAACAACGTAGGTCACAGCTGAAGGCACTGACTGGTTTAACCTAAGTTACCTAAGTATTAGAATGGAGTGATCCAAGAAAAGTAGAAAAGTAATCTTGTACTTTGGAATTTGTTTCGTTGGAGTGAGTGAAGCAATATAGACTTGTCAAATCATTCTTGACCATTTCAGATTTATCTGGGGGACAGATAGACTATTACTTAGTCAATGTAAACATTTCTTTAAAATAAGTTTCTTTTTCTCAGAAAGAACCTTTCCTCTTCTGCTGTTTGGATTCAAGCAAACTAGACCTAGGCTTGCCTAGGCTTTTAATGGAAAAACTACCTAAGAACTGACTGGGTCAGCCCGGGCCAGTCTTATCAGATATGACCGAATAGGACAATACACACAGACAGGAACGTACTAAATACGTCAGTACACAGGCAGGAACATACTAATTACGTCAGTATACAGGCAGGAAACGCTAAATATGTCAGTATACAGGCAGGAACATACGAAATCCGTCAGAATACAGACAGGAACATACCGAATACGTCAATACACACAGACAGGAACGTACTAAATACGTCAATACACAGGCAGGAAACGCTAAATACGTCAGTGTACAGGCAGGAACATACGAAATCCGTCAGTAAAGGCCGGGATAGTCTAAATACGTTAGTATACAGGCAGGAACATACTAAATACGTCAGTAAAGGCAGGGATATTCTAAATACGTTAGTATACAGGCAGGAACATACTAAATACGTCAGTATACTGGCAGGAACATACTGAATACGTCAGTATACAGGCAGGAACATACTTAATACGTCGATGTACAGGCAGGGACATACTGAATCCGTCAGTACACAGGCAGGAACATACTTAATACGTCGATGTACAGGCAGGGACATACTGAATCCGTCAGTACACAGGCAGGAACACATTAAATACGTCAGAATACAGGCAGGAACACACCGAATACGTCAATGCACACAGACAGGAACGTACTAAATACGTTAATACACAGGCAGGAATATACTAAATACGCCAGAAAACAGGCAGGAACATACCGAATACGTCAATACACAGGCAGAAAACATTAAATATTTCAATACACAGACAGGAACATGCTAATTACGACAGTACACAGGAAGGAACATACTAATTACGTCAGTATACAGACAGGAACATTCTAAATACGTCTGTATAAGATATGATCATACTAAATACGTCAGTCCACAGGCAGGAACATGCAAAATACGTTAATATACAGACAGGAATATACTAAATACGTCAATGTAAAGGCAGGAACGTATTAAATACGTCAGTATACAGGCAGGAACGTACTAAATACGTCAGTATACAGGCAGGAACGTACTAAATACGTCAGTATACAGGCAGGAACGTACTAAATACGTCAGTATACAGGCAGGGACATGCTCAATTCTTCAATATACAGGCAGGAACATACTAAATACGTCAGTATACAGGCAGGAACATACTAAATACGGCAATGGACACGCGAGAACATGCTGAATACGTTAGTATACAGACAGGAACATACTTAGTAGGTCAGTCCACAGGCGGGAACATACTAAATACGTCAGTTTACAGGTAGGAACATGATAAATACGTCAATGTACAGGCGAGAACATGCTAAATACGTCAGTCTACAGGCAGGAACATGGTAAATACGCCAGTATACATGCAAGAACATGGTAAATACGTCACTACACAGGCAGGAACATACTAAACACGTCAGTACACAGGCAGGATCATACTAAATACGTCAGTTTACAGGTAGGACCATACTACATATGTCAGTACACAGGCAGCAACAGGCACGACGAAAGACAAATCCTGATTGTTACAACTAATGATTGGTGATATCAAAGTCATCAAAGATGCGATGTGGTTTATCGCGATTACTCGTGCTATAACATGGGTGTGTGGCGTCACACAGACTTTGTGAATACTCAGACGATGACCTGTTTTTTTAAGATAAAGTCGACTTGATTTGTTTGACAGCTGTTCTTGTGATAAGTAAGAAACTACGAATGTTTCTTAAGTGTCCGAAAACCCATAACACCGGTATAAATGTAAAAAAACAAGGGACTTGCTTGTAAACAAGCGATGAACATTTATTCCGGGTGTCTGCTAAGCTGGTGATGCAACAGGTTGTGACGTCCGTGCGTAGCCCAGCTAACACACGACGTTGTCCCAACGTTGTGGAAGAGTAACGTCGTGATATAACGTTGTCACAACGTTTTTATAACGTCAACGTGCAACGTTATTTCACAACGTTATAACAACGTTGCACATTCACGTTGTGAAAACGTTGTGCATCGGACATCGCACAACGTTTTGTAACTAAGTTTCTGAAACGTCGGTGTAACGTTATAGAGTTTGCTTCTCGATAGTCATAAAGGAATAGAAGGCTTTATAAAAATCAACATGAATTTGTTAGAATACCAAGGCAGTATAATGCATTACCTTCCTGTATATTCGGCATTTGAATTTTCATCAGTTAATACAAAAATTTCCAGAACGTAATTGTGTATCTCTATGACAACGTTAGTATTCAATATATTGTAACGTTATTCCACAACGTAACAACAACGTTGCAAATTAACGTTGTGATAACGTTGTGCTTTGGACATTACAGCACCTTTTGTAAATGATGTTTATGAAACCACTTATAGATGTACCATCTCTTAGTTTTATTTATTTAAAACATTATATCTATTAACGAAATGATCTGTCTACTAAATGTTGCCACAAGCAATATATTACAGTTAAAAACAATTGGCGCGCATTTTTGCGGCGTGAGGGCGACTGCTGAAAAGTTTAGCCTGTTGCCTCGTGAAGTGACGTCAGAATGAAGTCCCATTGTCGAGGAAGATTTGTTGTCACCAGCCATCTTAGTTCAAGCTCACTCTGGACATATTACAACCAAGTGATTGTGCAGCAACTGGAACTGGACAGATGATCTGTGAATTCGGATTAGGTAAGTTAATTTTTCAAAAGCCGTCTCCGCTTGTTGATATGTTTCTGTACATGCAGACAGTCAAATGATTTAAATGTATCGTATTATTCAGAAGTGGCGGGGTTTAGAATGCAGTTTGTCGGTCACTTTCACCGAGCGTCAGTGTTGATATTAATATTTCATACACAGAACATTATGTATATAGAGGTGAAGGAGGCCCACGACTTTTTTCCGTTTTATTATTTTATTGATACCAAGGGTATTTACCAAGGGCAAGCAGTAGGCCTATATGTTTGACCAGAATTCAGTCTGGCGGCGTTTTGTGGCCGTCATATTATGTTCGGGTTTCGATCGTAAGCGTATAGGTCTGTAAATAGGCCTAACTTATGCATAGCCCTCTGACCACTGACAGTTATCGCCATTTCATCCTTGTTATTCTGAAATCATTACTATTTTATTTTAAAGTTTACATGTACTAATCTTCTGACTGTGATTTTTGTGAAACAATGTGGTCATGGGAAAGGTTGAGTAGATTTCTCTTATACAGCGAAGAGAGGGAATCAAAACAATGGAAGTATTTTCAGATCGACACTCTGTAGGCTGCTAGTTATAGCCCTAGTCTTAAGCGTGCAATGATGTTATGAAAAATTATATTTTCGAGAAGTAGCCTAAATGTGCATCATCTGGTTGTTGGTGCTGTCTATAAAGTTTATTTTAGCAAGGCGCTTATCATGTATATTTTTAATATTTCAAAAAAAAAGAATCAATTCATCATTTTCCGATAACTAGATCTATATTTTCTAATGAAAACGAGCAAAAGTAAAACGAGTCTCTCGTCGCGCGCTATAACGGGGTGTTTGTTGTATTGTCCTCGCTGGTGATGATAAGCTGGTCGATAGTCAAAAGTTAAATATCTCCATATATTGTCAGTGATTTTGTCATCGTTTGTTGATTATCTTGGCGTAGCCAATGTGCACCAATGAAAAATACAATGCAATTGATAGCAACCATATTCGTTCGGTTTACGATCTCAATATGTTGCTTACAGATTTATATTTAACGATATTGAACTGTATCATGTTAATAAACGTAATAACAAATAAATTTCATGTGATACTTGGTTCTCTGAAACTTTTTGACAATGAGATGGTGCTCGAAAACTGAACGAGTAAGATCCAGTGCTCGGTACGAAATCGTACTGGAGCTATATAAACAGCGCTGCGATTAAGATGTGAGTCGTAATTATTTACAATGCCTCTCTAATATATCTGTTCTCGTTTGGATTACGGTTTAGAAAAGGTCCCCAAGAAAAAATGTTTGTACAAACATGATTGTGTGTCATTGTACTCCGACAGAGGTTGTGAGACGTGGCTCACTATAACAATCACTGGTTTGCCTGACCGATCGGACGTTATACATGGGGGCTTGAGATTTACATTTTTTCCTCTATTTTAGGCAATTATACAATGTATGTTTTGGGATAGACTATAGATTTAAATATATGCTTATTGAATATAGTTCTAGTTTTGACTTTTTATATGTTTTCGTTGCAGCAAGGGGGGAAATGTTACGCGACCATTCCAGGAGATATAATCAAGAATGTTGAATCACTGAGATACACACCAAATACACCCTGGGCTATGAATTATGTTAACGTAAGTACAATTGTTTACAGTTACATTCCATTGTCTATATTCATGTTAATTGTTTGGGGTTTTTTTGTTTTTGTTTTGCATTAAATGAATTCTAAGAATGTAGATCTATTTATATAAATCTATGCTCGTACCACGTTTTGTATTCAACCTGTTTCTTGATGTCTCTGAATGAATGTTAAAATTTGTTTCCATCAGACACTTGCAGTATACATCATTGTTTTTATGGAGCTTTATCTCCAAAGTCCAAATGAATGTTTCTCGTCATATAGTATCTTTCAAATACCTGCTCGAGATTTATTAAGCTGTTTGTATTTCAGGGAAGTGGAAGTGAACACCAAAGAAAGAAGATTCTGGCATTCAATAATTTCGAAAAGTGTATAAATTTTCAATTATCTAAAAATATTAAAATGTCAACACAAATGTGTCTTGGAGTTCTTTGTTGAAAGGTGACGTCGCATGACTGAAAGTTGAAGTGTACTATATGGACTTGATTAGAGACCGACCATTTAATATTCAAGGAGGTGGGGACCTGGAACTTTTCTATTGAGATTACATATATTTTCGGTCACAGCTACAAAATCAGATATAAGATTTTATTTAACTCTGTGAGCCTGAAGATAAGCACCTTGCATCTAGATCTATGTCATTTTGTGGCAGGCACTTTTTTTCACCAGTCTGAACCGGAATTATTTTTGTCAAGAATTTTCGGTGACAATATATTTTTTCGATAAAATTGCAGGACCCGACCCGCCCCAGAAAATATTATACGGTCAACCCCTTTCAATGTCTGCCATTCTTATTTTGTTTCCTGCAGTACTTGCCTAAAAGGTAATGGTGTCTGCCTTTGTTATAGTCATATGTATCTAGTTAACAGCTCAGTGGTGTTTTTACTTTTTGAACATTGTCAGCAAAACCAGATCTAACTGTTAACTCGGCTAATCGACGCCCTGGTTTTCAAACATTGGTAAAAAGTGTCTCGAATCATACACATTCACCTGACTAAAGCATATTCTAAAACATTTCCAGAACATGTTTTTGGTTTGGTTTTACAACATTTTAGTGGGGTATGTTCACAACGTATTTCATCCTTGTAACAGTTATTTCACGTCGTTGTGACAACGTCCATGGTAGTACACAGAATAACGTTGTAGGGAGGCATTATAATAACATTGCCACAACGTAAAATACAACATTACCACAACGTCAAATACAACGTTCCCTCAACGTAAAAATACAACGTTCCCACAACGTAAAATACAACGTCATCACAACGTTGTCACGACGTGAATATGACGGAACACAACGTTAGGCCATGACGTTGTGACAACGTAAATGGGAGTCCACAGAATAACGTAATATGGACGTAACATCCGCAACGTTACCACAACGTTATCACAACGTTGTCACAACGTGAAATTGTTAGCTGGGAGGTGACCTGGTAATATGTATTCCCGAGACAGGAGAAGACACTTTACCAACATAATGGATTTACCACATTGTTTACATCAGGTAAGATTTGAACAACACGTGTATCATAGTAGCGATTTTATGAATGAGAGTATGAAGGTTATATCAATTGCAAGTTTGTTTGTTTCTTCTTTAACGCCGCACTCAGCAATATCCCAGCTATATGACGGTGGTCTGTAAATAATCGAGTCTGGACCAGTCAATCCTGTGATTGACATCATAAGCATCAATCCACGCAATTGGGATCGATGACAAGCATCAACCAAGTCAGCGAGCCTGACCACTCGATCCCGTTAGTCGCCTCTTACAGGCACAGTAGCCTTTTATGGCCTTTTATATACCTATTTTACCCCGGATCTCCAAGGGTCCAATAGCAAATAGTAAATTGGTTGTTATAAGATTTTTTATTTAATGCTCTATCCATATAGGAGTGGTACCAGGTTGATGATAATGAAACGATTTGGCAGTGGCAGCATTGCCCTTACGTTTCGGCTGCCATTTAGGGAGGTCACTCTATCTATGAATACGAAAGAGTTGCCTTTCCTTTAAGACCTTCGCACCAAGCTCTTCGCAGCGATACCCCGTGCGCGGAGCTCTTTATACTATGTTACCGAGAGTGTAACGAAGCTGTCAGTTGCTTTGAAGCACAGGAGTCCGTATCTAAAAATAGACGCCCTCATGCATATTCATGACCATCTCCACACTCCTGTGTTTGAAGGAGCTTGACCTTCGCATTCAGTCGTTAACCTTTCAACTGCAGACATGTGCGAAGACGTGTAGTCAGTCCTGTATCATGGAGCCAATAAGGTATGGTACGTATGCTGCTACAGCTTGACATACACATGTATTACTACATCACCATTCACTGTGTCCTTTATTGTATTTTACTTGTAGTAATCATTCTGAAACGTCGCCGATAACCCTCGAATTGTTCATAATGTTTTGGAAAATAGGAACGCCGAAGTGACATTTCCGCCATATTGGACATTGAATACAAAACCACATTTAATTGTAGGCCGGTCACATGGGACGCCTACTATAGCTACATCGCGTGTATTTCAGCAACAATACATACATCCCTGATTTCCTCATATATCTCAAAATCAAATGACAAATGGTCTTTGTCACCAATACAAAGTGTCTAGATGAAATCAAGCGAAATATATTGGGCGTGAAAACGAACGCTGTGCTCGGTAAACTGCACTTGTTTGAATTGTGAAGAAAGCTAAATTCACATTTTACACTGTGTAGCATTTCTCCTATTTTGAGACATCCATTTCATTGTAGACATTAGCTCAATGTTTTTAGAGTATGCCTGGGAAGAGTATCGTAGCAAGAATTAGGGAATTAAAGATGGATACATTACAATTACTTGGTAAATGCAACAGGAAGAGTCAAAGTTTCGGTACTTATCGGCGTTTCTGACTATTTCTCTTGGATACAATGGATAACATAATATTTCTGGTTATTTACAAGCCACATTTAATAATGTATATATACGTTCCCTGAGTCAGCGAAAGTCCCCTGGTAAAAATCCGCGTACTGATGTCATCGTTAGTGATGTCATAAGTCAACATTGTTGAACATATTTGGTATTTGTTTTGAGGTGAATGAAAGTACCACACGCAGTCATTTATCCTGCTGCTTATAGTTACAATCACTATATATGATGGAGATTTAGCGTATGTTTTACATATTTTATCACAAAACTAATTTCGCTATGGATGTTTATCAATGTTCAATAAGATGTCACAGGGCTCCAGATAGCTTTTTGAGCAATTGAGTTTTTTAGGCTTTCTATTTTAATGTGGGTTATTATATTTCTCAATGGGTATAACCAATATTTTTTCATTCATCTATTCATCACTCTATTGGGTTTTACTCAAAATGAACTAAAATTTTGAGATTTCAAACAAAAAAAATAATTTAGATACTATATAAGGGTTCTAACTAAAGGCTTGACATGGAAAGTAAATTAGCTCGTAATTGTTGCTTCGGAAATTAGCTCCATTGTATGCATGCTGAAAAAGCTTCATTGGGTATTTACGCATTCTGTTTTTATACATTTGAGTTTGTCATTTAATACATGCGTTTCTGTACGCAATGAAAGTTATTGGGTTTTGAATATTCTTGTACGCAAATACGCAGCTAATCTGTAGCTCTGTTGTCATACGTAGATATGGGCCATAACATTAATGAACCATTGATAACATCCTGTTGGATTCAACACTGTTTGCATAGGAAACTGTGTCGCGTAGTGTTGTATACGATGTTTCTTTCCAATAGAAAAGTGTTACAAATGAATTGTTAATGTAACTGCAACATGTACGTATTTCTTGGGAGTGTAATAGTCAACAACTTGCTTCATCTACTTAAAATAGTCTGTCAGTGTTTTCTGTTTCTCACATTTTGAAGGCACATTTCTCAAAGTCCCCTGTTCGCTTGACGTCTTGGGCTTGTGGTTCTTCAGAATCAACATTGTCGAGGTGTTATTTCATTTGCTGTTTCTTATAATAAAGCTTGAAATTCTTTATGATCCCGGCATCTAGTGGCTGAATGTGCGATGTGGTGTTTCACATCAGTTGTGTCGACAGTAGCATGGGATGTGGCGTTGTCCAACAGCAATACCACGTGGCGTCGCTCCAATCGCATTTGCCGTGTCAAAACACGGGGTTGTGTACTCGCGGGCAGATGACCACGGAGTACGCTGACCACTGTGTCGGATTAACGAGACTGATTAATGAGTGATTTCGGTAATTCGTTGCAAATTAGGTGTGTCGGAGTCGGAGTGCGAGAATGTCGGATTAACGGGACTAAATAGCGCTGAATCAATCGGTTCCCATCATTTGTGTCGGATAAAGCCGAGGGTCGGATTAACGAGACTTGACTGTAATTTCATACAAACAGGTTAATGAATAGCCGTTTCATTGTATTTTAAAACTGAAACTGAATATATTACTTTAACAAAATGGAGGTTACACATTTTTAGAAGTATTTGTCTTGGTCTTGGTTTGATGTTCTGAGACAGTAATGTCGAACGATTCGCCAGGTGCGCGTTAGTCACAAATGATTTGCGAATTATACCTGTCGTTTAATATATAATTAATCAAATTAAGCTGTTTACTATGTTTATCTAAGAAATGTAATTCAATCAATCAAGTTTATTCTCCTATCCACCAACCGTGGTACATGAGTTTATAATTTACATTATACATAATACAGTATTCATAAAAGAGATGGCAGATGTATGAACAATGTTCTATTTTGTTTACTTGTTACTAAACAGTTGTAAAAAAAAATTAATCTGACCAAATTTTATTAGGTCTTTAATGTTACGTACGTTAAAACCCCAACATCCGATCAGCCTAATCGGGGTGCATGCGCAGTAAATATTTTACGTATAAGGAAAATGGGCGGAGCTTACTATTTATAGTAACCAACGTGTCTCAATCTAAAATACATGCGGTAATCGGCAACACGTTAACACCATTATGCACATCATCGTAGGTAAAAGAAATTAACGTTGTTAATCTATTAAAATGATTTAATTTTTTTTACCTACGTTTACTCGAGGAAAATGGCGACATATAGTCCTTCCAAATCTGATCCCACATGTTGTAAGTTTTCCGTTTGAGGACTTTGGTCTCGGCCTGACGTCTTGGGTTTCTAGCATCCATGACAGATCTTAATGATGTTGTTGGTCTATTTACGTGTTCATTCCAGTCTTATACTGCCACATTCGTCCGAAAACGATAAACATCGTCAGAAAAATTAATTCTTTTGTTATGATATTGTAGCAGTGAATTGTTGAAACTTTCAACAAAAAACGTGTCCATACAATGAACGTAGTCGTCGGTATGTTTATACACAACAGTATTTTTCAAAGCTTGACAGTAGCTCAGCCTTTGGGTCACAAATCAGTTGTTTTGGATGATTCATAGTGCGCGTCTTGTCTACATCTCGACGTTTCTGAACAGTTATTATGGATATCCTTGTAATGATTGACCACATTCATAATATTAGCGCGGAGCTTGTTGGCATCTTGATCGCAGTTCCTAATGCACCAATGAAAATGAGTCTTGATACTTCCTGCTTTGTCCAATAACTCGCGATGCCACGTCACACCCATCTTCCCGAGGCAAGTGAGTTAACTGACTATAAAAGTCCAGTTTCCACCCTTGCCAAACTAGGCTGGTATTATGGAGTTACATTTTGGCTGGACTAACAAGTCTATGCATAGTCCAATCAAAATCCCGCACCGAAATCGAAATCCGGTTCGTAAAGTGTCATGCAGATTTCGGTCGACTGCAGGATTTGCAAAGCATGTGCACGGCTTACCCGTTGTCAACAGATATTTTCTATTTTTTTTCATACTTTTAATCAAGGTGCTCACGTGATTTGATGCATTTTTCAATGTAATACTCGTTTATCACAATATAGATCTTGATTATCAATCAGATCGTCTTGACTGGGCGCCACCGTTTTGTTTCACACAAATGCAAGTGATACGAGAGGATGAATCTGATTGGTCAATAGGAGAGGCATAGAAAGGACACAACTCGTTATAGCCACTGGTGGCGCTACTATCGAGCCCAGGAATTCCAGCCTAGTTCGGCAAGGGTGGAAACTGGACTTTTAAAGTCAGTTAACTCTCTTGCATCGGGAAGATGCGTCACACCCTCTTTGTATTTAGGACCCAAACACACACATTTAACCTCCTTTGTAACATTTTTCGTAGCATGCCATGTGTCATTTGTTGACGTTGTATCAGGGCGCTCCTCCCTGATAAATTTATTTATGACCGGATTCCTGTCATGACAATTGTAATTTCACATGTACTCCGACACCATTGTCAACACTATCAATGATATTCATAGATACGCTGAGTTCCAATAAGTTCGTGTTTTTGTGTGCAGGCATTGTCTACTTTACATACAGTTTCCGTCCTGATAACTTTGTGAGTGTTAGCAAAGAACATCAGTAAAACGAGAGTTTTTCCGTGTGGCATGGCGAGCGTCAGTGAGAATATTAATTCCATCCATATTCGGGTAGGTCACCATTTCTTCTAAAAGTACACCCTCGCATGATTCACGACTTAAATCACAAACGACTTCTTTACAGTTTGAAAACATGTCAGATATGTTTACAAGCTGAACCAAGTCTTCCAATGTCAGCTGCTTTCGCAAATCTGTCGTACTGATTGGGTAACATTCCAGACACAAGGTATCCATGACACATGCGAGAGTTTACCAAATATTTATTACCAAGATAGGGTGAACTGGGCCATATTATCACATGATCATTTTCACATCTGAAAGTAACATAGGCAACATGTCCCATCATTTTCATGTCCAATTCCTGAGCATGACATGACAAACTGTGCGAATAACGTCGATCACAGAGCTTTTCAAGAGCATTTTCAGAGGCACAAAACATCTTTTGATTACATTCATCCGTATTTTCACACTTGCAGAATGAAGAATCACGCGTAAAAAATTCGTCAGTTATATTCCCATCGTTTGCATCATCTGTTAAAACGTTTGCACGGACTGAATCGATATTTTTCTCAATACAAGATGAGAAAGTATTATCGAGAAGTTGTTTGTTTGTCACAAGATTAGGGTTCCCTTCTCCAAGAAAAGTTTTGATTTTCTTCGCTTGTTCAGAAATGAAATCAATCTCGTCTCTGTTTTCAGCTGAAAAGTTCATTTTTCCTTGTGGCGAAGTTTTTCTCTCCGAATTTCATCGTTTCACAGCTTCTGGGTTGTCTTTTGAATATTTTCTCTTAAACCCGTTACTATCGCTTAACGTTCTAGCAATACCTGCCATTTTTAACAATATTCGTCACTCTAGATCTACAGATCGGTTGCATAAAATCAGCAGACAACAAATAGAGAAAAGCGGGAAATTGGGCGTGGCTTATGTAACCCATAGGGGTATGACTAGGTGACTTTCGCTTTTGATAAGAGTTTAACTTTGAGACTTTTTCGAGAACCTAACTTGAGTTGCTTATATTATTTCGTTTCCCACAAGTTAGTTTATATAATACAAAATTGGTCGGCTTTGATTGTTTGAATGCAATGAATGTCATTAACCCTCCAGACCAACACAATCCATCCAACCCGTCGTGTATTAGACAACCCACCAACGCTTGGGTCACGCGACATAAGAAACAGCTGACCAACACAACGCGCTACCATTATTTTGAGAATTATACAATTATACCTTGACTTCTAGCTATGTGTTTTCTGTCCATCGTGTTGTGATAGCATAATCCCTTTGTTGTCACACCTACCTATGTTATCCCACTCATGGATGCCCTTGTTGTTACTGTTAATCCTCTACTGTTAATCCTCCAGTTGCTATATATATTCTGCACTATGTCCCTCATTCAGTCTTGCTTGACTACGGTATAAGGATCTATACCGAAACGTCGCTTTTTTACAGTATTAAAGAAGTTGTTATCCATAAAAATTGTGTCTATCTTGTCATCCGTCAACTTCTAAGTAATGCCTATCAAACAAAATTATACTAGTGGGTGCTTTCCATAAGTTGAAATTTTGATTTATGACGACTAACAATGCCTAAATATGCTTATTTGTAATGTGAAATGATACTAATTCACGGTAAATAATGAAACATTCCTTAAATCGCTACAAATCGTATATTCATCAAACTTTTTCATCAGTTGTAATATATCTTTCATATAATGAGCGCTTCCAAATTCTATCGGTTTCTAATGGGTGTCACAACCAAGAAAATTGTGACAGGTCGCTTTCACGTTCGTTCACTGCTCATATATTTCAACGCTTTCATGATGTCATCCAAGTTCACCATTACACTAAATGTTGATGAAATGCAACAAGAAGCCGTTCGAAGTTTATTCAGTTACTCGGGATGGGATTACGATGCCGCAGTGCAGGACGTTTCGTCGTGTGATGCCAGTGTTCAGACGCGGGGAAGTGATGCAACGATTGACGAAGGCATGGAAGACAAGTTAAGTGATGCAAGTGTAGATGTCACCCGTCAGAGAAACACCCTACTTTTATTGATGCTGAGGATGGAGTGAACGTTTTAGATTGTGATCTGAATGTCAGTATCGACGATCGTTTCCAGGAAATTCAGGAATGTGAATTTTGTTTTTGCCGCCCGTGTGTGACAACATTTCCTCAAAGATGGCTTGGCCGAGGCTCCGCCCCTCACGACAGAACAAGTGGGGTTCGCAGGACTATTTACAAGAACTATTCGTCGATGCTAGATAGACGAAATGCATGGAGGAATCCAAGGTATCTTTCCAAGAAGACGACTGTTGAATCGTGACCATTTGGACGAAACTGTTGTTTGTGTGCGCCGGGAAATTATGCCCCATTGTGTTTTGAACCATGTTCTTGGATTATATCCAAACATTCCTAATCGGGATTATATGGGACATAGGTGGTGGTAGTCCTCAAAACTCTTTCCAAGAACTGCTGGACGATGTTGGACAGAAGGAATGCTTTGAGGAATCATCGAGGGATCTGTTCAAGACTGTTGACTCGTGACTGTACGAAACTGTTGATGATAATTCGGACTAGTGTGCGCCGTGAAATAGCCTAATGCCTGATTGTGTTTTGAATCATGCATGTGCTCGTGGATTCAAATACAATGTATATTCTGAATATGGATTATATGGAACATACGTGGTGATAAATATGCTAAATAAGTTGAAAGGTAAGACGTCTCCTGAAGTAAACATCGACTATTCATAACCTGCATATTTCTATAAATAAGCACTGTCTACATATTTCAAATTGATCATCTGATTTGTAGAAATCGAATAAAGAATTACTTCATATTGTGTATATGTGTAAACTGTTATATGAACATGTCCGCTAAAGATGATAGATTTGTGTATAAATAAACTACATATTGTCAACATTATAACTTTTATTTATTTTGTATAAGTTACTTCATATTGTGTATATGTGTAAACTGTTATATGAACATGTCCACCAAAGATGATAGATTTGTGTATAAATAAACTACATATTGTCGACATTATGACTTTTATTTATTTTGTATAAGTTAATTTGTATAGTCGCTTTTACGATGTTTTCGCCAAATGCGGTGCCGTTTTCGCCAGAGAAATCAGTTACGTTTTGCTGAGGTGCCCGTTTTAGCCTGCACCCTTTACAATGACTAGACCTGTCGTGTTTGTCCTTTTGGCGCATAAATGTGAAAGAAATATAAGCAAACTGTAATAAGGTTTCAGTAGCTAGATCTAGATATATTTTATTTGGAATTCCCGTGTCAAAAGTTGTTGGGTCTGACTCATGCGGATGTGACATTTCAATGCAAGTCAAAATAGTTTCCATTCGGCAACTTCACAACATACCTGCATAAAACAATTGTAAACTGTATGCGTATGTGTTCATTGTAGTACTGAACTTAACGTCTTTTGGCAGTTTCGTTGCAAGTAAACAAACACTTCGAGACGTTGTGCCATGTGCGAGTTCGCCACGTGGTGTACTATAATTACATTCGCTCGCGCAGTAGATGTCAGCTGACCGAAGGCTAACTCCTCCCACTTCTGTTATGCAAAGTTGTTTCACAGACGACTGGATATTTTACAACCAAACATCAGATCGAATGTAATATTTTTTTATGTCGTGTGACTTTTGTTACATTGACTGGTGTAGGGCAAATCTGTCGGCCAAGATTTGGATGTGAATGTTGTCTCGTTCTTTAGTTATTCAAGATTTTGGGTCACCGATTACTGACTGACCGATCATCGCAACGTCTGTCAAACACTAAGATCTCGCAAAATACCGCGCTATTTATAGTCCGGTTGGGACTAAGTAATGTACACATTTTAACAGGTTTGGCCAGATTTATTTGGAATGAAGTGAATTCTTTGTTGGAGAATGGCTTCAGATCTAAAATGATAATAAAACTTGTCTCCAACAGCAGAAGAGTTACATAATTGGCGATGCCGATCTTCTCTTTGTACACCACGTCATCGGCCAGTCTCGATGAGTTAGTTATGAATTTTAAGGAGAAGATTATAACGTTCAAGGTTTTGGTTTGCCTTATAATGTTGATAATATTGTCCCTTAGGTCTTGAGATGATACCATTTCTCCGGTTTTCTAATAATTGGTATTTTAGTATGCTTGCCCTAAAAGGCGACTATGCTTGTCGTGGATAGGGTGGTAAGGCTCGCTGACTTGGTTGATGCTTGTCATCACAAGAAGTGCAGGTGAATTTGCTCTTAATAAGTGTTAGTCGATGATATACATAATTGCATGCGAAACATATTATTCTCTATGGTGTTTATGCCAGTTCTGGTTGTATCACACTGTTACATTTCTGCAGGTGGGGTTACTTTTTGCATGTAGGGTTACTTTTCTGTAGCAAGGACTACTTTTCTACAGGTAAGGTTACTTTTCTGCAGGAAGGGTTACTTTACTACAGGTAGGGTTGCTTTTTTTGCAGGTAGGCTCCTATTTGCCGGTAGGATTACTTTTCTACAGGAAGGGTAACTTTTCTACAGTAGGGTTATTTTTCTTTTGCAGATAGGGTTGCATTTCTTCTGGTAGGGTTACTTTTCTGCAGGAAGGGTTACTTTTCAACAGATACGGTTACTTTTCTGCGGAAGAACAGTTACATTTCTGCAGGTATGGTTACGTTTCAGCAGGATGGATTACTTTTCTACAGGTAGGGCTACTTTTCTGCAGAAAGAATTACTTTTCCACAGGTTGGGTTGCTTTTCTGCAGATAGGGTTATCTTTCTACATGTAGGGTTATTTTTCTACAGGTATGGTTACTTTTATTGCTGGTAGGGTAAATTTTCTTTTCCATATTCTGGAATGCATGGAATCTGTTCACAGCTGCACACATACTCACGCAACAGTGCCCACCCACGTTGCACTGATATCAAGGACTTCTTTTTGCCGTATTAGTATTTGAACAATGTCAAGACATTGCACAACGTGTTAAGGTATTTGGTTGCGTCATTTGAGAATTGAAAAAATGGTTCTCCACAAAATAAATTTTGCTATTTAATTGTGCTGCACGGGACCGCATGGCTTCTTCAGACGCCGTCATATTCCTCTCTGTATCCCTAGCGGTGCTGATAACACTGTCACTGTCATGTCACGGACGTCCGGGCGGTGCTGATAACAGTGATACCAGCCAGGTCAGAGATGGGTTGACCTTCGTACTATTATAGATACTAGACCGTCAGTCAGCAGTGTGTTTGTGCTATTGCAGGATCCCCCCTCCGGACGACACTGGTATGAGGCTCAGAATATACCTTTTCTTGGTGCTGGGCTGTCTGTCGGTTGTCCCGTTTGTTATGTGGATGGGTACCAAGTACAACCGCAATCGTTTCCAAGGTAACGGGAATCTGTTTTGTGTTGTGTGAGTGTTGGGGTGGGATGTGCATGTGCCATGCGACTTGAGTATGTGCATTTTCCCGAGGCAAGTGAGTTAACTGACTATAAAAGTAAAGTGTCCACCCCTGCCGAACTAGGGTGGCTATTACGAGTTATGTCCCTTCTGTGTCCCCCTATTGATCAATGACATTCCACTTTCATATCACTTGCATTTGCTTCAAACAAAATGGTGGTGCAAAGTCAAGACGATCTAATCGTAATCAAGATCTACGTGTAATAAAACGGGTTTTACCTCGATAAGTGCATCTAAACGACTGAGCACCTTGATTAAAAACAAGAAAAGATTAGCAAGATATCTGTCTACATCAATGTTGTTTACAAACAGGATACCTTGTTCGTTACGCGATTTTGATTGGACTATGTATAGACTCGTTAGTCCAGCCAAAATGTTACTCCGGAATTCAAGCCAAGTTCGTCAAGGATGGAAAGTGGACTGTTATAGTCAGTTAACTCCCTTGCCTCGGGAAGATGGAGTTGCCGTGGATGTTCCACTGTCATATGTATGTTTATTGTGTTATAAAGGTGTTCCGCCCTTCAGCAGTCTGCACCAGGCGAGATCTACACGGCTTTGTGTGAAACCCAACAGCTATGTTGTGAAAACTCCCATTCTTAGTAGATGTGCCAAGGTCACAATATTGGAGTTACAAGACGGGATTGTATTGTTTACAGAGTATAGTTTTAAAATCTTGAATCTTACTGTTTCGAATTGTTCCGAATCTAGCACGTCTTGTGTGCGACATCCACAGATAATGCTCCTGCAGACAGACTAGATTCCCAAGTTCTGCTCACGTGCGGTTTGGATCCGGTCAGTCGTGGTATGCAATCACCCTTGTGAAGAGTGGCAGAATCTTCCTTGTCTATGAAAGGTGTCTCACTGGTCGCGTGTCTTTGCTGCACTGCTCAGGAAGAGGGAGTAAACAGCATTTCATATCATGGCCTTAGTGACTCCGATCGTAGACGTTAAAGCTTTGGTGAAAGACATGATTCGTCTGCAGGGGTGGACGGTTTGCTTGTAGACCACACGACCTGGCAAATTGACGCAAATATAAACGATCATATTTTGTAAAAGCGACACATTGACACGTTTATTATCATTCCTTTAGCTAGGTGAGATAAGGGATGTTCTACAATAATAATCTTTGCATTGAGGATTTATTATTTGATTTGCTATTCACAATAGTGCGGCGTCGTCTACCGGGCAGCTTACAACGTTCTGTTTTGGATAATAGTGAGTGAGTTTGGTGTTACACCACTTTGAATAGTATTCACACAGCACGTCAGGATTTTTCTGGGAGGAAAGCCCGATGTGTTGCAGGTCATAGACTTGTGCTGACAAATCTAGAAACATAAACGGGGCGAACCGGTATTCGAACCCAGCATCATAGGTTTCTGTTTTCCCAAGGGACTACTTAGACGAAAGGAGAACCTGTGCATCCTTTCTTCCGGATTCTAACTGCGATCAGTATTAGTTACAACTTGACCAATCTGTCTTTGTTTACAGATGCAATAATGTCCCGGAATCTGTTGCAGGCTCTGCCATTGAGAAAAGGGATATTTTCATTGCAATTAACATAAGGCTTGATGTTTCACTGCAATGAATATTAACGCCCGATTTTTCACTGCAGGGAACATGACACGTGGGCGGAACAATTGTCATGCAAGAGTTACCTCCCCTCAAATTGTCTCCCTTTATCATAGTGCCTGGCCCATACACAAACAGTTGACTTATTGTGTACGTTAGTTCCACACTGACATGGCGAAATAATGACAGATGGTCATTTATGGGGTTAATATTGCTTCTTGCTGTTTGTTATTCTATTGAAATTGTTTCGTTATAATATGCACATTTCTCTTTTAATTCGTCAAATTCGTCAATCGAGACTGTTCGTTTTGCAAATGCCACTTTTGTTCCATGGCCAGCGTGTATTCTTTCACTTCCATCAGCATATTCTTTGTTCAAGTTGTTTTTGTATATAATCAAATCCAAATGCATGATAAAGACTTTTCGTGTCCCTAAATGGTTTTTATTACTTTTGTTTTTATATTTTAAGATTTTGCAAACATGGAACTATTTTTTAATTCTCAATTACAAAGGGTGGTGAAACGTCGCTGCATGTTAGGTAGGGGGAATTAACGTTTCAAGGTTTTGCTTCTGAAATGAAATAACTAGAATATTCCATGTGTCGAGTATTCGTTATTATTATGGTTGATGAAAAATCAGCATGTAATAATCCTATACTAATTACTATGATGTATGCTGATGATACAGTAATATTTGCTGAAGATATTGTAGACTTGGAGCTTAGCTGTCGTAATGACTATAACTGGAAACTGACTTTACTATTGATACGACTAAGGTAATCAAGGCATTTCAGACATACATTTCTTCTGAACTGAAATGAAATAAAACAAGTAAATCAATGAAGTACTTTGGGATTCGCGGGATTGTTTTTAACAAGTCATGTAAATTCCTGGCCAAAAAACCCACATAAGTGACACAAGCTAAGAAAGCAAATGCATTTATTGTAAGTCAGAATCACAGCTAAAGCTCATCATTGATTAGTGGTATGGTGGTTATGGAAATTTAAATCTTACTGAAAACATTCATACTAATTTCTTAAAATATTAACAGTACAACAAGTACCTCCCATGACATGCTCTATGAAGAGCTGGGGAGGCTACCAGTCACCTGTCTTATTCAGCAAAGAATGATTAGGTTCTGGAGCAAGCTGGTCACTGGTAATGTACTTTTATTTGATTAAGCAGGTATCCATGGAACTTGTTTGATTTAGAACTTTTGACCACAGACTCCCGATAGATATTGGAAGATGGACGATGTTCTCCAAAATAAACGGTTTTGTCCAGTATGTAGTGTCCACGTGCACTTTACCCCGGAGTGCGACTTATGTAGATACACATGGTAGAGGAGATAAAGCTCACTGTATTCTGATTTGTCCTGAAGAACACTGTGCACTTACCTTGAAAGACCTATTGTAATACACATAAAACCTTAATGAATATTTAAAACGTCATGGAACTGTGTAATTGAGCAAGGTTTCTAAATGTGAAATAGTAAGTCTGGCAATGAACTGTTTGTTGTCAAGAATACTTCATGTAACTGGGTGATTGTTCAGACACGTCATGTCCAGTACACGCCACCCACTGGTTTACTCTTGACACCTAGGATGTCTTGTCTGTATTACTCTCATTACTAGACATGATGGCTGTATTGAAATGCTGTCATTATAACAATATTCTATCTGTGAATATTGTAAAAAATATACATAAATCCATAAGGACATATGTTGATGATTTTCCCGGAGCCTCAGCGAACCAGCTACTGTCATGTATTAATATCAGTAATCTTATATTTGGTGAGGTGAAATGGGGTTAACGTCACGTCCAAAATCATTGCAATTGTATAGCGACGTTCATGTCCACGTGTGTGTGTGTGTGTGTGCGTGCGTGCGTGCGTGCGTGCGTGCGTGCGTGCGTGTGTGTGTCCGCGCTTGTACTAGTCCGGACCAATCCAATGCCGATTAATAGTGCTAGCTCACTGAGATACCAACCCGCAGTTTCACACGACTACCCCACTCAGACACAGTATACTGACTCGAAGCCGACCAGTCCTTGTTTAAGCCCCAAAGGCCGAGCCAGACAGGGTAACAACAAGTAACGGTCAGGGTATCCCAGAATACTAAACGTTATTGTAAATGAATATGTGAAGGACATTGGCCGATATTGATCTCTGTTTTCTTTCTTCACGGGAGAGATTTCCGAAGTTGTCAATAAACCTGTGGCTTTCCTTTGCGTGGAAATGTGGACTATTTGCCATGTCTTAAAAGTTTGTGGTTTGTTTCAGTAGATCTCCTTTAACTCTATTACAATGCGTAGTTTTACATTATCGAAATGAAATGTAGTCGCTATTACCTCGGGGAAACCCGTTGTTTTTTGTTGTTGTTTTTTTTGTTTTTTGTTGTTGTTGTTGTTGTTGTTGTTTTTTTGGGTGGGTGGGTGCGCCTTCAAATAGATATGTGTATCTCATCATCCCACTATAAATCCTGTAGGCAGACTTGGTATATTGGCCGATGGTGCCGCTCTGCACGATGGCGTTGGGCGTTGCTGTCAGTTACTATGCTTGCCTGGCCCAAAGACTGCATGGGTAAAAGCAACAAACTCACAACTTGCCATCAGCCCTACATCTTCCAGCATAGTGAACAGTGACTAATGCCGACCTACCTGAGTTAGTTATTACATAGGTTTTCTGTTGTAGCGGTGGAGATCTCGCCGACAAGAGTGGCCACCGGCGCACGGAACAGTACAGGTAGGCGTGATGGGAATACTCACCACACAAATGCATCTTCATGAGGAGCTTCGGATATAGTTGGAGTATCTGCACGTTTTCTTGAAGTCAAAAGATCGCTGCTCCCATGTAACTTTCAAATGAATCGCACATGAACACGTTTATATAGAGGATTATATAGAGCACACTCTTGATTAATCTGCCACAATTAGAACTCGGCAAAGCCTCGTTCCAATCGTGACAGATTAATCACTCGAGCGTAGATTTTTCGGTAACAACCGAATACAGTGGTTAATCCTTTTTCTCCCATTACAATACGCCATAAAAAGTCGAGCTCGTAGTTGAAGATTTCCCGTGTTTAGTAACCGCTGGGGATTCCCCCCAGCCTCGTTTTCGAATATGCTCAGTGAGACAACTGCACCACAAAGAAAGGATCTAGCGAAGACAACTCACACGAGTTTTCTGTGCCAGGCAAGCCGCTTGTTAGCATTCATGTTATGTTTTTTGTTAACTATTAAAAGCTGATGGGAGTAACGTTTTGAGAATTAGTAATGTGATTTGATATTTGTTAATGGTTTTGGATTAGTCGGCCCATAACTTTATTTGCATTCGTCTCGCCGTGACTATCTTTCTCAATGCGCAACACTAAATAGGCCCACCTTTTTAGTGTATTTACGGTTGTAAATACGTTATTCGTTTATTTGTTCGCTAGAAACAAATGTTATTAACCCAATTAAGAGGATATTAAATATTGTCTTAAATATTGTGAAATATTGTTAACGAAAAACAAGGGCCCAAGGAATTGTCAGCAGGATTGATCAGGCAAGATTCTATGAATACCAACTTTTTTTTGGACGAATTTTCCTCGTTAAAACTAATTTTACAGTGAATAATTTAATATGTAAAATGATGATTATTTCTTGTCTTTTTTGTTTGTTTTTGTTTTGTTCCTGAACATGGTGAGCACATGTGTTTTTATTAAAAATATATAAAAACTTATTCAATGGACAATTTTTCTTTTGAACATAATATTTAACATCATGACACCAAAAATGTTACTAAATGAGTCATCTAATTTCCCCATATTTGTGAATGACAAGAAACAATGTGAACTTGACAAGAACAATAATTTATTGTGTGTGAAACATAAATACATAGGATACATGTAAACAATAAATTATCATTTCAGTAGTTCTACAAATATTTGCATTTTAATACCCTTGTAGTTTTACATTGTTATTTTACTGCAACAGTTACCTCCAATTTTTTTTCTTTTGTTATATTATCAGATTAGAAGTTGAGACTTACTGATAATAGGTAATTTAAAATTAACATCTTATTCTTTTTATCTTCAAGGAAACTAGACATAATAATAAATATGTATTTTAGTGACCTGTTCATATGTGATTGTTTTTGTAAATAGTATTAAAATTAAAGTTAGATATTGCTAATGTAAAGAAATTAGGTTTATGGTAAAATGTTATAAGAGGACCTCTTGTTGGTCATTTCTTCATCACCCAAAAGTTCTGAAAATTTACACATTAGGATAATTAAAGGTCTCTGATTAAAAAAGCAACATAGCTTTCCACTCCCAGGCAGCCAATTAGATTATGTGAAAAAAATAAACCACTGTATACCTTGTAATTGGAGAATGATAAATAAAAATACATTTCTTATTTTGTCATATGTCCAGTTTATCATCCCAAGAAATGCTAAATAATTATCATTAAAATTAAGCTAGCTATGCATATTGGGGATCTTTATTTGCTATGATAATATAACAATTGCATTATTAAAGAAGTGTTGTTGTTTTTTTCAGAAAACATGGTAAATGATAAATCTTTGGTTTGAGGAATATACTTGAGACAAACATAATTCTATATGTCTTAATACTCTATATTGTCTGTTAATTCTGAAAATAATTAACTGTGATGTTGAGTTTCTACCTAAAACTAATAATTAATAATATGAAATTAATTTTGAGATTATTTCATCCTATCTAGAATACAAAATATATTTAAAGATGCATAAATGTACATCATTGTTGAAAAAAAAAATGTTTTTGAAAAAAATACCTAATAAAGTTGATTGGTGCCCACTATTTTTATCTTCATCATTTTGTCTGCTCCCTATAAGAAATCAAAATAGTTACGAAAAAATATAAATACATATATTACTTTCTTGAGTTTATATAGATTTAGGTATGACTTAATACATTCAAGTTTAAACGGGGTAATGTTGTTTTTTCATAATGAGTTTCTTAATTGTCCTGAGATAGTATGTTTAAATAATTTAAGTCTTCATGTTTAAAAAACACCAACTAACTAGAGGATACATTAATTAAATACCTTATATTAAATACATTAATTATTTTGATCTGGGTAAACTCCACCTGTTGAAAGGGGAAACAACTGCTGTGGTTGCAAAACATCTTGGTCGTGAGATGTACGGTCCGTCCGGCAAAGATTGATCGTTTCCTGGTATTAAAATTGAGTATTGCTTTAGATTCAAATTATCTGAGTGTTTATTTTCTTAAAATATGAATTTGAATCGCGATTATTTTAATATAACTTTGTAATATGTTTTTGATCGATCGGCTCTAGATCAACACTTCGTTATAACGTGACATTTCTGATGTGGTTGATGGTTATTTTAAAAAAAAATATACCAAACAATATGGTTTGTTTCACTATTTCATCGGTATTTTTACATTAATTAATTAACTGTTTCATTAACTTTGTTATTAGCCTTGAAAACGCCCAGTAAAGAATGTACCGGAGTTTACCTGGTCCTGTAATATCGATGCGGTATCTCGCTTCGGCCCTCTCATTCTGCAACTGAATATCTGGTACACTGGGAAGCCGAAATTCTCTGATACATCTCCACATATCACACCCCTTCTTCCCCCACAAATTTTCTCTCGGTGACCAACTTTCGCGGAGATGGAAACATCATCACTATGGTAATGTTTTGCCAGCTGGGGATTTCCTGTACCAGACGACCTCGGGATTCCCGATCCGAAAATAGTGCCGTCAATTATTTTTAGCCAGCCAATCAAAACGCGATGACACAACTCTCTACTCTCAGCCAGCCAATCAGATTGGGTGACAAAAAATAAACCACTGCGAATAAACCACTGCTGGCGATTGAAGATTAAGCCCTGTTATGGGAGAATGAACAATACATGGACGTACTTAGGAAAAATATTTGAACACTTACTGACGGATCGGGGTGAGGGTGCTTCTATTTCTGAGACAAGTGAACTGCGTCTTCGGACAATACTTGAGTCATACCTCCAACCTCTTCTCTTAAGCTCGACCCCTCCACCCTACACACTCATACCCTGTCACTTAGTGAAACAATAACGTAATAAAGTCTGAAGATGTCCTGAGAGCATGACATCTAGGCCCATTCACTCACCAACTGCAATACAGATTTCTTATTCAGATCTTTGAAATATCAATATTTTATATTTTTCAGTATTTGTAGACGATTCCGTTGCCATAGAAACCTTATCAAAACTGAAGATCTTCTGTTGGATAACAACAATGGAAAAGGAAATCAACAAGAAAATCCCTGCAGTGAACGAGACTTGGGCGAGACGATGCGATAGAAGAATGTTTGTCATGACAACCAATAAAAAATATCCAGGAAATGAAATAGTGAACCTTGGCATCAAAGATGGCCGCCAGCACCTGACGGAAAAGTCGATAGCGTCTTTAAAGCATATTTACAAACATCATCTAGACAAGTATGACTGGTTTCTGAAAGCGGACGACGATACGTTCGTTGTGATGGAGAACTTGAAGTTTCTGTTGTCGCACTATGACCCGACTGAGGGGGTGTATGTGGGTCACCTGTTCAAGAAATACACCAAGTGGGGGTACATGAGCGGGGGCGCTGGCTACGTGATCAGCAGACAGGCTCTTCGACTTCTGGTGGAACAAGGTTACAATAAAAAAGTATGTTGCTCTTATTAAATACGGTTTTCTTTTCACTTTATGTAACGAAAGTACGAATTTCCCGACAGGTGTTTTATTGAAAATGTTATTGATATTTAATTTCATGTATTTCATGTGTTATAGTGTTTATTTGAAATTACACAAGAGAACAATTTGATCACACGAAAAGCGGAAGTAAAAGGTGTGCTGAACATACGATGACTTTTTTCAAGCGGATTGATGCAGACTGTGAGATGACCACACAGGACTCACTAGTCATAATAACAATACGTCACTCTCAATAATGGATTATATGTCATCGTTTGCAGGCAGCGGGAAAAGTGTTTATATTGGCGTGGTGTAGTTCAACTTTTGCTGCTTGTTGTATTTAAACCTCATTTGCTCACTCAACCCTAGTTATCTCTCTTGTCCAGAACACGTGCGCGAAGTCGGGGAAGGACGAAGACGTGGAGGTAGCGAGCTGTCTACACAATGTCGGAGTCCCCGTCCACAACACTCTAGACAGGTTCGGTCGGGAGTCCTTCCACGCCTTCAGCGCCGGGGACCATATCATGGGCTCCCTGCCTAAAGCTATTCAGAAGTGGGACCGCCATGAAACTAAGAAGGTAAGCTTTGCAGTCAAAGTGTATCAGGACATCACGGCGAAGCCCTGGCTACAAGAGCTGTTATAAGGAAATAATATCAACTTTAACATATTCATTATTTCTAACCCAAAATCAATAAACAATTCAGTTAAAACTGACGTTTTGATATCTGAACTAAATAAGGGTGTAAATGTCAATCTAAGACAATCCACTGATATTAAATAGGATGTTATCGGGGAAAAAAATAAATTGTCCCCTTATGGAAAGAAATACTTATGCTTCAGGCAATTGCAATAAAAAATTTCCGGCCACAAAAATTACATTGTTACAAGGTGTGTTTCTTAAGATTCTTACTCTAAATATCTACTTGCAGGGCAAGGAATGTTGCAGCCAGCTGACAATAAGTTTTCACTACGTGGATCCTAAACAAATGAGGACGCTGGAGTTTCTGTTATATAGGACTAGTGTGTATGGGCGAAAATCCGAACCACGATTTTTTCACAATTTCTTCCAAATAGGTGTCGTGCCGTCATTACCTTTACCGACCACGACTACTCGCAAACCAGGCGCCGAAAACCAAGCTGGTAAACATGCCAAAGAAGTTGCCAAAAAAGTTGCCAAAAAGGGGTGAATGGACACACATCAAGAACCCGATCTAAAAAGCGTCATAATAAGGAGCACGAAGACGATCGAAAATATCTGTTGTTGGATGACGAACATCATTGACTTATATACTGCATTTGGGGGTCTGATGCCTATTGTTATTTGGCAATCTTTCTAAATTTTATTTTATTACGTTTCCATGGAAACAATGTTACAACTCAAGGTTTCGTTTCCGAGCCATAACTTGCAAACTAATGAAACAAAGTGGACTTAGTCTGAGAAATGTTTCCTGACAAATCTCTACAGCTAATGAAGAGATCTTCCATTTTCTTTCCAGTCTATATTGCTTTTCGCTATTATTATTATCATACCCCCGTTTACGAAGTAAATCGGGGGTATATAGTGTTCCGTCTGACCGTCCGTCCGTCCGTCCGTCCATCCGTCTGTCCATACGTCCGAGCTTTTGTACGGCCCATAACTTTTTAACCATGCACCCTAGCTTCACCAAACTGCTACACACATTTACCACAATGAGTACTTCTGCCTTTTGCTAGTTTGAAGATTCTGAACTTTTACATTTTTGCCGTTTCTATGGTAACATTAGAAACTTAAACTTTTAAGGTGGGTGTTTTGTACAGCCCATATCTTTTTAACAATGCACCCTGGCTTCACCAATCGTGCTACGCCCATTTACCACAATGAGTACTTGTGCCCTTTGAAGATTCTATCCGTTTCCATGGACACATTAAGAAACATCAAGAATGTATGTTGTGCTAAGCATTGCTTATCCCACACTAGATTGAAATATATTTGCAAAAAACATGTGTTCTTTTTAAACATAATGCATCCTCATGGGGTTACAAAGGAAAGGGAAGTTCCTCTGACTTAAAGCAACAGGTATATTTCATTAATTAACAAACTATTTACTATTTGTTGTTGACCAGCGGGGATAACGGGGTATGCCAGCTTTGCTCACTTCTTTCTTGTTTGGATTTGCAGGCACATTTACGGTAACAACTTGAACAAATGTATAACAAAACGGGAGTTGGGTGACATAAGATTTTGAGAATAAGCACATACTATACTAGCCACATAAAGAAACTGTGCACGGAGAAAATATATTCTGGATTGAAATACAACAGCAAGAACAAAATGATGCAGACGCTGTAGCAGCTGAATGATCGGACCATAAGAAAATGTCAACGGGACCTGAACAACATCTGTTACGATGACGTCAGAAGATCAAAATGGAGTAGGGGGTCAAACGACAAACTCACAAAGTCTATAACGGGTATGACCACCCTTTGCGTAAATCACAGCAGTGCATCGGCGACGCATGGAGTCCACCAAATGGGCATGGAAGGCCTGGGGAATGGCCTGCCATATCCTCCTCAAATCCTGTGCCAAGTCACGGACGTTATCTGGAGGATGTGGAAGACGACGCAGACGGCGCTCCATTTCATCCCATACGTGCTCTATTGGGGAGAGATCTGGAGAATTTGCGGGCCATGGCAGTAACATGACATTGTTATGGTGAAGGAAATCCATTGCGACCCTAGCCGTGTGAGGACGAGCGTTGTCCTGTTGAATGTCAATCCCGGGCCATGATGTTGCAGGAAAGGAATGACCACAGGCCTCAGAATCTGATCTCTGTAGCCAACACCGGTGAGATTGTCCTGAACAACCACCAACGGGGTTCGGTGCCGTGCTGTTATCCCACCCCAAATCATCACAGAGCCACCTCCAAAACGATTCCGCTCCACAATACAGTTGCGTGCATAACGTTCGCCCAAACGCCGATAGACACGTTGGCGCCCGTCACTGTGGGAAATGTTGAACCTCGATTCATCTGTAAAGACAACATTTCTCCACCATATTCGAGGTTGGCGAACATGCTTTCGACACCATCTTAGACGGTTGACGCGATGACGGTGCGTCAGGATGGGACGTATGGCAGGGCGTCGTGGTCGAATCCCGTACTAACGTAAACGATTCCTGACAGTGTTGGGATGGATACAGCGCAGTCCAGGAATTGTCTGGGACGTCGTTACTGCTGTTTGGAACCTGTGTCGGAAATGTGTAACTCGAATCCATCTGTCTCTGTCTTGGCGTCGTTACTCGGGGACGTCCTGAACATGGGTGGTCGGCAACGTCATTTGTGTTCTGATAACGCCTCACCAATGCCGATATCGTGTTACGATGTCATTGGAAATGTGTTGCCACCTGTTGTTGCCTCATTCCCGCTCGGATCATTCCAATGGCTTCATGACGCTGTGCAGCTGTCAATCTTGGCATGATTTGCTTGTGATATGCTTGTGTCTGCGCCTGAGAAGTTTTGAATTTTTGAATGACCACAGATCATGCTTTCCAAAGTGACAGCGAATTTTGAGTTGCACATGCTGTGTACAGCGGCACAGGATGCACGTGCAGTAACACATTGCACGTCCATAGGCCCCCACCAATGACGTGATATCGCATGGCACGTGCATGAACGTTTGAATGTCTCCAATAATTGCTGTGTTCAAACCTATATTTCATATGTGGACGGTGTGCCCTTATATCTATATTTTCTCCGTGCACAGTTTCTTTATGTGGCTAGTATAGTTAGAAAATGGTTTTGGATTGATACTTTGCACTGCTGGGGTGCAGATTAGATGGCAAATAGTTCTGTATTTAAATGGGAATAGTTGGGGGGTGGGTGTTATATTATGGGAATGAGAAGTAATTGATATCTGTTCAGATACATGGATACCTATGCCAGTTGTATTGTTTGTGTTTTGTGATGCATCTTTGTATGTGTGGGTGGTGTGTGTTCGGTTTACTTGAGTGATACATTTTATTCCAGTTTTTATTTGTTTTTGTTGGTTGGTTGGTCTGTTATTTAACGCCGCTTAGCAATATTCCAGCTGTATGACGGCGGTCTGTAAATAATCGATTCTCGACCAGACAATCCAGTGATTAATATCACGAGCATCGATCGACATGATTGGGATACGATGACATGCATCAACCAAGTCAGCGAGCCTGACCACCCGATCCCGTTAGTCGCCTCTTACGACAAGCATAGGTTGCTGAAGGGGGGCGGGGGGGGGGGGGCTTGATGTATTTGAGGTGTCTTTTAAACCTTGTTTTTGTTGTGTTTTGGTATTTATCTGTTTGTGATGGTAATGTAGACATTGAAAGTAGTAGTAGATTATTTAGGCAGGTTCCAGTTCCAGGATCCAGGGATATTTTTAGAGCGTTATATTGGACCGAGTTTAATTTATTACAGCCTTTTATTTATAATGGGTTGAGGAGCGGCGTAGTCAGTTTTGACATGAGCATCGATCCACGCAATTAGGGATACGATGACATGCATCAACTATGTCAGTGAGCCTGACCACCCGATCCCGTTAGTCGCCTCTTACCACAAGCATAGTCGCCTTTTACGGCAACTAACGGGATCGGGTGGTCAGGTTTGCTGACTTGGTCGATGCATATCATCGTATCCCATTTGCGTGCATCGATGGTCATGTTGTCAATCAGTGGCTTGTCTGGCCCAGACTCGAGTATTGACAGACCGCCGTCATACAGCTGGAATACTGCTGAGAGCGGCGTTAAACAACAAACAAAACTTAATACATAATCATAGAAGTCATTGTAGTGTGACGTTTCATGATGTTTTGAACATGTTCATGGGCTAGTTAATATTTTTTTTTCAGTTGAGGGCAGAAAAAACTTGTCACCACTTACATTTGCACTTTTTCATGCTTTTTATTTTAACGCATCTGTCCTGATTGCACGTCTTCCCGACATGGGTACAATGTGTGAAGCCCCTTTCTGGTGTCCCCCGCCTTGATATTGCTGGATTCTTGCTAAAAGTGGCGTAAAACCACACTCACTCACTACACGTATGCGGTATATGGATCTTAACAACGAACCAATCTCATTAAAGTCATCTTAGTTCTCGCTACGGCTAAACAAAGATCTGAGGACATCCCATTACGGGTCACGTCAGTCCGACCTTGCGCGAACTTTGACCGACCAATGAAATGACCAATCAGAAGGCAGCTTTCTCGTGCTTTACGGAACTATTTTCAAATTGGCGACAACGCTTCGAAAAATATTTTGAAAAATTCTCGATTAAAAAATCGAAACCTGAACAAAAGAACATTCTGGAATCGCTAATAAATGGTCTAGATTGTATGGATTCAGTCGTTTAACCTGTAACTATCGTTCGTAATACACCGTGTTCAAATTTTCGAGGATGCATGGTTAGAAATCACATTCCGACTGTCACTTTCATGATCTGGTAAGCGACGCTGTGATTGGTCGGATGAAAGGTCAGTCTATCGTTACCTCCACACGGATGTCCTCTGATCTTTGTTTAGCGGTAGCGTGAACTAAGGTCTGATTTTAATGAGACTGACAAAGAACGGTATGGACGGCTTCGTTGTTACTTGTTTCTTTTGTCAAGTTATATAGACCCATGAAGATCCGGGTAGAATAGATCTTCAGCAACCCATGTTTGCCGTAAATGGTGACTATTCTTGTCGTAAGAGGATACTAATACCCCCATTACACCGGACGGCGACCTTTCTGCGACCGTTCTGCGTTCTTAAGTTTTGCCAGGTCGGCGTTGAAGGTAGAGGGGTCGCAGAACGGTCGCGTAGAGCGCACAAGGGATGCAGAGGGAACGCTCAGCCATCGTCAAGAGCGCCACTTTCGCTGAAAAGTTTTGAACCTGCTTAAAACAGTCGCAGTGAGATCGCCCTCGATGTAAGTCGCTCAAGGGAGGCAGAACGGAGGCAGAGGGAACGCAGAAAGGAGGCAGAGGCATCGCCATGGTCGCAGAAAGAAGGCACAGAGGTCGCTGAATGATCTTCATATGAATCTGTGATGTAATCCTGTTTATCTTGTGCCTTCTCTCTACGTCCTCTCTGTGACCTCTCTGCGACCTCTCTGCCTTTATTCGCCGTCCATAACGACTCTTGTACGTCCTCGGCGATCCCTGGGCCTCCTTTCTGCGTCTCCTCTGCCTTCATAAAGCCACGTGTTTTACAGTAGGTAATATATTTATATTTCCTGTTTTAAAAAAGCTTAACGACTGATGTTATTATATATACATTCTGGAAACATATTGCGTTGACTGTTCCTACGGATGTGTATTGATGCTTCAATAATTGGTGTTGTTTTACATTTAATTAGCGTTATATTTGAACTTCAAATATCTCTATTTTCTCTTTTTTTCATTTCAGTGTTCAATTTATTTTAAACTTTCATTAGAGTGTTCATAGCAATGCTTGCTATGCTTTTTCTGATTGAATAAAGTTTAGTAAAGCATGTTTCACTTCACTTATTCTAAGAGTATGTTTCATTTGTTATAAACCTTATTTAAGCATTCTTAACACATTTGTTTTAATAATTTGTTTAATAACATTAAAAACAACAAATGAATTAATATGTTGGTAACTCAGACAAAAAAAAATATAAATAAAGACAATAACAACCGTTTCCAAATGTACAAAATGCTACCAATTTAAAATTTATCAGTTAAGTATGATTTACTCCATACCAAGTGTCACATAAATGTTCAAACCATGCGTTCCTGCCAAGGTACAGATCCAGCTGCACTGTTAAAATACAACTTGAGATACTCTCGTTGTTGTTTTCCTGCTCGTGTTGCACAGTTTGGTCCGACTACTTGATCGACATCACACATGTTTACTAGCTGTCGCCAGTTTCCAGGAATAAGGTTATGATACTCATCCTCTGTATCAAGTGCTGCATTTTGTAGAGCTGGAAATCTCGTGCGCATTAAATTGTGCAGACAGATGCATGCTTCTACAACATCCTGTACAAAGTCCTGAGCTAAAATGCCGAAAGCATTCTCTACCACGCGTCTACCACGAGAAATACGGTAATTGAAGATACGCTGCTCTTTAGTCAGTCCTCTTGTAGAGTAAGGTTTTATCATGTATGTCCTAAGAGCAAATGCGTCATCACTTAGAATGAAGAATGGAATGTTCATGTCATCATGTGGCAGAGGCTCCGAAACTCGAAAATTGATTGTGTCGTCTTCAAGACATTCCTTCAATTCAGATTCATTAAATATCTGGGAATCTGACATCGAACCAAACCCGCCAACATCACACCATAGACATTTGTAGTTGGCATCCACCAACGCAAGGAGCACATTAGAAAAGAATGCTTTGTAATTGTAATACAAGCTTCCTGTGTTTGGGGGACATCGCAAGGTCACATGTTTTCCATCAATAGCACCACATGCATGAGGTACATTCCATCGGTTCTTAAAGTCATCTGCAACTGTCTTCCACTCATTGGGGTTTCTTGGACATTGGACAACTTCGTTCTTGTACTCTTCTCGGATTGCTCTACAAACCTCAGGTACAAACACAGAGATAGTGCTACGTGATACACGATACTGGTATTGTAGCGAAAGATACTTGTCTCCTGTAGCAAGGTATCGGAGAGTCACAGCAAGTTTAAGACCAGGGTCCAAACTTTCTCTGTAATTAGTATTTTGTCTTAATATTCTTGGGCTTACTCTTTGAAGTATTTCATCAAACATTCTTGGTTCCATTCTGAGGTAATTGAAAAATGAACCTTCGTCTTCCAAACGTAGCTCGTGCAACAATTGTCTATAATGTCCGAATTGCAACCTTCTCTGATGCGTCAACCATGGGCGAACCCACCATGTTCTCATTTTCCTTCTTCGTCTGTTCAGTTTGCGTTCCAGTATACCAATACTCATTTGGTGTAACAACAGTGCTTGATGACCTTGTATGATAGCAATTTTCAAGCGCTGGTTGTCCATCACTAGTTGTATCACCAGGAGCTGACATAGACTGATAAAAAATCGTCTGCAGATGAGCCTTTTATAGTCAGGATGTTCAGCTGTCGCAAAGAAGGCAGAAGCATCGCTGAATGGTCGTTCGGCGATCGCCTAGGAGGCAGAGGCATCGCTGAAAGGTCGTTGAGCGATCGCCATTGGTCGTAGAGGGGTGGCAGCGCGGTAGTTAGTTGCAATAAGGAGGCAGAGGGAACATAGAGGAGACGCAGAGGGAGCGCAGAGATATCGCAGTGAACGCCTAGGTCGTTCAGGGAACGCAGTGACATTGACAAGAGTAACATATTTAGTCGCAGAAGGAAGGCAGAACGGTCGTAGGAGCGATTACACCAAAAGAGAGTTTTCTTGAGTATGGCGATCCCCCTGCGCTCAAGTCGAATTTTTGGACGCAGAAGGAGCGCAGAGCGATCGCCGTTTGGTGTAATGGCCCCTTAATGGGATCGGGTAGCCAATTCGTGTATCGATGCTCATGATATCAATCACTGGATTGTCTGGTCCAGACTCGATTATTTACAGACCGCCATATAGCAGGAATATTGCTGAGTGCGGCGTTAAACAGCACACAAAAGAAAGTGACCCGGTAACACAGTTTGCCACCAGTGGGGATCACCCTTGTGTTCATGTTCATCCATGGTTTGGTTGAAAATAAAATATTATACTACGAGTTCTCACTTTGTTTTAAAATTAAAGGTAGTAATGCTTTAGCAGTTTATTGTCTCAAGAGCACGGGACACCGAGAATCGTAAAACGCCTGAATTCGCTGTGCTGCGTCACAAAAGCCTTGCCAGGAACCTGGGTTCGAATCCCAGATAGGTAGGTATCCCTGGTGTACAAGCTAAAGCACCTGGGACGCTCAGGTGATAGGAACAGCCATACTTTAACTTTGGCTTTCGACTGACGTCACGCTACGATCACATTGTGCACCGGGGCTGTGATCACTTCCCGACCACTCTCTGGAATGTGATCACTGACACACTGGCTGTACGGAGCTTGGCACAGACACATTCAATATCATTGGCTGTCGTCATTTCATAAAGAACAAGAAAACGTTTGATGCGTCGCATCAACACTGCGTCAATCATTAGATTACATTTACAATAAAATAATTTCCCCACCGTGAACGTCGATTGACTGAATGACGTACACATGCGGATTCATCGTGTCATGAACTCGATGAAAATGCGAAAACACTATAATATATTAAAATGAATTACATTTTTAATTCAAATTTTTATTTAAACAAATTACAATGAGAAAAAAGTATTCACAATGTTATATAAACACAGACACATTTAGAAGGGAAAAAAATACTCGTTCGAATGCAATGTTCGTTCACTGGTTCCACTTTTAAATGTTTCACTCTTGTTTTTGCTCATTATTATTATTATCATTATAAATAATAACATGCCACCTGTACACATATGGATAATAAACGAATATAAAAGTTTCATTAAAAATATAACTGAACAACAAACAACATAACGAGAATTATGTAAAACACTTGTACCAAAACAGAATTGTCACAGACATCTGCTGACAAAATTAGAAATGGATGCATTTTCTATACATTTACCCATAATCCCCATGTCCCCACAGACTCAACAACACTGTTACACATGGATCACGGGAAGTAGATATGTAGATATGTAGATATGGGCTGTTCTCAGATAGAAATGAACATAAAAATCATACCAGTCTTTGTACAGGTGGCATGTTCCATATGTGTACAGGTGGCATGTTCCATATGTGTACAGGTGACATGTTCCATATGTGTACAGGTGGCATGTTCCATATGTGTACAGGTGGCATGTTCCATATGTGTACAGGTGACATGTTCCATATGTGTACAGGTGGCATGTTCCATATGTGTGCAGGTGGCATGTTCCATATGTGTGCAGGTGACATGTTCCATATGTGTACAGGTGGCATGTTCCATATGTGTACAGGTGACATGTTCCATATTTGTACAGGTGGCATGTTCCATATGTGTGCAGGTGGCATGTTCCATATGTGTGCAGGTGACATGTTCCATATGTGTACAGGTGACATGTTCCATATGTGTACAGGTGACATGTTCCATATGTGTACAGGTGGCATGTTCCATATGTGTACAGGACGACTTCAACTTGTCTGGATGTGTTGGCGTCACCAAGTCCAAGTGGCGACAGGAACACAGGAACACGCATACTTGTGGGGATACCGAGCTGCCCTGTTCAGGCACATATGTATAGTAGGCCAGACAATCGGCATACGCAGCAGACAGTCAGTTCAATATTCGTGCTGAAAATGTCAGCGCAGTCAAATCTGATTAACACATATACACTGACATTTTATCGGCTGTTCCAGTGAACACGTGTGGTCGGTTTATTTACCCAAGTTGAAACCAAATTCAAAATGACTGACGCTGAAGTCCAAAATTAAAGAAAATAGTGAAACATTTTGGAATGTGGAAAGTATACGAAGTAGCTTGTTCCTGTATTTTGATAATTCTATCAATGCGTAGAAACAAATCATCATTTTTATTTAAATACCTCTCTAAGTACATATGAAATCTAAACGTATTTCATCCAATAGTAAATATATATCTGCGGGTTGCGTTTTCTGTTATTATCACTGGGTCGATGATTCACCATAAGCTCATTAACATGTTATGCTTATATGTTAACATCCATATGCTTATATGTTAACATCCATATGCTTATATGTTAACATCCATATGCTTATATGTGTGCAAAAGGTTGGATTAATGTACAAAAAATTAAAATATTATGACCACCCTGACTACGATATTTCTGACAACCAAATTTCTGCATACCAAAGACTGGAAAAAGGAAACTGCAGAAACTATTGAAATACAAAAGAAGAAGCCAGCCATTCGCCGAGGCAAATGTCAACTTAAAATGTATAAATCTCATTTCTGTGTCAGGTTCTGTGAAAGGTACACAATGCATTACTGGGGCTCTATCACACGTTAGTGATACTCCCACGCTGGTGTCAGGGAGTCTTAATCTGCTCATCGAGACCCCACTGATGATTCTTACATCCAACCCCCGTCCCCGTCTCAAGTAGCCTGGGGACACCAGTATTTACCACACGCCATGTTCTCCGCCCCCGGATCTCTGGTCCCACAGGGGGTGGGCGTCAACCCACAGTCTCTATCATACAACCTCATGATCCAAGGTCTCAGAGTTGAACGAGAAAATGAACTTCATTATAAGCAAACTAGACAAGCTGGACACATGAAACTGCTGTGAATGACGTGAATATGAAAATGAGCCACGTGAACACTAGGTTGGAGAAAACAGATGCTACTGTTAGGACCCTCCCCAAAAGTGTTCAATTCATGAGCAATGCATGTGATGACATTGTCGAGGAGCAGACTGGAACTCGCTCTGCCACTTAGACATTGAACAAACAGCATACGCTGGAAGTGGATTACTTGAAAAATGATATTAAGAACGATATGGAGCGTGTTGGCTCCCTACCTAGTGATCTACACCAGGTGAGAGAAGACATGATAGACATACAGTGGAGGGAAAGAGGAATAGTCAGCGGGATAACAGAAGATAACACCACTCATAAAAGAAACTCTTAAGGTGGGAGAGGTGCACCGTCGAGGGCCCCATCGGGACTCCTAAAACGCACCCCACTCAAATGAGGAGTACCCCGTAGGGAGTGAATGAACAGCTCTCCAATGAGGAATATGGTTTTACGCCGCTTTTAGTCCTATTCCAGCAATACCACGTCGGGGGACACCAGAAATGAGCGGCGTACATTGAACCAATGTCAGGAATCGAACCAGGGTCTTCGGCGTGACGAGCGAACGCTTTAACCATGTATAGGCTACCCAACCGCCCCCAGCGTCATGAATGAGAGAAGAAAGAAGCTCATTCCCCCAAATTGGTGACAGACAAACTGGAGAGAGTATATGCTGATCACAGTGATCTGAGTGGAGAAATGATGTCATGGGACTGTCAATGAGGTTACCTTGACCTGCAACTCTCTCAATATGACAATGTAAACAGACTTGACCCGGTCATAAACAAACAAAATCCTGGATGGTCACCCGACATTCGACATATATATCTAAATGTATGCGATCTGAATACTAGACCTTAATCACTTCTTACAATTCAATAGCAATTTTGATGTAATTGGTTTTGCTGAGACAAAACTGGACTACTTTGACTCGGTTGATATTCCTGGGTACAAAATTCATAATTTGCCTGCGTAAAAAAACTGCATTAATCGATCAGCATTAATTCCAGTAGCAGCTTGGGAACATACACCCGATGTAACCACACGGAGAAGCAGTGAATATTGTGTATGGGTGAACGTAACATGTGTGTTTGTTTATTTGTTGTTTAACGCCACACTCAGCAATAGTCCAGCTATATGGCGGCGGTCTGTAAATGATCGAGTCCGGACCAGACAATCCAGTGAGCATCGATTCACGCAGTTGGGATACGATGACATGCATATAATTAACAAATCACAAACAGGTAAACTGAAAAAAACCATGTAAACCACGGTTTGGACGTGAGTGTAAAATATCTTGGAGAAACCATCTTTCTGCTAAGAGAGCATTTTATGCAATTAGAACAATGACGGACAAGAATGGCCTCCGAAAATCAAGTAAATCATATAAGAAAACATTAGTGAAACACGGCAATGATTTTAGAAGTAAATTACAACACAAATTTGATTCTCTAAGCAAGAATGATTCGAAATAGTTTTGGTAATGGTCAAAACAAGGACATTCTGAAGATATGACTTCCTTTGGAAAAGCTCTATGATCATTATAAGGAAATGATTGAAGAAGATGCTGATTTTCATAAAATTGTACAATGAACCCAATGATATTCTTGATAGACCTATCACATCTGAAGAAATATTTCTTGCTGTTTAAAAATAATGATACGGCTGGTGGTATAGATAACGTCATCAATGAATGTACTGAATGCTCTATAGACAGCATGATCCATGTGTACATGAACTGTTGATGGAATGTAACGGGATATTATCCTGCTACTTGGTGGAAAGGGATTGGAAAGATAAAAGAGCTGTTCATCCATATATCTTATCCTTACTTAGAACTTCAACTTCTAAATAGGGGGCACGGGTGGCCCAGTCGTCTAAGGCACCGCGATTCGCTGTGCAGAGTTGTGTCCCTTGGGCACGCCAAAAACATTTGATTGTGGGTTCGAATCTCGGTTCGCCCCGATTATGTTTTCTAGGTTTGTCAGCACCATACCCGTGCTCGTGGGTTTTCACCGAGGTAGTAAACGTCTGAGACATGCATCACTCCGGGCTTTCCTCCCACATTAAGCTGACACGCCGTGATATAACTGGAATACTGTTAAAAGCAGCGTTAACCCCAACTCACTCATTCAACTTCTAAATGCCTCTCAAAGATGTTCAATAACTGTGATGGGATTGTACTCGAAGATGACCACATAAATATCTACGTGAAGTTATTCGCTTTGCTCTGTGGTGATGATACCATGATGCCATCCTCTTCTAAGGATGATCTGCAGAAAGAACTGGGTGTATTGAGCGAGTATTGCCATCAATAGAAACATTAATACTGAACAATATCCTCATATCTAATGGTAGCAAACGAGATTATATTTATGTATCTGTATTATCAGACTTTTGCTTACAGAATGTAAATGAATATAAATACTTTGCTGTTGTATTCAATCAGAAACGTACTTCTATTTCTACAAGAAAATCTTTGTGTGAAAATGGTACAAAAGCCATGAATCTAGTGAAGACCTAGGTATTATAATTTGTCCATGAACCGCCCGCTCAAGTTATTCGACGCTGCAGTAACGCCAGTTTTTACCTACGGATCAGTAAAATGTGGATATTTGAAAACTGAAATATGATTGAAAATATCCACTTAAAGTTCAAAAGAAAAATATTATTATCTGTTTTGAAAATTATATTTATGCAATTTCATTTTAAAGTGGTAAAGTTTCTTTTGGCCGTCAGTTCGGCAATTATATTACGTCACAATGACGGAAGTACCATCACTTGGAAGTAACCAAGTAACCAATTATAGAATGGTTTTCTACATATTGGTGATGTATTGACCCTGCAACAAAATTATAACGGCTCGTTTACTAACTTTCGGATTACGAGTTAAACTGACGTTATAATAACCATGGTTTGAAAACAATGTGCCCCAGGTAAACTTTGAATGGGTCTCACGTTACCACATTCCACCGTGTTCTATCTCGTCAGTGGCCTGCTGGTAGAAGCCAGGTCCGGGATGGGCCAACCTTCTCTCACTGCACCTAGTCACCAGTCAGCAGTGTGTGTTTGTTGTTGCAGGATCCGTCAACAGGACGTCCCTGGTAGGATGTACAGAGGATACTGTTTCCTGGTGCTAGGCTGCCTGTTCATGCTGCAGTTTATTCTGTGGATGGGTGCCACGTACACCGACACTCGTTCCCAAGGTGACGGAGATCTTGTTTTGTGTTTTGTGGTGTTGACATGGGCAATTGGAGGAGACTGGAGTCGGTAAACTTCTTTGATAGGCATTTAGAGGAGGACTAAGTAAGGATAAGGATTTATGGATAAACAATTTCTTTATTACCATTCAGAGCGACGTTTCGGTGTAGGTTCTAACACCGTTATCAAGCAAGTGCATGATGACCTACACCGAAACGTCGCTCTTAATTGTAATAAAGAAGTTGTTTATCCACAAATTCTTATCCTTACTTGGAGTCTGTAAAGGTAAAAAAATGGTTTTTTTAAAGAGTTACATGTCTGGTTCCATTGTTTGATTCACTAGATGGTACTTGTGTGGCACTGATTTACTAGACAGTTGTGTGACACTGATTTACTAGACAGTTGTGTGACACTGATTTACTAAACGGTAGTCGTGCGACACTGATTCACGAGACAGTTGTGTGGCACTAATTTACTAAGCGGAAGTCGTGCGACACTGATTCACTAGACAGTTGTGCGGCACTGATTTACTAGGCGGAAGTCGTGTGACGCTGATTCACTAGACAGTTGTGTGACACTTTTTCACTAGACAGTTGTGTGACACTGATTCACTAGACAGTTATGTGACACTGATTCACTAGACAGTTGTGTGACACTGATTCACTAGACAGTTGTGTGACACTGATTCACAATACAGTTGCGTGACGCTGATTCACTAGACAGTTGTGTGACACTTTTTCACTAGACAGTTGTGTGACACTGATTCACTAGACAGTTATGTGACACTGATTCACTAGACAGTTATGTGACACTGATTCACTAGACAGTTGTGTGACATTGATTCACTAGACAGTTGCGTGACACTTTTTCACTAGACAGTTGTGTGACACTGATTCACAATACAGTTGTGTGACACTGATTCACTAGACAGTTGTGTGACACTGATTCACTAGACAGTTGCGTGACACTGATTCACTAGACAGTTGTGTGACACTGATTCACAATACAGTTGCGTGACACTGATTCACTAGACAGTTGTGTGACACTGATTCACAATACAGTTGTTTGACACTGATTCACTAGACAGTTGCGTGACACTGATTCACTAGACAGTTATGTGACACTGATTCACTAGACAGTTGTGTGACACTGATTCACTAGACGGTTGCGTGACACTTTTTCACTAGACAGTTGTGTGACACTGATTCACAATACAGTTGTGTGACACTGATTCACTAGACAGTTGTGTGACACTGATTCACTAGACAGTTGCGTGACACTGATTCACTAGACAGTTGTGTGACACTGATTCACTAGACAGTTGTGTGACACTGATTCACTAGACAGTTGTGTGGCACTGATTCACTAGACGGTTGTGTGACACTGATTCACTAGACGGTAATTGTGTGACACAATTTGCAACGACAGCAATACATTTTCCTAAGTTTGTAACGAACTACCTGCTCCCTCAGGCAGCCAGCCGTATGCCGCTTGATAGGAAACAGCTGTCCAGGGATTTCTGTATCACAACACACGCGACCTCCGGGGCATGCCGGGAAATGTGATCACCTAACTTTCTGCATAGAGTGACGTCTGGTGTCTGAAATGATATGTTACAGAAAATATGTTTAAATAATCTTAATAAAATATAATAAATAGGAGCCCAGAGATTATCTTCATTTTCAGAAAGTGCAATAATCTAGACTTGCCCCCTACTAATGGCTTACTTTGACTTATCAGATGTATTTGTTTTAGGGTCTGTATGATAGACAATGTATTGTTACAGTGGAAATGCGTTAAGGGTTTTTATTATGTTAGCTGGTTTCAAGGTCATTTAATCTGCCCACTAGTCTGTATAATGATAACATGTAGCAAAACTCTTAAAAAGCGCTATTTTCTAGTCGTCCTCAGGATACCTTAACTATAATTGGGCAGTTTGGCTACAGGACTACTGCCAATTTCACTGTAAAATGCGTGGTGTTATGTAACAGTTTGGGGGCTACTTTTCTTTTTGCAAGTACATGCGAACACTTTTCTAATTGAAAAGCCTATATGTGGCCAATACTCACCAAATTTCAACAATGAAATTCGGTATCCGCTTAGGCCAGTAACATATGTTCCAGTTTTGGCATAATAGTAAACTTGGCGCTTGTTTTTACCATGCTCTGTTTTTTTCTCAAAATGCATTTGGGCTCAGTAAATATTATCTGAAATTGTCTCGGTGGAAGCTGAAGTTTGGCATGATTGATTTTCTTTATGATGACATCAAATTTGTCCAAATCTTAAGCATTTAAATGTTGTATGAAGACCTATACAGAAAAGTTTGAAATATCAATGCACCTTTTGTTAATCGTCTTTGTTGTCGCTAATTGCGTTAACCGAACGATTTAAAAAAGAGAAGGCTGAATCACTGCATTAAGTGGTCTGTTATCTGTTGTAGCGGTGGAGAGCTCACCGACAAGAGTGGACACAGTCATGCGTGACACCCTAGACAGTTCAGGTAGGACGTAACGGGAAGACATAGTTACAACTTCGCGGCGCACACACTAAGTTGTAGCAGGATCACTCTGGCAACACTGGGTTTTAGGCGTCCCGCGTTAAATTTCATAAAATTCCATGTTCCCCGAGTGATCCTGCTACAGCGAATTCATCTTATGGACATGTTTTAATGTGACATTGTAAAAGCATTAACACAAAGTCAAAACTGGTAGAAAACAGCTGTTCCATTAACATAGCACACTTGGGTATAAGGGGTTTATTCTGCCTTTGAGAAATCCACGTGCAGCCTGTATTGCTCGTGGCGGGGTATAAGAGATTTATTCCCCCGCTGAGAATGTTTTTACCTCCGAGGCGGATCTCATCATTCTGACATGAAGGTATGAGGAATTCATTTTCACGGAGACTTGTCATTTAGAAGCAGCACTAGCGTGTTTCCTTGAAGCACGTCTAACGATCGTCGTTTCCTGTTGTAATGTCAAATGAATGTCAGGTGAATAGTGTATAGATTTTTGCGTGTAAATACGTTCAATATTTTCATTGATGTTTTATTTATTTTGAAAAAATTACATATGCGTAATGTACAACAGAAATTCTGCAGATATCTTTGTTATGATTTTCACCCAAGTCAAGTGAACTGTTAAAATGTTAAAGAATATGTGACATCTGTACTTTTGTTGGTTACTAAAAGGATGTGTTTTAATGCCACAAATATGTATTGTACCCTTATGGAAAGAGAGGGTCACGGTATTACTGCTACCTCTTCTATTGATGATTTGTGCTCCCTCGTGTTTGTTGATGATGTCTCAGCAATGTCCGACACATGTTCACATCTGCAGAGGAAGATAACTGTACTAGAAATGTTTTGTAAACGTACTGGCATGAAAGGAAATTTGAATATAACTAAGATGATTATGTTTAGAATGGTGGCCCCTTAAGGTCAGATGGAAAATGGTTTTATGACGGTACACGTGTAGAAAAACAGCTTTATAACAACACCTGGGGCTTGTGGTCACCTCTAAGTTAGTCTGGAGCAGGTCAGTCCTGGCTTTTATCACCAAGCACATAATGCAGTATGTTCACTAAATAATTACCAGAGAAAGTTTAGTAACATCAGTTGTCTAGATCTGAAAAGGTATTTGATTGTATGACAACACATATTTTATGGTATAGTTCTGAAATATGTCATATATGAGGGGTACCACATGTTGTTAAACTATTGAATCTGTACTTATCAAATTTTGTAAATATAGTTTAAAGGTTGGTAAATCTACTATCAATCAATCGAACACGGTTCTTGTGGAATGTGGACGACGCTTTGCAGTAGGTATATATTACAAAGGCAACTAAGTATTGGAGCAGAATATCGCATCTAGGAAACAATAGGCTACCAAAACAATGTTATATTATGTTGAAATATTTGTATCATGTAGGCCGTGATACATGGGCATCACACATAAGAAACATTCTGTTTACATTTGGGCGTGGCTTTGCCTGGATTAGTCAGGAAATAGGAAACCAGGCAGACTTCATTGCACGTTTTAAGCAAAGATTTCATGAGCATGAGGTTCATTGAGCACTTTCCGTTATCACTATTCTAGAATTAGATGTTGCAGTTTCAAGCTTGCGGCAGATATGAAAATATAATTGATGATGAAAGAAACTTTATGTCCTGCAAGCTTAAATGTTACTTTGCTGTAGAAGATGAATTTTCTATATATGAGAAACAAGTTCATTTTAAAATATATTTGTAAATATCCTGCACATACCAGTTATATTTCTATCATGCAGAGTAAGAGCATTGATGTTATCAGAATTGTCAGTCTATTCCTATATCATGTAAATATAAAAAGAAACACCTAATTGTAAATATGATATTAAAAGCACAGGCATGGTCATGCTGTTGTACGTATTTTGGGCCGGAGGCCTTCTACTGAATAAAAGTGTCTGTCTGTGACAATTATGACATCCCAACAAGGGTCTAAGACGTCTCATCTTGCTGTGCAGGTCAGCGGCACACAGCGATCATTAATGGCTGTCAGTCACGTTAGTCTTTCCTCCCACCTCAAGCTGAAACGCTGGAATACTGTTGAAATCGTGTTATATTGAACAATGTATTATAGTATGTGAAATAAGTATGTTCCATTTTCAGTATTAATAGATGATTCCGTTGCCATGGATACCTTATCAAAACTGAAGATCTTCTGTTGGATAACAACAAAGGAAACAGAAGTCAACAAGAAAATCCCTGCAGTGAACGAGACTTGGGCGAAACGTTGCGATCACAGAATGTTTGTCATGACAACCAATAAACCTAATACTGGAATGGACATATTAAACCTTAATATCAAAGATGGCCGCCAGCACTTGACGGACAAGTCAATAGCGTCTTTAAAGCATATTTACAAACATCATCTAGACAAGTATGACTGGTTTCTGAAAGCGGACGACGATACGTTCGTTGTGATGGAGAACTTGAAGTTTCTGTTGTCGCACTATGACCCGACTGAGGGGGTGTATGTGGGTCACCTGTTCAAGAAATACACCAAGTGGGGGTACATGAGCGGAGGCGCTGGCTACGTGATCAGCATCAGCTCTACGACTTCTTGTGGAACAAGGGTACAATAAAAACGTATGTTCCCTGTTTGTAACCAAACACTTGATATCCATCAGGATGGTGGTGCTTGAAATCTCTTTAATGCATTTTTGTTTTCAGTTTCTTTTTCGGGGGATAAAACGCTATATTTCCTGGCTTTTATTATATTAAAAAATATAGACCTCGTCAATTTCCACGTCCCGTGGGTTCCCTAAACAGACCGACAGCTTCGGAGATTGTTGTCAAAATACCCAATTGTCCAGCTTTATCTATGAACATATTGAAAAAACCCCAATTAGGACATCACTCGAAAATTTAACGATATATATAACTTTCCAAATCGGGGCAAGGTACTTGGTATCATCGCCTTTTATCAATTTTTAGAAATAATATGCTTGTTTTGAAAAATAATAAGAAACGAAATTGTGAATACCACCCACGAACAAAAACATCTCAAATGCACTCCACAAACATACAACAAACACTAACGGAACAGCACAACATCCAGCTTATTCACACCACACCATTCAGCCACCACACCATGTCACACCCACTCAACACAACACCATCCAGCCACCTCACCATGTCACACCCACGCAACACCACACCATCCAGCCACATCACCATGTCACAACCACGCAACACCAGACCATTCAGCCGCCACACCATGTCATACCCACGCAACACCGCACTATCCAGTCAACACACCATGCCATACCCACGGAACACCAGACCAATCAGTCAACACACCATGCCACACCCACGGAACACCAGACCAATCAGTCAACACACCATGTCACACCCACGTCATACCACACTATCCAGTCAACACATCATGCCACACCCATGCAACACCACACTATCCAGTCAACACACCATCCAGTCAACACACCACCCAGCCAACTCACCATGTCACACCCACACAACACCACACCATCCAGTCAACTCACCATGTCAAACCCATGCAACACCACACCATCTAGTCAACACACCATCCAGTCAACACAACACCCAGCCACCTCACCATGTCACACCCACACAACACCACACCATACAGCAGCCTCACCATGTCAAACCCATGCAACACCACACCATCTAGTCAACACACCATCCAGTCAACACAACACCCGGCCACCACATCATGTCACACCCACGCAACACTACACCATCCAGTCAACTCAACATGCCAAACCGATGCAACACCACACCATCCAGCCACCACACCATGTCAAACCCACGCAACACCACACCACCCACCCACCACACCATGACATACCCACGCAACACTAGACCATCCAGTCACCACACCATGTTACACCCACGCAACACCACACCATCCAGCCAACACACCATCCAGTCAACACACCATCCAGCCACCTCACCATGTCACACCCACGCAACACCAGACTATTCAGCCACCACGCCATGTCACACCCACGCAACACCACACCATCCAGCAACCTCACCATGTCACACCCACACAACAACACACTATCCAGTCAACACACAATCCAGTCAACACAACACCCAGCCACCACATCATGTCACACCCACGCAACACTACACCATCCAGTCAACTCAACATGCCAAACCGATGCAACACCACACCATCCAGCCAACACACCATGTCACACCCACGCAACACCACACCATCCACCCACCACGCCATGCCATACCCAAGCAACACTAGACCATCCAGTCACCACACCATGTTACACCCACGCAACACCACACCATCCAGTCAACACACCATGCCACACCCACGCAACACAACACCATCCACTCACCACACCATGTAACACCCACACAACACCACACCATCCAGCCACCAAACCATGCCATACCCACGCAACACCACACCATCCAGTCACCAAACCATGTTACACCCACGCAACACCACACCATCCATCCACCACATCATGTCACACCCACGCAACACTACACCATCCAGTCACCAAACCATGTTACACCAACGCAATACCACACGATCCAGTCAGCACACCATGCCACACCCACACAACACCACACCATCCAGCCACCACACCATGTCACACCCACGCAACACCACACCATCCAGCCACCTCACCATGCCATACGCAGGCAACACCACACCATCCAGCAAACTCACAATGCAACACCCACGCAACACCACACCATCCAGCCACCAAACCATGCCATACCCACGCAACACCACACCATCCAGTCACCAAACCATGTTACACCCACGCAATACCACACCATCCAGTCAGCACACCATGCCACACCCACACAACACCACACCATCCAGCCACCACACCATGTCACACCCACGCAACACCACACCATCCAGCCACCTCACCATGCCATACGCACGCAACACCACACCATCCAGCAAACTCACAATGCAACACCCACGCAACACCACACCATCCAGCCAACACACCATGCCATACCCACGCAACACCACACCATCCAGTCACCACACCATGTTACACCCACGCAACACCACACCATCCAGTCAGCACACCATGCCACACCCATGCAACACCACACCATCCAGCCACGACACCATGTCACACCAACGCAACACCACACCATCCAGTCACCACACCATGTCACACCCACGGAACACCACACCATCAAGCCACCATACCATGCCATACCCACGCAACACCACACCATCCAGTCACCACACCATGTTACACCCACGCAAAACCACACCATCCAGTCACCACACCATGTTACATCCACGCAACACCATAACATCCAGTCAACACACCATGTCACACCCACGTCAAACCACACCTTCCAGTCAACACACCATGCCACACCCATGCAACACCACACTATCCAGTCAACACAGCATCCAATCAACACACCACCCAGCCACCTCACAATGTCACTCCCACGCAACACCACACCATCCAGACAGCTCACCATGCCACACCCACGCAACACCACACTATCCAGCAACCTCACCATGTCACACCCACACAACACCACACCATCCAGCCACATCACCATGTCACAACCACGAAACATCAGACCATTCAGCCGCCACACCATGTCATACCCACGCAACACCACACCATCCAGTCAACACACCATGCCAAACCCACGCAACACCACACTATCCAGTCAACACACCACCCAGTTACCTCACCATGTCACACCCATGCAACACCGCACCATCCAGTCAACACACCATCCAGTCAACACAACACCCAGCCACCTCACCATGTCACACCCACGCAAAACTACACGATCCAGTCAACTCACCATGCCACACCCATGCAACACCACACCATCCAGTCAACACACCACCCATCCACCTCACCATGTCACACCCTCGCGACAACAGACCATTCAGCCACCACACCATGCCACACCCATGCAAAACCACACCATCCATCCACAACACCATGCCATACCCACGCAACACCAAACCATCCAGCCACCACACCATGCCATACCCACGCAACACCCAACCATCCAGCTACCACACCATGCCACACCCACGCAACACCACACCATCCAGCCACCACACCATGCCATGCCCACAGAACACCACACCATCCAGCCACCACACCATGTCACACCCACGCAACACCAAACCACCAACCACCACACCATGCCATGCCACACCCACACAACAGCACACCATCCAGCCACCACACAATGCCATGCCCACGCAACACCACACCATCCAGCCACCTCACGATGCAACATCCACGGAACACCACACCATACAGCCACCACACCATGTTACACCCACGCAACACCACACCATCTAGTCTACACACCCTCCAGTCAACACACCATCCAGTCAACACACTATGCCGCGCCCACGCAACACCACACCATCCAGTCAACACACCATCTAGTCAACACACCATCCAGTCAACACACCATCTCACTCCCTCGCAACACCACACCATCCAGTCAACACACAATCCAGTCAACACACCATCTAGTCAACACACCATCCAGTCAACACACCATGCCACAACACACCATCCAGTCAATTCACCATGCCACACCCACGCAACACCACACCATCCAGCCACCACACCATGCCATACCCACGCAACACCACACCATCCAGCCACCACACCATGCCATACCCACGGAACACCACATCATCCAGCCAACTCACCATGCCACACACACACAACATCACACCATTCAGCCACCACACCATGTCACACCCACGCAACACCACACCATACAGTCAACACACCATGCCACACCCTCGCGACACCAGACCATCCAGCCACCACACCACCACAACAACTCACCATGTCACACCCTCGCGACACCAGACCATCCAGCCACCACACCACCCAACCAACTCACCATGACACACCCTCGCGACACCAAACCATTCAGCCACCACACCATATCACACCCACGCACACCACACCATACAGTCAACACACCATGCCACACCCTCGCGACACCAGACCATCCAGCCACCACACCACCCAGCCAACACACCATGTCACACCCACGCGACACCACATCATTCAGCCACCACACCATGTCACACACTCGCGACACCAGACCATCCAGCCACCACACCATGCAGCCAACACACCATGTCACACCCACGCAACACCACACCATCCAGCCACCACACCATGCCATACCCACGCAACACCACACCATCCAGCCATCACACCATACCACGACCACGCAACACCACACCATCCAGCCACCACACCATGCCATGCCCACGCAACACCACACCATCCAGCCACATCACCATGCAACATCCACGGAACACCGAACCATCCAGCCACCACACCATGTCACACCATCGCAACACCACACCATCCAGCCAACTCACAATGCCACACCCACGCAACACCACGACATCCAGTCAACTCACCATGCCACACCCATGCCACAACACACCATACAATCAACTCACCATGCCACACCCACGCAACACCACACCATCCAGTCAACACACCATCTAGTCAACACACCATCCAGTCAACACACCATCTCACTCCCTCGCAACACCACACCATACAGTCAACACACCATCCAGTCAACACACCATGCAGCCAACACACCATCCAGTCAACTCACCATGCCACACCCACGCGACACCACACCATCCAGTCAACACACCATGTCACACCCACTCAACACCACACCATACAGTCAACACAGCATGCCACACCCTGGCGACACCAGACCATCCAGCCACCACACCATGTCACACCCACGCAACACCACACCATGCAGCCACCACACCATGCAACACCCACCCAACACCACACCATCCACCCATCACACCATGTCATGCCAACGCAACACCACACCATCCAGCCACCTCACCATGCAACAACCACGCGACACCAGACCATCCAGCCACCATACCACCCAGCCAACTCACCATGCCACACCCTCGCGACACCACACCATTCAGCCACCACACCATGCCACATAAAAGCACCACCACACCATCGAGCCACCACACCATGCCATGCCATACCCACGCAACACCACACCATCCAGCCACCACATCATGCAACACCCATGCAACACCACACCATCCAGCCACCACACCATGTCACACCCACGCAACATCACACCATCCAGTCAACCTACCATGCCACACCCTCGCGACACCACACCATTCAGCCACCACACCATGCCACATAAACGCACCACCACACCATCCAGCCACCACACCATGCCATGCCATACCCACGCAACACCACACCATCCAGCCACCACATCATGCAACACCCATGCAACACCACACCATCCAGTCAACACATCATCCAGTCAACACACCACCCAGCCAACTCACCATGCAACACCCACGCAACACCACACCATCCACCCAACACACCATGTTATGCCCACGCAACACCACACCATCCAGCCACCTCTCCATTCAACACCCACGCAACACCACACCATCCAGCCACCACACCATGTCACACCAACGAAACACCACTCCATCCAGCCACCACACCATGCAACACTCATGCAACACCACACCATTCAGTCAACACACCATGCAGTCAACACCCCACCCAGCCAACTCACCATGTCACACCAACGCAACACCACACCATCCAGCCATCACACCATGTCACACCCACGCAACACTACACCATCCAGCCACCACACCGTGTTACACCCACGCAACACCACACCGTGTTACACCCACGCAACACCACACCATCCAGCCACCACACCATGCCATACCCACGCAACACCACACCATCCAGCCACCACACCATGCCACACCCACGCAACACCACACCATCCAGCCACATCACCATGTCACAACCACGAAACATCAGACCATTCAGCCGCCACACCATGTCATACCCACGCAACACCACACCATTTAGCCACCACACCTTGCCACACCCACGCAACACCACACCATCCAGCCAACTCACCATGCCACACCCACGCAACACCACACCATACAGCCACCACACCATGTCACACCCACGCAACACCACACCATACAGTCAACACACCATGCCACGCCCTCGCGACACCAGACCATCCAGCCACCACACCTTGTCACACCCACGCAACACCTATCTACACCACATTACAAAACAACTCCCAAACCACACAACTACAAGTATTAAATGGCAAGGTTTAACACGCGTTTGTTGACCAGGGGGCCCAGATAGTGTTTATCAGCTGTTATCAACGTTATCAACGCTGACATGGATAGCCTGACTCTCAGTAAACACCCTAGACACAGCTAGACTGGATTCAGTTCCCCAGTCATCACCTCGCCGCGATTTGTTTACTTGTTTGTTTGCCGCCGCAGCAATAGACAACCTGCGCAAAATCCAGCCTGGCAATAGAAACCATGGGCTGATAGCATGATCAACATGAAGGTACATAATCAGAAATCACAAAGCCTGACCACCCGATGCCTAATTTAGACGACTTTTTTAACAAGCATGGAGTACGTGGGGCCTCAGGGTGTGTCGCTACAAATAGCCGTTTTTTTTGTCGAATAATCGAGAATCTGTATACTCTGGGTTTGACAGCCTTAGCGTTAGTTTAACAGTGATTGGCGATCTCATGGTATATTTCAATGTAGGTAGTTCAATAGACGGTGGTCATATTGAGAGTTAACTGTGAGGTCGCTGATTATACCAATAGACGGTGGTCATATTGAGAGTTAACTGTGACGTTGCTGACTATACCATTAGACGTCGTCATACTGAGAGTTAACTCTGACGTCGTTCATTATACAAATAGACGGTGGTCATACTGAGAGATAACTGTGACGTCACTGAATATACTACTAGACTGTGGTCATACTGAAAATTAACTGTGACGTCGCTGATTATACCAATAGACAGTGGCCATACTGAGAGTTAACTGTGACGTCGCTGATTATACTAATAGACGGTGGTCATACTGAGAGTTAACATTGACGTCGATGATTATACCAAAAGACTGTTGTCATACTCATAGTTTTATGTGACGTCGCTGATTATACTACTAGACGACGATCATACAGAGAGTAAACTATGAGGCACTGATTATAACAATAGAAGGTGGTCATACTGAGAATTAACTGTGACGTCGCTGATTATACCAACAGACGGTGGCCATACACAGAGTTAACTGTGACGTCGCTGACTATGCCACTAGACGGTGGTCATACTGAGACTTAACTGTGACGTCGCTGATTATACCAAGAGAGGGTGGTCATACTGAGTCTTAACTGTGACGTCGCTGATTATACCAATAGACGGTGGTCATACTGAGAGTTAACTATGACGTCGCAGATTATACCAATAGACGGTGGTCATACTGAGACTTAACTGTGACGTCGATGATTATACTACTAGACGGTGGACATACTGAGAGTTAAGTGTGACGTTGCTGATTATACTAATAGGCTGTGGTTACACTGAGAGTTAACTGTGACGTCAATGATTATACCAATAGACGGTGGTCATACTGAGAGTAAACTGTGATGTCGCTGATTATACCTATAGACGGTGGTCATACTGAGAGTTAACTGTGACATCGCTAATTATACAAATAGACGTTGGTCATACTGAGAGTTAACTGTGACATCGATGATTATGCTACTAGACGGTGGTCATCCTGAAAGTTAACTGTGACGTCGCTGATTATACTACTAGACGACGATCATACTGAGAGTAAACTATGACATCGCTGATTATACTAATAGACGGTGGTCATACTGAGAGTTAACTGTGACGTCGCTAATTATACCAAAAGACAGTGACAATTCTGATAGTTAACTGGGACGTCGCTGATTATGCCAATAGACGGTGGTCATACTGAGACTTAACTGTGACGTCGATGATTATGCTACTAGACGGTGGACATACTGAGAGTTAAGTGTGACGTCGCTGATTATACCAATAGATGGTGGTCATACTGAGAGTTAACTGTGACATCGCTTATTATGCTATTAGACGGTGATTATACTGAGAGTCAACTGTGACTTCGCTGATTATACTAATACATGGTGTTCATACTGAGAGTAGACTGTGACGTCGTGGATTATACCAATAGACGGTGGTCGTACTGAGAGTTAACTGTGACGTCACTGATTATACTACTAGACGGTGGTCATACTGAGAGTTAACTATGACGTCACTGAATATACTTCTAGGCGGTGGTCATATTCAGAGTTAACTGTGACGTCCCTGATTATACTACTAAACGGTGGTCATACTGAGAGTTAACTGTGACATCGCTAATTATACCAATAGACGGTGGTCATACTGAGAGTTAACTGTGACGTTGCTGATTATACTACTAGACGGTGGTCATACTGAGAGTTAACTGTGACGTCACTGAATATACCAATAGACGGTGGTCATGCTGAGAGTAAACTATGACGTAGTTGAATATATTTCTAGGCAGTGGTTATACTGAGAGTTAACTGCGACGTCGCTGATTATACTACTAGACGGTGGTGATACTGAGAGTTAACTGTGACATCGCTGATTATACTAATAGATGGTGGTCATACAGAGAGTAAACTGTGACGTCACTGATTATACCAATAGACGGTGGTCATACTGAGAGTTAACTGTGACATCGCAGAATTTACCAATAGACGGTGGTCATACTGAGAGTTAACTGTGACGTCAATGAATATACTTCTAGACGGTGGTCATACTGAGAGTTAATTGTGATGTCGCTGATTATTACCAATAGACGGTAGTCATATTGAGAGTAAACTGTGACGTTGCTGATTATACCAATAGAAGGTAGTCATACTGACAGTTAACTGTGACGTCACTGATTATACCAATAGACGGTGGTCATACTTAGAGTTAACTGTGACGTCGCTGATCATACAAATAGACGGTGGCCATACAGAGAGTTAACTGTGACGTCGCTGATTATACTACTAGACGGTGGTCATACTGAGAGTTAACTGTGACGTCGCTGATTATAGTACTAGACGGTAGTCGAACTAAGAGTTAACTGTGACGTCGCTGATTATACCAAAAGACTGTGGTCATACTGAGAGTTAACTGTGACGTCGCTGATTATACTACTAGACGGTGACAATTCTGATTGTTAACTGTGACGTCGCTGATTATACCAATACATGATAGTCATACTGAGAGTAAACTGTGACGTCGCTGATTATACTACGAGACGGTGGTCATACTGAGAGGTAACTGTGACGTCGATGATTATTCCAATAGATCGTGATCCTACTGAAAGTTACCTGTAACGTTGCTGATTATTCCAATAGAGTGTGGTCATATTGAGAGTTAACTGTCAAGTCGATGATTATGCCTCTAGACGGAGGTCATATTGAGAGATAACTGTGTTGTTGCTTATTATGGCTGAAGACGGTGGTCATACTGAGTGTTAACTGTGACGTCAATGATTATTTCCTTAGATGGTGGTCATATTGAGATTTAACTGTGACGTCAATGATTATTTCAATAGATGGTGGTCCTACTGAGAGTTAACTGTGAAGTCGATGGTTACACCAATTGACAGTGGTCATACAGAGAGTGAACTGTGACGTCGATGATTATTTCAATAGATGGTGGTCCTACTGAAAGTTACTTGTGACGTTGCTGATTATACCTATAGACGGTGGTCCTACTGACAGTTGACTGTGACGTCGATGGTTATACCTATAGACGGTGGTCATACTGAGAGTTAACTGTGATGATGCTTATATACCAATAGACAGTGGTCATATTGAGAGTTAACTGCGACGTCGCATATTATGCCACTAGACGGTGGTCATATTGAGAGTTAACTGTGACCCCACAGATTATACTACCAGACAGTGGTCATACAGAGAGTTAACTGTGATCCAAATAATTATACTACTAGACGGTGCTCATATTGAAAGTTAACTGTGTTGTTGCTGATTATGTCACAATACGGTGGTTATACTGAGAGGTAACTGTAACGTCAGAGATTATTCCAATAGACGGTGGTCCTACTGAAAGTTATGTAACATTGCTGATTATTCCAATAGACGGTGGTCATATTGAGAGTTAACTGTGACGTCGCTGATTATTCCACAAGACAGTGATCATATTGAGAGTTAACTGTGACGTCGCTGACTATACCAATAGACGGTGGTCCTAATGAGAGTTAACTGTGACGTCGATGGTTATACCAATAGACAGTGGCCATACCGAAAGTTACCTATGACGTCGCTGATTATACCAATAGACGGTGGTCATACTGAGAGTTAAATGTGACGTCGCTGATTACTCCACTAGATGGTGGTCATATTGAGAGTTAACTGTGATGTTGCTTATTATACCAATAGACGGTGGTCATATTGAGAGTGAACTGTCAAGTCGATGATTATGCCACTAGACGGTGGTCATATTAAGAGTTAACTGTGACGTTGCTGATTACATTACTAGAAGGTGGTCATATTGAGAGTTAACTGTGATCCTACAGATTATAATACTAGACGGTGGTCATATTGAGAGTTAACTGTGTTGTTGCTTATTATACCAATACACGGTGGTCAGATTGAGAGTTAACCTTGACGTTGCTGATTATGCCACAAGACAGTGGTCATATTAAGAGATAACTGTGACGTTGATGATTATTTCAATAGATTGTGGTCCTACTGACAGTTACTTGTGACGTTGATGATTATACGAATACACGGTGGTCCTAATGAGAGTTTACTGTGACGTCGATGGTTATACCAATTGACACTGGTCATACTGAGAGTTAACTGTGACGTCGATGATTATTCCAATAGATGGTGGTCCTACTGAAAGTTACCCGTAACGTTGCTGATTATTCCATTGTACGGTGGTCATATTGAGAGTTAACTGTCAAGTTGATGGTTATCCGAATAGACGGTGGTCATATTGAGAGTTAACTGTGATGTCGCTGATTATACTACTAGACGGTGGTCCTACTGAGAGTTAACTGTGACGTTGATGGTTATACCAATTGACAGTGGTCATACTGAGAGTTAACTGTGATGTCGCTGATTATACCAATAGACGGTGGTCATACTGTGAGTTAACTGTGACGACATTGATTATGCTACTAGACGGTCGTCATATTGAGAGTTAACTGTGATGTTGCTTATTATACCAATAGACGGTGGTCATATTGAGAGTTAAATGTGATATTGCTGATTATACCAATAGACGGTAGTCATATTGAGAGTTGACTGTGAATTTGATGATTATAACAATAGACGGTGGTCACACTCAGAGTTACCTGTGATTTCGCTTATTATACCAATAGACGGTGGTCCTACTGAAAGTTACCTGTCACTTTGTTGATTAAACCAATAGATGGTGGTCCTACTGAAAGTTACCTGTGAAGTCGATAATTATTCCAATAGACGGTAGCTCCTACTGAAAGTGGTCTGTGATATGGATCATTATACCAATAATTGGTGGTCCAACTGAAAGTTGTCTGTGACACCGATGATTATTCCAATAGATGGTGGTCATACTGAGTATTAACAGTGACGTTGCTGATTCTTCCAATAGACGGTGGTCATATTGAAAGTTCCCTGTGATATCGATGATTATTCCAATGGACGGTGGTCATACTGAAAGTTATTTGTGACGTTGATGATTATTCCAGTAGATTGTGCACGAACTGAAAGTTACCTGTGACATTGATGATTATTCCAATAGACGGTGGTCATACTGAGAGTTCACTGTGACGTCGATGATTATTCCAATAGACGGTGATCATACTGAAAGTTAACTCTGATGTCGCTGATTATACCAAAATAATGTGGTCCTACTGAAAAATATACCTGTGAAGTCGGTGATTATTCCAAAAGATGGTGGTCATACTGAAAGTTAACTGTGACGTCGATGATTATTCCAATAGACGGTGATCATACTGAAAGTTAACTGTGACGTCGATGATTATACCAATAGATTGTGGTCATATTGAGAGTTAACTGTGATGTCACTTATTATACCAAAAGAATGTGGTCCTACTGAAAGTTACCTGTGAAGTCGCTGAATATACCAACAGACGTTTGTCTGACTGTAAGTTACCTGTGACGTTGCTATGTGACATCGATGATTATTCCAATAGATGGTGGTCATAGTGAGATCTAACAGTGACGTTGCTGATTGTTCCAATAGAGAGTCATATTGAGAGTTACCGATGACATCGCTGACTATGCTACTAGAAGGTGTTCATATTGAGAGTTGACTGTGATGTCGATGATTATACCAATAGACAGTGGTACAACTGCAAATTACCTGTGACATCGATGATTATTCCAATAGACGGTGGACATACTGAGAGTTACCTGTGACGTAGCTGATTATTCCAATAGACGGTTCTCCTACTGAAAGTTGTCTGTGACGTCGATGACTATACCACTAAATGGTGGTCCAACTGAAAATTACCTGTGACATCGATGATTATTCCAATAGACGGTGGTCATATTGAGAGTTAACTTTGACGTCGCTGATTATACCAATAGACGGTGGTCCTACTGAAAGTTGTCTGTGACGTCGATGATTATACCAATAGACGATGGTCCAACTGAAAATTACCAGTGACATCAATGATTATTCCAATAGACGGTGGTCAAACTGAGAGTTAACTGTGACATCGCTGATTCTTCCAATAGACGGTGGTCATATTGAAAGTTACCTGTGACATCGATGATTATTCCAATAGACGGTGGTACTACTGAAAGTTATCTGTGACATCGATGATTATTCCAATAGAAGGTGTTCATACTGAAAGTTAACTGTGACGTCAATGATTATACCAATAGATGGTGGTCATATTGAGAGTTAACTGTTATGTCGCTGATGATACCAATAGACGGTCGTCATATTGAGAGTTGACTGTTACGTCGATGATTATACCAATAGACAGTGGTCCTACTGAAAGTTTCTTGTGACGTCGCTGATTAGTCAATTAGACCGTGGTCATATTGAGAGTTACCTGTGACGTCGCTGATTATTCCCATAGATGGTGGTCATATTGAGAGTTAACTGTGACGTCGATGTTTTCGCTACTAGAGGGTGGTCATATTGAGAGTTAACTGTGATGTTGCTGATTATGCCACAAGATGGTGGTCATACTGAGGGTTACCTGTGACTTCGATGATAATACCAATAGACGGTTGTCCTACTGAAAGTTACCTGTGACATCTATGATTATTCCAATAAACGGTGGTCATATTGAAAGTTACCTGTGACATCGATGATTATTCCAATAGACAGTGGTCCTACTGAAAGTTAACTCTGATGTCGCTGATTATACCAAAATAATGTGGTCCTACTGAAAAATATACCTGTGAAGTCGGTGATTATTCCAAAAGATGGTGGTCATACTGAAAGTTAACTGTGACGTCGATGATTATTCCAATAGACGGTGATCATACTGAAAGTTAACTGTGACGTCGATGATTATACCAATAGATTGTGGTCATATTGAGAGTTAACTGTGATGTCACTTATTATACCAAAAGAATGTGGTCCTACTGAAAGTTACCTGTGAAGTCGCTGAATATACCAACAGACGTTTGTCTGACTGTAAGTTACCTGTGACGTTGCTCTGTGACATCGATGATTATTCCAATAGATGGTGGTCATAGTGAGATCTAACAGTGACGTTGCTGATTGTTCCAATAGAGAGTCATATTGAGAGTTACCGATGACATCGCTGACTATGCTACTAGAAGGTGTTCATATTGAGAGTTGACTGTGATGTCGATGATTATACCAATAGACAGTGGTACAACTGCAAATTACCTGTGACATCGATGATTATTCCAATAGACGGTGGACATACTGAGAGTTACCTGTGACGTAGCTGATTATTCCAATAGACGGTTCTCCTACTGAAAGTTGTCTGTGACGTCGATGACTATACCACTAAATGGTGGTCCAACTGAAAATTACCTGTGACATCGATGATTATTCCAATAGACGGTGGTCATATTGAGAGTTAACTTTGACGTCGCTGATTATACCAATAGATGGTGGTCCTACTGAAAGTTGTCTGTGACATCGATGATTATACCAATAGACGATGGTCCAACTGAAAATTACCAGTGACATCAATGATTATTCCAATAGACGGTGGTCAAACTGAGAGTTAACTGTGACATCGCTGATTCTTCCAATAGACGGTGGTCATATTGAAAGTTACCTGTGACATCGATGATTATTCCAATAGACGGTGGTACTACTGAAAGTTATCTGTGACATCGATGATTATTCCAATAGAAGGTGTTCATACTGAAAGTTAACTGTGACGTCGATGATTATACCAATAGATGGTGGTCATATTGAGAGTTAACTGTTATGTCGCTGATGATACCAATAGACGGTCGTCATATTGAGAGTTGACTGTTACGTCGATGATTATACCAATAGACAGTGGTCCTACTGAAAGTTTCTTGTGACGTCGCTGATTAGTCAATTAGACCGTGGTCATATTGAGAGTTACCTGTGACGTCGCTGATTATTCCCATAGATGGTGGTCATATTGAGAGTTAACTGTGACGTCGATGTTTTCGCTACTAGAGGGTGGTCATATTGAGAGTTAACTGTGATGTTGCTGATTATGCCACAAGATGGTGGTCATACTGAGGGTTACCTGTGACTTCGATGATAATACCAATAGACGGTTGTCCTACTGAAAGTTACCTGTGACATCTATGATTATTCCAATAAACGGTGGTCATATTGAAAGTTACCTGTGACATCGATGATTATTCCAATAGACGGTGGTCCTACTGAAAGTTATCTGTGACATCGATGATTATTCCAATAGAAGGTGTTCATACTGAAAGTTAACTGTGACGTCGATGATTATACCAATAGATGGTGGTCATATTGAGAGTTAACTGTTATGTCGCTGATGATACCAATAGACGGTCGTCATATTGAGAGTTGACTGTTACGTCGATGATTATACCAATAGACAGTGGTCCTACTGAAAGTTTCTTGTGACGTCGCTGATTAGTCAATTAGACTGTGGTCATATTGAGAGTTACCTGTGACGTCGCTGATTATTCCCATAGATGGTGGTCATATTGAGAGTTAACTGTGACGTCGATGTTTATGCCATTAGACTGAGGTAATACTGAGAGATAACTGTGTTGTCGCTGATTTCGCTACTAGAGGGTGGTCATATTGAGAGTTAACTGTGATGTTGCTGATTATGCCACAAGATGGTGGTCATACTGAGGGTTACCTGTGACTTCGATGATAATACTAATAGACGGTTGTCCTACTGAAAGTTACCTGTGACATCGATGATTATTCCATTGAACGGTGGTCATATTTAGAGTTAACTGTGACATCGATGATTATTCCAATGGACAGTGGTCATATTAAGAGTTAACTGTTATGTCGCTGATTGTACCAATAGACGGTGGTCATATTGAGATTTGACTTTGACGTTGAGGTTTATACCAATAGACAGTGGTCCTACTGAAAGTTACCTGTGACGTTGCTGATTATACCAATAGACGTTGGTCTTACTGAAAGTTTCCTGTGACGTCGCTGATTATTCCAATTGACGGTGGTCATATTGAGAGTTAACTGTGACCTCAATAAATATTCCAATAGATGGTGGTCAAACTGAGAGTTACCGATGACGTCGCTGACTATGCTACTAGACGGTGTTCATATTAAGAGTTCACTGTGATCTCGATGATTATGCCATTAGACGGTGGTCCTACTGAAAGTTACCTGAGATGTCGCTGATTATACCAATAGATGGTGGTCCTACTGAAAATTACCTGTCACTTCGCTGATTACACCAATAGACGGTGGTCCTACTGTAAGTTAACTGTGACTTTGCTGATTATTCCACTAGACGGTGGTCCTACTGAAAGTTACATGTGATGTCGCTGATTATACTACAAGACGGTGGTCATATTGAGAGTTAACTGTGACGTCGCTGATTATGCCACTAGACAGTGGTCATATAGAGAGTTAATTGTGACGTCTGTCATTTTTCCAATAGACAGTGGTCCTTCTGAAAGTTAACTGCGACGTCGATGATTATATTGATAGATGGTGCTCAGATTGAGAGTTAACTATGACGTCGATGATTATTCGAATAGACAGTTGTCACACTGAGAGTTAACTATGACGTTAACTGTGAGATCACTGACCAGGCTACTAGACGGTGGTCATATTGAGAGTCATCTGTGACATCGGTGACTACGCTACTAGACGGTGGTCATATTGAGAGTTATCTGTGAACACTTGATTAAACTACTAGATGGTGGTCTTTTTTAGAGTTGACGGTGACGTTGATGATTATTCTAATACACGGTGGTCATACTGATAGTTAACTGTGACATCGCTGACTTGGCTACTTGAGGGTGGTCATATTGAGAGTTACCTGTGACAACGATGATTATTCCAATGGATGGTGGTCATACTGAGAGTTAACAGTGACGTTGCTGATTATACCACTAGACTGTTGTCCTACTGAAAGTTACATGTGATGTCGCTGATTATACTACAAGACGGTGGTCACATTGAGAGTTAACTGTGATGTCTCTGATTATTTCAATAGACAGTGGTCACACTGAGAGTTAACTGTGACGTAGCTGATTATATTAATAGATATGGTCATACAGAAAGTTACCTGTGATGTCGCTGATTATTCCAATAGATGGTGGTCATATTGAGAGTTAACGGTGACATTGATGATGATGTCAATAGAAGGTGGTCCTGCTGACAGTAACTTGTGTCGTCGCTGTAATTATTTCAATAGACGGTTGTCATATTGAGAGTTAATGGTGATGTTGATGATTATTTTAATAGACGGTGGTCATATTGAGAATTAACTGTGACGTTGCTGATTCTTCCAATAGACGGTGGTCATACTGAGAGTTAACTGTGACATCACTGACTATGCTACTAGAGAGCGGTCACATTGAGAGTTACATGTGACATTGATGATTATTCAAATAGATGGTGGTCATACTGAGAGTTAACAGTGACGTCGCTGATCATTCAACTAGACAGTGGTCCTACTGAAAGCTACCTCTGACCTCGCTGATTCTTCTAATAGACGGTGGTCATATTGAGAGTTAAGTGTGACGTTGATGATTATTTGAATAGACGGTGGTCATACTCAGAGTTAACTGTGACATGGATGATTATGCCATTAGATGGTGGTCATACTGAGAGTCAACAGTGACGTCGCTGACTATGCCACTAGACTGTGGTCCTACTAAAAGTTACCTTTCACGTCGATGATTATTCCAATAGACGGTGATCCTACTAAAAGTTAACTGTGACGTCGATGATGATACCAATAGACCGTGTTCCTACTGAAAGTTACCTGTGATGTCGATGATTACTCCAATAGACAGTGGTCATACTGAGAGTTAACTGAGACGACGATGATTATCTCAATAGACAGTGGTCACACTGAGAGTTAAATGTGACATCGCTTACTAGGCTACTAGAGGGTGGTCATTTTGAGAGTTACCTCTGACATCGATGATTATTCCAATAGACGGTGGTCATACTGAGAGTTAACAGTGACGTCGCTGATTATGCCACCACACGATGGTCCTACTGAAAGTTTTCTGTGACATCGCTGATTATACCAATAGACGGTGGTCCTACTGAAAGTTCCAAGTGATGTTGCTGATTATACTACAAGACGGTGGTCGTATTGAGATGTAACTGTGACGTCGCTGATTATGCCACTAGACGGTGGTCATATTGAGAGTTAACCGTGACGTCTCTCATTCTTCCAATAGACGGTGGTCCTACTGAAAGTTACCTGTGACATCGATGATTATTCCAATAGATGGTGGTCATACTGAGAGTTAACACTGAAGTCGCTGATTATGCCACTAGACAGTGGTTCTTATAGAGGTGTTCATACTGAAAGTTAACTATGACGTCGCTGATTATGCTGCTAGACAGTTGTCATATTGAGAGTTAACTGTGACGTCTCTCATTTTTCCAATAGACAGTGGTCCTACTGAAAGTTACCTGTCATGTCGATGATTATTCCAATAGACAGTGGTCCTACTAAAAGTTAACTGTGACATCAGTTATTATACCAATCTTTGGTGGTCATATTGAGAGTTATTTGTGACTTTGCAGATTCTTCCAATAGACAATGGTGATATTGAGAGTTAATGCTGACGTTCATGATTGTACCAATAGAAGGTGGTCATATTGAGAGTTAACGGTGATGTTAATGATTATTGTAATAGACGGTGGTCATATTGAGAGTGAACTGTGATGTTGATGATTATTCCAATAGACGGTGGTCATACTAAGAGTTAACTGTGACGTCGATGATTATTCCAATAGATGGTGGTCCTACTGAAAGTTAACTGTGACGTTGATGATTATACCAATAGATGGTGGTCATAATGAGAGTTAACTGTGATGTTGCTGATTATTCCAATAGACAGTGGTCATACTGAGAGTGAACTTTGATGTCGATGATTATTCAAATAGAGGGAGGTCATACTAAGAGTTAACTGTGACGTCGATGATTATTCCAATAGGTGGTGGTCCTACTGAAAGTTAACTGTGACGTCGATGATTATACCAAAAGATGGTGGTCATATTGAGAGTGAACTGTGATGTTGATGATTATTCCAATAGACGGTGGTCATACTAAGAGTTAACTGTGACGTCGATGATTATTCCAATAGATGGTGGTCCTACTGAAAGTTAACTGTGACGTCGATGATTATACCAAAAGATGGTGGTCATATTGAGAGTGAACTTTGATGTCGATGATTATTCAAATAGAGGGAGGTCAAACTAAGAGTTAACTGTGACGTCGATGATTATTCCAATAGATAGTGGTCCTACTGAAAGTTAACTGTGACGTCGATGATTATACCAAAAGATGGTGGTCATATTGACAGTTTACTGTGACGTCGCTGATTATACGAATAGAATGTGTTCCTACTGAAAGTTACCTGTGGCGTCACTGATTATTCCAATAGACGGTGGTCAAACTGAGATTTAACTGTGACGACGCTGACTGTGCCACTAGACGGTGTTTATATTGAGAGTTCAGTGTGACGTCGATGATTATTCCAATAGACGGTGGTCATATTGAACCTTACCTGTAACATCGATGATTATTCCAATAGACAGTGGTCATACTGAGAGTTACCTGTGACGTCGATGATTATTCCAATACATGTTGGTCCAACTGAAAGTTACCTGTGACTTCGCTGATTATACCAATAGATAGTGGTCCTACTGAAAGTTACCTGTGACATCGATGATTATTTCAATAGTTGGTGGACATACTGAGAGTTAACTGTGACTTCGTTGATTCTTCCAATAGACGGTGGTCATATTGAAAGTTACCTGTGACATCGATGATTATTCCAATAGACAGGTTCAAACTGAAAGTTAACTTTGACATCGCTGATTCTTCCAATAGACGGTGGTCATATTGAAAGTTACCTGTGACATCGATGATTATTCCAAAAGACGGTGGTCCTACTGAAAGTTGTCTGTGACATCGATGATAATTCCAATAGACGGTGGTCATACTGAAAGTTAACTATGTCGTCGATGATTATACCAATAGACGGTGGTCCTACTGAAAGTTACCTGTGACGTCAATGATTATTCCAATAGACGGTGCTCCTAATGAAAGTTGTCTGTGACGTCGATGATTATACCAATAGACGGTGGTCATATTGAGAGTTAACTGTGACGTAGATCTTTATGCCATTAGACGGAGGTAATACTGAGAGTTAACTGTGCCATCGCTGACTTGGCTGCTAGAGGGTGGTCATATTGAGAGTTAACTGTGACGTTGCTGATTATGCCACAATATGGTGGTCCTAATGAAAGTTACCTGTGACATCGATGATTATTCCAATAGACGGTGGTCATATTGAAAGTTACCTGTGACATCGATGATTATTCCAATAGACTGTGGTCATATTGAGAGTTAACTGTGATGTCGCTGATTATACAAATAGGCGGTGGTCATATTGAGAGTTAACTGTAACGTCAATAATTATTCCAATAGAAGGTTGTCAAATTGATAGTTAACGGTGATGTCGCTGACTGTGCTACTAGACAGTGTTCATATTGAGAGTTCACTGTGACGATGATTATGCCATTAGACGGTGGTCATACCCAGAGTTACTTGTGACTTCACTAATTATATCAATAGATGGTGGTCCTACTGAAAGTTACCTGTCACTTCGTTAATTATAAAAATAGAGGGTGGTCCTACTGAACGTTACCTGTCACTTTGTTCATTAAACCAATAGACGGTGGTCCCACTGAAAGTTACCTGTGACGTCGATGATTATTCCAATAGACAGTGCTCCTACTGAAAGTTGTCTGTGACATCGATGATTATCCCATAGCCGGTGGTCATACTGAGAGTTAACACTGATGTCACTGATTCTTCCAATAGACGGTGGTCATATTGACATCGGTGATTATTCCAATAGGCGGTGGTCATACTGAAAGTTGACTGTGATGTCGATGATTATACCAATAGATGGTGGTCCAACTTAAAGTTACCTGTGATATCAATGATTATTCCAATGGACAGTGGTGATATTAAGAGTTAACTGTTGAGTCGCTGATTATACCAATAGACGGTGGTCATATTGAGAGTTGACTGTGGCGTTGACGTTTATACCAATAGACGGTGGTCCTACTGAAAGTTACCTGTGACGTTGCTGATTATACCAATAGAAGTTGGTCCTAATGAAAGTTGTCTGTGACGTCAATGATTATACCAATAGAAGTTGGTTCTAATGAAAGTTGTCTGTGACGTCGATGATTATACCAATAGATGGTATTCCAACTGAAAGTTACCTGTGACATTGACGATTGTTCCAATAGACGGTGGTCAAACTGAGAGTTAACTGTGACATCACTGATTCTTCCAATAGATGGTGGTCATATTGAAAGTTACCTCTGACATAGATGATTATTCCAATAGACGATGGTCATATTGAGAGTTAAGTGTGACGTCGATGATTATACCAATAGATGGTGGTCATATTGAGAGTTAACTGTGATGTGGATGATTATACCAATAGATGGTGGTCATATTGAGAGTTAACTGTCATGTCGCTGATTATACCAATAGACGGTGATCATATTGAGAGTTAACTGTGATGTGGATGATTATACCAATAGATGGTGGTCATATTGAGAGTTAACTGTCATGTCGCTGATAATACCAATAGACGGTGGTCATATTGAGAGTTAACTGTGACGTCGATGATTATACCAATATATGGTGGTCATATTGTGAGTTACCTGTGACGTCGCTGATTATTCCAATAGATGCTGGTCATATTGAGAGGAAACTGTGATGTCAATAATTATTCCAATAGACGGTGGTCAAACTGAGAATTAACGGTGACGTGGCTGATTATTCCAATAGACGGTGGTCCTACTGAAAGTTACCTGTGACATCGATGATTATTTCAATAGATGGTGGACATACTGAGAGTTAACTGTGAAGTCGCTGATTATACCGATAGACAGTGGTATATTGAAATTTGACTGTGACGTTGACGTTTATACCAATACAGAGTGGTCCTATTGAAAGTTACCTGTGACGCTGCTGATTATACCAATAGATGTTGGTCTTACTGAAAGTTTCCTGTGACGTCGCTGATTATTCCAATAGACGGTGGTGATATTGAGAGTTAACTGTGACGTCAATAAATATTCCAATAGACGGTGGTTCTACTGAAAATTACCTGTCACTTCGCTGATTACACCAATAGACGGTGACCCCACTCAAAGTTAACTGTGACGTCGCTTATTATGCCACTGGACGGTGGTCCTACTAAAAGTTACATGTGATGTTGCTGATTATACTACAAGACGATGGTCATATTGAGAGTTAACTGTGACGTCGCTGATTATGCCACTAGTCAGTGGTCATATAGAGAGTTAACTGTGACGTCTCTCATTTTTCCAATGGAAGGTGGTCCTTCTGAAAGTTAACTGTGACGTCGATGATTATATTAATATACTGTTGTCATATCGAGAGTTAACTATGACGTCGATGCTTATACCAATAGACAGGTGTCACACTGAGAGTTAACTGTGACGTCGCTTATTATACCAATAGACGGTGGTCTTACTGAAAGTTACCTGAGACTTCGCTGATTATTCCAATAGATGGTGGTCATATTGAGAGTTAACTGTGACATTGCTGACTAGGCTACTAGACGATGGTCATATTGAGAGTTAACTGTGACGCCTTGATTATACTACTAGGTGGTGGTCATATTGAAATTTAACTGTGATGTTGCTTATTATACCAATAGATTGTGGTCGTTCTAAAAGTAACCTGTGACATCGCTGATTATAGCAATAGATGGTGGTCCTACTGAAAGTTACCTGTGACGTCGCTGATTCTTCCAATAGACAGTGGTCATATTGTGAGATAACGGTGACGTAGATCATTATTCTAATAGACTGTGGTCATACTGATAGTTATCTGTGACATTGCTGACTAGTCTACTAGAAGGTGGTCAAATTGAGAGTTACCTGTGACATTGATGATTATTCCAATAGATGGTGGTCATACTGAAAGTTACCTGTGACGTCGCTGATTATACCAATAGACTGTGGTCGTACTGAAAGTCAAATGTGATGTCGCTGATTATACTACAAGAGGGTCGTGATATTGAGAGTTAATTGTGACGTCTCTCATCTGTTCAATAGAGGTGGTCCTACTGAAAGTTAAGTATGACGTTGATGATTGAACCAATAGATGGTGATCATATTAAGTGTTAACTGTGACATCGCTGATTATACCAATAGACAGTGGACCTACTGAAAGTTACCTATGACGTCGATGATTATTCCAATAGACGGTGGTCATATTGAGAGTTAAGTGTGATGTCACTGATTCTTCCAATAGACGGTGGTCATTATGAGAATTAACGGTGATGTTGATGATTATTCTAATAAACGGTAGTCATATTGAGAGTTAACTGTGACATCGTTGATTATACCAATAGACCATGTTCCTACTGAAAGTTACCTGTGATGTCGATGATTACTCCAATAAACTGTGGTCATACTGAGAGTTAACTGAGGCGACAATGATTATCTCAATAGACAGTGGTCACACTGAGAGTTAACTGTGACGTCGCTGATTATACCAATAGACGGTAGTCATACTGAAAGTTACCTGTGACATCAATGATTATTCCAATAGACGGTGTTCATACTGAAAGTTAACCTTGACGTCGCGGATTATGCCACTAGACGGTTGCCATATTGAGTGTTAACCGTGACGATGCTCAATTTTCCAATAGACGGTGGTCCTACTTAAAGTTACCTATGACCTCAATGATTATACCAGTCTTTGGTGGTCATATTGAGAGTTACCTGTGACATCGCGGATTATACCAATAGACGGTGGTCATACTGAGAGTTAACTGAGACGTCGATGATTATCTCAATAGACAGTGGTCACACTCAGAGTAAACTGTGATGTCGCTGATTATATCAATAGACGGTGGTCATACTGAAAGTTACCTGTGACGTTGCTGATTATTCCAATAGACGGTGGTCATATTGAGACTTAAGTGTGACTTCACTGATTCTTCCAACAGACAATGGTCATACTGAGAGTTAACGGTGACATTGATGATTATGCCAATAGAAGGTGGTCATACTAAAAGTTACCTGTGACGTCGATGATTATTCCAAAGAGGATGGTCATATTGAGAGTTAACGGTGACATTGATGATCATGCCAATAGAAGTTGGTCATACTGAAAGTTACCTGTGACGTCGCTGATTATTCCAATAGACGGTGGTCATATTGAGAGTTAAGTGTGATGTCACTGATTCTTCCAATAGACGGTGGTCATTTTGGAAGTTAACTGTGATGTTGATGATTATTCTAATAGACGATGGTCATATTTAGAGCTAACTAAGACATCGCTGACTAGGCTACTAGAGGGTGGTCATATTGAGAGTTATTCATGACATTGATGATTATACCAACAGAAGGTGGTCATACTGAAAGTTACCTGTGACATTGCTGATTATTCCAATAGACAGTTGTCATATTGAGAGTTAAGTGTGAAGTCACTGATTCTTCCAATAGACGGTGGTCATATTAAGAGTTAACTGTGATGTTGATCATTATTCTAATAGACGGTGGTCATATTGAGATTTAATTGTGACATCGCTGATTCTTCCAATGGATGGTGGTCATTTTGAGAGTTAACGGTGACGTTGATGATTATTCTAATAGACGGTGGTCATACTGAGAGATAACTGTGACATCACTGACTAGGCTACTAGAGATTGTTCATATTAAGAGTTCCCTTTGACATAGATGATTATTCCAATAGATGGTGGTAATACTGAGAGGTAACAGTCACGTCGCTGATTATTCCAATAGACGGTGTTCATACTGAAAGTTAACTGTGACGTTGCTGATTATGCCACTAGACGGTGGTCATATTGAGAGTTAACTGTGACGTCTCCCATTTTTCCAATAGATGGTGGTCTTACTAAAAGTTACCCATCACGTCCATGATTATTCCAAAAAATTGTGGTCCTACTAAAAGTTAACTGTGACTTCAGTGATAATGCCAATCTTTGGTGGTCATATTGAGAGGTAACTGTGACATCGCAGATTATACCAATAGACAGTGGTCATACTGAAAGTTACCTGTGAAGTTGCTGATTATTCCAATAGACGGTGGTCATATTGAGACTTAAGTGTGACTTCACTGATTCTTCCAACAGACGATGGTCATATTAAGTGTTAACGGTGACATCACAGATTCAACCAATAGACCATGTTCCTACTGAAAGTTACCTGTGATGTCGATGATTACTCCAATAGACGGTGGTCATACTGAGAGTTAACTGAGACGACGATGATTATCTGAATAGACAGTGGTCACACTGAGAGTTAACTGTGACGTCGCTGATTATACCAATAGACGGTGGTCATAATGAAAGTTACCTGTGACGTCGCTGATTATTCCAATAGACGGTGGTCACACTGAGAGTTAACTGAGACGATGCTGATTATCTCAATAGACAGTGGTCACACTGAGAGTTAACTGTAACGTCACTCATTATACCAATAGACGGTGGACATACTGAAAGTTACCTGTGATGTCGCTGATTATTCCAAGAGACGGTGGTCGCACTGAGAGTTAACTGAGACGACGATGATTATCTCAATAGACAGTGGTCACACTGAGAGTTAACTGTGACGTCGCTGATTATGCCACTAGACGGTGGTCATATTGAGTGTTAACTGTGACGTTGCTCATTTTTCCAACAGACTGTAGTCCTACTGAAAGTTACCTGTCACGTCGATGATTATTCCAATAGCCGGTGGTCCTACTAAAAGTTAACTGTGACATCGCTGACTAGGCTACTAGAGGGTGGTCATATTGAGAGTTACCCGTGACATTGATGATTATACAAACAAAAGGTGGTCATACTGAAAGTTACCTGTGACATTGCTGATTATTTCAAAAGAGGGTTGTCATATTGAGAGTTAACTGTGATGTTGATGATTATTCTAATAGACGGTGGTCATATTGAGAGTTAATTGTGATGTCGCTGATTCTTCCAATGGATGGTGTTCATACTGAAAGTTAACTGTGGCGTTGCTGATTATGCCACTAGACGGTGGTCATATTGAGAGTTAACTGTGACGTCACTGATTCTTCCAATAGACGGTGGTCATATTAAGAGTAAACGGTGATGTTGATGATTATTCTAATAGACGGTGGTCATATTGAGAGTTAATTGTGACGTCGCTGATTCTTCCAATGGATGGTGGTCATATTGAGAGTTACCTTTGACATAGATGATTGTTCAAATAGATGGTGGTAATACTGAGAGGTAACAGTGACGTCGTTGATAATGCCACTAGACAGTGGTCCAACTGAAAGTCAACTGTGATGTCGCTGATTATACCAATAGACGGTGTTCATACTGAAAGTTAACTGTGACGTTGCTGATTATGCCACTAGACTGTGGTCATATTGAGAGTTAAATGTGACGTCACTGATTCTTCCAATAGACGGTGGTCATATTAAGAGTTAACGGTGATGTTGATGATTATTCTAATAGACGATGGTCATATTGAGAGTTAACTAAAACATCACAGATTCAACCAATAGAGCATGTTCCTACTGAAAGTTACCTGTGATGTCGATGATTACTCCAATAGACGGTGGTCATACTGAGAGTTAACTGAGACGACGAAATTTTGTATCAATAGACAGTGGTCACACTGAGAGTAAACTGTGACGTCGCTGATTATACCAATAGACGGTGGTCATAATGAAAGTTACCTGTGACGTCGCTGATTATTCCAATTGATGGTGGTCATACTGAGAGTTAACAGTGACGTCGCTGATTATGCCACTAGATTGTGGTCATATTGAGATTTAACTGCGACGTTGATGATTATTCCAATAGACGGTGGTCATACTGAGAGTTCACTGTGAGATCGCTGACTAGGCTACTAGAGGGTGGTCATATTGAGAGTTACCTGTGACATAGATGATTATTCCAATAGATGACGGTCATACTGAGAGTTAACAGTGACGTCGCTGATTATGCCACTAGACATTGTGGTCCTACTGAAAGTTACCTGTGACGTCGCTGATTGTACCAATAGATGGTGGTCCTACTGAAAGTTACCTGTCACGTTGATGATTATTTCAATAGACGGTGGTCCTACTAAAAGTTAACTGTGACGTCAATGATTATACCAATAGATGGTGGTAATATTGAGAGTTAACCGTCACGTCGATCATTGTAGCAATAGACGGTGTTCCTACTGAAAGTTACCTGTCACGTCGCTGATTATTCCAATAGAGGGTGGTCATATTAAGAGTTAACTGTAACGTCGATGATTATTCCAATAGATGGTGGTCATATTGAGAGTTAACTGTGACGTCGCTGATTATGTTACTAGGTGGTGGTCATATTGAGAGTTAACTCTGACATCGATGATTATTCCAATAGATGGTGGTCATATTTAGAGTTAACTGTGATGTCGCTGATTATGCTACTAGACTGTGGTCATATTGAGAGTTACCCGCGATATCCCTGATTTTATCAATAGACGGTGGTCATACTAAGAGTTACCTGTGACGTCGATGATTAAACCAATAGATGGTGGGCATGGTTGAAATTGTCTGTGAGAACGCTGATTATAACAATATATGGTGGTCCTTCTGAAAGTTACCTGTGACGTCACTGATTATACCAATGGCCGGTTGTCATATCGAGAGTTAACTGAGACGTCGATAATTATTCTATTAGACAGTGTTCATACTTGGAGTTAACAGTGACGTCGCTGATTATGTCACTAGACGGTGGTCATATTGAGAGTTACCCGCGACTCCGCTGATTTTATCAATAGACAGTGGTCATACTGAGAGTTACCTTTGACGTCGATGATTAAACCAATAGTTGGTGGTCCTAGTGGAAGTTATCTGTGACATCGCTGATTATACCAATATATGGCGGCCCTACTGAAAGTTACCTGTGACGTTGCTAATTATACCAATAGACAGTGGTCCTACTGAAAGTTACATGTGATGTCGCTGATTATGCTACAAGACAATGGTCATACTGGGAGTTAACTGTGACGTCGCTGGTTATGCCACTAGACGGTGGTCATATTGAGAGTTAACTGTGACGTCTCGCATTCTTCCAATAGACGGTGGTCCTACTGAAAGTTACCTGTGACATCGATGATTATTCCAATTGATGGTGGTCATACTGAGATTTAACAGTGACGTCGCTGATTATGCCACTAGACTGTGGTCATATTGAGAGTTAACTGTGACGTCTCTCATTTTTCCAATAGACGGTGGTCATATTGAGAGTTAACGGCGATGTTGATGATTATTCTTATAGACGGTGGTCATACTGAGAGTTAACTGTGACATAGATGATTATTCCAATAGATGGTGGTCCTACTGAAAGTTACCTGTGACGTCGCTGATTATACCAATAGACAGTGGTCCTACTGAAAGTTACATGTGATGTCGTTGATTATATTACAAGACAGTGGTCATATTGAAGTAACTGTGACATCGCTGATTATGCCACTAGACGGTGGTCATATCGAGAGTTAACTGTGATGTCTCTCATTTTTCCAATAGACTGTGATCCTACTTTGAAAGTTATCTGTCACGTTGATGATTATTTCAATAGACGGTGGTCCTACTAAAAGTTAACTGTGACGTCAATGATTATACCAATAGATGGTGGTAATATTGAGAGTTAACTGTGACATCGCGGAGTATACCAAAAGACGGTTGTCCTACTGAAAGTTACCTGTGACATCAATGATTATTCCAGTAGCTGGTGGTCATACTGAGATTTGGACGTGACGTTGCTGATTATGCCACTATACGGTGGTCCTACTGAAAGTTACCTGTGATGTCGCTCATTGTACCAATAGACGGTGGTCCTACTGAAAGTTACATTTGATGTCGCTGATTATACTACAAGACGGTGGTCATATGGAGAGTTAACTGTGATGTCTCTCATTTTTCCAATAGACGGTGGTCCTACTGTTACCTGTCAGGTCGATGATTATTCCAATAGACCGTGGTCCTAGTGTAAGTTATCTGTGACATGGCTGATTATACAAATATATGGTGGTCCTACTGAAAGTTACCTTTAACGTCGATGATTATACCAATAGCCGGTGATCATTTTGACAGTTAACTGTGACGTCGATGATTATTCCAATAGACAGTGGTCCTACTAAAAGTAACCTGTGATGTCGCTGATTATTCCAATAGACGGTGGACCAACTGAGAGTTAACTGTGACGTGGCTTATTTTATCAATAGACGTGGTCATACTAAGAGTTAACTGTGACGTCGATCATTATACCAATAGACGGTGGTCCTAATGTAAGATACCTGTGATGTTGCTGATTATACCAATAGATGGTGTTCCTACTGAAAGTTACCTGTCACGTCGCTGATTATTCCAATGGAGGGTGGTCATATTAAGAGTTAACTGTGACGTTGATGATTATTCCAATCGACGGTGGTCATATTGAGAGTTAACTGTGACGTCGCTGATTATGCTACTAGACGGTGGTCATACTAAGAGTTACCTGTGACGTCGATGATTAAACCAATAGATGGTGGGCATGGTTGAAATTGTCTGTGAGAACGCTGATTATACCAATATATGGTGGTCCTTCTGAAAGTTACCTGTGACGTCACTGATTATACCAATGGCCGGTTGTCATATCGAGAGTTAACTGAGACGTCGATAATTATTCTAATAGACGGTGTTTACTGAAAGTTACCTGTGACATCGATGATTATTACAATAGATGGTGGTCATACTGAGAGTTAACAGTGACGTCGCTGATTATGTCACTAGACGGTGGTCATATTGAGAGTTACCCGCGACTTCGCTGATTTTATCATTAGACAGTGGTCATACTGAGAGTTACCTTTGACGTTGATGATTAAACCAATAGATGGTGGTCCTAGTGGAAGTTATCTGTGACATCGCTGATTATACCAATATATGGCGGCCCTACTGAAAGCTACCTGTGACGTTGCTGATTATACCAATAGATGATGGTCCTACTGAGAGATACCTGTGACGTCGCTGATTATTCCAATAGATGGTGGACATACTGAAAGTTAACTGTGATGTCATTGATTATACTACTAGACGGTGGTCAGATTAAGAGTTAACTGTAACGTCGCTGATTATTCCATAGATGGTGGTCATATTGAGAGTTAACTGTGACGTCGGTTATTATACTACCGTAGCAATTAACGCTGGTCATCAAACTTCCACATTACCGTGGAATTGAATTCCTAGAATATTGGCAGTGCTACCTCCCGCTTCTGCGGTCATGGAACTCATGTAAACACTGTCTCGCTCTACTTGCAGGGCAAGGAATGTTGCAGCCAGCTGAGAATAAGTTTTCATTACGTGGATCCTAAACAAATGAGGACGCCAGAGTTTCTGTTATATAGGATTAATGTCTATAAGAGAAAATCCGAACCACGACTTTTCACAACTTCTTCCAAATAGGTGTCGTGCCGTCACTACCCCCACCGACCACGACTACTCGAAAACCAGGTGCAGAAAAACAAACTAGTAAACATGCCAAAAAAGTTTCAAAACTAGGGTGAATGGATATCAAGTGCCTGTTCTATTGGAATGGCGAATACCAGTTTACGGATCGACAATGTTCCATATTTGGTGCTGGAAGTCTTATTAGTTCAGTGTGTGAAACTAGAATAGTGTCTCTATGGTAACAGAGTCATCATTCTCCTGCATACATGTTCAGGGCATGGGTGGCCACATCATTGAAGGAGTCGCATTCGGAGTCCCACAGGCGTGGCGGAAACCTGTGCTCGTGGGTTCGAATGCCAGACTCGCTCTGTTTGTTTCTAGGTGTGCCAGCACTATACCGGTGCTTGTGGGTTCGAATACCAGATTAGCCCTGTATGTTTCTAGGTTTGCCAGCACTATACCGGTGCTCGTGGGTTTGAATGCCAGATTGGCCCTGTTTGTTTCTAGGTCTGCCAGCACTATACCGGTGCTCGTGGGTTCGATTGCCAGACTCGCCCTGTTTGTTTCTAGGGTTGCCAGAACTGTACCGGTACTCGTGGGTTCGAATGCCAGATTGGTACTGTTTGTTTTTAGGTGTGCCAACACTATACCGGTGCTCGTGGGTTCGAATGCCAAATTCGCCCATTTTGTTTTTAGGTGTGCCAGCACTATACCGGTGCTCGTGGGTTCGAATGCCAGATTGGCCCTGTTTGTTTCTAGGTATGCCAGCACTAAACCGGTGCTCGTAGGTTCGAATGCCAGATTGGCCCTGTTTGTTTCTAGGTATGCCAGCACTATACCGGTGCTTGTGGGTTCCAATGCCAGACTCGCCCTGTTTGTTTCTAAGTGTGCCAGCACTATACCGGTGCTCATGGGTTCGAATGCCAGATTGGCCCTGTTTGTTTCTAGGTCTCCCAGCACTATACCGGTGCTTGTGGGTTCGAATGTCAGATTGGTACTGTTTGTTACTAGTTTTGCCAGCACTATACCGGTGCTCGTGGGTTCGAATGCCATATTCGCCCTGTTTGTTTCTAAGTGTGCCAGCAATATACCGGTGCTTGTGGGTTCGAATGTCAGATTGGTCCTGTTTGTTTCTAGGTGTGCCAGCACTATACCGGTGCTTGTGGGTTGGAATGCCAGATTGGCCCTGTTTGTTTCTAGGTTTGCCAGCACTATACCGGTGCTTGTGGGTTCGAATGCCAGATTGGCCCTGTTTGTTTCTCGGTTTGACAGCACTATACCGGTGCTTGTGGGTTCGAATGCCAGATTGGCCCTGTTTGTTTCTAGGTTTGACAGCACTATACCGGTGCTCATGGTTTTCACCAGAGCGGTAAACGTCTTAGCCGTTCCTCCTGTGGCAGCCGCTCCGTGGTGTAACTTGAGTACTCTTAATGCGGGATTAAGCCAATGTCACTCGCTCATTAATTAAAGTGTGTGGTTAATCACAAAACATGGAACTGAATAAACTCCGTCCAGGTATAAATAGCAAAACTTTGTCGCGAATAGCTGCACCAATGCTCGTGCGGCGTTAAAGAATTGTGTGAGTGAGTAAGTTTGATTTAACACCGCTTTTAGCAATGTTCCAGCAATCATCACGGCGGGGTACACCAGAAATGGCTTCACACATTGTACCCATGTCGGGAATCGAATCCGGGTCTTCGGCGTGGCGATTGAAGGCTTTAACCACTAGGCTACCCGACCGCCCGTTAAACAATTGGCGCTCATATCTACCCAGTAGCCAACATGTCTGAACTTGCAAAGAACACGCCAGCAGCGTTCAACCACAGGAGCCTGTTTGACCAAATTCATAACAAAACTCATCATATGTAAAATCCACCACAGAGTACTAAACAAACAACATCATGATAATTGATCTGCAGGTAACCTCCCAAATGTCAGGCGAGGTAAGATTGAATGCACTAGTAAGTGTTCCCCGTTGTCCACTACAGATAACAGAGAACCAAAATGAGGTACATGAAGGAGGATATGTTTATTATATATTTATATTGATGACAAATTTCAGCACAGTATGGTACATTTAAATATTGTGACAGACTGGTGATAGTTCCAACAAGATATCACTCTATATGAATCACAGTTCGTGTGATTGCCCATCATAAATCTGCATCTTAATATCCAAGAAGGGTCTTCTGCCCAGTGCACAACTTCTCCTTCAGACGCAGCAGTCCCCCTCAGTCAAATGGACTCCTTCTGTCTGGGTGGGGAAGGAGCACCATAGTCTGTCTGGGCCAGCTTACCACCACCTGACACCTCTATCTCTTGTATCAGTTCCAAACAGTCAACATTTTCCTCTTGTCCTCTTCATACGTGGTCTGGCCTCAAGTTCGATTCTTGGAGCACGTGAACCCCTCAGGCAAGATGTGGGGCTCCTTTCTGCGACTCGATGAATTCGTCCGACCTTCATTTCATGTTATATACCACATGTGGGATTGTTAATATTGTGAATGTGTTCTTCTTAGTAACATTTAATTAATTTGATAAGATGCTAAATAAACTCTTAGGTCAAATGATTTGATTAAAATACACTGAGTCTCACAACTATATCATCAGAAAACAACTACATGCAACCGGGGGGCACGGGGGGCACGGGTGACCCAGTCGTCTAAGGCGCCGCGATTCGCTGTGCAGAGTTGCGTCCCTTGGGCACGCCAGAAACCTATGATTGTGGATTCGAATCCCGGTTCACCCCGATAATGTTTCTAGGTTTGTCAGCACCATACCAGTGCTCGTGGCTTTCACCGAAGTGGTAAACATCTGAGACCTGCATCACTTGGTGCTTTCCTCCCACATTAAGCTGACACGCCGTCACATAACACTGTTAAAAGCGGCGTTAAACCCAACTCACTCAGTCACAGGCAACCGGGCACAGATCAAACACCACCTTTTAACACAGTCACAATCTGGTTCATCTGTATCACCCACATGAGCTCACAGTTGGGAGATGCTCATTAATTACGGAGGTAAGGCTAGGCAGTGATACTAGTCACACCTTACCTACTTGGCTCACAACTTCGAGTGATCAGTGCAGTTGATCCTATATTCATTTTCAGGTGGAATTGGCGTTTCGTTGAAAGTTCATCTACACTGTGTTGTTCATCGATGAACATGTTTCAGGCACCATGTAGAAGAAGTGTTACTACCGCTTCAGTCCAGTGTAACGTTGGTTTGTTGTTTTACGCCGCACTCAGAAATATTCCAGCTATATGACGGCGGTCTGTAAATAATCGAGTCTGGACCAGACAATCCAGTGATTGATATCATGAGTATCGATCCTCTCGCAATGTGAGATCGATGTTAAACATCAACCAAATCAGCGAGCCTGACCACCCGACCCCGTCAGTTGCCTCTTACGACAAACATGGGTGCTTAAGAACTATTCTGAAACGGAACTTCACGGGTGGAATTGTATAGGAAGAACAGATACTTTCCCCCAAGGTTTTAGCTGTTACTTTGGCACCAGATTGTCTGGTCCAGACTCGATTATTTACAGATTTACAGTGCGGGGTTTAACAACAAACAAACAAACAAATAACTTTGGCCAGTTCTAAATTATCAAATATTAATATGTGAAATAACATCTGAATGTGGAATGGTCGGGTAGCCTTGTGGTTAAAGCGTTCGCTCGTCACGTCGAAGACCCAGGTTCGATTCTCGACATGGGTACAGTGTGTGAAGCCCATTTCTGGAGTCCCCCTGCCGTGATATTGCGAGAATATTACCGAAAGCGGCGTCAAACCATACTCACTAATTCATCATCTAAATGGTTAAAAATGATACGCATTGCCTTTTACATTCAATAGAGCAACAGCTGAGCGCGTGTTTTATCACGAGAGAGTCGTGTTGCACGTGCGGAATTGAGTAGGTTCCAATTGTGTCCTGTGCTCGCATGCTTTTTCGTGAATTGTATTCGATAGATATTCATCTTTTTAAAGTATTTAAAAGTGTAAAAGTTGGTTCAAATTTGAACAAAGCACTTTTCCTCGAGTTTTTCTCTATGAGATTCAAAACTCACAAACTAGGAATAGGATGCGGGGTATAAATCTTATAATATATTCTATTTATTTTTAAAATCAAAACTATATATCAAAGCTCGTGATAGTGTTTTTTCTCTCCGAGAAGTAAAATATGTTTGACCATCAAACAAACCATGCAACGACTCCTTCTTTATTTAGTGTGCAGAAACTTGCTTGTACAAATGTACCACGTGTCTTATGTAACTACGTGAAGCTCGAGCATATTTTGGACGACGCGCCTTTGCACTGAAAAGGGACCGTCTCAGTATGTTTTGATTATAAACATTTGCCCTTGGAGAGAATGTGTCTTAAATGTAGACTTTGTATACCGCCCCGTTGTTATGAAAAAGCATTGACGAGTTTTCAACACGTGAAGAACGAGAAAAGCATGAATTTATCGCCTTGTCTGGTGGTATAAATATGAAAACGAGGTCAAATGTCTTTAGTAGGCTCGGAAAACCTAACCTAGCAGGGGACTACCTTTCTTGTTCGATGACATCTTGGGAAGGAATTGCACGTGAGTAAACTGGAGCTGTACAACTGAAAATCCTTCAGACATACGCCATGAGATCTCCTTACCTGGTGTTGGCAGGCTTAAGGATCTCAATTTCCTGGGTCACTGCAAGTTGTCTGTTGGACGTAAGTCTTGTTTGGGTTGTGACAAGTAGATCAAATAGATTAGGGGCGGCCAGCACTGCTTTGCAGATGTGCGTCGGCGGGGGTGCGGGGGGTTATGGTAGCGGGGGTGCGGTGGGGGTATGATAGGGTGTGTGTCACGCAGGTTGTTGTATAGTTTTGGTTTTCTCTCGTTGCGAAACTGGAATGGAAAGATTCGGTACAGGGGAGCAATTTTTCCCGTCCGCTGCGACCGTTTTCTCAGCAGGGCACGCGAAGTAGGGTCGTACGAGCAAGCTAGCCATTAGCTAGTCTTCTTTAGTGCGGCAGTAAGTGAAGGTTTCTGCATCTGGTGACAATGTGCGCTGGGCGGAGTCTGCTCGAGGTGCGGGTTAAATGGCACAACTAGGATTTAGAGACTGCGTTGGGTAGGGCGAGCATGACGAAGGAGCGACATTGGATGAACCATTTGACTTCACACTTTTGCTAAATTCTTATTGTCATTGGCTAGCTGGTCCTTCAAATTTAAAATTTGGGGCGACTGCGAGGCACCAGTGCGGCAGATGGTACTCCCCGACCCCCTGATTATTTATTTTACTCCCATTGACGGGAGATTGGGACCGCTTTTGTTTAATTAAGGCTCCTGTAAAAACCTTGATTCACTGCTTTGTGTTGATGGGTTAGCCATCATGACTAGATGGGGGGTCCCGGGCGCAGGAATAGGGTAGGTTATGTAAGGCCGTGCCGGGCTGGTTAGCATAGACTTAGGGCCGGGCAGTGTCGAGGCAGGAGACCTTCTAAAAATTCCTCCCATCGAAATCGGCTGTGCGTGCCTCAACGTGGCATGGGGGTGAACATCCCTCGGGATGGCTAAAGTAGCACAACGTCCTGGCTGAAACGTGACTGAACCTTGCATTTAAATATGTTAATGTAAACAGACCATATAATACATTTTATGGTCTCTGATGTAAATGTCTTAACTCAGCAATGCCATTTAATTGGTGATGTATATTTATATTATAATAGTGATAGATACTTGAATATATTGCAGTTTATGATGTTGGGTAACAATCGTTTGATTTCTGTGATTGCATGTTTTCTTTGTTCAATGCATGGCTTGGGTTTGTTCTTTGCACGTGTTAAATAATGATTTTTCTTTCAGCAAGTGTATTTAGCATAACGATAGAAGCATGGTTTTCTTTTTTCACCACAGAATCATCGGAAGAGGGGTGCTGTTTTTATTTGTTGCAGTCAGTTTCTCGTCCATTACTTGGATTTGTTCTTTTTGTATATATTTTTATTAATATATTATGTACCCTGTGTGTGAGCGTATGTACCCCGAGCCGTCAGGTGTGATGTGCAGTGTGTGAGCGTATTTACCCCGAGCCGTCAGGTGTGATGTACCCTGTGTGTGAGCCTATATACCCCGAGCCGTCAGGTGTGATGTACTCTGTGTGTGAGCCTATGTACCCCGAGCCGTCAGGTGTGATGTACCCTGTGTGTGAGCGTATGTACCCCGAGCCGTCAGGTGTGATGTGCAGTGTGTGAGCGTATTTACCCCGAGCCGTCAGGTGTGATGTGCAGTGTGTGAGCCTATGTACCCCGAGCCGTCAGGTGTGATGTACCCTGTGTGTGAGCCTATGTACCCCGAGTCGTCAGGTGTGATGTACCCTGTATGTACCCTGTGTGTGAGCCTATGTATCCCGAGTCGTACAGAGGCTCACACACGGGTACATCACACCATATGCCCCGAGTGATCGGTTGACAACGAATTTCTCACTCACATTCACTCATACAGACCCGGAATATATGTCCCAAGTTTCACGGAGTACATCGCTTTGACTCGACGACACAAACGAACCGAGTTCCGTGTACCCAATGCATTCAGATAAAACTCGGCTCATTTCAGCTCAAAAATAGTATTGCGAGATACGCAAGTTGCCTGATGTGTGTTCCGACTGATTTCTCACCGGGCTACATGGAAAATAAGTTTCCTTAAGTAATCAGGAGTTTGTATTTTAATGTAATAAACTTTTAATGCTACTGATAAAACCATAAATTGACGTATATATTATCCTTGAAAATCAGTTGTGAAGCCATTTTGAATGTTTATCCGCAATAATTCCCAGTTTTATCCAACCGCAAGATACCCCACGCTGTTGTGCACGTCAACAACACTGCTCACATCTTCATCTTAAACCTGTAAACGTCTGAGACCTGCATCAGTTAGGGCTTTTCTCCCACATTAAGCTAACACGCCGCGATATAACTGGAATACTGTTAAAAGCGGCGTTAAACCCAACTCACTCACTCACTCATCTTAAACCTGATCCGAGAAATTGAGATGGTGACGTCACTTCCGAAACGAAGCCACGGCGGGGAAACGGTCGAGGCTATTTATAGTAACTGAATTGAGATACAACACCCTGGATAATCATTTGATCAGGAGAAGTAAACTCGACCAATAACACAACAAATCTATGTAGTACGTTTCTTTTTAACAATGGCTTACGTTTTCTGATATTTGGACATTTGCAAACGTAGATGTACAAACATGCGAAAATATTCACCTCTTAATGTTCAATATCAGAAAACCTGTGCACATATTGAAAAGACACCTACCAACATAGATTTGTTAAAATAAAAAAAGGTGATTTCGGTCATGCTCTGAGATTTCATGCACTTAAAGCTGCAATGCAATCTTTCTAAAGGGAAGTGATTAAAACTGCTGGGTATGTATATAAACACAATGAAGGATACCATATTGCAAGGACTGATACAAACGGTTGTCACACTGGCAGCCTCGGCTGTCAATCAGAAGATGAAATTGACACGTACGTTCTCATGCACGAAGCACACAGATCACGGCCATGCGAGTCTGTATTGGTTCGTGTGTTCAACTCACGGAAATACTGGAGCCATTTTCAGGAGCCAGTGTCCTCGTTATTCAATTATTGTCACTTACTCATTTACGGAAAACAAATTGTGTACATGTTATTTGACGAAGGATTGAGTGTCGTGAATCTTGTTTTCGATAGCGACATTTCTACTCCAAACTTCATTAACCAATTGCAATACATACAAACCAAAACCCTTTAAAAACTGCAGATATTAATATTAACATTTCCACCCATATAGTTTTAAAATAAACCGGGTTGGTAATGTTATGGTGAATTGTGCCTAATTCATCACATTGCCCATCCATCCACATATCAATGATCAGATCTCACACAAATTAGTATAATATACGTGTATCTTCTAGCACGATTGAGAATACATATTATATCAGGACAAGTTTCCTCTTGAATAAGGAAATGAATGTTAATCTGTCCCCGAGATGACACCATCTATTATAACAGCGGTGTAACTTGGGGGAACATGGGAATACAGGTAATACACTGGCTTTTGGGGAAAATTTATAATATTATATGTATTAACAATTGATTGATGAAAGGCTAAGAACTAACCACTTTCCTACGCTTTACACTTTAAATATTTTAGAAAAAAATGTGATTGAATAAGCCTATATAATCCTATGCACACACTGGTGTAACTGCATTGATAAACCTACTGGCTGTTTGTGTAACTCGATATGGAGTTTTTGACATTGTGATGACGCCTCGTAGGAGGTATCATAATGATTGTAACACCTCGCAGGAGTGCTTCCGTTCAGATTGCAACATGTAATGAAATGTAAAATCAAATGACAAATGTTTTCTTTATATTCCCGAGGATCGAATTCGCAAACTTCATATCTGTAACCTAGTGAGTGTACCACAAGGCTACAGAGGTGTTGATAAGCTTCACTGCTTTTTTAGAATGTCCTTTTCAAGATCCGTACGTCAGCAACAGGCTGTACAATGAATGAGCGTCAGTCAAAAAAACGTGTAATAGTCTCAGCCTACGAGAAGCACGTGCAGATTTCGTGCCACTGCCAAACCCACTTGCTGAGGTCACCGGTTTCATTGAACCGAGTTCTCGACTGCAGGCGATATTTCATCTCCGATACAGGTTATACATTTGCGAGTTTTTATTACAGTTATTTCATTAAAAACGTTGTCTATGCGATGAGTCGGTTTATAAGTTGGAGAAACCATGTCTCCTTGACATTACTAGACTTGTAAACCCTCACATTCAGAAACGTCCCTCATGTGAGTGTTTACAATCTCTAGTAATCCCTCGGAGACATGGTTTCTCCTACACATAAACATACTCAAAGTTTGTGCAGCGATGCTGTGGTGCAGTGAGAAGCTGCATCTTACACGAGGAGGTAGTTTCAGGGCACGTGTCCGCCAAGCCACGGACAACATAAGAACTGTACATCTAATCAAGGCCAAGCTTGAGACTGGATGAGCAGACACGTGACTGACGCTTTGTCTCTGAAAATACATATTTTTGATAGAAAAGATAACTCCATTAAAGTTGAAAAGTGAGATGAGGAAAATCTAGACTTGTTTTGTTTGGGGCTTTTTGCATGACAGAAAGGGCTGGACGGAAGGGAAAATAATGTGGGTAAACTGGACCATGACACAAACAAGACCATGACAATGTACGTAAGATTGTGTTCATTATAACAGTTTACATCATCTCACATTAAAAAGTTTGTTTCTATTATCATGATTGTGGTTTCTTTGGCAATGACAAGTTTGGACTATGGTTGTGTGTGTAATTTGATGGGGAATGTATGAAGTCAGTTTGGTTTACTTGAAATGTGATGTACATGGATGTGTGAAGTCTGTGGATTTTAAAGATGCCTTCAGTTGCAGCAATTCTATTGGACATTTCGATACAACAAAGAAACAAGCAGTATCAGTTTTCTCGCCTCCCTGGCATATCAACTGAGGTAGGATTCGTCTTTTGCCAAATTTGTAAAACGTTCAGTATTTCTTAAAGGAAAATGTAATTATAGATTATTTTATACCTTCCCAGTGTGGGAACCTGGCTTTAATTTAAACGTGAGTAGTTTTTTGGTTTGTTTTTTTAAAAGTGTAGTTCTCTGTGTTTCTGTGTTGCTTTATAATTTGAACTAATTTCAGGTTTTCCCACCGTTCCCGTAGCAGGATCACCAGGATACATTGGGTTTTATGCGCCCTCGGTAGATTTTATACCACCCGGCTCCGGCTCCGGCTCCGGCTCCGGCTCCGGCTCAGGCACCGGCTCCGGCTCCGGCTCAGGCTCAGACACCGGTTCCGGCTCTGGCTCTGGCTCGTGGTATAAAACCTAAAGCGGGACGCATAAGATCCAAGAACCTCCAAGGCGGGCAACACAATATTCTAACAAGATCACGTGGACCAATCAGATCTCATCATTCTGACATGGGAGTATGATAATGTCCTTGTTTGTCCTTGTATCTGGCGCGGATTTATACACAGGTTGGGTGATCCGGCTCTGTTACATAGCTGATTGTGTGTCACCAAACTACAACAGAGTAAGACGTAGATCATGCTATCAACCACTGTATGTCTGAAGCGTCTAAAGACCCGTGAAGATTCCGGGGTAGAAAAGGTCTCCAGCAACCCATGCTTGCCGTAAAAGGCGACTAATGGGATCGGGTGGTCAGGCTCACTGACTTGGTTAATGCAGGTCATCGATCCCAATTGTTTGGATCGATGCTCATGAAACTCGATTATTTACAGACCGCCGTCATATAGCTGGAATATTGCTGAGTGCGGTGTTAGACCACAAACCAATGCGTCTAGAGATTTTGGCGATGATAATGTTTGCCCATGAGACTTATGGGTAGTTGAATGGGCAATACATGAATTTTCACTATGTTTTTCTATCTTTTGATTTTAGTGTCAAATATGTTGTGCATCTGGAGTCTATGAAAAATGTAAAGTATGTTTTAAAGACTCCTTGAATTCCAGCTTTTAAAGACAATAATGTAATGATAAGGAGCAATATTTCAGCCACATGGTAATCGTGTAATCGTCAGTGACTAAGAAATAATGGGAAGATAACTTTCATGACATTTACAGCCGTATATATGATATGTTTCATTTGTAATACATAATAGTACAATCATCTGTGATTTCCTATTATGTTGTAATGTTGACATGTTACTTTGTTAAAGTGTACCATAGCCGAATAGGATGGACACCACTTCTAACACTTTTAGTGGAGTTGAGATTGGTCCTACAACTGTATAATTTTTTGTAGCATTTTATCATGACCCTCAAAATATGCAACATGTTTTCATTACCCCCTCCCGCCTCGATAAATGACCTCTCTAAATAAAGTTCACTATCATAAAAAAGTACTTGAAAATAAACCGTGTCCCCCAGGCATTTGTTTTAAGATTTACGGTAAGAAAGAGGCAGAGTTCACGTCGGTAGCACAACGTGAGACTATGTGTACACACCAGTAAAGTGTTGAAAGTACATTTTCTTTCAGTAGTATACTTTTTTCTATTTGTTTTCCAAGGCTGACAAGGGTCTCTCATGTTGAAAAAGGTTGGTTTCACTTCCGGAGCAATAATCACTTACTCATAAGATGTTCAATATCACATCAGAACCTTTGCTAAACTTGGGCTTTGGTTGTGCGAACAGTTTGGTCCAATCCCTGACCCATGAAGATCCGGATTAGAATAGGTCTTCATTCATCCATGCTTGCTGTAAAAGGCGACTAACGGGATCGGGTGGTCGGGCTCGCTGACTTGGTTAATGCATGTCATCGTATCCCAATTTGCGTAGATCGATTCTCATGATGTCAGTCACTGGATTGTCTGGACTCGACTATTTAGACACCACCGCCATAAAGCTGGAATATCGCTGAGTGCGGCGTTAAACAACAAACTGATAGTCACTCACTAGCTACTGAATGCATAGTTACTGAAATAGGTCTAAAGTACTCACGGAAATTTAAAAATCGACACAAAGTGTGAAGTAGCTGTAAATACGAAATAACAAAACAACTCGAAAAGTACTAGTCTGGATTTGTTAGTTTGATCACAGTGAACAATACAAAATGTACTTTACAGGAGGTAATTTGTCGGCACTTTCAACATTCAAAAATAAAACTAAGTCCAAATTGCAGAAACAGACTATAGGCATTATGCACCTGTTCTCACCTGTCGTCAAGGTGTCATAGGTGTCATAGGTCTACTTCCACCTGGTTATGCCCTGTTTCACAATAGTCTGTTTTATTCACATTTTTACACACTTTTACGTGTAAAAAGGCATAAAAACATTTGATACGCTGTATTTGTGCCACGGCCGAATTAGTACTAATTTAGTTGTTTGATTATTTACATATTTTGTATATCAACTGCATTTATTTAAGATCTGAGGTCGAAAAAAAAAAGAATTTTTTTTTTCATTTCCGTGAGTACTTTGATAGTGACACACTAACTACTGTATGAAAAGTTATTGGTATAAATCTGATAGCAACACACTAGCTACTGTATAAATAGTTACTGATATAAATCTGATAGTGACACACGAGCTACTGTGTGAAAAGTTAATGATATAGATTTAATAGTGACACACGAGCTACTGTGTGAATAGTTAATGATATAGATTTAATAGTGACACACAAGCTCCTGTGTGAATAGTTACAGATCTAGGTCTGATAGTGACACACTAGCTGTTGTATTAATAGTTACTGGTATAGATATGAGAGTTAACTTTGACGTCGCTGATTATACTATAACACGTTGGTCCTATTGAGAGTCAACTGTCACGTGGCTCATTATGCCACTAGACGGTGGTCATATTGAGAGTTAACTGTGACGTCGCTGATTATACTACCAGACGGTGGTGATACTGAGAGTTAACTGTGCCATCGCTGACTTGGCTACTAGAGGGTGGTCATATTGAGAATTAAGTGTGACTTTGCTGATTATGCCACTAGGTGGTGGTCATACTGAGTGGTAACTGTGACGTCGCTGATTATACCAATAGATGGTGGTCCTACTGAGATTGAACTGTGAGGTCGCTGGCTAGGCTTCTAGAGGTTGGACCTACTGAAAGTTACCTGTGACATCGATGATTATTCCAATAGACGGTGGTCCTACTGAAAGCTTCCTGTGACATCGGTGATTATTCCAATAGACGGTGGTCATTCTGAGAGTTAACTGTGACGTCGATGATTATACCAATAGATGGTGGTCCTATTGAGAGTTAAATGTGATGTCGCTAATTAGACCAATAGATGGTAGTCATATTGAGAGTTAACTGTGACAGCGATGATTATTCCAATAGACGGTGGTAATACTGAGAGTTAACTGTGCCATCGCTGACATGTCTACTTGAGGGTGGTCATATTGAGAGTTACTTGTGACGTCGATGATTATACGAATAGACGGTTGTCCTACTGAAAGTTACCTGTGACATTGATGATTATTCCAATGGAAGGTGGTCATATTGAGAGTTAACTGTGACATCGATGATTATTCCAATGGACAGTGGTCATATTAACAGTTAACTGTGACGTCGCTGATTATACCAATAGACAGTGGTCGTATTGAGAGTTAACTGTGATGTCACTGATTATACCAATAGACGGTGGTTCAACTGAAAGTTACCTGTGACATCGGTCATTATTCCAATAGACGGTGGTCATACTCAGAGTTAACTGTGACGTGGATGATTATTCCAATAGACGGTGGTCCTACTGAAAGTTACCTGTGACATCGATCATTATTCCAATAGACGGTGATCATACTGAAAGTTAACTATGACGTCAATGATTATACCTATAGATGGTGGTCATATTGAGAGTTAACTGTGACGTCGATGATTATACCAATAGATGATGGTCATATTGAGAGTTAACTGTGATGTCAATAATTATTCTAATAGAAGGTTGTCAAATTGAGAGTTAACGGTGATATCGCTGACTGTGCTACTAGACGGTGTTCATATTGAGAGTTCACTGTGTCGTCGATGATCATGCCATTAGACGGTGGTCATACTCAGAGTTACCTGTGACTTCGCTGATTATACAAATAGATGGTGGTCCTACTGAAAGTTACCTGTCACTTTGTTCATTAAACCAATATATGGTGGTCCAACTGAAATTTACCTATGACGTCGATGATTATTCCAATAGACGGTGGTCCTACTGAAAGTTTTCTGTGACGTCGATGATTATACCAATAGATGGTGGTCCAACTGAAAGTTACCTGTGACATCGATGATGATTCCAATAGATGGTGGTCATACTGAGAGTTAACAGTGACGTCTCTGATTCTTCCAATAGACGGTGGTCATATTGAAAGTTACCTGTGACATCGATGATTATTCCAAAAGACAGTGGTCATACTGAAAGTTCTCTCTGATGTCTATGATTATATCAATAGATGGTGGTTGAACTGAAACTTACCTGTGACATCGATGATTATTCCAGTAGACGGTGGTCATACTGAGAGTGAACTGTGACTTTGATGATTATTCCAATAGACGGTGTTCATACTGAAAGTTAACTGTGATGTCGATGATTATACCAAAAGAATGTGGTCCTACTGAAAGTTACATGTGACGTCGATGATTATTCCAATAGAGTGTGCTCCTATTGAAAGTTGTCGGTGATGTTGATGATTATACCAATAGATAGTGGTCCAACTGAAAGTTACCTGTGACATCAATGATTATTCCAATAGATGGTTGTCATACTGAGAGTTAACTGTGACGTCGATGATTATTCCAATAGACGGTGGTGATATTGAAAGTTACCTGTGACATCGATGATTATTCCAATAGACGGTGATCATACTGAAAGTTAACTGTGACGTCGATGATTATACCAATAGATGGCGGTCATATTGAGAGTTCACTGTGATGTCGATGATTATACCAATAGATGGTCGTCATATTGAGAGTTAACTGTGACATCGATGATTATACCAATAGACGGTGGTCCTACTGAAAGTTACCTGTGACATCGATGATTATTCCAATAGAAGGTGGTCCTACTGAAAGTTACCTGTGACGTCAACGATTATTCCAATAGACGGTGGTCATATTGAGAGTTAACTGTGACGTCGATGTCTATGCCATTAGGCGGTGGTAATACTGAAAGTTAACTGTGCCATCGCTGACTTGTCTAATAGATGGTGGTCATATTGAGAGTTAACTGTGATGTTGCTGATTATGCCACAATATGGTGGTCATACTGAGAGTTACCTGTAACGTCGATGATTATACCAATAGACGGTTGTCCTACGGAAAGTTACCTGTGACATCGATGATTATTCCAATGGATGGTTGTCATATTGAGAGTTCACTGTGACGTCGATGATTATGCCATTAGACAGTGGTCATACTCAGAGTTTCCTGTGGCTTCGCTGATTATACCAATAGATAACGGCCCTACTGAAAGTTACCTAGGACATCGATGATTTTTCCAATAGACCGTGGTCATACTGAGAGTTAACTGTGACGTCGCTGATTCTTCCAATAGACGGTGGTGATATTGAAAGTAAACTGTGACATCGATGATTATTCCAATAGACGGTGGACATGCTGAAAGTTTTCTGTGACGTCGATAATTATACCAATAGATGGTGGTTCAACTGAAAGTTGCCTGTGACATCGATGATTATTCCAATAGACGGTTGTCATACTGAGAGTTAACAGTGACATTGCTGATTCTTCCAATAGACGGTGGTCATATTGAACGTAACCTGTGACATCAATAATTATTCCAATAGACGGTGGTCAAAGTGAAAGTTGTCTGTGACGTCGATGATTATACCAATAGATGGTGGTCATATTGAGAGTTCACTGTGATGTTGCTGATTATACCAATAAACGGTGGTCATATTGAGAGTTAACTGTGACGTCCATGATTATGCCAATCGATGGTGGTCATATTGAGAGTTAACTGTGACATCGATGATCATTCCACTGGACAGTGGTCATGTAAACAGGTAACTGTGACGTCGCTGATTATACCAATAGACGGTGATCGTATTGAGAGTTAACTGTGATGTCACTGATTATACGAATAGACGGTGGTCATATTGAGAGTTAATTGTCACGTCGATGATAATACCAATAGATGGTTGTCATATTGATACTTAACTGTGATGTCGCTGATTATACCAATAGACGGTGGTCCTACTAAAAGTTACCTGTGACATTGCTGATGATACCAATAGACGTTGGTCTTACTGAAAGTTTCCTGTGACGTCGCTTATTATTCAAATAGACGGTGGTCATATTGAGAGTTAACTGTGGCGTCAATAATTATTTCAATTGAAGGCGGTCAAACTGAGAGATAACTGTGATGTCGCTGACTATGCTACTACATGGTGTTCATATTGAGAGTTCACTCTGACGTCGATGATTATTCCAATAGACGGTGATCATATTGAAAGTTAACTGTCATGTCGATGATTATACCAAAAGAATGTGGTCCTACTGAAAGTTACATGTAACGTCGATGATTATTCCAATAGACGGTGCTCCTACTGAAAGTTGTCTGTGACGTCGATGATTATTCCAATACATGTTGGTCCAACTGAAAGTTACCTGTGACATCAATGATTATTCCAATAGACGGTGGTCATATTGAGACTTAACTGTGACGTCGATGTTTATGCCATTAGACGGTGGTAATACTGAGAGTTAACTGTGCCATCTCTGACTTGTCTAATAGAGGTTGGTCATATTGAGAGTTAACTTTGACGTTGCTCATTATGCCATAATATGGTGGTCAGACTGTGAGTTAAATTTGACGTCGATGGTTATACCAATAGACGGTTGTCCTACTTAAAGTTACCTTTGACATCGATGATTATTCCAATGGACGGTGGTCATATTGAGAGTTCACTGTGCCGTCGATGATTATGTCATTAGACAGTGGTCATACTCAGAGTTACCTGTGACTTCGCTGATTATACCAATAGATAGTGGTCCTACTGAAAGTTACCTGTGACATCGATGATTATTTCAATAGATGGTGGACATACTGAGAGTTAACTGTGACGTTGCTGATTCTTCCAATAGACGGTGGTGATATTGAAAGTTACCTGTGACTTCGATGATTTTTCCAATAGACAGTGGTCATACTGAAAGTTGTCTGTAACGTCGATGATTATACCAATAGATGGTGGTTCTAATGAAAGTTACCTGTGACATCGATGATTATTCCAATAGACGGTGGTCATACTGAGAGTTAACTGTGACATCGATGATTATTCCAATAGACGGTGGTGATATTGAAAGTAACCTGTGACATCGATGATTATTCCAATAGATGGTGGACATGCTGAAAGTTTTCTGTGACGTCGATAATTATACCAATAGATGGTGGTTCAACTGAAAGTTGCCTGTGACATCGATGATTATTCCAATAGACGGTTGTCCTACTGAAACTTACCTGTGACATCGATGATTATTTCAATAGATGGTGGACATACTGAGAGTTAACTGTGATGTCGCTGATTCTTCCAATAGACGGTGGTGATATTGAAAGTTACCTGTGACTTCGATGATAATTCAAATAGATGGTGGACATGCTGAAAGTTTTCTGTGATGTCGATAATTATACCAATAGATGGTGGTTCAACTGAAAGTTGCCTGCGACATCGATGATTATTCCAATAGACGGTTGTCCTACTGAAAGTTACCTGTGACATTGATGATTATGTCATTAGACAGTGGTCATACTCAGAGTTACCTGTGACTTCGCTGATTATTCCAATAGATAGTGGTCCTACTGAAAGTTACCTGTGACATCGATGATTATTTCAATAGATGGTGGACATACTGAGAGTTAACTGTGACGTCGCTGATTCTTCCAATAGACGGTGGCGATATTGAAAGTTACCTGTGACTTCGATGATTTTTCCAATAGACGGTGTTCATACTGAAAGTTGTCTGTAACGTCGATGATTATACCAATAGATGGTGGTTCTAATGAAAGTGACCTGTGACATCGATGATTATTCCAATAGACGGTGGTCATACTGAGAGTTAACTGTGACGTCGATGATTATTCCAATAGACAGTGGTGATATTGAAAGTAACCTGTGACATCAATGATTATTCCAATAGATGGTGGACATACTGAAAGTTTTCTGTGACGTCGATAATTATACCAATAGATGGTGGTTCAACTGAAAGTTGCCTGTGACATCAATGATTATTCCAATAGACGGATGTCCTACTGAAAGTTACCTGTGACATCGATGATTATTCCAATGGACGGTGGTCATATTGAGAGTTCACCGTGCCGTCAATGATTATGTCATTAGACAGTGGTCATACTCAGAGTTACCTCTGACATCGATGATTATTTCAATAGATGGTGGACATACTGAGATTTAACTTTGACGTCGCTGATTCCTCCAATAGACGGTGGTCATATTGAAAGCTACCTGTGACTTCAATGATTATTCCAATAGATGGTGGTCATACTGAAAGTTGTCTGTAACGTCGATGATTATACCAATAGATGGTGGTTCTAATGAAAGTTACCTGTGACATCGATGATTATTCTAATAGACGAAGGTCATACTGAGAGGTAACTGTGACGTCGATGATTTTTCCAATAGACGGTGGTGATATTGAAAATAACCTGTGACATCGATGATTATTCCAATAGTCGGATGTCATACTGAGAGTTAACAGCGACATAGCTGATGCTTCCAATAGACGGTGGTCATATTGAAAGTTACCTCTGACGTCAATAATTATTCCAATAAACAGTGGTCAAACTCAAAGTTAACTGTGACGTCGATGATTATACCAATAGATGGTCATATTGAGAGTTCACTATGACGTTGATGATTATACCAATAGATGGTCATATTGAGAGTTCACTATGACGTCGATGATTATACCAATAGACGGTGGTCCTACTGAAAGTTACCTTCGACATCGATGATTATTCCAATAGACGGTGGTCCTACTGAAAGTTACCTGTGACGTCGCTGATTATTCCAATAGACGGTGCTCCTAATGAAAGTTGTCTGTGACGTTGATGATTATACCAATAGACGGTGGTCATATTGAGAGTTAACTGTGACGTCGATCTTTATGCCATTAGACGGAGGTAATACTGAGAGTTAACTGTGCCATCGCTGACTTGGCTGCTAGAGGGTGGTCATATTGAGAGTTAACTGTGACGTTGCTGATTATGCCACAATATGGTGGTCCTACTGAAAGTTACCTGTGACATCGATGATTATTCCAATAGACAGGGTCAAACTGAAAGTTAACTGTGACTTCGCTGATTCTTCCAATTGACGGTGGTCATATTGAAAGTTACCTGTGACATCGATGATTATTCCAATAGACGGTGGTCCTACTGAAAGTTGTCTGTGACATCGATGATAATTCCAATAGACGGTGGTCATTCTGAAAGTTAACTATGATGTCGATGATTGTACTAATAGATGGTTGTCTTATTGAGAGTTAACTGTGATGTCGCTGATTATACAAATGGACTTTCGTCATATTGAGAGTTAACTGTGATGTCGCTGATTGTACCAATAGACGGTGGTCATATTGAGAGTGAACTGTGATGTCGCTGATTATTCCAATAGACTGTGGTCATATTGAGAGTTAACTGTGACGTCGATGTTAATACCAATAGATGGTGTTCATATTCAGAGTTAACTGTGATGTCGCTGACTATAGCAATAGACGGTGGTCCTACTGAGAGTTTCCTGTGACGTCGATCATTATTCAAATAGATGGTGGTCATATTGAGACTTAACTGTTACGTGAATAATAATTCCAACAGAAGGTGGTCAAACTGAGAGTTAACGGTGACATCGCTGACTATGCTACTAGACGGTGTTCATATTGAGAGTTCACTGTGACTTCGCTGATTATACCAATATATGGTGTTCCTACTGAAAGTTAATTGTGACGTCGATGATTATAACAATAGACAGTGGTCATATTGAGAGTTAACTGTGACGTCGATGATTATTCGAATAGACTGTGGTCCTACTGAGAGTTAATTTGTGGTCGATGATTATTCCAATAGACAGCGGTCATATTGAGAGTTAACTGTGCCATCGCTGACTTGTCTACTAGAGGGTGGTCATATCGAGAGTTAACTCTGATGTTGCTGATTATGCCACAATATGGTGGTCATACTGAAAGTTACCTGTGACATCGATGATTATTCCCTTGGACGGTGGTCATATTGAGAGTTAACTCTCACAGCGATGATTATTCCAATAGACGGTGGTCATACTGAGAGTTAACTGTGAGGTCGATGATTATTCCAATGGACGGTGGTCCTACTGAAAGTTAACTGTGACATCGATGATTATACCAATAGATGGTGGTCATATTGAGAGTTAACTGTGATGTCACTGATTATTCCAATAGAGTGTGGTCATATTGAGAGTTAACTGTGACGTCGATGATTATACCAAAAGATGGTGGTCATATTGAGAGTTAACTGTGATGTCGTTGATTATACCAATAGACGGTGGTCATATTGAGAGTTAACTGTGACGTCGATGATTATACAAATAGATGGTGGTCATATTGAGCGTTAACTGTTACGTAAATAATAATTCCAATAGAAGGTGGTCAAACTGAGAGTTAACGGTGACATCGCTGACTATACTACTAGACGGTGTTCATATTGAGAGTTCACTGTGACTTCGCTGATTATACCAATATATGGTGTTCCTACTGAAAGTTACCTGTGACGTCGATGATTATACAAATAGATGGTGGTCATATTGAGCGTTAACTGTGATGTCGCTGATTATACCAATAGACGGTGGTCCAACTGAAAGTTTCCTGTGACATCGATGATTATTCCAATAGACGGTGGTCCTACTGAAAGTTAACTGTGACATCGATGATTATACCAATAGATGGTGGTCATATTCAGAGTGAACTGTTATGTCGCTGATTATACCAATAGACGGTGGTCATATTGAGAGTTAACTGTGACAGCGATGATTATTCCAGTAGACGGTGGTAATACTGAGAGTTAACTGTGCAATTGCTCACTTGGCTACTAGAGGGTGGTCATATTGAGAGTTAACTGTGGCGTTGCTCATTATGCCACTAGATAGTGGTCATACTGAGAATTACCTGTGACGTTGATGATTATATCAATAGACGGTTGTCCTACTGAAAGTCACCAATTATTCCAATGGACAGTGGTCATATTGAGAGTTAACTGTGATGTCACTGATTATACCAATAGACGGTGGTCATATTGAGTGTTAACTGTGACGTCAATGATTATACCAAAAGATGGTGGTCATATTGAGAGTTCACTCTGATGTCGCTGATTTTACCAATAAACGGTGGTCATACTGAGAATTACCTGTGACTTCGCTGATTATACCAATAGATAGTGGTCCTACTGAAAGTTACCTGTGACATCGATGATTATTTCAATAGATGGTGGACATACTGAGAGTTAACTGTGACATCGCTGATTCTTCCAATAGACGGTGGTCATATTGAAAACTACCTGTGACATCGATGATTATTCCAATAGATCTTGGACATGCTGAAAGTCTTCTGTGACGTCGATAATTATACCAATAGATGGTGGTTCAACTGAAAGTTGCCTGTGACATTGATGATTATTCCAATAGACGGTTGTCCTACTGAAAGTTACCTGTGACATCGATGATTATTCCAATAGACGGTGGTCATATTGAGAGTTCACTGTGCCGTCGATGATTATGTCATGACCATACCAAAAGATAGTGGTCATACTCAGAGTTACCTCTGACATCGATGATTATTTCAATAGATGGTGGACATACTGAGAGTTAACTGTGACGTCGCTGATTCTTCCAATAGACTGTGGTCATATTGAAAGCTACCTGTGACTTCAATGATTATTCCAATAGACGGTGGTCATACTGAAAGTTGTCTGTAACGTCGATGATTATACCAATAGATGGTGGTTCTAATGAAAGTTACCTGTGACATCGATGATTATTCCAATAGACGAAGGTCATACTGAGAGGTAACTGTGACGTCGATGATTATTCCAATAGACGGTGGTGATATTGAAAGTAACCTGTGACATCGATGATTATTCCAATAGACGGTTGTCATACTGAGAGTTAACAGCGACATAGCTGATGCTTCCAATAGACGGTGGTCATATTGAAAGTTACCTCTGACGTCAATAATTATTCCAATAGAAGGTGGTCAAACTCAAAGTTAACTGTGACGTCGATGATTATACCAATAAATGGTCATATTTAGAGTTCACTGTGACGTCGATGATTATACCAATAGATGGTGGTCCTACTGAAAGTTACCTGTGACGTCGCTGATTATTCCAATAGACGGTGCTCCTAATGAAAGTTGTCTGTGACGTCGATGATTATACCAATAGACGGTGGTCATAGTGAGAGTTAACTGTGACGTCGATCTTTATGCCATTAGACGGAGGTAATACTGAGAGTTAACTGTGCCATCACTGACTTGTCTAATAGAGGGTGGTCATATTGAGAGTTAACTGTGACGTTGCTGATTATGCCACAATATGGTGGTCCTACTGAAAGTTACCTGTGACATCGCTGATTCTTCCAATAGACGGTGGTCATATTGAAAGTTACCTGTGACATCGATGATTATTCCAATAGACGGTGGTCCTACTGAAAGTTGTCTGTGACATCGATGATAATTCCAATAGACGGTGGTCATACTGAAAGTTAACTATGATGTCGATGATTGTACTAATAGATGGTTGTCATATTGAGAGTTAACTGTAAAGTCGCTGATTATGCCACTAGACGGTGGTCATATCGAGAGTTAACTGTGATGTCTCTCATTTTTCCAATAGACGGTGATCCTACTTTGAAAGTTACCTGTCACGTTGATGATTATTCCAATAGACGGTGGTCCTACTGAAAGTTAACTGTGACATCGATGATTATACCAATAGATGGTGGTCATATTCAGAGTGAACTGTTATGTCGCTGATTATACCAATAGACGGTGGTCATATTGAGAGTTAACTGTGACAGCGATGATTATTCCAATAGACGGTGGTAATACTGAGAGTTAACTGTGCAATTGCTCACTTGGCTACTAGAGGGTGGTCATATTGAGAGTTAACTGTGGCGTTGCTCATTATGCCACTAGATAGTGGTCATACTGAGAATTACCTGTGACGTTGATGATTATATCAATAGACAGTTGTCCTACTGAAAGTCACCAATTATTCAAATGGACAGTGGTCATATTGAGAGTTAACTGTGATGTCGCTGATTATACCAATAGACGGTGGTCATATTGAGTGTTAACTGTGACGTCAATGATTATACCAAAAGATGGTGGTCATATTGAGAGTTCACTCTGATGTCGCTGATTTTACCAATAAACGGTGGTCATACTGAGAATTACCTGTGACTTCGCTGATTATACCAATAGATAGTGGTCCTACTGAAAGTTACCTGTGACATCGATGATTATTTCAATAGATGGTGGACATACTGAGAGTTAACTGTGACATCGCTGATTCTTCCAATAGACGGTGGTCATATTGAAAACTACCTGTGACATCGATGATTATTCAAATAGATCTTGGACATGCTGAAAGTCTTCTGTGACGTCGATAATTATACCAATAGATGGTGGTTCAACTGAAAGTTGCCTGTGACATTGATGATTATTCCAATAGACGGTTGTCCTACTGAAAGTTACCTGTGACATCGATGATTATTCCAATAGACGGTGGTCATATTGAGAGTTCACTGTGCCGTCGATGATTATATCATTACCATACCAAAAGATAGTGGTCATACTCAGAGTTACCTCTGACATCGATGATTATTTCAATAGATGGTGGACATACTGAGAGTTAACTGTGACGTCGCTGATTCTTCCAATAGACTGTGGTCATATTGAAAGCTACCTGTGACTTCAATGATTATTCCAATAGACGGTGGTCATACTGAAAGTTGTCTGTAACGTCGATGATTATACCAATAGATGGTGGTTCTAATGAAAGTTACCTGTGACATCGATGATTATTCCAATAGACGAAGGTCATACTGAGAGGTAACTGTGACGTCGATGATTATTCCAATAGACGGTGGTGATATTGAAAGTAACCTGTGACATCGATGATTATTCCAATAGACGGTTGTCATACTGAGAGTTAACAGCGACATAGCTGATGCTTCCAATAGACGGTGGTCATATTGAAAGTTACCTCTGACGTCAATAATTATTCCAATAGAAGGTGGTCAAACTCAAAGTTAACTGTGACGTCGATGATTATACCAATAAATGGTCATATTGAGAGTTCACTGTGACGTCGATGATTATACCAATAGACGGTGGTCCTACTGAAAGTTACCTGTGACGTCGCTGATTATTCCAATAGACGGTGCTCCTAATGAAAGTTGTCTGTGACGTCGATGATTATACCAATAGACGGTGGTCATAGTGAGAGTTAACTCTGACGTCGATCTTTATGCCATTAGACGGAGGTAATACTGAGAGTTAACTGTGCCATCACTGACTTGTCTAATAGACTGTGGTCATATTGAGAGTTAACTGTGACGTTGCTGATTATGCCACAATATGGTGGTCCTACTGAAAGTTACCTGTGACATCGCTGATTCTTCCAATAGACGGTGGTCATATTGAAAGTTACCTGTGACATCGATGATTATTCCAATAGACGGTGGTCCTACTGAAAGTTGTCTGTGACATCGATGATAATTCCAATAGACGGTGGTCATACTGAAAGTTAACTATGATGTCGATGATTGTACTAATAGATGGTTGTCATATTGAGAGTTAACTGTGACGTCGATCTTTATGCCATTAGACGGAGGTAATACTGAGAGTTAACTGTGCCATCACTGACTTGTCTAATAGACTGTGGTCATATTGAGAGTTAACTGTGACGTTGCTGATTATGCCACAATATGGTGGTCCTACTGAAAGTTACCTGTGACATCGCTGATTCTTCCAATAGACGGTGGTCATATTGAGAGTAAACTGTGACAGCGATGATTATTCCAATAGACGGTGGTAATACTGAGAGTTAACTGTGCCATCGCTCACTTGGCTACTAGAGGGTGGTCATATTGAGAGTTAACTGTGGCGTTGCTCATTATGCCACTAGATGGTGGTCATACTGAGAATTACCTGTGACGTTGATGTTTATACCAATAGATGCTGTTCATATTCAGAGGTAACTGTGATGTCGCTGATTATACCACTAGACGGTGGTCATATTGAGAGTTAACTGTGATGTCACTGATTATTCCAATAGTCTGTGGTCATATTGAGTGTTAACTGTGACGTCGATGATTATACCAAAGATGGTGGTCATATTGAGAGTTAACTGTGATGTCGATGATTATACCAATAGACGGTGGTCATATTGAGAGTTAACTGTGACATCAATGATTATTCCAATATATGGTGGTCCTACTGAAAGTTAATTTGTGGTCGATGATTATTCCAATGGACAGCGGTCATATTGAGAGTTAACTGTGCCATCGCTGACTTGTCTACTAGAGGGTGGTGATATCGAGAGTTAACTCTGATGTTGCTGATTATGCTACAATATGGTGGTCATACTGAAAGTTACCTGTGACATCGATGATTATTCCCATGGACGGTGGTCATATTGAGAGTTAACTCTCACAGCGATGATTATTCCAATAGACCGTGGTCATACTGAGAGTTAACTGTGAGGTCGATGATTATTCCAATGGACCGTGGTCCTACTGAAAGTTAACTGTGACATCGATGATTATACCAATAGATGGTGGTCATATTCAGAGTGAACTGTTATGTCGCTGATTATACCAATAGACGGTGGCCATATTTAGAGTTAACTGTGACAGCGATGATTATTCCAATAGACGGTGGTAATACTGAGAGTTAACTGTGCCATGGCTCACTTGGCTACTAGAGGGTGGTCATATTGAGAGTTAACTGTGGCGTTGCTCATTATGCCACTAGATGGTGGTCATACTGAGAATTACCTGTGACGTTGATGATTATATCAATAGACGGTTGTCCTACTGAAAGTCACCTCTGATATCGAAGATTATTCCAATGGACAGTGGTCATATTGAGAGTTAACTGTGATGTCACTGATTATACCAATAGACGGTGGTCATATTGAGAGTTAACTGTGACGTCGCTGATTATACCAAAAGATGGTGGTCATATTGAGAGTTAACTGTTATGTCGCTGATTATACCAATACACGGTGGTCATATTGAGAGTTAACTGTGACGTCGATGATTATACAAATAGATGGTGGTCATATTGAGCGTTAACTGTGACATCGATGATTATTCCAATAGACGGTGGTCCTACTGAAAGTTAACTGTGACATCGATGATTATACCAATAGATGGTGGTCATATTCAGAGTGAACTGTTATGTCGCTGATTATACCAATAGACGGTGGTCATATTGACAGTTACCTGTGACGTCGCTGATTTTACCAATAAACGGTGGCCATATTGAGAGTTAACTGTGACGTCGATGATTATACCAATAGATGGCGGTCATATTGAGAGTTAACTGTGTTGTCGCTGATTATAGCAATAGACGGTGGTCATATTGAGAGTTGACTGTGACATCGATGATTATACCAATAGATGGTGGTCCTACTGAAAGTTACCTGTGACATTGCTGATGATACCAATAGACGTTGGTCTTACTGAAAGTTTCCTGTGACGTTGTTGATTATTCAAAAAGACGGTGGTCATATTGAAAGTTAACTGTAACGTCAATAATTATTCCAATAGAAGGTGGTCAAATTGATAGTTAACGGTGATATCACTGACTATGCTACTAGAGAGTATTCATATTGAGAGTTCACTGTGACGTCGATGATTATGCCATTAGACGGTGGTCATACCCAGAGTTACTTGTGACTTCACTAATTATATCAATAGATGGTGGTCCTACTGAACGTTACCTGTCACTTTGTTCATTAAACCAATAGACGGTGGTCCCACTGAAAGTTGCCTGTGACGTCGATGATTATTCCAATAGACAGTGCTTCGACTGAAAGTTGTCTGTGACGTCGATGATTATACCAATAGATGTTGGTCCAACTGAAAGTTACCTGTGACATCGATGATTATTCCAATAGACGGTGGTCATACTGAAAGTTCTCTGTGACGTCGATGATTATACCAATAGACGGTGGTCCTACTGAAAGTTACCTGTGACGCTGCTGATTATACCAATAGATGTTGGTCTTACTGACAGTTTCCTGTCACGTCGCTGATTATTCCAATAGACGGTGGTCATATTGAGAGTTAACTGTGACGTCTCTCATTTTTCCAATAGATGGTGGTCTTACTGAAAGTTACCTGTCACGTCGATGATTATTCCAAAAGATGGTGGTCCTACTAAAAGTTAACTGTGACTTCAGTGATTATACCAATCTTTGGTGGTCATATTGAGAGGTAGCTGTGACATTTCAGATTATACCAATAGACTGTGGTCATACTGAAAGTTACCTGTGAAGTTGCTGATTATTCCAATAGACGGTGGTCATATTGAGACTTAAGTGTGACTTCACTGATTCTTCCAACAGAGTTAACGGTGATGTTGAAGATTATTCTAATAGACGGTGGTCATATTTAGAGCTAACTGTGATGTTGATGATTATTCTAATAGACGGTAGTCATATTGAGAGTTAATTGTGAAGTCACTGATTCTTCCAATGGATGGTGGTCATATTGAGAATTACCTTTGACATAGATGATTATTCCAATAGATGGTGGTAATACTGAGAGGTAACAGTGACGTCGCTGATTATGCCACTAGACGGTGGTCCAACTGAAAGTTAACTGTGATGTCGCTGATTATACCAATAGACAGTGTTCATACTGAAAGTTACCTTTGAAGTTGCTGATTATCCCAATAGACGGTGGTCATATTAAGACTTAAGTGTGACTTCACTGATTCTTCAGACAGACGATGGTCATATTAAGAGTTAACGGTGACATTGATGACTATACCAATAGAAGGTGGTCATACTGAAAGTGACCTGTGACGTCGCTGATTATTCCAATAGACGGTGGTCATATTGAGAGTTAAGTGTGATGTCACTGATTCTTCCAATAGACGGTGGTCATATTAAGAGTTAACGGTGATGTTGATGATTATTCTAATAGACGGTGGTCATATTGAGAGTTAACTATGATATCACAGATTAAACCAATAGACCATGTTCCTAATGAAAGTTACCTGTGATGTCGATGATTACTCCAATAGACGGTGGTCATACTGAGAGTTAACTGAGACGACGATGATTATCTCAATAGACTGTGGTCACACTGAGAGTTAACTGTGACGTCGCTGATTATACCAATAGACGGTGGTCATAATGAAAGTTACCTCTGACGTCGCTGATTATTCCAATAAACGGTGGTCACACTGAGATATAACTGAGACGATGATGATTATCTCAATAGACAGTGGTCACACTGAGAGTTAACTGTAACGTCACTGATTATACCAATAGAGAGTGGATATACTAAATGTTACCTGTGATGTTGCTGATTATTCCAATAGACGGTGGTCACACTGAGAGTAAACTGAGACGACTATGATTATCTCAATAGACAGTGGTCACACTGAGAGTTAACTGTGACGTCGCTGATTATGCAACTAGACGGTGGTCATATTGAGTGTTAACTGTGATGTTGCTCATTTTTCCAACAGACTACTCCTACTGAAAGTTACCTGTCACGTTGATGATTATTCCAATAGCCGGTGGTCCTACTTAAAGTTAACTGTGACATTGATGATTATACCAATAAATGGTGGTCATATTGAGAGTTCACTGTGATGTCGCTGATTATACCAATAGATGGTGGTCCTACTGAAAGTTACCTGTCACGTCAATGATTATTCCAATAGGCGGTGGCCAAACTGAGAGTTAACTGAGACGTCGATGATTATCTCAATAGACAGTGGTCACACTCAGAGTTAACTGTGATGTCGCTGATTATACCAATAGACGGTGGTCATACTGAAAGTTACCTGTGACGTTGCTGATTATTCCAGTAGACGGTGGTCATATTAAGACTTAAGTGTGACCTCACTTATTCTTCCAACAGACCATGGTCATACTGACAGTTAACGGTGACATTGATGATTATACCAATAGAAGGTGGTCATACTGAAAGTTACCTGTGACGTCGCTGATTATTCCAATAGACCGTGGTCATATTGAGAGTTAAGTGTGATGTCACTGATTCTTCCAATAGACGGTGGTCATATTGAAAGTTAACGGTGATGTTGATGATTATTCTAATAGATGGTGATCATATTGAGAGCTAACTGTGACATCGCTGACTAGGCTACTAGAGGGTGGTCATATTGAGAGTTACCTGTGACTTTGCTGATTATTCCAATAGACGGTGGTCATATTGAGAGTTGCGTATGACTTCGCAGATTCTTCCAATAGACGATGGTCATATTGAGAGTTAACGGTGACATTGATGATTATACCAACAGAAGGTGGTCATACTGAAAGTTGCCTGTGACATCGCTGATTATTCCAATAGACGGTTGTTATATTGAGAGTTAAGTGTGATGTCACTGATTCTTCCAATAGACGGTGGTCATATTAAGAGTTAACGGTGATGTTGATGATTATTCTAATAGACGGTGGTCATATTGAGAGTTAACTGTGACATCACTGACTAGGCTACTACTAAAGGGTGGTCCTACTGAAAGTTACCTGTGATGTCGCTGATTATACCAATAGACAGTGGTCATACTGAAAGTTACATGTGATGTCGCTGATTATGCTACAAGACAGTTGTCATACTGGGAGTTAACTGTGACATCGCTGATTATGCCACTAGACGGTGGTCATATTGAGAGTTAACTGTTACGTCTCTCATTCTTCCAATAGACGGTGGTCCTACTGAAAGTTACCTGTGACATCGATGATTATTCCAATTGATGGTGGTCATACTGAGAGTTAACAGTGACGTCGCTGATTATGCCACTAGACTGTGGTCATATTGAGAGGTAACTGTGACGTCTCTCATTCATCCAATAGACGGTGGTCATATTGAGATTTAACGGCGACGTTGATGATTATTCTAATAGACGGGAGTCATACTGAGAGTTAACTGTGAGATCGCTGACTAGGCTACTAGAGGGTGGTCATATTGAGAGTTACCTGTGACATAGATGATTATTCCAATAGATAGTGGTCATACTGAGAGTTAACAGTGACGTCGGTGATAATGCCACTAGACAGGGTGGTCCTACTAAAAGTTAACTGTGACGTCAATGATTATACGTATAGATGGTGACAATATTGAGAGTTAACTGTCACGTCGATCATTATACCAATAGACGGTGGTCCTAATGTAAGATACCTGTGATGTCGCTGATTATACCAATAGATGGTGTTCCTACTGAAAGTTACCTGTCACGTCGCTGATTATTCCAATAGAGGGTGGTCATATTAAGAGTTAACTGTGACGTCGCTGATTATGCCACTAGACGGTGGTCATATCGAGAGTTAACTGTGATGTCTCTCATTTTTCCAATAGACGGTGATCCTACTTTGAAAGTTACCTGTCACGTTGATGATTATTTCAATAGACGGTGGTCCTACTAAAAGTTAACTGTGACATTGATGATTATACCAATAGATGGTGGTCATATTGAGAGTTCACTGTGATGTCGCTGATTATACCAATAGATGGTGGTCCTACTGAAAGTTACCTGTCACGTCAATGATTATTCCAATAGGCGGTGGCCAAACTGAGAGTTACCTGAGACGTCGATGATTATCTCAATAGACAGTGGTCACACTCAGAGTTAACTGTGATGTCGCTGATTATACCAATAGACGGTGGTCATACTGAAAGTTACCTTGGACGTTGCTGATTATTCCAATAGACGGTGGTCATATTAAGACTTAAGTGTGACCTCACTTATTCTTCCAACAGACCATGGTCATACTGACAGTTAACGGTGACATTGATGATTATACCAATAGAAGGTGGTCATACTGAAAGTTACCTGTGACGTCGATGATTATTCCAATAGACCGTGGTCATATTGAGAGTTAATTGTGATGTCACTGATTCTTCCAATAGACGGTGGTCATATTGAAAGTTAACGGTGATGTTGATGATTATTCTAATAGATGGTGATCATATTGAGAGCTAACTGTGACATCGCTGACTAGGCTACTAGAGGGTGGTCATATTGAGAGTTACCTGTGACTTTGCTGATTATTCCAATAGACGGTGGTCATATTGAGAGTTGCGTATGACTTCGCAGATTCTTCCAATAGACGATGGTCATATTGAGAGTTAACGGTGACATTGATGATTATACCAACAGAAGGTGGTCATACTGAAAGTTGCCTGTGACATCGCTGATTATTCCAATAGACGGTTGTTATATTGAGAGTTAAGTGTGATGTCACTGATTCTTCCAATAGACGGTGGTCATATTAAGAGTTAACGGTGATGTTGATGATTATTCTAATAGACGGTGGTCATATTGAGAGTTAACTGTGACATCACTGACTAGGCTACTACTAAAGGGTGGTCCTACTGAAAGTTACCTGTGATGTCGCTGATTATACCAATAGACAGTGGTCATACTGAAAGTTACATGTGATGTCGCTGATTATGCTACAAGACAGTTGTCATACTGGGAGTTAACTGTGACATCGCTGATTATGCCACTAGACGGTGGTCATATTGAGAGTTAACTGTGACGTCTCTCATTCATCCAATAGACGGTGGTCATATTGAGATTTAACGGCGACGTTGATGATTATTCTAATAGACGGTGGTCATACTGAGAGTTAACTGTGAGATCGCTGACTAGGCTACTAGAGGGTGGTCATATTGAGAGTTTCCTGTGACATAGGTGATTATTCCAATAGATGGTGGTCATACTGAGAGTTAACAGTGACGTCGCTGATAATGCCACTAGACAGGGTGGTCCTACTAAAAGTTAACTGTGACGTCAATGATTATACGTATAGATGGTGACAATATTGAGAGTTAACTGTCACGTCGATCATTATACCAATAGACGGTGGTCCTAATGTAAGATACCTGTGATGTCGCTGATTATACCAATAGATGGTGTTCCTACTGAAAGTTACCTGTCACGTCGCTGATTATTCCAATAGAGGGTGGTCATATTAAGAGTTAACTGTGACGTCGCTGATTATGCCACTAGACGGTGGTCATATCGAGAGTTAACTGTGATGTCTCTCATTTTTCCAATAGACGGTGATCCTACTTTGAAAGTTACCTGTCACGTTGATGATTATTTCAATAGACGGTGGTCCTACTAAAAGTTATCTGTGACGTCAATGATTATACCAATAGATGGTGGTAATATTGAGAGTTAACTGTGACATCGCGGAATATACCAAAAGACTGTTGTTCTTCTGAAAGTTACCTGTGACATCAATGATTATTCCAGTAGCTGGTGGTCATACTGAGATTTTGACGTGACGCTGCTGATTATGCCACTATACGGTGGTCCTGCTGAAAGTTACCTGTGACGTCGCTCATTGTACCAATAGACGGTGGTCCTACTGAAAGTTACATTTGATGTCGCTGATTATACTACAAGACGGTGGTCATATTGAGAGTTAACTGTGACGTCTCTCATTTTTCCAATAGACGGTGGTCCTACTGTTACCTGTCAGGTCGATGATTATTCCAATAGACCGTGGTCCTAGTGTAAGTTATCTGTGACATGGCTGATTATACAAATATATGGTGGTCCTACTGAAAGTTACCTTTAACGTCGATGATTATATCAATAGCCGGTGATCATATTGAGAGTTAACTGTGACGTCGCTTATTATGTTACTAGGTGGTGGTCATATTGAGAGTTAACTGTGACATCGATGATTATTCCAATAGATGGTGGTCATATTGAGAGTTAACTGTGACGTCGCTGATTATGCTACTAGACGGTGGTCATATTGAGAGTTACCCGCGATATCCCTGATTTTATCAATAGACGGTGGTCATACTAAGAGTTACCTGTGACGTCGATGATTAAACCAATAGATGGTGGGCATGGTTGAAATTGTCTGTGAGAACGCTGATTATACCAATATATGGTGGTCCTTCTGAAAGTTACCTGTGACGTCACTGATTATACCAATGGCCGGTTGTCATATCGAGAGTTAACTGAGACGTCGATAATTAGACGGTGTTTACTGAAAGTTACCTGTGACATCGATGATTATTACAATAGACGGTGGTCATACCGAGAGTTAACAGTGACGTCGCTGATTATGTCACTAGACGGTGGTCATATTGAGAGTTACCCGCGACTTCGCTGATTTTATCAATAGACAGTGGTCATACTGAGAGTTACCTTTGACGTCGATGATTAAACCAATAGATGGTGGTCCTAGTGGAAGTTATCTGTGACATCGCTGATTATACCAATATATGGCGGCCCTACTGAAAGTTACCTGTGACGTTGCTGATTATACCAATAGACGGTGGTCCTACTGGCAGTTACCTGTGACGTCACTGATTTTACCAATAGACGGTGGTCCTACTAAAAGTTACCTCTGACGTCGCTGATTATACCAATAGATGATGGTCCTTCTGAGAGATACCTGTGATGTCGCTGATTATTCCAATAGAGGGTGGACATACTGAAAGTTAACTGTGATGTCACTGATTATACTACTAGACGGTGGTCATATTAAGAGTTAACAGTGACGTCGATGATTATTCCATAGATGGTGGTCATATTGAGAGTTAATTGTGACGTCGCTGATTATACTACTAGGTGGTGGTCATATTGAGAGTTAACTGTGACTTCGCTTATTATACTACCGTAGCAATTAACGCTGGTCATCAAACTTCCACATTACCGTGGAATTGAATTCCTAGAATATTGGCAGTGCTTCTGCGGTCATGGAACTCATGTAAACACTGTCTCGCTCTACTTGCAGGGCAAGGAATGTTGCAGCCAGCTGACAATAAGTTTTCACTACGTGGATCCTAAACAAATGAGGACGCCGGAGTTTCTGTTATATAGGATTAATGTCTATAAGAGAAAATCCGAACCACGACTTTTTCACAACTTCTTCCAAATAGGTGTCGTGCCGTCACTACCCCCACCGACCACGACTACTCGAAAACCAGGTGCAGAAAAACAAACTAGTAAACATGCCAAAAAAGTTGCAAAACAAGGGTGAATGGATATCAAGTGCCTGTTCTATTGGAATGGCGAATACCAGTTTACGGATCGACAATGTTCCATATTTGGTGCTGGAAGTCTTATTAGTTCAGTGTGTGAAACTGGAATAGTGTCTCTATGGTAACAGAGTAATCATTCTCCTGCATACATGTTCAGGGCATGGGTGGCCACATCATTGAAGGAGTCGCATTCGGAGTCCCACAGGCGTGGCGGAAACCTGTGCTCGTGGGTTCGAATGCCAGACTCGCTCTGTTTGTTTCTAGGTGTGCCAGCACTATACCGGTGCTTGTGGGTTCGAATACCAGATTAGCCCTGTATGTTTCTAGGTTTGCCAGCACTATACCGGTGCTTGTGGGTTTGAATGCCAGATTGGCCCTGTTTGTTTCTAGGTGTGCCAGCACTATACCGGTGCTCGTGGGTTCGAATGCCAGATTGGCCCTGTTTGTATCTAGGTATGCCAGCACTATACCGGTGCTCGTGTGTTCGAATGCCAGATTGGCCCTGTTTGTTTCTAGGTGTGCCAGCACTATACCGGTGCTTGTGGGTTCCAATGCCAGATTCGCTCTGTTTGTTTCTAGGGTTGCCAGCACTATACCGGTGCTTGTGGGTTCGAATGTCAGATTGGTACTGTTTGTTACTAGTTTGGCCAGCACTATACCGGTGCTCGTGGGTTCGAATGCCATATTCGCCCTGTTTGTTTCTAAGTGTGCCAGCAATATACCGGTGCTTGTGGGTTCGAATGTCAGATTGGTCCTGTTTGTTTCTAGGTGTGCCAGCACTATACCGGTGCTCGAGGGTTCGAATGCCAGATTGGCCCTGTTTGTTTCTAGGTCTGCCAGCACTATACCGGTGCTTGTGGGTTCGAATGCCAGATTGGCCCTGTTTGTTTCTAGGTTTGACAGCACTATACCGGTGCTTGTGGGTTCGAATGCCAGATTGGCCCTGTTTGTTTCTAGGTTTGACAGCACTATACCGGTGCTCATGGTTTTCACCAGAGCGGTAAACGTCTTAGCCGTTCCTCCTGTGGCAGCCGCTCCGTGGTGTAACTTGAGTACTCTTAATGCGGGATTAAGCCAATGTCACTCGCTCATTAATTAAAGTGTGTGATTCATCACAAAACATGGAACTGAATAAACTCCGTCCAGGTATAAATAGCAAAACTTTGTCGCGAATAGCTGCACCAATGCTCGTGCGGCGTTAAAGAATTGTGTGAGTGAGTAAGTTTGATTTAACACCGCTTTTAGCAATGTTCCAGCAATCATCACGGCGGGGTACACCAGAAATGGCTTCACACATTGTACCCATGTCGGGAATCGAATCCGGGTCTTCGGCGTGGCGATTGAAGGCTTTAACCACTAGGCTACCCGACCGCCCGTTAAACAATTGGCGCTCATATCTACCCAGTAGCCAACATGTCTGAACTTGCAAAGAACACGCCAGCAGCGTTCAACCACAGGAGCCTGTTTGACCAAATTCATAACAAAACTCATCATATGTAAAATCCACCACAGAGTACTAAACAAACAACATCATGATAATTGATCTGCAGGTAACCTCCCAAATGTCAGGCGAGGTAAGATTGAATGCACTAGTAAGTGTTCCCCGTTGTCCACTACAGATAACAGAGAACCAAAATGAGGTACATGAAGGAGGATATGTTTATTATATATTTATATTGATGACAAATTTCAGCACAGTGTGGTACATTTAAATATTGTGACAGACTGGTGATAGTTCCAACAAGATATCACTCTATATGAATCACAGTTCGTGTGATTGCCCATCATAAATCTGCATCTTAATATCCAAGAAGGGTCTTCTGCCCAGTGCACAACTTCTCCTTCAGACGCAGCAGTCCCCCTCAGTCAAATGGACTCCTTCTGTCTGGGTGGGGAAGGAGCACCATAGTCTGTCTGGGCCAGCTTACCACCACCTGACACCTCTATCTCTTGTATCAGTTCCAAACAGTCAACATTTTCATCTTGTCCTCTTCATACGTGGTCTGGCCTCAAGTTCGATTCTTGGAGCACGTGAACCCCTCAGGCAAGATGTGGGGCTCCTTTCTGCGACTCGATGAATTCGTCCGACTTTCATTTCATGTTATATACCACATGTGGGATTGTTAATATTGTGAATGTGTTCTTCTTAGTAACGTTTAATTAATTTGATAAGATGCTAAATAAACTCTTAGGTCAAATGATTTTATTAAAATACACTGAGTCTCACAACTATATCATCAGAAAACAACTACATGCAACCGGGGGGCACGGGGGGCACGGGTGACCCAGTCGTCTAAGGCGCCGCGATTCGCTGTGCAGAGTTGCGTCCCTTGGGCACGCCAGAAACCTATGATTGTGGGTTCGAATCCCGGTTCACCCCGATAATGTTTCTAGGTTTGTCAGCACCATACCAGTGCTCGTGGCTTTCACCGAAGTGGTAAACATCTGAGACCTGCATCACTTGGGGCTTTCCTCCCACATTAAGCTGACACGCCGTCACATAACACTGTTAAAAGCGGCGTTAAACCCAACTCACTCAGTCACAGGCAACCGGGCACAGATCAAACACCACCTTTTAACACAGTCACAATCTGGTTCATCTGTATCACCCACATGAGCTCACAGTTGGGAGATGCTCATTAATTACGGAGGTAAGGCTAGGCAGTGATACTAGTCACACCTTACCTACTTGGCTCACAACTTCGAGTGATCAGTGCAGTTGATCCTATATTCATTTTCAGGTGGAATTAGCGTTTCGTTGAAAGTTCATCTACACTGTGTTGTTCATCGATGAACATGTTTCAGGCACCATGTAAAAGAAGTGTTACTACCACTTCAGTCCAGTGTAACGTTGGTTTGTTGTTTTACGCCGCACTCAGAAATATTCCAGCTATATGACGGCGGTCTGTAAATAATCGACAATCCAGTGATTGATATCATGAGTATCGATCCTCGCAATGTGAGATCGATGTCAAACATCAACCAAATCAGCGAGCCTGACCACCCGACCCCGTCAGTTGCCTCTTACGACAAACATGGGTGCTTAAGAACTATTCTGAAACGGAACTTCACGGGTGGAATTGTATAGGAAGAACAGATACTTTTCCCCAAGGTTTTAGCTGTTACTTTGGCACCAGATTGTCTGGTCCAGACTCGATTATTTACAGATTTACAGTGCGGGGTTTAACAACAAACAAACAAACAAATAACTTTGGCCAGTTCTAAATTATCAAATATTAATATGTGAAATAACATCTGAATGTGGAATGGTCGGGTAGCCTTGTGGTTAAAGCGTTCGCTCGTCACGTCGAAGACCCAGGTTCGATTCTCGACATGGGTACAGTGTGTGAAGCCCATTTCTGGAGTCCCCCTGCCGTGATATTGCGAGAATATTACCGAAAGCGGCGTCAAACCATACTCACTAATTCATCATCTAAATGGTCAAAAATGATACGCATTGCCTTTTACATTCAATAGAGCAACAGCTGAGCGCGTGTTTTATCACGAGAGAGTCGTGTTGCACGTGCGGAATTGAGTAGGTTCCAATTGTGTCCTGTGCTCGCATGCTTTTTCGTGAATTGTATTCGATAGATATTCATCTTTTTAAAGTATTTAAAAGTGTAAAAGTTGGTTCAAATTTGAACAAAGCACTTTTCCTCGAGTTTTTCTCTATGAGATTCAAAACTCACAAACTAGGAATAGGATGCGGGGTATAAATCTTATAATATATTCTATTTATTTTTAAAATCAAAACTATATATCAAAGCTCGTGATAGTGTTTTTTTCTCTCCGAGAAGTAAAATATGTTTGACCATCAAACAAACCATGCAACGACTCCTTCTTTATTTAGTGTGCAGAAACTTGCTTGTACAAATGTACCACGTGTCTTATGTAACTACGTGAAGCTCGAGCATATTTTGGACGACGCGCCTTTGCACGGAAAAGGGACCGTCTCAGTATGTTTTGATTATAAACATTTGCCCTTGGAGAGAATGTGTCTTAAATGTAGACTTTGTATACCGCCCCGTTGTTATGAAAAAGCATTGACGAGTTTTCAACACGTGAAGAACGAGAAAAGCATGAATTCATCGCCTTGTCTGGTGGTATAAATATGAAAACGAGGTCAAATGTCTTTAGTAGGCTCGGAAAACCTAACCTAGCAGGGGACTACCTTTCTTGTTCGATGACATCTTGGGAAGGAATTGCACGTGAGTAAACTGGAGCTGTACAACTGAAAATCCTTCAGACACGCGCCATGAGATCTCCTTACCTGGTGTTGGCAGGCTTAAGGATCTCAATTTCCTGGGTCACTGCAAGTTGTCTGTTGGACGTAAGTCTTGTTTGGGTTGTGACAAGTAGATCAAATAGATTAGGGGCGGCCAGCACTGCTTTGCAGATGTGCGTCGGCCGGGGTGCGGGGGGTTATGGTAGCGGGGGTGCGGTGGGGGTATGATAGGGTGTGTGTCACGCAGGTTGTTGTATAGTTTTGGTTTTCTCTCGTTGCGAAACTGGAATGGAAAGATTCGGTACAGGGGAGCAATTTTTCCCGTCCGCTGCGACCGTTTTCTCAGCAGGGCACGCGAAGTAGGGTCGTACGAGCAAGCTAGCCATTAGCTAGTCTTCTTTAGTGCGGCAGTAAGTGAAGGTTTCTGCATCTGGTGACAATGTGCGCTGGGCGGAGTCTGCTCGAGGTGCGGGTTAAATGGCACAACTAGGATTTAGAGACTGCGTTGGGTAGGGCGAGCATGACGAAGGAGCGACATTGGATGAACCATTTGACTTCACACTTTTGCTAAATTCTTATTGTCATTGGCTAGCTGGTCCTTCAAATTTAAAATTTGGGGCGACTGCGAGGCACCAGTGCGGCAGATGGTACTCCCCGACCCCCTGATTATTTATTTTACTCCCATTGACGGGAGATTGGGACCGCTTTTGTTTAATTAAGGCTCCTGTAAAAACCTTGATTCACTGCTTTGTGTTGATGGGTTAGCCATCATGACTAGATGGGGGGTCCCGGGCGCAGGAATAGGGTAGGTTATGTAAGGCCGTGCCGGGCTGGTTAGCATAGACTTAGGGCCGGGCAGTGTCGAGGCAGGAGACCTTCTATAAATTCCTCCCATCGAAATCGGCTGTGCGTGCCTCAACGTGGCATGGGGGTGAACATCCCTCGGGGTGGCTAAAGTAGCACAACGTCCTGGCTGAAACGTGACTGAACCTTGCATTTAAATATGTTAATGTAAACAGACCATATAATACATTTTATGGTCTCTGATGTAAATGTCTTAACTAAGCAATGCCATTTAATTGGTGATGTATATTTATATTATAATAGTGATAGATACTTGAATATATTGCAGTTTATGATGTTGGTAACAATCGTTTGATTTCTGTGATTGCATGTTTTCTTTGTTCAATGCATGGCTTGGGTTTGTTCTTTGCACGTGTTAAATAATGATTTTTCTTTCAGCAAGTGTATTTATCATAACGATAGAAGCATAGTTTTCTTTTTTCACCACAGAATCATCGGAAGAGGGCAGCTGTTTTTATTTGTTGCAGTCAGTTTCTCGTCCATTACTTGGATTTGTTCTTTTTGTATATATTTTTATTAATATATGATGTACCCTGTGTGTGAGCGTATGTACCCCGAGCCGTCAGGTGTGATGTGCAGTGTGTGAGCGTATTTACCCCGAGCCGTCAGGTGTGATGTACCCTGTGTGTGAGCCTATGTACCCCGAGCCGTCAGGTGTTATGTACTCTGTGTGAGAGCCTATGTACCCCGAGCCGTCAGGTGTGATGTACCCTGTGTGTGAGCCTATGTACCCCGAGCCGTCAGGTGTGATGTACCCTGTGTGTGAGCGTATGTACCCCGAGTCGTCAGGTGTGATGTACCCTGTATGTACCCTGTGTGTGAGCCTATGTACCCCGAGTCGTACAGAGGCTCACACACGGGTACATCACACCATATGCCCCGAGTGATCGGTTGACAACGAATTTCTCACTCACATTCACTCATACAGACCCGGAATATATGTCCCAAGTTTCACGGAGTACATCGCTTTGACTCGACGACACAAACGAACCGAGTTCCGTGTACCCAATGCATTCAGATAAAACTCGGCTCATTTCAGCTCAAAAATAGTATTGCGAGATACGCAAGTTGCCTGATGTGTGTTCCGACTGATTTCTCACCGGGCTACATGGAAAATAAGTTTCCTTAAGTAATCAGGAGTTTGTATTTTAATGCAATAAACTTTTAATGCTACTGATAAAACCATAAATTGACGTATGTATTATCCTTGAAAATCAGTTGTGAAGCCATTTTGAATGTTTATCCGCAAAAATTCCCAGTTTAATCCAACCGCAAGATACCCCACGCTGTTGTGCACGTCAACAGCACTGCTCACATCTTCATCTTAAACCTGTAAACGTCTGAGACCTGCATCAGTTCGGGCTTTTCTCCCAAATTAAGCTGACACGCCGCGATATAACTGGAATACTGTTAAAAGCGGCGTTAAACCCAACTCACTCACTCACTCATCTTAAACCTGATCCGAGAAATTGAGATGGTGACGTCACTTCCGAAACGAAGCTACGGCGGGGAAACGGTCGAGGCTATTCATAGTAACTGAATTGAGATACAACACCCTGGATAATCATTTGATCAGGAGAAGTAAACTCGACCAATAACACAACAAATCTATGTAGTACGTTTCTTTTTAACAATGGCATACGTTTTCTGATATTTGGACATTTGTAAACGTAGATGTACAAACATGCGAAAATATTCACCTCTTAATGTTCAATATCAGAAAACCTGTGCACATATTGAAAAGACACCTACCAACATAGATTTGTTAAAATAAAAAAAGGTGATTTCGGTCATGCTCTGAGATTTCATGCACTTAAAGCTGCAATGCAATCTTTCTAAAGGGAAGTGATTAAAACTGCTGGGTATGTATATAAACACAATGAAGGATACCATATTGCAAGGACTGATACAAACGGTTGTCACACTGGCAGCCTCGGCTGTCAATCAGAAGATGAAATTGACACGTTCGTTCTCATGCACGAAGCACACAGATCACGGCCATGCGAGTCTGTATTGGTTCGTGTGTTCAACTCACGGAAATACTGGAGCCATTTTCAGGAGCCAGTGTCCTCGTTATTCAATTATTGTCACTTACTCATTTACGGAAAACAAATTGTGTACATGTTATTTGACGAAGGATTAAGTGTCGTGAATCTTGTTTTCGATAGCGACATTTCCACTCCAAACTTCATTAACCAATTGCAATACATACAAACCAAAACCCTTTAAAAACTGCAGCTATTAATATAAAACATTTCCACCCATATAGCTTTAAAATAAACCGGGTTGGTAATGTTATGGTGAATTGTGCCTAATTCATCACATTGCCCATCCATCCACATATCAATGATCAGATCTCACACAAATTAGTATAATATACGTGTATCTTCTAGCACGATTGAGAATACATATTATATCAAGACAAGTTTCCTCTTGAATAAGGAAATGAATGTTAATCTGTCCCCGAGATGACACCATCTATTATAACAGCGGTGTAACTTGGGGGAACATGGGAATACAGGTAATACACTGGCTTTTGGGGAAAATTTATAATATTATATGTATTAACAATTGATTGATGAAAGGCTAAGAACTAACCACTTTCCTACGCTTTACACTTTAAATATTTTAGAAAAAAATGTGATTGAATAAGCCTATATAATCCTATGCACACACTGGTGTAACTGCATTGATAAACCTACTGGCTGTTTGTGTAACTCGATATGGAGTTTTTCAAATTGTGATGACGCCTCGTAGGAGGTATTATAATGATTGTAACACCTCGCAGGAGTGCTTCCGTTCAGATTGCAACATGTAATGAAATTTAAAATCAAATGACAAATGTTTTCTATATATTCCCGAGGATCGAATTCGCAAACTTCATATCTGTAACCTAGTGAGTGTACCACAAGGCTACAGAGGTGTTGATAAGCTTCACTGCTTTTTTAGAATGTCCTTTTCAAGATCCGTACGTCAGCAACAGGCTGTACAATGAATGAGCGTCAGTCAAAAAAATGTGTAATAGTCTCAGCCTACGAGAAGCACGTGCAGATTTCGTGCCACTGCCAAACCCACTTGCTGAGGTCACCGGTTTCATTGAACCGAGTTCTCGACTGCAGGCGATATTTCATCTCCGATACAGGTTATACATTTGCGAGTTTTTATTACAGTTATTTCATTAAAAACGTTGTCTATGCGATGAGTCGGTTTATAAGTTGGAGAAACCATGTCTCCTTGACATTACTAGAGTTGTAAACCCTCACATTCAGAAACGTCCCTCATGTGAGTGTTTACAATCTCTAGTAATCCCTCGGAGACGTGGTTTCTCCTACACATAAACATACTCAAAGTTTGTGCAGCGATGCTGTGGTGCAGTGAGAAGCTGCATCTTACACGAGGAGGTAGTTTCAGGGCACGTGTCCGCCAAGCCACGGACAACATAAGAACTGTACATCTAATCAAGGCCAAGCTTGAGACTGGATGAGCAGACACGTGACTGACGCTTTGTCTCTGAAAATATATGTTTTTGATAGAAAAGATAACTCCATTAAAGTTGAAAAGTGAGATGAGGAAAATCTAGACTTGTTTTGTTTGGGGCTTTTTGCATGACAGAAAGGGCTGGACGGAAGGGAAAATAATGTGGGTAAACTGGACCAGCAACTGACCCTACAGAAACTCGTTATGAATGCTGATTGCATAACCAAGCATGACACATGTAATGAGATGTCTCGAGATAGATACTTAGATAACTGAGCTGGATTTTCACAAATCGTGACATGTAAACTGTTTATTTGATTAATATAAATACATTCACTTACTTACACAAACAAGACCATGACAATGTACGTAAGATTTGTTCATTATAACAGTTTACATCATCTCACATTAAAAAGTTTGTTTCTATTATCATGATTGTGGTTTCTTTGGCAATGACAAGTTTGGACTATGGTTGTGTGTGTAATTTGATGGGGAATGTATGAAGTCAGTTTGGTTTACTTGAAATGTGATGTACATGGATGTGTGAAGTCTGTGGATTTTAAAGATGCCTTCAGTTGCAGCAATTCTATTGGACATTTCGATACAACAAAGAAACAAGCAGTATCAGTTTTCTCGCCTCCCTGGCATATCAACTGAGGTAGGATTCGTCTTTTGCCAAATTTGTAAAACTTTCAGTATTTCTTAAAGGAAAATGTAATTATAGATTATTTTATACCTTCCCAGTGTGGGAACCTGGCTTTAATTTAAACGTGAGTAGTTTTTTGGTTTGTTTTTTTAAAAGTGTAGTTCTCTGTGTTTCTGTGTTGCTTTATAATTTGAACTAATTTCAGGTTTTCCCACCGTTCCCGTAGCAGGATCACCAGGATACATTGGGTTTTATGCGCCCTCGGTAGATTTTATACCACCCGGCTCCGGCTCCGGCTCCGGCTCCGGCTCAGGCACCGGCTCCGGCTCCGGCTCCGGCTCAGGCTCAGACACCGGCTCCGGCTCTGGCTCTGGCTCGTGGTATAAAACCTAAAGCGGGACGCATAAGATCCAAGAACCTCCAAGGCGGGCAACACAATATTCTAACAAGATCACGTGGACCAATCAGATCTCATCATTCTGACATGGGAGTATGATAATACGTTTGTCCTTGTATCTGGCGCGGATTTATACACAGGTTGGGTGATCCGGCTCTGTTACATAGCTGATTGTGTGTCACCAAACTACAACAGAGTAAGACGTAGATCATGCTATCAACCACTGTATGTCTGAAGCGTCTAAAGACCCGTGAAGATTCCGGGGTAGAAAAGGTCTCCAGCAACCCATGCTTGCCGTAAAAGGCGACTAATGGGATCGGGTGGTCAGGCTCACTGACTTGGTTAATGCAGGTCATCGATCCTAATTGTTTGGATCGATGCTCATGAAACTCGATTATTTACAGACCGCCGTCATATAGCTGGAATATTGCTGAGTGCGGTGTTAGACCACAAACCAATGCGTCTAGAGATTTTGGCGATGATAATGTTTGCCCATGAGACTTATGGGTAGTTGAATGGGCAATACATGAATTTTCACTATGTTTTTCTATCTTTTGATTTTAGTGTCAAATATGTTGTGCATCTGGAGTCTATGAAAAATGTAAAGTATGTTTTAAAGACTCCTTGAATTCCAGCTTTTAAAGACAATAATGTAATGATAAGGAGCAATATTTCAGCCACATGGTAATCGTGTAATCGTCAGTGACTAAGAAAAAATGGGAAGATAACTTTCATGACATTTACAGCCGTATATATGATATGTTTCATTTGTAATACATAATAGTACAATCATCTGTGATTTCCTATTATGTTGTAATGTTGACATGTTACTTTGTTAAAGTGTACCATAGCCGAATAGGATGGACACCACTTCTAACACTTTTAGTGGAGTTGAGATTGGTCCTACAACTGTATAATTTTTTGTAGCATTTTATCATGACCCTCAAAATATGCAAAACATGTTTTCATTACCCCCTCCCGCCTCGATAAATGACCTCTCTAAATAAAGTTCACTATCATAAAAAAGTACTTGAAAATAACCCGTGTCCCCCAGGCATTTGTTTTAAGATTTACGGTAAGAAAGAGGCAGAGTTCACGTCGGTAGCACAACGTGAGACTATGTGTACACACCAGTAAAGTGTTGAAAGTACATTTTCTTTCAGTAGTATACTTTTTTCTATTTGTTTTCCAAGGCTGACAAGGGTCTCTCATGTTGAAAAAGGTTGGTTTCACTTCCGGAGCAATAATCACTTACTCATAAGATGTTCAATATCACATCAGAACCTTTGCTAAACTTGGGCTTTGGTTGTGCGAACAGTTTGGTCCAATCCCTGACCCATGAAGATCCGGATTAGAATAGGTCTTCATTCATCCATGCTTGCTGTAAAAGGCGACTAACGGGATCGGGTGGTCGGGCTCGCTGACTTGGTTAATGCATGTCATCGTATCCCAATTTGCGTAGATCGATTCTCATGATGTCAGTCACTGGATTGTCTGGACTCGACTATTTAGACACCACCGCCATAAAGCTGGAATATCGCTGAGTGCGGCGTTAAACAACAAACTGATAGTCACTCACTAGCTACTGAATGCATAGTTACTGAAATAGGTCTAAAGTACTCACGGAAATTTAAAAATCGACACAAAGTGTGAAGTAGCTGTAAATACGAAATAACAAAACAACTCGAAAAGTACTAGTCTGGATTTGTTAGTTTGATCACAGTGAACAATACAAAATGTACTTTACAGGAGGTAATTTGTCGGCACTTTCAACATTCAAAAATAAAACTAAGTCCAAATTGCAGAAACAGACTATAGGCATTATGCACCTGTTCTCACCTGTCGTCAAGGTGTCATAGGTGTCATAGGTCTACTTCCACCTGGTTATGCCCTGTTTCACAATAGTCTGTTTTATTCACATTTTTACACACTTTTACGTGTAAAAAGGCATAAAAACATTTGATACGCTGTATTTGTGCCACGGCCGAATTAGTACTAATTTAGTTGTTTGATTATTTACATATTTTGTATATCAACTGCATTTATTTAAGATCTGAGGTCGAAAAAAAAAAGAATTTTTTTTTTCATTTCCGTGAGTACTTTGATAGTGACACACTAACTACTGTATGAAAAGTTATTGGTATAAATCTGATAGCAACACACTAGCTACTGTATAAATAGTTACTGATATAAATCTGATAGTGACACACGAGCTACTGTGTGAAAAGTTAATGATATAGATTTAATAGTGACACACGAGCTACTGTGTGAATAGTTAATGATATAGATTTAATAGTGACACACAAGCTCCTGTGTGAATAGTTACAGATCTAGGTCTGATAGTGACACACTAGCTGTTGTATTAATAGTTACTGGTATAGATATGAGAGTTAACTTTGACGTCGCTGATTATACTATAACACGTTGGTCCTATTGAGAGTCAACTGTCACGTGGCTCATTATGCCACTAGACGGTGGTCATATTGAGAGTTAACTGTGACGTCGCTGATTATACTACCAGACGGTGGTGATACTGAGAGTTAACTGTGCCATCGCTGACTTGGCTACTAGAGGGTGGTCATATTGAGAATTAAGTGTGACTTTGCTGATTATGCCACTAGGTGGTGGTCATACTGAGTGGTAACTGTGACGTCGCTGATTATACCAATAGATGGTGGTCCTACTGAGATTGAACTGTGAGGTCGCTGGCTAGGCTTCTAGAGGTTGGACCTACTGAAAGTTACCTGTGACATCGATGATTATTCCAATAGACGGTGGTCCTACTGAAAGCTTCCTGTGACATCGGTGATTATTCCAATAGACGGTGGTCATTCTGAGAGTTAACTGTGACGTCGATGATTATACCAATAGATGGTGGTCCTATTGAGAGTTAAATGTGATGTCGCTAATTAGACCAATAGATGGTAGTCATATTGAGAGTTAACTGTGACAGCGATGATTATTCCAATAGACGGTGGTAATACTGAGAGTTAACTGTGCCATCGCTGACATGTCTACTTGAGGGTGGTCATATTGAGAGTTACTTGTGACGTCGATGATTATACGAATAGACGGTTGTCCTACTGAAAGTTACCTGTGACATTGATGATTATTCCAATGGAAGGTGGTCATATTGAGAGTTAACTGTGACATCGATGATTATTCCAATGGACAGTGGTCATATTAACAGTTAACTGTGACGTCGCTGATTATACCAATAGACAGTGGTCGTATTGAGAGTTAACTGTGATGTCACTGATTATACCAATAGACGGTGGTTCAACTGAAAGTTACCTGTGACATCGGTCATTATTCCAATAGACGGTGGTCATACTCAGAGTTAACTGTGACGTGGATGATTATTCCAATAGACGGTGGTCCTACTGAAAGTTACCTGTGACATCGATCATTATTCCAATAGACGGTGATCATACTGAAAGTTAACTATGACGTCGATGATTATACCTATAGATGGTGGTCATATTGAGAGTTAACTGTGACGTCGATGATTATACCAATAGATGATGGTCATATTGAGAGTTAACTGTGATGTCAATAATTATTCTAATAGAAGGTTGTCAAATTGAGAGTTAACGGTGATATCGCTGACTGTGCTACTAGACGGTGTTCATATTGAGAGTTCACTGTGTCGTCGATGATCATGCCATTAGACGGTGGTCATACTCAGAGTTACCTGTGACTTCGCTGATTATACAAATAGATGGTGGTCCTACTGAAAGTTACCTGTCACTTCGTTGATTATACCAATAGACGGTGGTCCTACTGAAAGTTACCTGTCACTTTGTTCATTAAACCAATATATGGTGGTCCAACTGAAATTTACCTATGACGTCGATGATTATTCCAATAGACGGTGGTCCTACTGAAAGTTTTCTGTGACGTCGATGATTATACCAATAGATGGTGGTCCAACTGAAAGTTACCTGTGACATCGATGATGATTCCAATAGATGGTGGTCATACTGAGAGTTAACAGTGACGTCTCTGATTCTTCCAATAGACGGTGGTCATATTGAAAGTTACCTGTGACATCGATGATTATTCCAAAAGACAGTGGTCATACTGAAAGTTCTCTCTGATGTCTATGATTATATCAATAGATGGTGGTTGAACTGAAACTTACCTGTGACATCGATGATTATTCCAGTAGACGGTGGTCATACTGAGAGTGAACTGTGACTTTGATGATTATTCCAATAGACGGTGTTCATACTGAAAGTTAACTGTGATGTCGATGATTATACCAAAAGAATGTGGTCCTACTGAAAGTTACATGTGACGTCGATGATTATTCCAATAGAGGGTGCTCCTATTGAAAGTTGTCGGTGATGTTGATGATTATACCAATAGATAGTGGTCCAACTGAAAGTTACCTGTGACATCAATGATTATTCCAATAGATGGTTGTCATACTGAGAGTTAACTGTGACGTCGATGATTATTCCAATAGACGGTGGTGATATTGAAAGTTACCTGTGACATCGATGATTATTCCAATAGACGGTGATCATACTGAAAGTTAACTGTGACGTCGATGATTATACCAATAGATGGCGGTCATATTGAGAGTTCACTGTGATGTCGATGATTATACCAATAGATGGTCGTCATATTGAGAGTTAACTGTGACATCGATGATTATACCAATAGACGGTGGTCCTACTGAAAGTTACCTGTGACATCGATGATTATTCCAATAGAAGGTGGTCCTACTGAAAGTTACCTGTGACGTCAACGATTATTCCAATAGACGGTGGTCATATTGAGAGTTAACTGTGACGTCGATGTCTATGCCATTAGGCGGTGGTAATACTGAAAGTTAACTGTGCCATCGCTGACTTGTCTAATAGATGGTGGTCATATTGAGAGTTAACTGTGACGTTGCTGATTATGCCACAATATGGTGGTCATACTGAGAGTTACCTGTAACGTCGATGATTATACCAATAGACGGTTGTCCTACGGAAAGTTACCTGTGACATCGATGATTATTCCAATGGATGGTTGTCATATTGAGAGTTCACTGTGACGTCGATGATTATGCCATTAGACAGTGGTCATACTCAGAGTTTCCTGTGGCTTCGCTGATTATACCAATAGATAACGGCCCTACTGAAAGTTACCTAGGACATCGATGATTTTTCCAATAGACCGTGGTCATACTGAGAGTTAACTGTGACGTCGCTGATTCTTCCAATAGACGGTGGTGATATTGAAAGTAAACTGTGACATCGATGATTATTCCAATAGACGGTGGACATGCTGAAAGTTTTCTGTGACGTCGATAATTATACCAATAGATGGTGGTTCAACTGAAAGTTGCCTGTGACATCGATGATTATTCCAATAGACGGTTGTCATACTGAGAGTTAACAGTGACATTGCTGATTCTTCCAATAGACGGTGGTCATATTGAACGTAACCTGTGACATCAATAATTATTCCAATAGACGGTGGTCAAAGTGAAAGTTGTCTGTGACGTCGATGATTATACCAATAGATGGTGGTCATATTGAGAGTTCACTGTGATGTTGCTGATTATACCAATAAACGGTGGTCATATTGAGAGTTAACTGTGACGTCGATGATTATGCCAATCGATGGTGGTCATATTGAGAGTTAACTGTGACATCGATGATCATTCCACTGGACAGTGGTCATGTAAACAGGTAACTGTGACGTCGCTGATTATACCAATAGACGGTGGTCGTATTGAGAGTTAACTGTGATGTCACTGATTATACGAATAGACGGTGGTCATATTGAGAGTTAATTGTCACGTCGATGATAATACCAATAGATGGTTGTCATATTGATACTTAACTGTGATGTCGCTGATTATACCAATAGACGGTGGTCCTACTAAAAGTTACCTGTGACATTGCTGATGATACCAATAGACGTTGGTCTTACTGAAAGTTTCCTGTGACGTCGCTTATTATTCAAATAGACGGTGGTCATATTGAGAGTTAACTGTGGCGTCAATAATTATTTCAATTGAAGGTGGTCAAACTGAGAGATAACTGTGATGTCGCTGACTATGCTACTACATGGTGTTCATATTGAGAGTTCACTCTGACGTCGATGATTATTCCAATAGACGGTGATCATATTGAAAGTTAACTGTCATGTCGATGATTATACCAAAAGAATGTGGTCCTACTGAAAGTTACATGTAACGTCGATGATTATTCCAATAGACGGTGCTCCTACTGAAAGTTGTCTGTGACGTCGATGATTATTCCAATACATGTTGGTCCAACTGAAAGTTACCTGTGACATCAATGATTATTCCAATAGACGGTGGTCATATTGAGACTTAACTGTGACGTCGATGTTTATGCCATTAGACGGTGGTAATACTGAGAGTTAACTGTGCCATCTCTGACTTGTCTAATAGAGGTTGGTCATATTGAGAGTTAACTTTGACGTTGCTCATTATGCCATAATATGGTGGTCAGACTGTGAGTTAAATTTGACGTCGATGGTTATACCAATAGACGGTTGTCCTACTTAAAGTTACCTTTGACATCGATGATTATTCCAATGGACGGTGGTCATATTGAGAGTTCACTGTGCCGTCGATGATTATGTCATTAGACAGTGGTCATACTCAGAGTTACCTGTGACTTCGCTGATTATACCAATAGATAGTGGTCCTACTGAAAGTTACCTCTGACATCGATGATTATTTCAATAGATGGTGGACATACTGAGAGTTAACTGTGACGTTGCTGATTCTTCCAATAGACGGTGGTGATATTGAAAGTTACCTGTGACTTCGATGATTTTTCCAATAGACAGTGGTCATACTGAAAGTTGTCTGTAACGTCGATGATTATACCAATAGATGGTGGTTCTAATGAAAGTTACCTGTGACATCGATGATTATTCCAATAGACAGTGGTGATATTGAAAGTAACCTGTGACATCGATGATTATTCCAATAGATGGTGGACATGCTGAAAGTTTTCTGTGACGTCGATAATTATACCAATAGATGGTGGTTCAACTGAAAGTTGCCTGTGACATCGATGATTATTCCAATAGACGGTTGTCCTACTGAAAGTTAACTGTGACGTCGCTGATTATTCCAATAGACGGTTGGTCCTACTGAAAGTTATCTGTGACGTTGATGATTATACCAATAGATGGTGGTCCTATTGAGAGTTAAATGTGATGTCGCTGATTATACCAATAGACGGTAGTGATATTGAGAGTTAACTGTGACAGCGGTGATTATTCCAATAGACGATGGTAATACTGAGAGTTAACTGTGCCATCGCTGACTTGGCCACTAGACGGTGGTCATATTGAGAGTTAACTGTGACATCGCTGATTATAGTACTAGACGGTGGTGATACTGAGAGTTAACTGTGCCATCGCTGACTTGGCTACTAGAGGGTGGTCATATTGAGAATTAAGTGTGACTTTCCTGATTATGCCACTAGATGGTGGTCATACTGAGAGGTAACTGTGACGTCGCTGATTATACCAATAGATAGTGGTCCTACTGAGACTTAACTGTGAGGTCGCTGGCTAGGCTTCTAGAGGTTGGTCCTACTGAAAGTTACCTGTGACATCGATGATTATTCCAATGAAAGGTGGTCATATTGAGATTTAACTGTGATGTTGCTGATTATACCAATAGACGGTTGTCATATTGAGAGTTGACAGTGACAACAATGATTATACCAATAGACGGTGGTCATACTGAAAGTTTCCTGTGACATCGATGATTATTCCAATAGACGGTGGTCCTACTGAAAGTTATCTGTGACGTTGATGATTATACCAACAGATGGTGGTCCTATTGAGAGTTAAATGTGATGTCGCTGATTATACCAATAGACGGTAGTGATATTGAGAGTTAACTGTGACAGCGGTGATTATTCCAATAGACGATGGTAATACTGAGAGTTAACTGTGCCATCGCTGACTTGGCTATTACAGGGTGGTCATATTGTGAGTTAACTATGACGTTGCTCATTATGCCACTAGATGGTGGTCATACTTAGAGTTACCTGTGACGTCGATGATTATACGAATAGATGGTTGTCCTACTGAAAGTTACCTGTGACACTGATGATTATTCCAATGGACGGTGGTAATATTGAGAGTTAACTGTGACATCGATGATTATTCGAATGGACAGAGGTCATATTAATAGTTAACTGTGACGTGGCTGATTATACCAATAGACAGTGGTCGTATTGAGAGTAAACATTGATGTCACTGATTATACCAATAGATTGTGGTCGTACTGAAAGTTACTTGTGACATTGCTGATTTTTCCAATAGACGATGGTCACATTGAGAGTTAACTGTGACGTCGATGATTATTCCAATAGACGGTGGTAATACTGAGAGTTAACTGTGACGTCGATGATTATACCAATAGATGGTGGTCATATTGAGAGTTAAGTGTGACTTTGCTGATTATGCCACTAGATGGTGGTCATACTGAGAGGTAACTGTGACGTCGCTGATTATACCAATAGATGGTGGTCCTACTGAGATTTAACTGTGAGGTCGCTGACTATTCTTCTAGAGGGTGGTCCTACTGAAAGTTACCTGTGACATCAATGATTATTCCAATAGACAGTGGTCATACTGGGAGTTAACTGTGACATCGATGATTATTCCAATAGACGGTGGTCCTACTGAAAGTTAACTGTGACGTCGATGATTATACCAATAGATGGTGGTCATATTGAGAGTTAACTGTGATGTCGCTGATTATACCACAAGACGGTTGTCATATTGAGAATTGACAGTGACTTCAATGATTATACCAATAGACGGTGGTCCTACTGAAAGCTTCCTGTGACATAGATGATTACTCCAATAGACGGTGGTCCTACTGAAAGTTACCTGTGACATCGATGATTATTCCAATAGACGTTGATCATACTGAAAGTTAACTATAACGTCGATGATTATACCTATAGATGGTGGTCATATCAAGAGTTAACTGTGATGTCGCTGATTATACCAATAGACGATGGTCATATTGAGAGTTTCCTGTGACGTCGATGATTATACCAATAGATGATGGTCATATTGAGAGTTAACTGTGATGTCAATAGCTATTCTAATAGAAGGTTGTCAAAATGAGAGTTAACGGTGATATCGCTGACTGTGCTACTAGACGGTGTTCATATTGAGAGTTCACTGTGTCGTCGATGATCATGCCATTAGACGGTGGTCATACTCAGAGTTACCTGTCACTTCGCTGATTATACAAATAGATGGTGGTCCTACTGAAAGTTACCTGTCAGTTCGTTGATTATACCAATAGACGGTGGTCCTACTGAAAGTTACCTGTCACTTTGTTGATTAAACCAATAGACGGTGGTCCAACTGAAATTTACCTATGACGTCGATGATTATTCCAATAGACGGTGGTCCTACTGAAAGTTTTCTGTGACGTCGATGATTATACCAATAGATGGTGGTCCAACTGAAAGTTACCTGTGGCATCGATGATGATTCCAATAGATGGTGGTCATACTGAAAGTTAACAGTGACGTCTCTGATTCTTCCAATAGACGGTGGTCATATTGAAAGTTACCTGTGACATCGATGATTATTCCAAAAGACAGTGGTCATACTGAAAGTTCTCTCTGATGTCGATGATTATACCAATAGATGGTGGTTGAACTGAAACTTACCTGTGACATCGATGATTATTCCAGTAGACGGTGGTCATACTGAGAGTGAACTGTGACTTTGATGATTATTCCAATAGACGGTGTTCATACTGAAAGTTAACTGTGATGTCGATGATTATACCAAAAGAATGTGGTCCTACTGAAAGTTACATGTGACTTCGATGATTATTCCAATAGAGGGTGCTCCTATTGAAAGTTGTCGGTGATGTTGATGATTATACCAATAGATGGTGGTCCAACTGAAAGTTACCTGTGACATCGATGATTATTCCAATAGTTGGTTGTCATACTGAGAGTTAACTGTGACGTCGATGATTATTCCAATAGACGATGGTAATACTGAGAGTTAACTGTGACATCGCTGACTTGGCCACTAGACGGTGGTCATATTGAGAGTTAACTGTGACGTCGCTGATTATACTACTAGACGGTGGTGATACTGAGAGTTAACTGTGCCATCGCTGACTTGGCTACTAGAGGGTGGTCATATTGAGAATTAAGTGTGACTTTCCTGATTATGCCACTAGATGGTGGTCATACTGAGAGGTAACTGTGACGTCGCTGATTATACCAATAGATAGTGGTCCTACTGAGACTTAACTGTGAGGTCGCTGGCTAGGCTTCTAGAGGTTGGTCCTACTGAAAGTTACCTGTGACATCGATGATTATTCCAATAGACGGTGGTCATATTGAGATTTAACTGTGATGTTGCTGATTATACCATTAGACGGTTGTCATATTGAGAGTTGACAGTGACGACAATGATTATACCAATAGACGGTGGTCCTACTGAAAGTTTCCTGTGACATCGATGATTATTCCAATAGACGGTTGTCGTACTGAAAGTTATCTGTGACGTTGATGATTATACCAATAGATGGTGGTCCTATTGAGAGTTAAATGTGATGTCGCTGATTATACCAATAGACGGTAGTGATATTGAGAGTTAACTGTTACAGCGGTGATTATTCCATTAGACGGTGGTAATACTGAGAGTTAACTGTGCCATCGCTGACTTGGCTACTAGAGGGTGGTCATATTGTGAGTTAACTATGACATTGCTCATTATGCCACTAGACGGTGGTCATACTTAAAATTACCTGTGACGTCGATGATTATACGAATAGATGGTTGTCCTACTGAAAGTTACCTGCGACATTGATGATTATTCCAATGAAAGGTGGTCATATTGAGAGTTAACTGTAATGTCGCTGATTATACCAATAGACGGTTGTCATATTGAGAGTTGACAGTGACGTCAATGATTATACCAATAGACGGTGGTCCTACTGAAAGCTTCCTGTGACATCGATGATTATTCCAATAGACGGTGGTCATACTGAGAGTTAACTGTGACGTTGATGACTATTCCAATAGACGGTGGTCCTACCAAAAGTTAACTGTGACGTCGATGATTATACCAATAGATGGTGGTCCTATTGCGAGTTAAATGTGATGTCGCTAATTAGACCAATAGACGGCAGTCATATTGAGAGTTAACTGTGACAGCAATGATTATTCCAATAGACGGTGGTAATACTGAGAGTTAACTGTGCCATCGCTGACATGTCTACTTGAGGGTGGTCATATTGAGAGTTACTTGTGACGTCGATGATTATACGAATAGACGGTTGTCCTACTGAAAGTTACCTGTGACATTGATGATTATTTCAATGGAAGGTGGTCATATTGAGAGTTAACTGTGACATCGATGATTATTCCAATGGACAGTGGTCATGTTAACAGTTAACTCTGACGTCGCTGATTATACCAATAGACAGTGGTCGTACTGAGAGTTAACTGTGATGTCACTGATTATACCAATAGACGGTGGTTCAACTGAAAGTTACCTGTGACATCGGTCATTATTCCAAAAGACGGTGGTCATACTCAGAGTTAACTGTGAGATTGATGATTATTCCAATAGACCGTGGTCCTACTGAAAGTTACCTGTGACATGGATGATTATTCCAATAGACGTTGATAATACTGAAAGTTAACTATGACATCGATGATTATTCCAATAGACGGTGGTCCTACTGAGAGTGAACTGTGACGTCAATGATTATACCAATAGATGGTGGTCAAACTGATAGTTAACTGTGACATCGATGATGATTCCAATAGATGGTGGTCATACTGAGAGTTAACAGTTACGTCGCTGATTCTTCCAATAGACGGTGGTAATATTGAAAGTTACCTGTGACATCGATGATTATTCTAATAGACAGTGGTCCTACTGAAAGTTCTCTCTGACGTCGATGATTATACCAATAGATGGTGGTTGAACTGAAAGTTACCTGTGACATCGATGATTATTCCAGTAGACGGTGTTCATACTAAAAGTTAACTGTGATGTAGATGATTATACCAAAAGAATGTGGTCCTACTGAAAGTTACATGTGACGTCGATGATTATTCCAATAGAGTGTGCTCCTATTTAAAGTTGTCGGTGATGTTGATGATTATACAAATAGATAGTGGTCCAACTGAAAGTTATCTGTGACATCGATGATTATTCCAATAGATGGTGGTGATATTGAAAGTTACCTGTAACATCGATGATTATTCCAATAGACGGTGATCATACTCAAACTTAACTGTGACGTCGATGATTATACCAATAGATGGCGGTCATATTGAGGATTCACTGTGATGTCGATGATTATAGCAATAGATGGTCGTCATATTGAGAGTTAACTGTGACATCGATGATTATACCAATAGACGGTGGTCCTACTGAAAGTTCTCTCTGACGTCGATAATTATACCAATAGATGGCGGTCCAATTGAGAGTTCACTGTGATGTTGATGATTATACCAATAGATGGTCGTCATATTGAGAGTTAACTGTGACATCGATGATTATACCAATAGACGGTGGTCCTACTGAAAGTTCTCTCTGACGTCGATGATTATACCAATAGATGGTGGTTGAACTGAAAGTTACCTGTGACATCCATGATTATTCCAGTAGACGGTGGTCATACTGAGAGTGAACTGTGACTTTGATGATTATTCCAATAGACGGTGTTCATACTGAAAGTTAACTGTCATGTCGATGATTATACCAAAAGAATGTGGTCCTACTGAAAGTTACATGTGACGTCGATGATTATTCCAATAGAGTGTGCTCCTATTTAAAGTTGTCGGTGATGTTGATGATTATACCAATAGATGGTGGTCCAACTGAAAGTTACCTGTGACATCGATGATTATTCCAATAGATGGTTGTCATACTGAGAGTTAACTGTGACATCGATGATTATACCAATAGACAAAGGTCCTACTGAAAGTTACCTGTGACATCGACCATTATTCCAATAGACGGTGGTCATATTGAGAGTTAACTGTGACGTCGATGTCTATGCCATTAGGCGGTTGTAATACTGAGAGTTAACTGTGCCATCGCTGACTTGTCTAATAGAGGGTGGTCATATTGACAGTTAACTGTGACGTTGCTGATTATGCCACAATATGGTGGTCAAACTGAGAGTTACCTGTGACATCGATGATTATTCCAATAGACGTTGATCATACTGAAAGTTAACTATGACGTCTATGATTATTCCAATAGACGGTGGTCCTACTGAAAGTTTTCTGTGACGTCGATGATTATACCAATAGATGGTGGTCCAACTGAGAGTTACCTGTGACATCGATGATTATTCCAATAGACGGTGGTAATATTGAAAGTTACCTGTGACATCGATGATTATTCCAATAGACAGTGGTCCTACTGAAAGTTCTCTCCGACGTCGATGATTATACCAATAGATGGTGGTCTTACTGAAAGTTTCCTGTGACGTCGCTGATTATTCCACTAGACGGTGGTCATATTGAGAGTAAACTGTGACGTCAATAAATATTCCAATAGACGGTGGTCATATTAAGAGATAACTGTGATGTCGATGATTATACCAATAGACAGTGATCATATTGAGAGTTAACTGTGACGTGGATGATTATACCAATAGATGGTGGTCATATTGAGAGTTAACTGTGACGTCGATGATTATACCAATAGATGGTGGTCATATTGAGAGTTACCTGTGACGTCGCTGATTATTCCAATAGATGGTGGTCATATTGAGAGGAAACTGTGATGTCAATAATTATTCCAATAGACGGTGGTCAAACTGAGAATTAACGGTGACGTGGCTGATTATTCCAATAGACGTTGGTCATATTGAGAGTTAACTGTGACGTCGATGATTATTCCAATGGACAGTGGTCATATTAAGAGTTAACTGTGAAGTCGCTGATTATACCAATAGACAGTGGTATATTGAAATTTGACTGTGACGTTGACGTTTATACCAATACAGAGTGGTCCTACTGAAAGTTACCTGTGACGCTGCTGATTATACCAATAGATGTTGGTCTTACTGAAAGTTTCTTGTGATATCGCTGATTATTCCAATAGACGGTGGTCATATTGAGAGTTAACTGTGACGTCAATAAATATTCCAATAGACGGTGGTCAAACTGAGAGTTACCGATGACGTCGCTGACTATGCTACTAGACGGTGTTCATATTGAGAGTTCACTGTGACTTCGATGATTATGCCATTAGAAAGTGGTCCTACTGAAAGTTACCTGAGACGTCACTTATTATTCCAATAGATGGTGGTCCTACTGAAAATTACCTGTCACTTCGCTGATTACACCAATAGACGGTGGTCCCACTCAAAGTTAACTGTGACGTCGCTTATTATGCCACTGGACGGTGGTCCTACTGAAAGTTACATGTGATGTCGCTGATTATACTACAAGATGATGGTCATATTGAGAGTTAACTGTGACGTCGCTGATTATGCCACTAGACAGTGGTCATATTGAGAGTTAACTGTGACGTTGATGATTGAACCAATAGATGGTGGTCATATTGAGAGTTAACTGTGACATCGCTGATTATACCAATAGACAGTGGACCTACTGAAAGTTACCTATGACGTCGATGATTATTCCAATAGACGGTGGTCATATTGAGAGTTAAGTGTGATGTCACTGATTCTTCCAATAGACGGTGGTCATATTGAGAATTAACGGTGATGTTGATGATTATTCTAATAGACGGTGGTCATATTGAGAGTTAACTATGACATCGTTGATTATACCAATAGACCATGTTCCTACTGAAAGTTACCTGTGATGTCGATGATTATTCCAATTGATGGTGGTCATACTGAGAGTTAACAGTGACGTCGCTGATTATGCCACTAGATTGTGGTCATATTGAGAGTTAATTGTGACGTCTCTCATTTTTCCAATAGACGGTGGTCATATTGAGATTTAACGGCGACGTTGATGATTATTCTAATAGACGGTGTTCATACTGATAGTTAACTGTGAGATCGCTGACTAGGCTATTAGAGGGTGGTCATATTGAGAGTTGCCTGTGACATAGATGATTATTCCAATAGATGGTGGTCATACTGAGAGTTAACAGTGACGTCGCTGATTATGCCACTAGACAGGGTGGTCCTACTGAAAGTTACCTGTGACGTCGCCAATTATACCAATAGATGGTGGTCCTACTGAAAGTTACCTGTCACGTTGATGATTATTTCAATAGACGGTGGTCCTACTAAAAGTTAACTGTGACGTCGATGATTATACCAATATATGGTGGTCATATTGAAAGTGAACTCTGACGACGATGTTTTTGCCATTAGACGGAGGTAATACTGAGAGTTAAGTGTGACGTCGATGCTTATACCATTAGATGGTGGTCATATTGAGAGTAAACTGTGATGTCACTGATTATACCAATAGACGGTGGTCATATTGAGTGTTAACTGTGACATCGATGATTATACCAAAACATGGTGGTCATATTGAGAGTTAACTGTGATGTTGTTGATTCTTCCAATAGACGGTGGTCACATTGACATCGGTGATTATTCCAATAGACGGTGGTCAAACTGAAAGTTTTCTGTGACGTCGATGATTATACCAATAGATGGTGGTCCTACTAAAAGTTACCTGTGACGCTGCTGATTATACCAATAGAAGTTGGTCCTAATGAAAGTTGTCTGTGACGTCGATGATTATACCAGTAGATGGTAGTCCAACTGAAAGTTACCTGTGACATTGACGATTATTCCAATAGACTGTGGTCAAACTGAGAGTTAACTGTGACATCGCTGATTCTTCCAATAGATGGTGGTCATATTGAAAGTTACCTGTGACATCGATGATTATTCCAATAGAAGATGGTCATATTGAGAGTTAACTGTGACGTCGATGATTATACCAATAGATGGTGGTCATATTGAGAGTGAACTGTGACGATGTTGTTTATGCCATTAGACGGAGGTAATACTGAGAGTTAACTCTGACGTCGATGCTTATACCAATAGATGGTGGTCATATTCAGAGTGAACTGTTATGTCGCTGATTATACCAATAGACGGTGGTCATATTGAGAGTTAACTGTGACAGCGATGATATATTATTCCAATAGACGGTGGTAATACTGAGAGTTAACTGTGCCATCGCTCACTTGGCTACTAGAGGGTGGTCATATTGAGAGTTAACTGTGGCGTTGCTCATTATGCCACTAGATGGTGGTCATACTGAGAATTACCTGTGACGTTGATGATTATATCAATAGACGGTTGTCCTACTGAAAGTCACCTCTGACATCGATGATTATTCCAATGGACAGTGGTCATATTGAGAGTTAACTGTGATGTCACTGATCATACCAATAGACGATGGTCATATTGAGTGTTAACTGTGACGTCGATGATTATACCAAAAGATGGTGGTCATATTGAGAGTTCACTGTGATGTCGATGATTTTACCAATAAACGGTGGTCATATTGAGAGTTAACTGTGACGTCGATGATTATACCAATAGATGGTGGTCATATTGTGAGTTAACTGTGTTGTCGCTGATTATAGCAATAGACGGTGGTCATATTGAGAGTTGACTGTGACATCGATGATTATACCAATAGATGGTGGTCCTACTGAAAGTTACCTGTGACATTGCTGATTATACCAATAGACGTTGGTCTTACTGAAAATTTCCTGTGACGCTGCTGATTATTCAAAAAGACGGTGGTCATATTGAGAGTTAACTGTAACGTCAATAATTATTCCAATAGAAGGTGGTCAAATTGATAGTTAACGGTGATGTCACTGACTATGCTACTAGAGAGTATTCATATTGAGAGTTCACTGTGACGTCGATGATTATGCCATTAGACGGTGGTCATACCCAGTGTTACTTGTGACTTCACTAATTATATCAATAGATGGTGGTCCTACTGAAAGTTACCTGTCACGTCGTTGATTATAAAAATAGAGGGTGGTCCTACTGAACGTTACCTGTCACTTTGTTCATTAAACCAATAGGCGGTGGTCCTACTGAAAGTTACCTGTGACGTCGATGATTATTCCAATAGACAGTGCTTCGACTGAAAGTTGTCTGTGACGTCGATGATTATACCAATAGATGGTGGTCCAACTGAAAGTTACCTGTGACATCGATGATTATTCCAATAGACGGTGGTCATACTGAAAGTTGTCTGTGACGTCAATGATTATGCCAATAGATGGTGGTCCAACTTAAAGTTACCTGTGATATCAATGATTATTCCAATGGACAGTGGTGATATTAAGAGTTAACTGTGGAGTTGCTGATTATACCAATACACGGTGGTCATATTGAGAGTTGACTGTGGCGTTGACGTTTATACCAATAGACGCTGGTCCTACTGAAAGTTACCTGTGACGCTGCTGATTATACCAATAGAAGTTGGTCCTAATGAAAGTTGTCTGTGACGTCGATGATTATACCAATAGATGGTAGTCCAACTGAAAGTTACCTGTGATATTGACGATTATTCCAATAGATGGTGGTCAAACTGAGAGTTAACTGTGACATCGCTGATTCTTCCAATAGATGGTGGTCATATTGAAAGTTACCTGTGACATCGATGATTATTCCAATAAACGATGGTCATATTGAGAGTTAACTGTGACATCGATGATTATACCAATAGATGGTGGTCATATTGAGAGTGAACTGTGACGACGATGTTTATGCCATTAGACGAAGGTAATACTGAGAGTAAAATGTGACGTCGATGCTTATACCAATAGATGGTGGTCATATTGAGAGATAATTGTGATGTCGATGATTATACCAATAGACGGTGGTCATATTGAGAGATAACTGTGATGTTGATGATTATACCAATACACGGTGATCATATTGAGAGTTAACTGTGACGTGGATGATTATACCAATAGATGGTGGTCATACTGAGAGTTAACTGTGACGTCGATGATTATACCAATAGATGGTGGTCATATTGAGAGTTACCTGTGACGTCGCTGATTATTCCAATAGATGGTGGTCATATTGAGAGGAAACTGTGATGTCAATAATTATGCCAATAGATGGTGGTCAAACTGAGAATTAACGGTGACGTGGCTGATTATTCCAATAGACGGTGGTCATATTGAGAGTTAACTGTGACATCGATGATTATTCCAATGGACAGTGATCATATTAAGAGTTAACTGTGAAGTCGCTGATTATACCAATAGACAGTGGTATATTGAAATTTGACTGTGACGTTGACGTTTATACCAATAGAGAGTGGTCCTACTGAAAGTTACCTGTGACGCTGCTGATTATACCAATAGATGTTGGTCTTACTGAAAGTTTCCTGTGACGTCGCTGATTATTCCAATAGACGGTGGTCATATTGAGAGTAAACTGTGACGTCAATAAATATTCCAATAGACGGTGGTCATATTAAGAGATAACTGTGATGTCGATGATTATACCAATAGATGGTGATCATATTGAGAGTTAACTGTGACGTGGATGATTATACCAATAGATGGTGGTCATTTTGAGAGTTAACTGTGACGTCGATGATTATACCAATAGATGGTGGTCATATTGAGAGTTACCTGTGACGTCGCTGATTATTCCAATAGATGGTGGTCATATTGAGAGGAAACTGTGATGTCAATAATTATTCCAATAGACGGTGGTCAAACTGAGAATTAACGGTGACGTGGCTGATTATTCCAATAGACGGTGGTCATATTGAGAGTTAACTGTGACGTCGATGATTATTCCAATGGACAGTGGTCATATTAAGAGTTAACTGTGAAGTCGCTGATTATACCAATAGACAGTGGTATATTGAAATTTGACTGTGACGTTGACGTTTATACCAATAGAGAGTGGTCCTACTGAAAGTTACCTGTGACGCTGCTGATTATACCAATAGATGTTGGTCTTACTGAAAGTTTCTTGTGATTTCGCTGATTATTCCAATAGACGGTGGTCATATTGAGAGTTAACTGTGACGTCAATAAATATTCCAATAGACGGTGGTCAAACTGAGAGTTACCGATGACGTCGCTGACTATGCTACTAGACGGTGTTCATATTGAGAGTTCACTGTGACTTCGATGATTATGCCATTAGAAAGTGGTCCTACTGAAAGTTACCTGAGACGTCACTTATTATTCCAATAGATGGTGGTCCTACTGAAAATTACCTGTCACTTCGCTGATTACACCAATAGACGGTGGTCCCACTCAAAGTTAACTGTGACGTCGCTTATTATGCCACTGGACGGTGGTCCTACTGAAAGTTACATGTGATGTCGCTGATTATACTACAAGATGATGGTCATATTGAGAGTTAACTGTGACGTCGCTGATTATGCCACTAGACAGTGGTCATATTGAGAGTTAACTGTGACGTTGATGATTGAACCAATAGATGGTGGTCATATTGAGAGTTAACTGTGACATCGCTGATTATACCAATAGACAGTGGACCTACTGAAAGTTACCTATGACGTCGATGATTATTCCAATAGACGGTGGTCATATTGAGAGTTAAGTGTGATGTCACTGATTCTTCCAATAGACGGTGGTCATATTGAGAATTAACGGTGATGTTGATGATTATTCTAATAGACGGTGGTCATATTGAGAGTTAACTATGACATCGTTGATTATACCAATAGACCATGTTCCTACTGAAAGTTACCTGTGATGTCGATGATTATTCCAATTGATGGTGGTCATACTGAGAGTTAACAGTGACGTCGCTGATTATGCCACTAGATTGTGGTCATATTGAGAGTTAATTGTGACGTCTCTCATTTTTCCAATAGACGGTGGTCATATTGAGATTTAACGGCGACGTTGATGATTATTCTAATAGACGGTGTTCATACTGAGAGTTAACTGTGAGATCGCTGACTAGGCTACTAGAGGGTGGTCATATTGAGAGTTGCCTGTGACATAGATGATTATTCCAATAGATGGTGGTCATACTGAGAGTTAACAGTGACGTCGCTGATTATGCCACTAGACAGGGTGGTCCTACTGAAAGTTACCTGTGACGTCGCCAATTATACCAATAGATGGTGGTCCTACTGAAAGTTACCTGTCACGTTGATGATTATTTCAATAGACGGTGGTCCTACTAAAAGTTAACTGTGACGTCAATGATTATACCAATAGATGGTGGTAATATTGAGAGTTAACCGTCACGTCGATCATTATACCAATAGACGGTGGTCCTAATGTAAGATACCTGTGATGTCGCTGATTATGTTACTAGGTGGTGGTCATATTGAGAGTTAACTGTGACGTCGATGATTATTCCAATAGATGGTGGTCATATTGAGAGTTAACTGTGACGTCGCTGATTATGCTACTAGACGGTGGTCATATCGAGAGTTACCCGCGATATCCCTGATTTTATCAAGAGACGGTGGTCATACTGAGAGTTACCTGTGACATCGATGATTAAACCAATAGATGGTGGGCATGGTTGAAATTGTCTGTGAGAACGCTGATTATACCAATATATGGTGGTCCTTCTGAAAGTTACCTGTGACGTCACTGATTATACCAATGGCCGGTTGTCATATCGAGAGTTAACTGAGACGTCGATAATTATTCTATTATACGGTGTTCATACTGAGAGTTAACAGTGACGTCGCTGATTATGTCACTAGACGGTGGTCATATCGAGAGTTACCCGCGACTTCGCTGATTTTATCAATAGACAGTGGTCATACTGAGAGTTAAATTTGACGTCGATGATTAAACCAATAGATGGTGGTCCTAGTGGAAGTTATCTGTGACATCGCTGATTATACCAATATATGGCGGCCCTACTTAAAGTTACCTGTGAAGTTGCTAATTATACCAATAGATGGTGGTCCTACTGAAAGTTACATGTGATGTCGGTGATTATACTACAAGACAATGGTCATACTGGGAGTTAACTGTGACGTCGCTGGTTATGCCACTAGACGGTGGTCATATTGAGAGTTAACTGTGACGTCTCTCATTCTTCCAATAGACGGTGGTCCTACTGAAAGTTACCTGTGACATCGATGATTATTCCAACTGATGATGGTCATACTGAGAGTTAACAGTGACGCCGCTGATTATGCCACTAGACTGTGGTCATATTGAGAGTTAACTGTGACGTCTCTCATTTTTCCAATAGACGGTGGTCATATTGAGAGTTAATGGCGACGTTGATGATTATTCTAATAGACGGTGGTCATACTGAGAGTTAACTGTGAGATCGCTGACTAGGCTACTAGAGGGTGGTCATATTGAGAGTTACCTGTGACATAGATGATTATTCCAGTAGATGGTGGTCATACTGAGAGTTACCTGTGACGTCGCTGATTGTGCCACAAGACGGTGGTCCTACTGAAAGTTACCTGTGACGTCGCTGATTATACCAATAGATAGTGGTCCTACTGAAAGTTACATGTGATGTCGTTGATTATCCTACAAGACTGTGGTCATATTGAGTTAACTGTGACATCGCTGATTATGCCAATAGATAGTGGTCCTACTGAAAGTTACATGTGATGTCGTTGATTATCCTACAAGACAGTGGTCATATTGAGTTAACTGTGACATCGCTGATTATGCCACTAGACGGTGGTCATATCGAGAGTTAACTGTGATGTCTCTCATTTTTCCAATAGAAGGTGATCCTACTTTGAAAGTTACCTGTCACGTTGATGATTATTTCAATAGACGGTGGTCCTACTAAAAGTTAACTGTGACGTCAATGATTATACCAATAGATGGTGGTAATATTGAGAGTTAACTGTGACATCGCGGAATATACCAAAAGACGGTTGTCCTACTGAAAGTTACCTGTGACATCAATGATTATTCCAGTAGCTGGTGGTCATACTGAGATTTTGACGTGACGTTGCTGATTATGCCACTATACGGTGGTCCTACAGAAAGTTACCTGTGATGTCGCTGATTATACTACAAGACGGTGGTCATATTGAGAGTTAACTGTGACGTCTCTCATTTTTCCAATAGACGGTGGTCCTACTGTTACCTGTCAGGTCGATGATTATTCCAATAGACCATGGTCCTAGTGGAAGTTATCTGTGACATCAATGATTATACAAATATATGGTGGTCCTACTGAAATTTACCTTTAACGTCGATGATTATACCAATAGCCGGTGATCATATTGAAAGTTAACTGTGACGTCGATGATTATTCCAATAGGCAGTGGTCCTACTAAAAGTTACCTGTGATGTCGCTGATTATTCCAATAGATGGTGGACCAACTGAGAGTTAACTGTGACGTGGCTTATTTTATCAATAGACGTGGTCATACTGAGAGTTAACTGTGACGTCGATCATTATACCAATAGACGGTGGTCCTAATGTAAGATACCTGTGATGTCGCTGATTATACCAATAGATGGTGTTCCTACTGAAAGTTACCTGTCACGTCGCTGATTATCCCAATAGAGGGTGGTCATATTAAGAGTTAACTGTGACGTCGATGATTATTCCAATAGACGGTGGTCAAATTGAGAGGTAACTGTGATGTCGCTGATTATGCTACTAGACGGTGGTCATATTGAGAGTTACCCGCGATATCCCTGATTTTATCAATAGATGGTGGTCATACTAAGAGTTACCTGTGACGTCGATGATTAAACCAATAGATGGTGGGCATGGTTGAAATTGTCTGTGAGAACGCTGATTATACCAATATATGGTGGTCCTTCTGAAAGTTACCTGTGACGTCACTGATTATACCAATGGCCGGTTGTCATATCGAGAGTTAACTGAGACGTCGATAATTATTCTAATAGACGGTGTTCATACTGAGAGTTACCTTTGACTTCGATGATTAAACCAATAAATGGTGGTCCTAGTGGAAGTTATCTGTGACGTTGCTGATTATACCAATAGATGATGGTCCTACTGAGAGATACCTGTGACGTCGCTGATTATTCCAATAGAGGGTGGACATACTGAATGTCATTGATTATACTACTAGACGGTGGTCATATTAAGAGTTAACAGTGACGTCGCTGATTATTCCATAGATGGTGGTCATATTGAGAGTTAATTGTGACGTCGCTGATTATACTACTAGGTGATGGTCATATTGAGAGTTAACTGTGACATCGCTTATTATACTACCGTAGCAATTAACGCTGGTCATCAAACTTCCACATTACCGTGGAATTGAATTCCTAGAATATTGGCGTTGCAGCCAGCTGACAATAAGTTTTCACTACGTGGATCCTAAACAAATGAAGACGCCGGAGTTTCTGTTATATAGGATTAATGTCTATAAGAGAAAATCCGAACCACGACTTTTTCACAACTTCTTCCAAATAGGTGTCGTGCCGTCACTACCCCCACCGACCACGACTACTTGAAAACCAGGTGCAGAAAAACAAACTAGTAAACATGCCAAAAAAGTTTCAAAACAAGGGTGAATGGATATCAAGTGCCTGTTCTATTGGAATGGCGAATACCAGTTTACGGATCGACAATGTTCCATATTTGGTGCTGGAAGTCTTATTAGTTCAGTGTGTGAAACTAGAATAGTGTCTCTATGGTAACAGAGTAATCATTCTCCTGCATACATGTTCAGGGCATGGGTGGCCACATCATTGAAGGAGTCGCATTCGGAGTCCCACAGGCGTGGCGGAAACCTGTGCTCGTGGGTTAGAATGCCAGACTCGCCCTGTTTGTTTCTAGGTCTGCCAGCACTATACCGGTGCTCGAGGGTTCGAATATCAGATTGGCCCTGTTTGTTTCTAGGTATGCCAGCACTATACCTGTGCTCGTGGGTTCGATTGCCAGACTCGCCCTGTTTGTTTCTAGGGTTGCCAGCACTGTACCGGTGCTCGTGGGTTCGAATGCCAGATTGGCCCTGTTTGTTTTTAGGTGTGCCAACACTATACCGGTGCTCGTGGGTTCGAATGCCAAATTCGCCCATTTTGTTTTTAGGTGTGCCAGCACTATACCGGTGCTTGTGGGTTCGAATACCAGATTAGCCCTGTATGTTTCTAGGTTTGCCAGCACTATACCGGTGCTCGTGGGTTCGAATGCCAGATTGGCCCTGTTTGTTTCTAGGTTTGACAGCACTATACCGGTGCTCGTGGGTTCGAATGCCAGATTGGCCCTGTTTGTTTTTAGCTGTGCCAACACTATACCGGTGCTCGTGGGTTCGAATGCCAGATTCGCCCATTTTGTTTTTAGGTGTGCCAGCACTATACCGGTGCTCGTGGGTTCGAATGCCAGATTGGCCCTGTTTGTTTCTAGGTATGCCAGCACTATACCGGTGCTCGTGTGTTCGAATGCCAGATTGGCCCTGTTTGTTTCTAGGTATGCCAGCACTATACCGGTGCTTGTGGGTTCCAATGCCAGATTCGCCCTGTTTGTTTCTAGGGTTGCCAGCACTATACCGGTGCTCATGGGTTCGAATGCCAGATTGGCCCTGTTTGTTTCTAGGTCTGCCAGCACTATACCGGTGCTCGTGGGTTCGAATGTCATATTGTTACTGTTTGTTACTAGTTTTGCCAGCACTATACCGGTGCTCGTGGGTTAGAATGCCATATTCGCCCTGTTTGTTTCTAAGTGTGCCAGCAATATACCGGTGCTTGTGGGTTCGAATGTCAGATTGGTCCTGTTTGTTTCTAGGTATGCCAGCACTATACCGGTGCTCGAGGGTTCGAATGCCAGATTGGCCCTGTTTGTTTCTAGGTGTGCCAGCACTATACCGGTGCTTGTGGGTTGGAATGCCAGATTGGCCCTGTTTGTTTCTAGGTTTGACAGCACTATACCGGTGCTTGTGGGTTCGAATGCCAGATTGGCCCTGTTTGTTTCTAGGTTTGACAGCACTATACCGGTGCTCATGGTTTTCACCAGAGCGGTAAACGTCTTAGCCGTTCCTCCTGTGGCAGCCGCTCTGTGGTGTAACTTGAGTACTCTTAATGCGGGATTAAGCCAATGTCACTCGCTCATTAATTAAAGTGTGTGATTCATCACAAAACATGGAACTGAATAAACTCCGTCCAGGTATAAATAGCAAAACTTTGTCGCGAATAGCTGCACCAATGCTCGTGCGGCGTTAAAGAATTGTGTGAGTGAGTAAGTTTGATTTAACACCGCTTTTAGCAATGTTCCAGCAATCATCACGGCGGGGTACACCAGAAATGGCTTCACACATTGTACCCATGTCGGGAATCGAATCCGGGTCTTCGGCGTGGCGATTGAAGGCTTCAACCACTCGGCTACCCGACCACCCGTTAAACAATTGGCGCTCATATCTACCCAGTAGCCAACATGTCTGAACTTGCAAAGAACACCACAGAGTACTAAACAAACAACATCATGATAATTGATCTGCAGGTAACCTCCCAAATGTCAGGCGAGGTAAGATTGAATGCACTAGTAAGTGTTCCCCATTGTCCACTACAGATAACAGAGAACCAAAATGAGGTACATGAAGGAGGATATGTTTATTATATATTTATATTGATGACAAATTTCAGCACAGTATGGTACATTTAAATATTGTGACAGACTGGTGATAGTTCCAACAAGATATCACTCTATATGAATCACAGTTCGTGTGATTGCCCATCATAAATCTGCATCTTAATATCCAAGAAGGGTCTTCTGCCCAGTGCACAACTTCTCCTTCAGACGCAGCAGTCCCCCTCAGTCAAATGGACTCCTTCTGTCTGGGTGGGGAAGGAGCACCATAGTCTGTCTGGGCCAGCTTACCACCACCTGACACCTCTATCTCTTGTATCAGTTCCAAACAGTCAACATTTTCATCTTGTCCTCTTCATACGTGGTCTGGCCTCAAGTTCTATTCTTGGAGCACGTGAACCCCTCAGGCAAGATGTGGGGCTCCTTTCTGCGACTCGATGAATTCGTCCGACTTTCATTTCATGTTATATACCACATGTGGGATTGTTAATATTGTGAATGTGTTCTTCTTAGTAACGTTTAATTAATTTGATAAGATGCTAAATAAACTCTTAGGTCAAATGATTTTATTAAAATACACTGAGTCTCACAACTATATCATCAGAAAACAACTACATGCAACCGGGGGGCACGGGGGGCACGGGGGGCACGGGTGACCCAGTCGTCTAAGGCGCCGCGATTTGCTGTGCAGAGTTGCGTCCTTTGGGCACGCCAGAAACCTATGATTGTGGGTTCGAATCCCGGTTCACCCCGATAATGTTTCTAGGTTTGTCAGCACCATACCAGTGCTCGTGGCTTTCACCGAAGTGGTAAACATCTGAGACCTGCATCACTTGGGGCTTTCCTCCCACATTAAGCTGACACGCCGTCACATAACACTGTTAAAAGCGGCGTTAAACCCAACTCACTCAGTCACAGGCAACCGGGCACAGATCAAACACCACCTTTTAACACAGTCACAATCTGGTTCATCTGTATCACCCACATGAGCTCACAGTTGGGAGATGCTCATTAATTACGGAGGTAAGGCTAGGCAGTGATACTAGTCACACCTTACCTACTTGGCTCACAACTTCGAGTGATCAGTGCAGTTGATCCTATATTCATTTTCAGGTGGAATTGGCGTTTCGTTGAAAGTTCATCTACACTGTGTTGTTCATCGATGAACATGTTTCAGGCACCATGTAAAAGAAGTGTTACTACCGCTTCAGTCCAGTGTAACGTTGGTTTGTTGTTTTACGCCGCACTCAGAAATATTCCAGCTATATGACGGCGGTCTGTAAATAATCGAGTCTGGACCAGACAATCCAGTGATTGATATCATGAGTATCGATCCTCGCAATGTGAGATCGATGTCAAACATCAACCAAATCAGCGAGCCTGACCACCCGACCCCGTCAGTTGCCTCTTACGACAAACATGGGTGCTTAAGAACTATTCTGAAACGGAACTTCACGGGTGGAATTGTATAGGAAGAACAGATACTTTTCCCTAAGGTTTTAGCTGTTACTTTGGCACCAGATTGTCTGGTCCAGACTCGATTATTTACAGATTTACAGTGCGGGGTTTAACAACAAACAAACAAACAAATAACTTTGGCCAGTTCTAAATTATCAAATATTAATATGTGAAATAACATCTGAATGTGGAATGGTCGGGTAGCCTTGTGGTTAAAGCGTTCGCTCGTCACGTTGAAGACCCAGGTTCGATTCTCGACATGGGTACAGTGTGTGAAGCCCATTTCTGGAGTCCCCCTGCCGTGATATTGCGAGAATATTACCGAAAGCGGCGTCAAACCATACTCACTAATTCATCATCTAAATGGTTAAAAATGATACGCATTGCCTTTTACATTCAATAGAGCAACAGCTGAGCGCGTGTTTTATCACGAGAGAGTCGTGTTGCACGTGCGGAATTGAGTAGGTTCCAATTGTGTCCTGTGCTCGCATGCTTTTTCGTGAATTGTATTCGATAGATATTCATCTTTTTAAAGTATTTAAAAGTGTAAAAGTTGGTTCAAATTTGAACAAAGCACTTTTCCTCGAGTTTTTCTCTATGAGATTCAAAACTCACAAACTAGGAATAGGATGCGGGGTATAAATCTTATAATATATTCTATTTATTTTTAAAATCAAAACTATATATCAAAGCTCGTGATAGTGTTTTTTCTCTCCGAGAAGTAAAATATGTTTGACCATCAAACAAACCATGCAACGACTCCTTCTTTATTTAGTGTGCAGAAACTTGCTTGTACAAATGTACCACGTGTCTTATGTAACTACGTGAAGCTCGAGCATATTTTGGACGACGCGCCTTTGCACTGAAAAGGGACCGTCTCAGTATGTTTTGATTATAAACATTTGCCCTTGGAGAGAATGTGTCTTAAATGTAGACTTTGTATACCGCCCCGTTGTTATGAAAAAGCATTGACGAGTTTTCAACACGTGAAGAACGAGAAAAGCATGAATTTATCGTCTTGTCTGGTGGTATAAATATGAAAACGAGGTCAAATGTCTTTAGTAGGCTCGGAAAACCTAACCTAGCAGGGGACTACCTTTCTTGTTCGATGACATCTTGGGAAGGAATTGCACGTGAGTAAACTGGAGCTGTACAACTGAAAATCCTTCAGACATACGCCATGAGATCTCCTTACCTGGTGTTGGCAGGCTTAAGGATCTCAATTTCCTGGGTCACTGCAAGTTGTCTGTTGGACGTAAGTCTTGTTTGGGTTGTGACAAGTAGATCAAATAGATTAGGGGCGGCCAGCACTGCTTTGCAGATGTGCGTCGGCCGGGGTGCCGGGGGGTTATGGTAGTGGGGGTGCGGTGGGGGTATGATAGGGTGTGTGTCACGCAGGTTGTTGTATAGTTTTGGTTTTCTCTCGTTGCGAAACTGGAATGGAAAGATTCGGTACAGGGGAGCAATTTTTCCCGTCCGCTGCGACCGTTTTCTCAGCAGGGCACGCGAAGTAGGGTCGTACGAGCAAGCTAGCCATTAGCTAGTCTTCTTTAGTGCGGCAGTAAGTGAAGGTTTCTGCATCTGGTGACAATGTGCGCTGGGCGGAGTCTGCTCGAGGTGCGGGTTAAATGGCACAACTAGGATTTAGAGACTGCGTTGGGTAGGGCGAGCATGACGAAGGAGCGACATTGGATGAACCATTTGACTTCACACTTTTGCTAAATTCTTATTGTCATTGGCTAGCTGGTCCTTCAAATTTAAAATTTGGGGCGACTGCGAGGCACCAGTGCGGCAGATGGTACTCCCCGACCCCCTGATTATTTATTTTACTCCCATTGACGGGAGATTGGGACCGCTTTTGTTTAATTAAGGCTCCTGTAAAAACCTTGATTCACTGCTTTGTGTTGATGGGTTAGCCATCATGACTAGATGGGGGGTCCCGGGCGCAGGAATAGGGTAGGTTATGTAAGGCCGTGCCGGGCTGGTTAGCATAGACTTAGGGCCGGGCAGTGTCGAGGCAGGAGACCTTCTATAAATTCCTCCCATCGAAATCGGCTGTGCGTGCCTCAACGTGGCATGGGGGTGAACATCCCTCGGGGTGGCTAAAGTAGCACAACGTCCTGGCTGAAACGTGACTGAACCTTGCATTTAAATATGTTAATGTAAACAGACCATATAATACATTTTATGGTCTCTGATGTAAATGTCTTAACTAAGCAATGCCATTTAATTGGTGATGTATATTTATATTATAATAGTGATAGATACTTGAATATATTGCAGTTTATGATGTTGGTAACAATCGTTTGATTTCTGTGATTGCATGTTTTCTTTGTTCAATGCATGGCTTGGGTTTGTTCTTTGCACGTGTTAAATAATGATTTTTCTTTCAGCAAGTGTATTTAGCATAACGATAGAAGCATGGTTTTCTTTTTTCACCACAGAATCATCGGAAGAGGGGTGCTGTTTTTATTTGTTGCAGTCAGTTTCTCGTCCATTACTTGGATTTGTTCTTTTTGTATATATTTTTATTCATATATGATGTACCCTGTGTGTGAGCCTATGTACCCCGAGCCGTCAGGTGTGATATGCAGTGTGTGAGCCTATGTACCCCGAGCCGTCAGGTGTGATGTACCCTGTGTGTGAGCCTATGTACCCCGAGCCGTCAGGTGTGATGTACCCTGTGTGTGAGCCTATGTACCCCGAGCCGTCAGGTGTGATGTACTCTGTGTGTGAGCCTATGTACCCCGAGCCGTCAGGTGTGTTGTACCCTGTGTGTGAGCCTATGTACCCCGAGCCGTCAGGTGTGATGTACCCTGTGTGTGAGCCTATGTACCCCGAGCCGTCAGGTGTGATGTACCCTGTGTGTGAGCCTATGTACCCCGAGCCGTCAGGTGTGATGTACCCTGTGTGTGAGCGTATTTACCCCGAGCCGTCAGGTGTGATGTACTCTGTGTGTGAGCGTATGTACCCCGAGTCGTCAGGTGTGATGTACTCTGTGTGTGAGCGTATGTACCCCGAGCCGACCGGTGTGATATACCCTGTGTGTGAGCGTATTTACCCCGAGCCGTCAGGTGTGATGTACCCTGTGTGTGAGCCTATGTACCCCGAGTCGTACAGAGGCTCACAGACGGGTACATCACACCATATGCCCCGAGTGATCGGTTGACAACGAACTTCTCACTCACATTCACTCATACAGACCCGGAATATATGTCCCAAGTTTCACGGACTGAAGCGCTTTGACACGACGACACCGACGAACCGAGGTCCGTGTACCCAATGCATTCAGATAAAACTCGGCTCATTTCAGCTCAAAAATAGTATTGCGAGATACGCAAGTTGCCTTATGTATGTTCCGATTGATTTCTCATCGGGCTACATGGAAAATAAGTTTCCCTAAGTAATCAGGAGTTTGTATTTTTATGTAATAAACTTTTAATGCTACTGATAAAACCATAAATTGACGTATATATTATCCTTGAAAATCAGTTGTGAAGCCATTTTGAATGTTTACCCGCAATAATTCGCAGTTTAATCCAACCGCAAGATACCCCACGCTGTTGTGCACGTCAACAACACTGCTCACATCTTCATCTTAAACCTGATCCGAGAAATTGAGATGGTGACGTCACTTCCGAAACGAAGCTACGGCGGGGAAACGGTCGAGGCTATTTATAGTAACTGAATTGAGATACAACACCCTGGATAATCATTTGATCAGGAGAAGTAAACTCGACCAATAACACAACAAATCTATGTAGTACGTTTCTTTTTAACAATGGCATACGTTTTCTGATATTTGGACATTTGTAAACGTAGATGTACAAACATGCGAAAATATTTACCTCTTAATGTTCAATATCAGAAAACCTGTGCACATATTGAAAAGACACCTACCAACATAGATTTGTTAAAATAAAAAAAGGTGATTTCGGTCATGCTCTGAGATTTCATGCACTTAAAGCTTCAATGCAATCTTTCAAAAGGGAAGTGATTAAAATTGCTGGGTATGTATATAAACACACTGAAGGATATCATTGCAAGGACTGATACAAACGGTTGTCACACTGGCAGCCTCGGCTGTCAATCAGAAGATGAAATTGACACGTACGTTCTCATGCACGAAGCACACAGATCACGGCCATGCGAGTCTGTATTGGTTCGTGTGTTCAACTCACGGAAATACTGGAGCCATTTTCAGGAGCCAGTGTCCTCGTTATTCAATTATTGTCACTAACTCCTTTACGGAAAACAAATTGTGTATGTGTTATTTGACGAAGGATTAAGTGTCGTGAATCTTGTTTTCGATAGCGACATTTCCACTCCAACCTTCATTAACCAATTGCAATACATACAAACCAAAACCCTTTAAAGACTGCAGCTATTAATATAAAACATTTCCACCATTCGTTATAGTTTTAAAATAAACCGGGTTGGTAATGTTATGGTGAATTGTGCCTAATTCATCACATTGCCCATCCATCCACATATCAATGATCAGATCTCACACAAATTAGTATAATATACGTGTATCTTCTAGCACGATTGAGAATACATATTATATCAAGACAAGTTTCCTCTTGAATAAGGAAATGAATGTTAATCTGTCCCCGAGATGACACCATCTATTATAACAGCGGTGTAACTTGGGGGAACATGGGAATACAGGTAATACACTGGCTTTTGGGGAAAATTTATAATATTATATGTATTAACAATTGATTGATGAAAGGCTAAGAACTAACCACTTTCCTACGCTATACACTTTAAATATTTTAGAAAAAAATGTGACTGAATAAGCCTATATAATCCTATGCACACACTGGTGTAACTGCATTGATAAACCTACTGGCTGTTTGTGTAACTCGATATGGAGTTTTTGACATTGTGATGACGCCTCGTAGGAGGTATTATAATGATTGTAACACCTCGCAGGAGTGCTTCCGTTCAGATTGCAACATGTAATGAAATGTAAAATCAAATGACAAATGTTTTCTTTATATTCCCGAGGAGCGAATTCGCAAACTTCATATCTGTAGCCCAGTGGGTGTACCACAAGGCTACAGAGGTGTTGATGAGCTGCACTGCTTTTTTAGAATGTCCTTTTCAAGATCCGTACGCCAGCAACAGGCTGTACAATGAATGAGCTTCAGTCAAAAAAACGTGTAATAGTCTCAGTCTACAAGACGCACATGCAGATTTCGTGCCACTGCCAAACCCACTTGCTGAGGTCACCGGTTTCATTGAACCGAGTTCTCGACTGCAGGCGATATTTCATCTCCGATACAGGTTATACATTTGAGAGTTTTTATTAGTTATTTCATTAAAAACGTTGTCTGTGCGATGAGTCGGTTTATGAGTTGGAGAAACCATGTCTCCTTGATATTACTAGAGTTGTAAACCCTCACATTCGGAAACGTCCTTCATGTGAGTGTTTACAATCTCTAGTAATCCCTCGGAGACGTGGTTTCTCCTACACATAAACATACTCAAAGTTTGTGCAGCGATGCTGTGGTGCAGTGAGAAGCTGCATCTTACACGAGGAGGTAGTTTCAGGGCACGTGTCCGCCAAGCCATGGACAACATAAGAACTGTACATCTCATCAAGGCCAAGCTTGAGACTGGATGAGCAGACACGTGACTGACGCTTTGTCTCTGAAAATATATGTTTTTGATAGAAAAGATAACTCCATTAAAGTTGAAAAGTGAGATGAGGAAAATCTAGACTTGTTTTGTTTGGGGCTTTTTGCATGACAGAAAGGGCTGGGCGGAAGGGAAAATAATGTGGGTAAACTGGACCAGCAACTGACCATACAGAAACTCGATATGAATGCTGATTGCATAACCAAGCTTGATACATGTACCGAGATGTCTCGAGATAGATACTTAGATAACTGAGCTGGATTTTCCGAGATCGTGACATGTAAACTGTGTGTACACACTAGTAAAGTGTTGAAAGTTCATTTTACTTTCAGTAGTATACTTATTTCTATTTGGTTTCCAAGGTTGACACCCATGTCTGGTGTCCCCCGCCGTGATATTGCTGGAATATTGCTAAACGCTGCGTAAAACCAAACTCACTCACTCACTCCAAGGCTGACAAGGGTCTCTCATGTTGAAAAAGGTTGGTCTCACTTCCGGAGCAATAATCACTTACTCATAAGATGTTCAATATCACATCAGAACCTTTGCTAAACTTGGGCTTTGGTTGTGCAAACAGTTTGGTCCAATCCCTGACCCATGAAGATCTGGATTAGAATAGGTCTGCGTTAACCCATGCTTGCTGTAAAAGGCTTGTCGTCAGAGGCGATTATAGGGATCGGGTGGTCAGACTCGCTGGCTTGGTTGATGCATGTCATCGTATCCCAATTTGAGTAGATCGATGCTCATGATGTCAATCACTGGATTGTCTGGTCCAGACTCGATTACTCAGACACTGCCGTCATAAAGCTGGAATATTGCTGAGTGCGGCGTTAAACAACAAACTGATAGTCACTCACTAGCTACTGAATGCATAGTTACTGATATAGGTCCGATAGGAACACTCTAGATACTGTATGAATAGTTGCTGGTATAGATCTGATAGTGACACACTAGCTACTGTATGAATAGTTGCTGGTATAGATCTGATAGTGACACACTAGCTACTGTATGAATAGTTGCTGGTATAGATCTGATAGTGACACACTAGCTACTGTATGAATAGTTGCTGGTATAGATCTGATAGTGACACACTAGCTACTGTATGAATAGTTGCTGGTATAGATCTGATAGTGACACACTAGCTACTGTATGAATAGTTACTGGTATAGATCTGATAGTAACACACTAGCTACTGTATGAATAGTTACTGGTATAGATTTGATATTAACACACTAGCTACTGTATGAATAGTTGCTGGTATAGATCTGATAGTGACACACTAGCTACTGTATGAATAGTTGCTGGTATAGATCTGATAGTGACACACTAGCTACTGTATGAATAGTTGCTGGTATAGATCTGATAGCAACACACTAGCTACTGCATGAATAGTTACTGGTATAGATCTGATAGTAACACACTAGCTACTGTATGAATAGTTACTGGTATAGATTTGATATTAACACACTAGCTACTGTATGAATAGTTGCTGGTATAGATCTGATAGTGACACACTAGCTACTGTATGAATAGTTGCTGGTATAGATCTGATAGTGACACACTAGCTAATGTATGAATAGTTGCTGGTATAGATCTGATAGCAACACACTAGCTACTGCATGAATAGTTACTGGTATAGATCTGATAGTAACACACTAGCTACTGTATGAATAGTTACTGGTATAGGTCTGATAGTGACACACTAACTACTGTATGAATAGTTACTGGTATAGATCTGATAGTAACACACTAGCTACTGTATGAATAGTTACTGGTATAGATCTGATAGTGACACACTAGCTACTGTATGAATAGTTACTGGTATAGATCTGATAGCAACACACTAGCTACTGTATGAATAGTTACTGGTATAGATCTGATAGTGACACACTAGCTACTGTATGAATAGTTACTGGTATAGGTCTGATAGTAACACACTAGCTACTGTATGAATAGTTACTGGTATAGGTCTAATAGTAACACACTAGCTACTGTATGAATAGTTGCTGGTATAGGTCTAATAGTGACACACTAGCTACTGTATGAATAGTTGCTGGTATAGGTCTGATAGTGACACACTAGCTACTGTATGAATAGTTACTGGTATAGATCTGATAGCAACACACTAGCTACTGTATGAATAGTTGCTGGTATAGATCTGATAGTAACACACTAGCTACTGTATGAATAGTTACTGGTATAGGTCTGATAGTGACACACTAGCTACTGTATGAATAGTTACTGGTATAGATCTGATAGTGACACACTAGCTACTGTATGAATAGTTACTGGTATAGGTCTGATAGTAACACACTAGCTACTGTATGAATAGTTACTGGTATAGGTCTGATAGTAACACACTAGCTACTGTATGAATAGTTACTGGTATAGGTCTAATAGTAACACACTAGCTACTGTATGAATAGTTGCTGGTATAGGTCTAATAGTGACACACTAGCTACTGTATGAATAGTTACTGGTATAGATCTGATAGTAACACACTAGCTACTGTATGAATAGTTACTGGTATAGGTCTGATAGTAACACACTAGCTACTGTATGAATAGTTACTGGTATAGGTCTAATAGTAACACACTAGCTACTGTATGAATAGTTACTGGTATAGGTCTAATAGTGACACACTAGCTACTGTATGAATAGTTACTGGTATAGATCTGATAGCAACACACTAACTACTGTATGAATAGTTACTGGTATAGATCTGATAGTAACACACTAGCTACTGTATGAATAGTTGCTGGTATAGATCTGATAGTGACACACTAGCTACTGTATGAATAGTTGCTGGTATAGATCTGATAGTGACACACTAGCTACTGTATGAATACTTACTGGTATAGATCTGATAGTAACACACTAGCTACTGTATGAATAGTTACTGGTATAGATTTTATATTAACACACTAGCTACTGTATGAATAGTTGCTGGTATAGATCTGATAGTGACACACTAGCTACTGTATGAATAGTTGCTGGTATAGATCTGATAGTGACACACTAGCTACTGTATGAATAGTTGCTGGTATAGATCTGATAGCAACACACTAGCTACTGCATGAATAGTTACTGGTATAGGTCTGATAGTAACACACTAGCTACTGTATGAATAGTTACTGGTATAGGTCTAATAGTAACACACTAGCTACTGTATGAATAGTTGCTGGTATAGGTCTGATAGCAACACACTAGCTACTGTATGAATAGTTACTGGTATAGATCTGATAGCAACACACTAGCTACTGTATGAATAGTTGCTGGTATAGATCTGATAGTGACACACTAGCTACTGTATGAATAGTTGCTGGTATAGATCTGATAGCAACACACTAGCTACTGCATGAATAGTTACTGGTATAGGTCTGATAGTAACACACTAGCTACTGTATGAATAGTTACTGGTATAGATCTGATAGCAACACACTAGCTACTGTATGAATAGTTACTGGTACTGGCACTATTTGCCGCCTTTTAGACCGATACACAAAGTTCAATTTTACTGCAGACCTTCCGAGAACCGGCCGACTATGAGTTACCATCCCTGCACAGGATCGCTGCATTCGACTGTTCCACCTACGTCATCGCAATGCCACAGATACGGAGACTGCAGGACGCATCCCTGGTTTGAGGAAGTATCGGACCAGACTGTCAGGAACCATTTTCGCGATGCTGGAATCCGACCCAGAAGACCAGTTGTCGTCCCTGTTTTGCAACAGATCCATGGACACAACGCTTGCATTGGTGCCATACCTTACCGCCTTGGAATTTGAGAAACTAGAGACGAGTGTGGTTGGGCGATCTCCTTCACCGGCGAGATGGAAGACAACATGCTTATCCTCGTCGAAATGAGCCCCCACATTGTATACGCGAATTCGACTATTTCGGTGACGGTAGTGTCATGGTGTGGGGGCCATATTCTACACCACGAGATCTGACTTGGTTGTGGTTCAGGGAAATTTAACGGCAAATCACTACATGAATCAAATTCTTCAACCTCACCTTCTTCCAATCATTGACCGTCAGAGGAAGCTGTTTCAACAGGACAACGCTCCACCACACACAGCTCTTGTCACGGTAGACTACCTCCCTAATGCCAACATCAACGTTTTACCCTGGCCGTCGAGATGTCCAGATCTCAACCCAATCGAACACCTCTGGGGTGAACTCGATCGACGTGTACGTCAACGTCAGAACTCACTGCAGACACTCACACAACAAGCAGAATGGTGCAGAATTCGTGGAATATTGCTAAAAGCGGCGTAAAACAATACTCACTCACTCACTCAAATGTTAGCGACATCGCAATGTTAAGAATTCTATATGATTAATTATTCTAAATTGGGACTAACGTTCTCAAGCCAATGTGTGTCTGGTCACTTACTTATATGAGCAGTGTGTAGAGTGAGTGAGTGAGTGAGTATGGTTTTATGCCGCTTTTAGCAATATTCCAGCAATATCACGGCAGGGGACACCTGAAATGGGCTTTACACATTGTACCCATATCGGGAATCGAACCCGGGTCTTCGACGTGACGAGCGGACGCTTTAAACACTAGGCTACCCGACCGCCACAGCAGTGTGTAGAAATTAAGTGTTTCTAACTGTCAGTATCGGTTGCCAGGGAAACCATTAATTACGCCGTGATTAAACTGAAATTATGTTCCAAGGGGCGTAAAATACATCTCACTCACTGAGTTGTGTGTGTGTGTGTGTGTGTGTGTGTGTGTGTGTGTGTGTGTGTGTGTGTGTGTGTGTGTGTGTGTGTGTGTGTGTGTGTGTGTGTGTGTGTGTGTGTGTGTGTGTGTGTGTGTGTGTGTGTGTGTGTGTGTGTGTGTGTGGTTTTACGTCGCTTTCAGCAATATTTCAGCAAAATCATGACAGCTTCCACGAGATTCTTTCAACAAATTCAATAGCAAAACACGAAAACGTTACAAATCATCTGGGTTTGTTTTTAGAAGAATTTTGCCTAGAATATGTGGAGGGGTTGATGATCTCTTTACTCTGCAGTTCCTGTCTGAACATTGGGGACATACTTCTTTTCATCATTAACACTCCTTTTGTGTCATCCTATGAATAATCCTGATTTGCCACAATACGGTGTAAAACTGTATTCTGACAATGTCTCATATTACTATGCACAGAACAAGTTTTAATCATGTCGAGGCATTCCTGAAGATTATTGTGTGTTACCGATGTGTTAAGTTCCTGTGAAGAGTATTTTGGGGACTTGATAAAATTCACACAATAATCTGAATAGACATATATATATGCAGTCTGTGTATTTCACTATATTAGGAAATAATATCCAAATGTTACCTATTTCGTTATTCGTTATATGGTCCTAACTATTAGAAGAGTTATCCAATAATTTAGATTAGAGTGTATATGTTTACAATAGAGAAGATATGATCCAGTTAGGTGAAACCCAGTTTCTGAAACATCAACACAAAATAACCTTTCTGGCTTCTTTTGAAAGTGAAATGTGTGTGGTATGTTGTACACACTGCTAATTAGGGCTGGGACGGGTAACTCGGGTACCCGGGTTAGTGAAGTGATATTATGCACCCATCCCTTGTGACTTTTCATATGGCTGGATAACGATCTATATCAACTTCAGTGTATGCATGACCAGATTGTTAAATAAGCACGTTTTGACATGGCTATGGTAAAAAAGTCCCAATCGGACATTTTGTTCTTCTCTCTTGAGGCCTACAGTGGGTACCCGGGTACGTCCCTACTGCAAATGCACCTGTTCACCTCTTTATGCAACTCTGGTACAACTGTGAGGCAATTAAACATAACAACATCAACAATGCAACTGTTTTTACTTTGTTTTCTGACGGGTGTATTCGTATGAAAACATCAAGAGTGTGGAAAATGATTTTTAAAAAACTGTTACAGCGTATGTCAGCCCGATTACATATGTTCACTTAATTTCCGGCTTTTATTTGAAACCGGAAATGAAGTTGACAGGAAGTAGGGTTTCACGCGTGCGTACGACGTGGAAAGAAAAACGAATTTACCTTGGGAGAGAATGTTTTGATTGTCTTGGTAAGGATCTGCATTTGACGCTTTGCTTTTTTAGATTGAATGAGTGTAAACAGTGCAGTCGTTATTGATGCATACGGTGATTTGACAAACCTGGCTAAGTGTCATACAAGTTTCTGCGACGGGTCTTATCACGGTCTCGTCTTCCGTTCTTTACCTAGGCCTATTCGTCACTGTCAAGATCCGACACTGTCAGAATTTACACGATTGCCCTAATAATGTTTACACTAATGTTCGGACACTGTTTCATACTGTTTATTTAGTATGTCTAGTTTCTCCTACCGCGCTGTGGCGATTGTTTTTGCAGCATATAGAAAAAAAGATGAGTGTTTGAAAAGCCAACATCCTCTGGATCATGAGGAAATACACATGCGTTGTTAAATTAAATTCAAATATAATTAATATTAGGAGTACTGCACTTTATCTACTCTGACAGTACATATTATCTTCGCTCCCGCCCAGCCCTTGCTATTATGCTATGGCTTAAAAGAAGCCAGTCTAGATTTTTCACAGGTTCTGAATCTCCCATCTCACTGGGGCTCCTTTCCAATCTTGTCAATATAAATGTAGTTGTGTGTTTCTATGAAAATGATATATTTCTGGAGACTAAGTATCAGTCTACACTTTATCTTGTGCACATTTTCAGATTCCAAAAAGCTGAACATGGGTACAGATGAATGAACTCTAGGGTAATTAAATGAGTGCTCTATTCTCACCCTAACACAACTAACCCTAATATGCTTAAGGAACTCAGACGCAGGTCAGATAAGTCAAGTGAGAGCCACATCAAATACAAATTTGCACTAAATGGTTTTGCCTCGGAACTATCCCTTTTGAGTTTTGAATAATAGTATATGTTTTTTTAGTAAGAATATTTCAGAGGAAGAACGACTGACTGCAGAATTGTCAGTTCATTCTTGTGTTCTTTTGGAAGTAATCATCTGATTCACACAGATACTTGTTCACAAGCACATTAGCTGACCATTCACAAATTTGCTAACCTGTTCACAAATTGGATGAGACATGCTAAAATTATCAAATTATTTCTGCAAACGAATGAGTCAATTCTTTTTAAGTAAGTGTCTTTGCATGATCAAGTTGACTATAACCCTTTTTTAGAAGTCAACCTGTTTAAACCCATATTCACCTAATACATGAGTATGCTGACATGCAAGACCATCTAGTGAGTAAATGAAATGTCATCAACAATACTTCACAGGTTTGTATACAATGCGTTCATGTCTAATTTTAGTCAAATAATGAGATGAGACCCACCTATGACTCATGGAAGTCTCATGGAATTTTGTGTGAACCTCCCTTTGCCTGATAAGACATGTTGCAGCAGAAATATTACTGAATTCCGCGTTATATAGAGACATCCCAATTCATCATCAGTATGATTTAGGACTGGCATTCGATATAGATTATTGAGATCAATAATCATTTACTAAATATCGATCAATTATTGATAAATATTGCAGAAATAACTAAAAGAAAATGTGCAAGAAAGGCCTGAAATAAATCAACATATTTCATGGCCAAGACATAGATTATTTTGTGGACATTTAAGATATAGCAAATACAGTTGCTTTCCGTCTTTGACAGTTGACATTATTTACAATAACAATTCTGTTTCGGTAAATCTAAAATTTATTTCATCACCATAGCTTATCTAAGTTATTACTGATGACAACAATTTCAAATCATTAATATTTCTCCCCATCACTTATAATTCCAATTATCAATCTTTTAAGCCAGCCTGTCATAATGTTCAGTTTAACAGATATTTGGCTAAACTGAGTTGGACAAAGTACTCTGAGGCCCAAATGTAACCTACTGAAAAATGTGCCAAGAGGTTGATTCATGCTCAAAGCATTATAAGATTTTGATACACACTACATCTGTGGATGAGCCAATATAACATCCAAATTTTGAACATGTTCAAGTCGTCATCTTTATATTAGTGTGTGTCTCTGTTTCAGATTTTCTGTTCAAAGAAGATGTTCATCTAGGTCAAAGATCTCAGTTCCACGTCAACAAAAGATCAGTGTATCTCAGTAACTCCCATAATACAGGTGTGTTTCAGCAGGATTAGTGTGTAGACATGAAGAAGTCAGCAGGATTAGTGTGTAGACATGAAGGTTTCAGCAGGATTAGTGTTATAGACAGATAGGTGTTGACAGGAATAGTGTGTAGACATGAACATTTTAGCAGGATTAGTGTGTAGACATGAACATGTCAGCAGGGTTAGTGTGTAGACATAGGTGTCAGCAGGATAAGTGTGTAGACATGAAAGTTATCAGGATAAGTGTGTAGACAGGAAGTTGTCAGCAGGATTAGTGTGTAGACAGGAGGGTCTCAGCAGGATTAGTGTGTAGACATGAAAGTTATCAGGATTAGTGTGGAGACATGAAGGTGTCAGCAGGATTAGTGTGTAGACATGAAGGTGTCAGCAGGATTAGTTTGTAGACAGATAGGTGTCAGCAGGATAAGTGTGTAGACATGAAGGTGTCAGCAGGATTAGTGTGTAGACATGAAGGTCTCAGCAGGATTAGTGTGTAGACAGATAGGTGTCAGCAGGATTAGTTTGTAGACAGATAGGCGTCAGCAGGATTAGTGTGTAGACAGATAGGTGTCAGCAGGATTAGTGTGTAGACAGATAGGTGTCAGCGGGATAAGTCACTAGTGTGTAGACAGATAGGTGTCAGCAGGATTAGTTGGTAGACAGATAGGTGTCAGCAGGATTAGTGTGTAGACATGAAGGTGTCAGCATGGTTAGTGTTGTAGACAGATAGGTGTCAGCAGGATTAGTCACTAGTGTGTAGACAGATAGGTGTCAGCAGGATTAGTGTGTAGACAGATAGGTGTCAGCAGGATTAGTCACTAGTGTGTAGACAGATAGGTGTCAGCAGGATTAGTGTGTAGACAGATAGGTGTCAGCAGGATTAGTCACTAGTGTGTAGACTTGAAGGTGTCAGCAGGATTAGTGTGTAGACAAGTAGGTGTCAGCAGGATTAGCAGGGTTAGAGTGTAGACAGGTTGGTGTTTATGATCATGGCTTCATATGGATGATCATAGCTTCATATGGATAATCATGGCTACATATGGACGCTCTTGGCTTCATATGGATGATCATGGCTTCATATGGATGATCATGGCTACATATGGATGATCATGGCTTCATATGGATAATCATGGCTACATATGGATGATCATGGCTACATATGGATGATCATGGCTTCATATGCATGATCATGGCTACATATGGATGACCATGGCTTCATATTGATGATCATGGCTACATATGGATGACCATGGCTACATATGGATGATCATGGCTACATATTGATGATCATTGCTACATATGGATGACCATGGGTACATATGGATGATCATGGCTTCATTTTGATGATCATGGCTTCATTTTGATGATGATGGCTACATATAGATGATCATGGCTTCATATTGATGATCATGGTGATGAATTGTCAGGATGTGTGTGTTACAGTTGACATCATGGGTGCCACAACCAGCAGCCTGGCGGACCTGGCCCAGAATGAGTACCTGATGAGGCTGTCAGGGCGTGACCCCATTGACCCTATGGACCCCTTCTGGAACCAGCTGCTCTCCTTCTCCTTCCTCATCCCTGTCAACAGGTACGCTGCAAGTAGTAACCATCATAACTGAAACATAACATAAGTTCAATTTGAAATTGTTCATTGTATTTTGGAGGGCCTTCCACCACACTGTCAGGTAACTTTTGAAGGAACATTCTAATACTATCTCCTTATCAACTGTTCATACAAGTGGTCACTTAATACTTGATGCTGACAACATATTATTCAACTCTGTTTACATTTATTCTGCATACAGTAGTTAAACATTCGTTTAAGAAGGTTAATGCACAAATGTCGTCTCTTGACAGCTCAGATTCCAAGCTCTTGGAAGATTCAACTGAAAGGATCTGCAGCAACTTTGCCATCAACAACACACACACGGGCAACTTCGGGGCCCTTGTCCACAACTTCTTGGTGCGGGCCGCAGAGTTGAAGGCCTCTGCCCAGTGTGAAGAGTAAGTAGCAGGGGAGACAACTGATGTGAACCCATGATATGTCAGAGGTGAAAAATATCTTAACTGTGAATCAGTAGTTTATTCAATTGTTTAACAAATTCTACAGGAACATTGACATAGAATAGAACCTAAGCAGTCTCCTCAGAGCAGGCAAACAGCCTCTGTTTCGACTGTGTCACTATGACCAAATTGTCCACGTCCGTGACTCCACTTTTTCATTGCCAACCTGCCCTTGTCACGGTATTCACGATTGTCTGTGTTTGTTAATGATAGACATTGTGAGGTAGCTAAAATTCTGACTCTAGGGTTTGCCTAAGACTCCTTAAAAAGAGGATGTTATTGTTTTTTGTTTTTAAAAATTAAAATATGTAATTTCATTATGTAAATGTAAATTTCAAATATGTTTTGAATTCTGAAACACAGTGAGAGTCATCTAAAGCACCTAAGTTCAGTTGCCTTCCACAGTCCCTATCATAGTGGGTATGATGCCAGATTCACTAACTGACATACTGGCCAACAGCGGCATGAAACCCAACCCCCTCACTCTCCGTGGGATGCAGTAAACCCAAACCCCTCACTCTCCGTGGGATGCAGTAAACCCAACCCCCTCACTCCCTGTGGGATGCAGTAAACCCAACCCCCTCACTGTCCGTGGGATGCGGTAAACCCAACCCCCTCACTCCCCGTGGGATGCAGTAAACCCAACCCCCTCGCTCCCCATGGGATGCGGTAAACCCAACCCCCTCACTCTCCGTGGGATGCAGTAAACCCAACCCCCTCACTGTCCGTGGGATGCGGTAAACCCAACCCCCTCGCTCCCCATGGGATGCAGTATAGCAGTGTAATGGCACCAATGAAGTAAGTTCCTTGTGCCGACATCATGTACAGGGCACACTTTAGAATTATGTCTGAACAATGCTTACATGACACACTGTAATTTCCTCCTGGATGTACTGGACATAATCACACAAACATCAGCATATGAAGTAGTATCCTCTTGAGTGGTGGAATCAGGGCCAGATAACTCCTCTTGGTAACCAAGGACAGAGGGTGCCCTGGAGGAGGAAAATGCACATTTTGGGTTCCATGTTATGGGATCCAAGCCCAGAATGAAATAGCAACATTTTAAAACTTATCCTATCTTACACAATGCATTTCTTCTTTTTCTTCGATCTTGGTGTGGAAACATCCTAGAAAAAAGTTTCCCGCTTCAAAAAACACCAATCACCCAAACACATCCCATACATCACCAAATCACCACTGTGATCATTGTTCACACACCACTAAAATCCTGTGCGACACGACCCCAGCGACCTGATCACCTGACATATCCAGCACCCTCATTCTCAATTCTATCGCTATGGTGTTCGGGCGTTATACTCAAACAGAGAAGCAGCTCGTGTTAGAGGAACTTGTGCTTAGACGTCGGTTGAGTCCGGTTCCAGCATCTTCAACCTGTGCTGCTTCCAATCCTCATGAGATGAGGGAAGTGACTTCCACCTTGACGCTGCATAGTATTTCTGGCGTTCTGATTGGTCTTTGCCTCCTACTCCTTTCGGAATCTCAGGTCCAAGGTCATTGCAGCCACACAGCGCAGATGAATAAGCCCAGCGGACTACAAGTCTCAAGTCAAATACTGCAATAATTTTGGATATCCCAGGGTGTATATACTTGTCTGTCGTCAATAGAAGCCACCATCCGGTGCGGCCATTTGTTAAATGGTGTCGCAATCTTCTACCTGTTCACCTCTGTGTTTTGCACATGTGATGTCTCAGTAGTTGATTGAAGACCTGTGTGAAAAACAGGTATCATCATGCGTTTCCTCTTCTCATTCTTACCTTATTCAATCTCTATGTGAGTTTGATTGGTTGCCGAAGTGAAAAAAGAGATGCCCAGCTGGTCCGCCTTCCATCCTTGAGCGTATGTGTGAGGTCTGTCTTGTAGAATCTGCTCGCCGTCAACCATGATCACAGTGGTGATTTGGTGATGTATGGGATGTGTTGGGGTGATTGGTGTTTTTTGAAGCTGGAAACTTTGTTCAAGGATGTTTCCACACCAAGATCGAAGAATAATAAGAAATGTATAGTGTGAGATAGGATCAGTTTATAAATGTACAATACAGTCGGATCCACAAAATAAACCTGGAGATTCAGAGATTGAAAAGGGTATTATCTGTCTCAATATCAAGGAAGGGGCAAACTTTACAAATTGCTGTGTGGATGAACTGAAGCTTTTGGCTCGAGGTGGCAGCCCGTGTTAACATCACAGCTATCAATAGAAACTGTCTATGTTGTTGTTGACATCTTTGATTCCAGCGGTGGCATGAGTAGGACAAGGTAGCCAGGTCTGGGTTTTAAACAACTCACAAATTTGCATCATATATGCACTAATGTATAGAATAGATGCCGACAAAAAATAAATACATTGTACCAAGTTCTTGACAAGAAATATGAAGGCCCTGTAATTGAAATAATTACATCTTACAGTACACTACGTTACCACATTTCATTACTTTACAGTACTCTCATATTTTCTGAGGACCCTTGTAATTAATTATCAGGGGTCCAGGGAGCCCCTGTATTGTATGTCAAGGTAAACCATGCAAATGTCAGCTGGGAAATATTGATATATTTGTTTTTAAAATTCCGTGGTTATTAATTATCTGCATATGTTTGTGTCTACAGCAACATCTTCATTTGGCAAACCTACAATGCACTGTTCATCATCCGAAGCTTCTGCAAGTACTTTGTGGAGCATTTGAGTGAAGAACTTGTGTTACAACAGTTTGACTGCAAGCCCCCCGGGGAGAACGGTGAGTTCAGTGAACACCTTGCTCCCATGTAACATACAACAGTTTGACTGCAAGCCCCCGGGGAGAACGGTGAGTTCAGGGTACACCTTGCTCCCATGTAACATACAACAGTTTGACTGCAAGCCCCCCGGGGAGAACAGTGAGTTCAGGGTACACCTTGCTCCCATGTAACATACAACAGTTTGACTGCAAGCCCCCCGGGGAGAACGATGAGTTCAGGGTACACCTTGCTCCCATGTAACATACAACAGTTTGACTGCAAGCCCCCCGGGGAGAATGGTGAGTTCAGGGTACACCTTCCTCCCATGTAACATACAACAGTTTGACTGCAAGCCCCCCGGGGAGAATGGTGAGTTCAGGGTACACCTTGCTCCCATGTAACATACAACAGTTTGACTGCAAGCCCCCCGGGGAGAACGGTGAGTTCAGGGTACACCTTGCTCCCATGTAACATACAACAGTTTGACTGCAAGCCCCCGGGGAGAACAGTGAGTTCAGGGTACACCTTGCTCCCATGTAACATACAACAGTTTGACTGCAAGCCCCCCGGGGAGAATGGTGAGTTCAGGGTACACCTTGCTCCCATGTAACATACAACAGTTTGACTGCAAGCCCTCGGGGAGAATGGTGAGTTCAGTGTACACCTTGCTCCCATGTAACATACAACAGTTTGACTGCAAGCCCCCCGGGGAGAACGGTGAGTTCAGGGTACACCTTGCTCCCATGTAACATACAACAGTTTGACTGCAAGCCCCCCGGGGAGAATGGTGAGTTCAGGGTACACCTTGCTCCCATGTAACATACAACAGTTTGACTGCAAGCCCCCGGGGAGAACAGTGAGTTCAGTGTACACCTTGCTCCCATGTAACATACAACAGTTTGACTGCAAGCCCCCGGGGAGAACAGTGAGTTCAGGGTACACCTTGCTCCCATGTAACATACAACAGTTTGACTGCAAGCCCCCGGGGAGAACAGTGAGTTCAGTGTACACCTTGCTCCCATGTAACATACAACAGTTTGACTGCAAGCCCCCCGGGGAGAACAGTGAGTTCAGTGTACACCTTGCTCCCATGTAACATACAACAGTTTGACTGCAAGCCCCCCGGGGAGAACGGTGAGTTCAGGGTACACCTTGCTCCCATGTAACATACAACAGTTTGACTGCAAGCCCCCCGGGGAGAACGGTGAGTTCAGGGTACACCTTGCTCCCATGTAACATACAACAGTTTGACTGCAAGCCCCCCGGGGAGAACGGTGAGTTCAGGGTACACCTTGCTCCCATGTAACATACAACAGTTTGACTGCAAGCCCCCCGGGGAGAACGGTGAGTTCAGGGTACACCTTGCTCCCATGTAACATACAACAGTTTGACTGCAAGCCCCCCGGGGAGAACGATGAGTTCAGGGTACACCTTGCTCCCATGTAACATACAACAGTTTGACTGCAAGCCCCCCGGGGAGAACGATGAGTTCAGGGTACACCTTGCTCCCATGTAACATACAACAGTTTGACTGCAAGCCCCCCGGGGAGAACGGTGAGTTCAGGGTACACCTTGCTCCCATGTAACATACAACAGTTTGACTGCAAGCCCCCCGGGGAGAACGATGAGTTCAGGGTACACCTTGCTCCCATGTAACATACAACAGTTTGACTGCAAGCCCCCGGGGAGAATGGTGAGTTCAGGGTACACCTTGCTCCCATGTAACATACAACAGTTTGACTGCAAGCCTCTCCGGGGAGAATGGTGAGTTCAGGGTACACCTTGCTCCCATGTAACATACAACAGTTTGACTGCAAGCCCTCGGGGAGAACGGTGAGTTCAGTGAACACCTTGCTCCCATGTAACATACAACAGTTTGACTGCAAGCCCCCCGGGGAGAATGGTGAGTTCAGGGTACACCTTCCTCCCATGTAACATACAACAGTTTGACTGCAAGCCCCCCGGGGAGAATGGTGAGTTCAGGGTACACCTTGCTCCCATGTAACATACAACAGTTTGACTGCAAGCCTCTCCGGGGAGAATGGTGAGTTCAGGGTACACTTTGCTCCCATGTAACATACAACAGTTTGACTGCAAGCCCTCGGGGAGAACGATGAGTTCAGGGTACACCTTGCTCCCATGTAACATACAACAGTTTGACTGCAAGCCCTCGGGGAGAACGGTGAGTTCAGGGTACACCTTGCTCCCATGTAACATACAACAGTTTGACTGCAAGCCCCCCGGGGAGAACGATGAGTTCAGGGTACACCTTGCTCCCATGTAACATACAACAGTTTGACTGCAAGCCCCCCGGGGAGAACGGTGAGTTCAGGGTACACCTTGCTCCCATGTAACATACAACAGTTTGACTGCAAGCCCCCCGGGGAGAACGGTGAGTTCAGTGAACACCTTGCTCCCATGTAACATACAACAGTTTGACTGCAAGCCCCCCGGGGAGAATGGTGAGTTCAGGGTACACCTTGCTCCCATGTAACATACAACAGTTTGACTGCAAGCCCCCCGGGGAGAATGGTGAGTTCAGGGTACACCTTGCTCCCATGTAACATACAACAGTTTGACTGCAAGCCTCTCCGGGGAGAATGGTGAGTTCAGGGTACACTTTGCTCCCATGTAACATACAACAGTTTGACTGCAAGCCCCCCGGGGAGAATGGTGAGTTCAGGGTACACCTTGCTCCCATGTAACATACAACAGTTTGACTGCAAGCCCTCGGGGAGAACGGTGAGTTCAGGGTACACTTTGCTCCCATGTAACATACAACAGTTTGACTGCAAGCCCCCCGGGGAGAACGGTGAGTTCAGGGTACACCTTGCTCCCATGTAACATACAACAGTTTGACTGCAAGCCCCCGGGGAGAACGGTGAGTTCAGGGTACACCTTGCTCCCATGTAACATACAACAGTTTGACTGCAAGCCCCCCGGGGAGAACGGTGAGTTCAGGGTACACCTTGCTCCCATGTAACATACAACAGTTTGACTGCAAGCCCCCCGGGGAGAACGGTGAGTTCAGGGTACACCTTGCTCCCATGTAACATACAACAGTTTGACTGCAAGCCCCCCGGGGAGAACGGTGAGTTCAGGGTACACCTTGCTCCCATGTAACATACAACAGTTTGTCCTGTGGAAACTAGTGATCTTTAACAATGTTTAATAACAGTTGATTGCCTTGATTTACAATAAAATGTCAGCTGTATTGAAGTGTTTGAAGTCTAGCTGTATGAAAGGGTAAAAGTTAACTTTGCTATTTATTTGTCTATAAAACCCTTACAGAAGTTACAATGCCTTCAATATCCACACCTACCCCAACATTAATCTTCTGTTTCTTTGCAGGTGTACTCTTTTCATTTTCAAAATGGGTAATGATTGAAATCTTGGTTTTGAGAAAATGCGAGATGCAGATCTATTGAAATAACTGCCCCAATAAATATGCAGACATGCGATACGGAAGTCAGGAGATGGTCCTGCTTGATTTATAGTTTTGTATCAACAATTTTGGAGGATGACAAAATAAACTTGTTTCCATCCTGTAGTTGACAGCAACCTTGAAGGAGACATCGATGAAGTGGATCCAACAATTGGGGAACTGGCTGAGAAACTGATGTCATCTCTGGTGGAGCTGTTGGTGGACGTCCCTGTCTTGTAAGTATATCACTGTTGGTGGACGTCCCTGTCTTGTAAGTATATCACTGTTGGTGGACGTCCCTGTCTTGTAAGTATATCACTGTTGGTGGACGTCCCTTTCTTGTGAGTACATCACTGTTGGTGGACGTCCCTGTCTTGTAAGTACATCACTGTTGGTGGACGTCCCTGTCTTGTTAGTACATCACTGTTGGTGGACGTCCCTGTCTTGTAAGTACATCACTGTTGGTGGAAGTCCCTGTCTTGTAAGTATATCACAGTTGGTGGACGTCCCTGTCTTGTAAGTATATCACTGTTGGTGGACGTCCCTGTCTTGTAAGTACATCACTGTTGGTGGACATCCCTGTCTTGTGAGTACATCACTGTTGGTGGACGTCCCTGTCTTGTAAGTATATCACTGTTGGTGGACGTCCACTGTCTTGTAAGTACATCACTGTTGGTGGACGTCCATGTCTTGTAAGTACATCACTGTTGGTGGACATCCCTGTCTTGTGAGTACATCACTGTTGGTGGACATCCCTGTCTTGTAAGTACATCACTGTTGGTGGACGTCCCTGTCTTGTAAGTACATCACTGTTGGTAGACGTCCCTGTCTTGTAAGTACATCACTGTTGGTGGACGTCCCTGTCTTGTGAGTACAGCACTGTTGGTGGACATCCCTGTCTTGTAAGTACATCACTGTTGGTGGACATCCCTGTCTTGTAAGTACATCACTGTTGGTGGACGTCCATGTCTTGTAAGTACATCACTGTTGGTGGACGTCCCCGTCTTGTAAGTATATCACTGTTGGTGGACATCCCTGTCTTGTAAGTACATCACTGTTGGTGGATGTCCTTGTCTTGTAAGTACATCACTGTTGGTGGACATCCCTGTCTTGTAAGTACATCACTGTTGGTGGACGTCCATGTCTTGTAAGTATATCACTGTTGGTGGACATCCCTGTCTTGTGAGTACATCACTGTTGGTGGACGTCCCTGTCTTGTGAGTACATCACTGTTGGTGGACGTCCATGTCTTGTAAGTATATCACTGTTGGTTGACGCCCCTGTCTTGTAATACATCACTGTTGGTGGACGTCCATGTCTTGTAAGTACATCACTGTTGGTGGACGCCCCTGTCTTGTAAGTATATCACTGTTGGTGGACATCCATGTCTTGTGAGTACATCACTGTTGGTGGACATCCCTGTCTTGTGAGTACATCACTGTTGATGGACATCCCTGTCTTGTGAGTACATCACTGTTGGTGGAAGTCCCTGTCTTGTAAGTATATCACAGTTGGTGGACGTCCCTGTCTTGTAAGTATATCACTGTTGGTGGACGTCCCTGTCTTGTAAGTACATCACTGTTGGTGGACATCCCTGTCTTGTAAGTATATCACAGTTGGTGGACGTCCCTGTCTTGTAAGTATATCACTGTTGGTGGACGTCCCTGTCTTGTAAGTATATCACTGTTGGTGGACGTCCCTGTCTTGTAAGTATATCACTGTTGGTGGACATCCCTGTCTTGTGAGTACATCACTGTTGGTGGACGCCCCTGTCTTGTAAGTATATCACTGTTGGTGGACGTCCATGTCTTGTAAGTACATCACTGTTGGTGGACATCCCTGTCTTGTGAGTACATCACTGTTGGTGGACATCCCTGTCTTGTAAGTACATCACTGTTGGTGGACGTCCCTGTCTTGTAAGTACATCACTGTTGGTAGACGTCCCTGTCTTGTAAGTACATCACTGTTGGTGGACGTCCCTGTCTTGTGAGTACAGCACTGTTGGTGGACATCCCTGTCTTGTAAGTACATCACTGTTGGTGGACATCCCTGTCTTGTAAGTACATCACTGTTGGTGGACATCCCTGTCTTGTAAGTACATCACTGTTGGTGGACGTCCCTGTCTTGTGAGTACAGCACTGTTGGTGGACATCCCTGTCTTGTAAGTACATCACTGTTGGTGGACATCCCTGTCTTGTAAGTACATCACTGTTGGTGGACGTCCCTGTCTTGTAAGTACATCACTGTTGGTGGACGTCCATGTCTTGTAAGTATATCACTGTTGGTGGACGTCCACTGTCTTGTAAGTACATCACTGTTGGTGGACGTCCATGTCTTGTAAGTACATCACTGTTGGTGGACATCCCTGTCTTGTGAGTACATCACTGTTGGTGGACATCCCTGTCTTGTAAGTACATCACTGTTGGTGGACGTCCCTGTCTTGTAAGTACATCACTGTTGGTAGACGTCCCTGTCTTGTAAGTACATCACTGTTGGTGGACGTCCCTGTCTTGTGAGTACAGCACTGTTGGTGGACATCCCTGTCTTGTAAGTACATCACTGTTGGTGGACATCCCTGTCTTGTAAGTACATCACTGTTGGTGGACGTCCATGTCTTGTAAGTACATCACTGTTGGTGGACGTCCCCGTCTTGTAAGTATATCACTGTTGGTGGACATCCCTGTCTTGTAAGTACATCACTGTTGGTGGATGTCCTTGTCTTGTAAGTACATCACTGTTGGTGGACATCCCTGTCTTGTAAGTACATCACTGTTGGTGGACGTCCATGTCTTGTAAGTATATCACTGTTGGTGGACATCCCTGTCTTGTGAGTACATCACTGTTGGTGGACGTCCCTGTCTTGTGAGTACATCACTGTTGGTGGACGTCCATGTCTTGTAAGTATATCACTGTTGGTTGACGCCCCTGTCTTGTAATACATCACTGTTGGTGGACGTCCATGTCTTGTAAGTACATCACTGTTGGTGGACGCCCCTGTCTTGTAAGTATATCACTGTTGGTGGACATCCATGTCTTGTGAGTACATCACTGTTGGTGGACATCCCTGTCTTGTGAGTACATCACTGTTGATGGACATCCCTGTCTTGTGAGTACATCACTGTTGGTGGACGTCCCCGTCTTGTAAGTATATCACTGTTGGTGGACATCCCTGTCTTGTAAGTACATCACTGTTGGTGGATGTCCTTGTCTTGTAAGTACATCACTGTTGGTGGACATCCCTGTCTTGTAAGTACAGCACTGTTGGTGGACATCCATGTCTTGTGAGTACATCACTGTTGGTGGACATCCCTGTCTTGTGAGTACATCACTGTTGATGGACGTCCCCGTCTTGTAAGTATATCACTGTTGGTGGACATCCCTGTCTTGTAAGTACATCACTGTTGGTGGATGTCCTCGTCTTGTAAGTACATCACTGTTGGTGGACATCCCTGTCTTGTAAGTACATCACTGTTGGTGGACGTCCATGTCTTGTAAGTACATCACTGTTGGTGGACATCCCTGTCTTGTGAGTACATCACTGTTGGTGGACGTCCCTGTCTTGTGAGTACATCACTGTTGGTGGACGTCCATGTCTTGTAAGTATATCACTGTTGGTGGACGCCCCTGTCTTGTAATACATCACTGTTGGTGGACGTCCATGTCTTGTAAGTATATCACTGTTGGTGGACATCCATGTCTTGTGAGTACATCACTGTTGGTGGACATCCCTGTCTTGTGAGTACATCACTGTTGATGGACATCCCTGTCTTGTGAGCACATCACTGTTGGTCGATGTCCCTGTCTTGTAAGTACATCACTGTTGGTGGACATCCCTGTCTTGTAAGTTCATCATGGTCCCTGGGCGTCCCTGTCTTGTTAATACATCACTGTTGATGTGTAAGATAATTGATCATTGTCCACAAAATGACAAAATGAATTGTCTGGTCCCGATGGATTGTTTACAGACTGCCATGATGTGTCTTATATTGCTGACAGTAACTGTAGTGTAAACCGTTGTTTGTCATACACATGATAGGAATGTTAACTTTCCAGACCTATGTGTTACAATTGTATGTTTCAGGAACTTCACATACGCGTTGCACCTTGAGACACTGAACACGCTCCTGACACTGCTGTCAATACAGATGTTCCATGCCCAGCCGGCCAGCAAGTTCACTCTGTACAGGTTCATCATGCAGGGCAGATGGTGAGTTACCTCATCGTGGGTGTTACTCCCAGATTCCTCGGTATTCATCCTTGGTCTCCACACATCATGTAGGGCAGGTGGTGAGTTACCTCATCCTGGGTGTTACTCCCAGATTCCTCGGTATTCATTCTTGGTCTCCACACATCATGTAGGGCAGGTGGTGAGTTACCTCATCCTGGGTGTTACTCCCAGATTCCTCGGTATTCATCCTTGGTCTCCACACATCATGTAGGGCAGGTGGTGAGTTACCTCATCCTGGGTGTCCCTCCCAGATTCCTCGGTATTCATCCTTGGTCTCCACACATCATGTAGGGCAGGTGGTGAGTTACCTCATCGTGGGTGTTACTCCCAGATTCCTCGGTATTCATTCTTGGTCTCCACACATCATGTAGGGCAGGTGGTGAGTTACCTCATCCTGGGTGTCCCTCCCAGATTCCTCGGTATTCATCCTTGGTCTCCACACATCATGTAGGGCAGGTGGTGAGTTACCTCATCCTGAGTGTTACTCCCAGATTCCTCGGTATTCATCCTTGGTCTCCACACATCATGTAGGGCAGGTGGTGAGTTACCTCATCCTGAGTGTTACTCCCAGATTCCTCGGTATTCACTCTTGGTCTCCACACATCATGTAGGGCAGGTGGTGAGTTACCTCATCCTGGGTGTCCCTCCCAGATTCCTCGGTATTCATCCTTGGTCTCCACACATCATGTAGGGCAGGTGGTGAGTTACCTCATCCTGGGTGTTACTCCCAGATTCCCCGGTATTCATCCTTGGTCTCCACACATCATGTAGGGCAGGTGGTGAGTTACCTCATCCTGGGTGTTACTCCCAGATTCCTCGGTATTCATCCTTGGTCTCCACACATCATGCAGGGCAGGTGGTGAGTTACCTCATCGTGGGTGTTACTCCTAGATCCTTGGTCTTCACTTGGTAAATTACCTGATTCCTGCAGACCTCCCTCCCATCAGAACTGAAAACTGCCAAATCTTACGCACTATCCCCCAAATAATGGAGTTACTTGTTGTGTTTCAGTGCGATCCATGCGCCTGTGGTGATCAAGGCTCTGCTGTGGAACTACATCAACCAGGAGAAGTGTCCGTCCGAACTCTACAAGAGTAGCGCCGATGGATCCAATACCTTCTACAACGTCACTGCTGCAGTCGCTTGTGAGTAATGACATAGACAACTTGTACCATTCATGGTGAACAACTACATTCAACTTCTTGAATGACTGTACACTAAGGATATGTTTTTGAAATGGAAAATATGTAAGAATAAATCTGTGAACAATAAATGTGTCAAGAATTCCACTTTAGCATTTAGGAAGGTTTGAGCATATGTGGCCCAAAATGGACAATTTAACCCGAGTTCTCCAACACCTACTAGACACCTCCCTCATAGCTCCCTTATCAAGTCCATGGTAACTCTCTCCCTGCCAGTAAATGTTACATCATCTATTGTGTTACTAGGACGCAATTGTGTCCGGTCTCCTGACAACAGTGTTTGTGTTCCAGCCAGTCTGTGGTCCGTGGTGACGCTCGGCATGGGAAGCAGCCCAAAGAAAAAGGAGGAGGAGTTCTCAGAGACGTTGTTAGCCAATCAGAGCCTTTTGTTCCTACTGGTGCTAGCCAATCACTGCACCAGTGACTCCGGCTTGAACAACCCCTACAGAGAGGCATTGTTTGCCTTCACAGACTCACAGGGTACGTGAATGAAATGGTGAAATGGATACTTCAGTAATTATGTTGATCAAGTTTTTTTTTTGGTCAATATTTATAAAAAATATTATGATTTATTTGTTTGTTTCCCTCATTCTGCCGACCAGACTGGTTGAGCTGCCATAAGGCATATGACGTCATGTCATTTATTTTTCTGTTATTTGTTACATTTGACCAGTTACTAAATGGCATTGTGTGTTCTTACAAACGTAGTGGTGACATTTCTAGTGTGGTATTATGGACGTTATGTTTCCTACTTGGGATGTTGTATGGCTTGTGTTGACCTGTCCTATCCCTGAGTCCTGTGTTGGACTCCCCCACATGAAGTCCAGCTCTACTGCTGTATTCGTGGAACGGCCTACCACCTGTTTGAGTACTCTTCCAGAAGAGTGTAGTTAGTGCTGTCTACTTGCAGATACCTCAGCCATGAACCCTGTGATAGCCGGCCCCACATTCAAGATGGACTTGAGTCGTCTGTACTCCACGCTGTGCTCCACCCTGAGAGACGACCAGACCACACTGTTGCTGTACCTTCTCATACACCAGAATACATCCATGAAGGCGTTCATCCTGTCCCGAACCAACATAGACCAGCTGGTCAGTACCATACGGGATACGCCACAACACCCACTTCATGCATGCAATACATTATCTAACGTATGAACATGCAGATCTGTCATGTTCCCAATGGGTACAAGTGATGCTATTGTGTCATTTTACAGGTGCTGTCCCTGTTATGTTATGTTATATTACAGGTGATGACACTGTTATGTTACAGGTGATGACACTGTTGTCATGTTACAGGTGATGACACTGTTGTCATGTTACAGGTGATGACACTGTTATGTTACAGGTGATGACACTGTTGTTATGTTGCACGTGATGACACTGTTATGTTACAGGTGATGACACTGTTATGTTACAGGTGATGACACTGTTGTTATGTTGCACACGATGACACTGTTGTTATGTTACAGGTGATGACACTTGTCATGTTACAGGTGATGACACTGTTGTCATGTTACAGGTGATGACTGTTGTCATGTTACAGGTGATGACACTGTTATGTTACAGGTGATGACACTGTTGTGATATTACAGGTGATGACACTGTTATGTTTCAGGTGATGACACTGTTGTGATGATACAGGTGATGACACTGTTATGTTACAGGTGATGACACTGTTGTCATGTTTCAGGTGATGACTGTTGTGATGTTACAGGTGATGACACTGCTATGTTGCAGGTGATGACACTGTTGTTATGTTACAGGTGATGACACTGTTATGTTACAGGTGATGCCTCTACTTCACATCCTGTACCAGGCCCAGGAGCGCAACTCCCACCACATCTACATGGCTCTCATTATACTGCTTGTACTCAGTGAAGACGAAGTTTTCAACAAAGCTGTTCATGAAATTGTGAGTTACCTGCTTGGCTTACAGCAGATTTATTTAAGGTTTCTCCAGAGTTCCTACGGAATTTGAATAAAAAACAAAACTATGAATTCGGGTGAAAAACAATCAGATTTTTAGAATATGATATAATTCTTAAAGTGCAAGTATCATGAAATAATTGTTTTCCTGACAATTTCACCTGTCATTTTTTATCATCTCTTTAATGTTAATTTCGTTTATCATGTTCATCAAATTTAATTTTAATCAAGCATTTGTGATTAAGTATAAAATCTGTAAATTGTGATATATGTTGAGTTAACTTGCCACGAAATGGGTGCAACCGGCTATGACTGCAAAAGGAGGGCAGGCTTGTCCTCCAACAGAGACCATATATGTACAGAAAGTCTCAGCTTCCTCTGTATTTGTGTTTCTGTCTTGGACTTGATAGACAGGACTAAAGTGCATATCAACCTTATTTCACGCCTATGTTTTGAATACAATATTTGCCTTAACGAAGTTACGATTCTACGAAAACTCAAATGTAGGATGGAATTTGGTGCATGTCGTACTTAGGCATTAAAGTAGTAAGGTTTTGAGCAAATTTCCTTGGAAGGTCAAGGTCACCGAAATGGTCAGCCGTGACTACTTCTTAGTGTACTGAACCAACCCCCAGCGTTGATACAGCAAATTTGTGAGAGGCTATAGGCACACTGCTATATTTTCAGAATCTGAAGAATATCCTGTGGTTCAAGGAACGGCCGCTGACCGAGATCTCACTAGGAGGGCTTCTCATCCTGGTTGTCATACGGACAGTCCAGTTCAACATGACACGCATGAGGGTGAGTATGTGAACACCTCTCACCTACTACCTGGCTGCCTTAGGGTGTTTCCAGACCTGCACAGTAATCACTGGTGGAGATTCCAGTCAATCATGCAAAATAACATACTGGAGAATAAGCTGGCACATGGGAGATAATCAGGTCATGCAGGTTTCTATTGCCTCCCTTTGACTGCTAGACACAGAACCGTACTATTTTCCAGCAGACAGTGTTAATACACTTTTGAATTTTTATACACCTGCTAACAGTGTCATGAAGAGCTTTCTGTCACAAGCACTGTTTGACCAAATTGGAAGTCAAAATTTAAGCGCTGCAACTGATTGGTTTATTTTAGTGAATATCTATTGAAGTTTTGCGGAGGATATTATCACATAGAAACGGGTCCGATCTGTCACATTCCGTTTCTAGAGCATATCTCATAAACAATTCAATATTTCGTGATGAAACTTTGAAGCACATCAGATCTGATACAACCCTGGTTGGAGCCTGGTTTCAAACAGGTCCTCAGCAACCTGTGCTGGTTTTGAGAGGGGACTCAATGGATCAGGCAGTCCAACTTAATTGGGGTGTGACGTCGTATCCTGACAGAGTGGGACGTTGATCATAAGGGAACCAAACAAACATACCTCATGTTTAATTGTCTTGCTATTTTGTTATATAACTGTTTTTAGAGTGTTGAGTGTTGTTATGTAACATCTCTGTCAAAACCAAAGCTCTGTCTCCTGAGTAGTACCATGGACACTTCCCACTTGGAAGGTAGAGAGGACATTGAAGAACAGAGGGAATCCCTGGATTTAGTACTCAATCTTTATGGCAATTGTACTCACATGTTTTAGTATTGCCATTTTTGGTCTAATCACTGATAATGAGATATATGATGTACCTTTTGGAGATTCTATGCACATATTTAAGAAGTCAAAATGAAAAGATAACTTGGTTGTATTTGTTAGTGAAAACTGTAAGTTTAGGGCCGAGTGGTAGCTGTGGTTAAAGCTGCACCGTTGATGTCTACCTGCTCCATGTTGTGTGTCTGTCTGTCTCTCCAGGACAAGTACCTGCACACTAATTGCCTGGCAGCCCTGGCCAACATGTCCTCCCAGTTTGCCAACCTGCACCAGTTTGTCGCACAGAAGATTGTCAGGTATGTTCTCTTAATATGCTTCTGTGAGGATTCTGGGGGGATTCTGGGTGAGCATAGATCCCCAGCAATCTGTTTGGTTGTCATGTGAGACAACTGAATGGAACGTGTGGTTATGCTCAGTTTATCATATACTTCCGAAGTTGAGAAAAGTGATACTTTTATTACAGTGAACATAATGCTTGATATTTCACTGCAGTGAACGTAACTTTGACGGAACTATTCTTATACAAGAGTTACCTCCCCTCAAATTGCCTCCCTTCTGTTGTGTCTATCCCGTACACATGTTGATGTCCTTTTTACATTAGTTCCGCATTGACAAGGCAAAATAATGACAGATGGTCATTTATGAAGTTAAAATCGCTTCTTGATTTTTTTTATTCATTCCGAAATGTTTCTATAACAACTGTTAATTTCTCATTTGACCCATCAATCGAGACTGTTAGTTTTGCAGAGCACCATTTTTGTTACTTGATCATCGTGTATTCCTTCGGTTCCCACAGCATCTCGTAGCTTTCAAGAGTATTATTTTTTAGTTGATTTTGTACATAATCCTATCCAAATGAATTTCCATGACCCTAAATATTTTTTTAGACTTTTGCAAACTCAGAAATACTTTTGAAGGGGTGGTGAAATGTTCATTTGTGTTAGTAAGTGAGAATTTACAGGTTTTACATTTGTAATGAAAAAAAAATAATTCTGGTAGAAAGCGACACAAAAAGTATATAATAAATAGGATATTCCAAATGTCGAGAGAAACATCTTCCATGACTTGGATTGTACCATGACTGCATGGGACTTTGCTCACAGGATTATCTGGTCCAGACTGATTATTTACAGGCTGCCATCATATGGTGGGTATATTGCTGAATGTGGCATATCAACAACACGACTTTTTAATGTCAATCACTGGATTGTCTAGTCCAAACTCTATTATTTACAGACCACCGTCATATAGCTGGAATATTGCTGAGTGCGGCGTAAAAATACAAACCAACCAACCAACCAATCCCCCCAGCATATAATGCCTCCGTAATCATTTCGTTTCTTGAGCACAACTCGAAAGCCATTGTGATCGGGTGTCATGAAGTGTGTTGTGTTGCAGCCTGTTTGCCCAGCTGTGTAAGAAGCACAGTCGCCTGGTGGAGCAGATCAGACAGGTGGGGGCTGGGGAGGTCGAGCAGGGTGACGATGAAGACTCAGAACAGGTCTTTGTGAGTACTTCAACCTCTAGGCATGACACCTGTAAACACAAGCTCATGCTGCCATATGGGTAGGGTAATACCATAGCTAGTCATGCAGGTTGTTGCTTTTCAGAAATACTTTGTAAGAAATTTGAATTTATAATCTTGTGATTGTTAACTTAACCATAATTTGACTCAGTTGCGACATTATTGTCAATTGGTATTCACATTGAAATTGATTTTTATCAATGTTTATTCAGCTAACATTATGTTAATGTGCTATTCACTCAAACATTTTGATTTTGATCTGCTGCTTGATGTGTTGATACTTATCAAATTATTCCAATATCATGCAGCCAAGACTGTTGGACATTGTTTTATTTGAGCAGGACTCGATTGACCATTACTTTTAGACTTGTTTATCTTGACCTATTGACTTGACCATTACTGACCTGGTGACCTTGACCCATACTAACCTGGTGACCTATACTGACCTTGTGACTTCTATGTTGCAGATGCAGGACATGACAGCCCTGCAGGAAGTAATCCGGATGGTGTTGGAGATCCTCAACTCCTGCCTCACAACCTCACTCCACCACAACCCCAACCTCATCTACACCCTCCTCTACAACCGCAACCTGTTCGACCAGTTCCACACCCACCCAATCTTCCAGGACATCATCCAGAACATTGACACAGTCAGTACAGTGTATTCATACATGAAATTCATCAGGAACATTGACACAGTCAGTACAGTGTATTTAACTGAAGGCTGAAGTGTGACCTGAAACAGCCGAAAGGCTGCCTACTGTATACAGACTCCTGTGGTCTAGCTGTAGGCTGCCTACTGTATACAGACTGATATAGCTGTAATTGCTGCCTACTGTATACAGACTGTGATCTAGCTGTAATGGCTGCCTACTGTGTACAGACTGTGGTCTAGCTATAGGCTGCCTACTGTATACAGACTGTGTGATCTAGCTGTAATGGCTGCCTGCTGTATACAGACTGTGTGATCAAGCTGTAGACTGCCTACTGTATACAGACTGTGTGATCTAGCTGTAAGCTGCCTACTGTATACAGACTGTGTGATCTAGCTGTAAGCTGCCTACTGTATACAGACTGTGTGATCTAGCTGTAGACTGCCTACTGTATACAGACTGTGATCTAGCTGTAGACTGCCTACTGTATACAGACTGTGTGATGCAGCTGTAAGCTGCCTATTGTATACACACTGTGATCTAGCTGTAGACTGCCTACTGTATACAGACTGTGTGATCTAGCTGTAGACTGCCTACTGTATACATACTGTGTGATCTAGCTGTAAGCTGCCTATTGTATACAGACTTTGTGATCTACCTGTAGGCTGCCTACTGTATACAGACTGTGATCTAGCTGTAGACTGCCTACTGTATACAGACTGTGTGATCTAGCTGTAAGCTGCCTATTGTATACAGACTTTGTGGTCTAGCTATAGGCTGCCTACTGTATACAGACTGTGATCTAGCTGTAATGGCTTCCTATTGTATACAGACTGTGTGATCTAGCTATAGGCTGCCTTCTGTATACAGACTGTGATCTAGCTGTAGGCGGCCTACTGTATTCAGACTGTGTGATCTAGCTGTAGGCGGCCTACTGTATACACACTGTGTGATCTAGCTAAAGGCTGCCTACTGTATACAGACTGTGTGATCTAGCTGTAGACTGCCTACTGTATTCAGACTGTGTGATCTAGCTGTAAGCTGCCTATTGTATACAGACTTTGTGATCTACCTGTAGGCTGCCTACTGTATACAGACTGTGTGATCTAGCTGTAAGCTGCCTATTGTATACAGACTTTGTGATCTACCTGTAGGCTGCCTATTGTATACAGACTGTTATCTAGCAGTAGACTGCCTACTGTATACAGACTGTGTGATCTAGCTGTAGACTGCCTACTGTATACATACTGTGTGATCTACCTGTAGGCTGCCTATTGTATACAGACTTTGTGATCTACCTGTAGGCTGCCTATTGTATACAGACTGTGATCTATCTGTAGACTGCCTACTGTATACAGACTGTGTGGTCTAGCTATAGGCTGCCTGCTGTATACAGACTGTGATCTAGCTGTAGGCCGCCTACTGTATTCAGACTGTGTGATCTAGCTGTAGGCGGCCTATTGTATACAGACTGTGGTCTAGCTATAGGCTGCCTGCTGTATACAGACTGTGATCTAGCTATAGGCTGCCTACTGTATACAGACTGTGATCTATCTGTAATGGTTGCCTACTGTATACAGACTGTGTGATCTAGCTATAGGCTGCCTACTGTATACAGACTGTGATCTATCTGTAATGGTTGCCTACTGTATACAGACTGTGTGATCTAGCTATAGGCTGCCTGCTGTATACAGACTGTGATCTAGCTATAGGCTGCCTACTGTATACAGACTGTGATCTATCTGTAATGGTTGCCTGCTGTATACAGACTGTGATCTAGCTATAGGCTGCCTACTGTATACAGACTGTGATCTATCTGTAATGGTTGCCTACTGTATACAGACTGTGTGATCTAGCTATAGGCTGCCTACTGTATACAGACTGTGATCTATCTGTAATGGTTGCCTACTGTATACAGACTGTGTGATCTAGCTATAGGCTGCCTACTGTATACAGACTGTGATCTAGCTGTAGGCGGCCTACTGTATTCAGACTGTGTGATCTAGCTGTAGGTTGCCTACTGTATACAGACTGTGTGATCTAGCTAAAGGCTGCCTACTGTATACAGACTGATATAGCTGTAATTGCTGCCTACTGTATACAGACTGTGATCTAGCTGTAATGGCTGCCTACTGTGTACAGACTGTGGTCTAGCTATAGGCTGCCTACTGTATACAGACTGTGTGATCTAGCTGTAATGGCTGCCTGCTGTATACAGACTGTGTGATGTAGCTATAGGCTGCCGACTGTATACAGACTGTGTGATCTAGCTGTAATGGCTGCCTACTGTATACAGACTGTGTGATGTAGCTATAGGCTGCCTGCTGTATACAGACTGTGTGATGTAGCTATAGGCTGCCGACTGTATACAGACTGTGTGATCTAGCTGTAATGGCTGCCTGCTGTATACAGACTGTGTGATGTAGCTATAGGCTGCCGACTGTATACAGACTGTGTGATCTAGCTGTAATGGCTGCCTGCTGTATACAGACTGTGTGATGTAGCTATAGGCTGCCTGCTGTATACAGACTGTGTGATGTAGCTATAGGCTGCCGACTGTATACAGACTGTGTGATCTAGCTGTAATGGCTGCCGACTGTATACAGACTGTGTGATCTAGCTGTAATGGCTGCCGACTGTATACAGACTGTGTGATCTAGCTGTAATGGCTGCCTGCTGTATACAGACTGTGTGATGTAGCTATAGGCTGCCGACTGTATACAGACTGTGTGATCTAGCTGTAATGGCTGCCGACTGTATACAGACTGTGTGATCTAGCTGTAATGGCTGCCTACTGTATACAGACTGTGTGATCTAGCTTTCGGCTGCCTACTTTATACAGACTGTGTGATGTAGCTATAGGCTGCCGACTGTATACAGACTGTGTGATCTAGCTGTAATGGCTGCCTGCTGTATACAGACTGTGTGATCTAGCTGTAATGGCTGCCTGCTGTATACGGACTGTGTGATCTAGCTGTAATGGCTGCCTGCTGTATACAGACTGTGTGATCTAGCTGTAATGGCTGCCTGCTGTATACAGACTGTGTGATCTAGCTGTAATGGCTGCCTACTGTATACAGACTGTGATCTATCTGTAATGGTTGCCTGCTGTATACAGACTGTGATCTAGCTATAGGCTGCCTACTGTATACAGACTGTGATCTATCTGTAATGGTTGCCTACTGTATACAGACTGTGTGATCTAGCTATAGGCTGCCTACTGTATACAGACTGTGATCTATCTGTAATGGTTGCCTACTGTATACAGACTGTGTGATCTAGCTATAGGCTGCCTACTGTATACAGACTGTGATCTAGCTGTAGGCGGCCTACTGTATTCAGACTGTGTGATCTAGCTGTAGGTTGCCTACTGTATACAGACTGTGTGATCTAGCTAAAGGCTGCCTACTGTATACAGACTGATATAGCTGTAATTGCTGCCTACTGTATACAGACTGTGATCTAGCTGTAATGGCTGCCTACTGTGTACAGACTGTGGTCTAGCTATAGGCTGCCTACTGTATACAGACTGTGTGATCTAGCTGTAATGGCTGCCTGCTGTATACAGACTGTGTGATGTAGCTATAGGCTGCCGACTGTATACAGACTGTGTGATCTATCTGTAATGGCTGCCTACTGTATACAGACTGTGTGATGTAGCTATAGGCTGCCTGCTGTATACAGACTGTGTGATGTAGCTATAGGCTGCCGACTGTATACAGACTGTGTGATCTAGCTGTAATGGCTGCCTGCTGTATACAGACTGTGTGATGTAGCTATAGGCTGCCGACTGTATACAGACTGTGTGATCTAGCTGTAATGGCTGCCTGCTGTATACAGACTGTGTGATGTAGCTATAGGCTGCCTGCTGTATACAGACTGTGTGATGTAGCTATAGGCTGCCGACTGTATACAGACTGTGTGATCTAGCTGTAATGGCTGCCGACTGTATACAGACTGTGTGATCTAGCTGTAATGGCTGCCGACTGTATACAGACTGTGTGATCTAGCTGTAATGGCTGCCTGCTGTATACAGACTGTGTGATGTAGCTATAGGCTGCGGACTGTATACAGACTGTGTGATCTAGCTGTAATGGCTGCCGACTGTATACAGACTGTGTGATCTAGCTGTAATGGCTGCCTACTGTATACAGACTGTGTGATCTAGCTTTCGGCTGCCTACTTTATACAGACTGTGTGATGTAGCTATAGGCTGCCGACTGTATACAGACTGTGTGATCTAGCTGTAATGGCTGCCTGCTGTATACAGACTGTGTGATCTATCTGTAATGGCTGCCTGCTGTATACAGACTGTGTGATCTAGCTGTAATGGCTGCCTGCTGTATACAGACTGTGTGATCTAGCTGTAATGGCTGCCTGCTGTATACAGACTGTGTGATCTAGCTGTAATGGCTGCCTGCTGTATACAGACTGTGTGATCTAGCTGTAATGGCTGCCTGCTGTATACAGACTGTGTGATCTAGCTGTAATGGCTGCCTGCTGTATACAGACTGTGTGATCTATCTATAGGCTGCCTACTGTGTACAGACTGTGGTCTAGCTATAGGCTGCCGACTGTATACAGACTGTGTGATGTAGCTATGGGCTGCCTACTGTATACAGACTGTGTGATCTAGCTGTAGGCTGCCTACTGTATACAGACTGTGATCTAGCTAAAGGCTGCCTACTGTATACAGACTGTGTGATCTATCTGTAATGGCTACCTACTGTATACAGACTGTGATCTAGCTATAGGCTGCCTACTGTATACAGACTGTGTGATCTATCTGTAATGGCTACCTACTGTATACAGACTGTGTGATGTAGCTATAGGCGGCCTACTGTATACAGACTGTGTGATGTAGCTGTAATGGCTGCCGACTGTATACAGACTGTGTGATCTAGCTGTAATGGCTACCTACTGTATACAGACTGTGTGATGTAGCTATAGGCGGCCTACTGTATACAGACTGTGTGATCTAGCTGTAATGGCTGCCGACTGTATACAGACTGTGTGATCTAGCTGTAATGGTTGCCTACTGTATACAGACTGTGTGATCTAGCTGTAATGGCTGCCTGCTGTATACAGACTGTGTGATGTAGCTATAGGCGGCCTACTGTATACAGACTGTGTGATGTAGCTGTAATGGCTGCCTACTGTTGCAGGTGTTGTCCTTCTTCTCATCGAGGCTGGAGCAGAACGGGAAGAACCTTTCCCCAGCCGATGTCCTCGAGTCCATCAAGGAGGGGGCACTGCAGTTCCGCCGGGACAGACTGAAGGTAGTGGTGTATAGCTGTTGCAAGACTTCCAACAGTTTTGATTCAACAGTTACAGTTGGAACGTTTTGGGGTCATCATGCCCCATGGACCAAACACTCACTCACTCACTCACTCACTCACTCACTCACTCACTCACTCACTCACTCACTCACTCACTCACTCACTCACTCACTCACTCACTTTCCAACAAAAAATTACACAATTGCTATGCATTAATTTAGCTAGCATGAGTTCGTCAACTTTTTATATGACACTCCTCTATATCATAACCAAATTTGAAAGATATCTTCAGGACCGCCTGTGTGGTCTATTGACTAAACCGACTGCCTGGAGACCGCCTCTGTGGTGTAGTGGATAAACTGTCTGCCTGGAGTTTACCTCTATGGTCTAGTAATTAAACCGTATGCCCGGTGATCGCTTCTATGGTCTATTGGATAAACCATCTGCCCGGAGATAGGCCTCAGTGGTCTATTGGATACACCATCTGCCCTGAGATCGCCTCTGTGGTGTAGTGGATAAACTGTCTATCCGGAGAAAGGTCTCAGTGGTCTAGTGGATAAGCCATCTGCCCGGAGTTCAGCTCTGTGGTCTTGTCGATAAACTGTCTGCCCAGAGACCGCCTCTGTGGTCTAGTGGATAAACCATCTGCCTGGAGAGTGGAAGGTCAGTGGTTCAGTCCCTGGCCGCACCATACTAAAAGATGGTACTTGTTGTTTCCATGACTGGCGGTCTGTATTAAGGTGATGTGTCTGAGTGGAATATCCATGTTCAACTGTGGCTTGGTGTCTAGTACATAATTATTTAAGGTGTGCGAGCGTGCATGGATGTGTCTAGTACATACAGATACATCCATGCACACTTGCACACCTTAAATAAGTATTCGATGCCTGAAGGGCACACTTAGATATATTGTTTTAACAAATATACCTTGTCACCTTGTGCAGTGTATAAACCTCTGATAAATGTTCTTTTGAACTGCTGCATGGAGCAACACGTGGACGTGGGAAGCCATGGGAGCTTGCTTAATGCATTGTATAATTCATGATATAAACCTGCGGATTCCAACTTTGAAATGGACATTAGCAATCCCAGTGAAAGAGAAAGGGCAGTCGTTACGACGGCTAATCCGACTAGAAGATGGCTTAAAAGTATTTCTTCTTTCTGGCACACTTTAGATTAAAATAGAAACATCTAAACAAAATTCCATTCCTGTCCCTATATGTAAAGTGGCATTTCAGAAACTGTAGCATCAATGAAAACAGAGCTGTGGTCTTTATTCTTTCAATGCTTGATGAAGGTTCCAGCGTCTGTACCGAAATGTGGCAGTGATAGACTAGAGATGTTGACATCCATGACTCCACCTTGTGTTCATCCCTCTTCCTGTTATGTCTGCAGAAGTTCCCAGAGCTGAAGTTCAAGTATGTGGAAGAGGATTCTCCGGAGGAGTTCTTTATCCCCTACATCTGGTCCCTTGTCTACCACTCCTCCAACATGTACTTCAACGCCGCACGCATCGTACTCTTCTCCCTGTCTGCCAACGCAGAGTCCTGAGACCAGCAGCACTACAACAGTGAACACAGCCTCCCAGTCTGGTGATGTCAGTGCCACCGCCGCCGCCGCATCCCTTGTGAGAAGTCATACCTGATATGTCTCACTCATTTTGGAATCTTTTAGATTTTGAAATCTCAATATTATTGTGTATTTGGAATATGACATAGGAAGTAAAAATCACATTAGAGGAAATTTGATTTGAAGCATGTAGCTTATATGAAATGAACCACAACTGTAGAATGATGTTGATGGAAGTTATTTCCATCAGATGAATACACTTTTTAAGATTTTCAGCTGGTCTTCTAGTAGAGGTTTCAGTAACTCACAGATGACTGGACGAGTCTGTATCAGACTTGTGGGAAGCGATCAGTCTTTGAAGGATTCTATGAACTCAGCAGTATATTTGACTGAACCTGTGAGAAACCCAACAAGCTACAGGTTCACAATACTTTTATGTTTCACAGCACACAATTTAGGCACAAATTTAGACATAACAAGTCACATGTTGAACACACGTATGTTGAGTATATTTTTGGTTACAATGGACGACCACAAAGTTTTATAACAAATCCAGCTAAAAATCGAAAAGATTTAAAAAAATATATAAATGCCAACGAAAATTATTATGTCAATAATTTTGGTAAAATTGGTATAATTTTGTTTTGTTCCATTCACTTTATGTGTCAACTTCAGCCTGTGGCTGTTTTGTGCAAAATCGCTTTCGTGTGTATTGTTTTCACAAAAGAGGCAATTATGCATATTTCTGCAAAATATGTAAGTATGGTGTCTGCAAATGTTTTGTGATCACAGAAACACAATCCTTCATGGACTGATGAATAGGATTCTGAGTGTTGCATTCTGTGTATGCTGTGCCTTTATGAGAGCTTGTCATCTGAAGAACTAAAGTACTCACGGAAATGAAAAAAACCTGTTTTTCTCAATTTAAAAATCGACACAAAGTGTTACGTAGCTCTAAATACGAAATAACAAAACAACTTGAAAAGTACTAGTCTGGATTTGCTAGTTTGATCTCAGTGAACAATACAAAATGTACTTTACAGGAGGCAATTTGTCGGCACATTCAACATTAAAAAATAAAACAAAGTCTAAATTGACATAGCAGAAACAGACTATAGGCATTATGCATCTGTTCTCACCTGTCGTCAAGGTGTCATAGGTCACCTTGATCTACTTACACCTGGTTATGCCCTGTTTCACAATAGTCTGTTTTATTCACATTTTTACACACTTTTATGTGTAAAAAGGCTAAAAACATTTGATACGCTGTATTTGTGCCACGGCCCAATTAGTACTAATTTTGTTGTTTGGATATTTACATATTTTGTATATTAACTGCATTTATTTAAGATCTGAGGTCGAAAAAAACAGGGTTTTTTTTCATTTCCGTGAGTACTTTAACACTGTATGGACTGGCAGTTGAAGTCCAGGAAGCAAAGACTGCTGCTATGGGACACTGCATCTGTGTGTTGTGGGGAGGTGTGGACACAGACATCTGGCATCAGGCAGGAACACTGGAGGCAGACGTTGTGGTTGGGAGCAAGTTGGTTGCTGAGGATACAGCATTCCCTTGTCTCCTTACTGTAATTGCATCAGGATGTAACGTCCAGACTGAGTTGGGAACTACTTGTCAGTGTCACAGCGGATGTTGTGCTTACATTGGGTGTATTCTTGCTGTAAAGGAACAGAACGTAGTTGTGGGATTAAAGATGATTGATGTTATGGGTGTTAATTCTTCATATATGTATATGTTTGTTCAAGTGGTTTTATAGATCAGGTTTTACCTGTTCAAGGGAGGTAACTAATCTAAAACTTGACAGTGGTTCATCTTTGTTTTTACCGAGGTTTTACGCTGAGCTGTTAACATTGTTTTCTTTGTTTTGTTAGCATTCACCAACAACTATATTGTCACAGGCATTTGTTAAATAAAAAGTCTTTAAGCTGTAAGCTTCACCTGTGCCAGAAACCTGTGATTGTGTTCATAAAGACTGCTGGTTTGTCAGCTTGGAATCCATGCTGACGGTTTCCCCAGGGTACAACACCTCACACCGGCATCAGTTGGAGCTTTCCTTCAATATAAGGCTGGAATATTGTGTGAAGCGGCGTTAAACCCAACTCACTTACCGTAGTTGACATGTCAATCCTTCTAAACATCACTAAATTATATGACATGTTTAGTTTGAAGTTGATATACAAGTCATTTCATAAATTATGATCATAACATTCATATATGTGGTTTCATTTGCTGATAAGATAGATAGATTTACCTTTTGTTGCTTATCGTAACCTCACTAACCTGTTGTCTTCTTTCTGTTTACTCTCTAACATATTCTTAGAGATTCCCAATCAATCGCTTCAACTCAAGTGAAGTACAAACCTGGAATATTTATTTCAAGAGATCTTGTTCAGTGGAATTTAGTGCATGTGTACTTACATTGTGCACAGGTTGGAGCCTGATGGGGTTGTCCTTGTTATCCTTTGTCACTTGTCTGAATGAGTATTTGTTGTCCTCCTCCTCCTCATGTATTGTTAACTTGTTATCTGAACTGACACACCCGAGTTAAACACATCACAGGATAGTCACCTATTCTAGTCTTGACCTTCACTTTTATTAATATTCTAGTAATAAATGTAGTCTCATCCTAAAGATGAGTCATTGTGTGATAGCCTGTTATATAAGAGTGGAATTCTACAATCATTGGGATGTTGATGAAGCGGTTGTCAGTCTGTCACTGGAGATGTGTGAGAGAATTGGCTTGGGCCAGATCACTTCATTTCTTGTTTCCTAGCTACAGATGCGGAGAACACAAAAATATAGAAATGTTGCTTGGGATGACAACTGATCAATGGTACTTATATGTGTGATGTGTTTCCATTATAGAGTGAAAGTTCAGATGACAAGTTGGATGCGTATTTATAGCAATGAATGTGATATGTAGCCAAACAGTTATTTTTTGTACTGTACATAATTATATTGACAGCTTGTAGAACAACACTGGAGATTTGTAAATACTTGTAGCACACCTATATACTGACTGACTTCAGCCGGACACATGACACATTCGCATGTGTCATGTATAACAGACACGTTTGTGACACTCTCACACGTGTCTTACGGTGACATGTTACAACACTCCTCGTCAGTAATCGTCATGTGATTCTAAACTTGTACATATTGGTAGGAGATTCTTATCAACAATTAACAAAAGATTATTGATTACTTGTGAATATGAAGTGAAACATGACTGACTGTTGATGTTGAGACCAGACTGTTATGTAGAGTGACGGGAGATTGACATGGATGGGTGACTGTACATAGCAACAGGTGGTGTTACCATGGTTACCGATATATCTACTGTATATAAACACTGGTGTATATATTTCCTAAGGGGCTGCTTCGTGTTCTACGCTGTGGGTAGTCACATACAGGTGTTCTCTCCGCCTCATATCAGGGGACCTACAGCCTTCACTCATCCCAGCAGAACCAGTTTACCATCTACAGCATCTCTCACTGATTCGGCTCTTTGTTTAGAGAATTTATGTCGAGGGATTTAGCTCAGTCATATGATATATTAAGGATGTTAATATCTTTCAGAAATTTGTTTCAACTTATATTGTTTGCTGGTGTTATTTGTTGATGTAAACATGAAATGAAACACCAATTTAGGGTTATGTTGTGCAGTTGCCAGCTGCTGTTGTTACAGCACCATGCTACAGAGGTGTTACAGTGCTGTATTACAGTGTGTTTCTGTCCAGCTTTGGCTAAGGTGTTTTTTGGTGTGGTAAAATACACTTTGTCCATGCGGTTTATCAAAGATTTAATTTTTAGCTCACCTGACTGAAAGGCAAGTGAGCTGATGTTATGGCCTGCTAGGCAGTCTTCTGGTGGCAGCAGTGTCTGTAAACAGTATAACCTGTATAGGACCAGTGAAGCTGATGTTATGGCCTGCTTGGCAGTCTTCTGGTGGCAGCAGTGTCTGTAAACATTATCTCCTGTATAGGACCAGTGAAGCTGATGTTATGACCTGCTTGGCAGTCTTCTGGTGGCAGCAGTGTCTGTAAACATTATCTCCTGTATAGGACAAGTGAAGCTGATGTTATGACCTGCTTGGCAGTCTTCTGGTGGCAGCAGTGTCTGTAAACATTATCTCCTGTATAGGACAAGTGAAGCTGATGTTATGACCTGCTTGGCAGTCTTCTGGTGGCAGCAGTGTCTGTAAACATTATCTCCTGTATAGGACAAGTGAAGCTGAGTCTTCACATACTTGTTCCCAGTACTGAGGGCACCACAATCTGTTCCTGAGGTGGGAGGAATCTGACTTTCAATGTGGCTGCCATGGTTGTCTTTGTTGACATTTTAGACATGACTGTTAAACTGCTATAGGTGAGCTTCAGAGCTAACGCACTGTGTTTGTTGTTTTTGATAGAGCTGACCAAAGAGCATCAGATTAGTTGAGGGGGTTGTGTGGTCACTTGTAACACAGGAGGCATAGCCCAGATTCCTGACTTGGTTTGAAGTTGGAAATTGGAAATTCCTAAATATGATACATTTATATTTCCACTGTGCAAAGATATCAGCTGTTAAACATGTAGGACACTATTAGCACCTGGATCAACTAAAAACAGATTCATGAAATAAATAAAATGACTAGCGTCAAAGATGTAGCAGTGCATATACTGCCAGGGACCAGTCTGTATTTAGATTGTATACTTTGTCCCAGAGCATGACCTCTTCACTTCACTGTGAGGGACATGGCAATTAAAAGTACTCGTTCAAAATGTAATGTTTAGTGGAACTGTTTCTCTGAAATATTACCCCTAATTCCGAGAGGCTTTAGAAACAACTATCAGTGTGTGTGAGGCTGTGAGAATCTTACTTCCCAGGATAAGTCAGCATGTGTGTGTGGTTCACACATATTTGCAGCCATGGGGCCCTTTCCTAGAAGTGAACTCCGTATTGCACCTGTCTCAAGTCTCATAGTTATGTAGATGATGGACAGTTGTAGGACTGCGGTCACTTGATGGAGCAGGTTCCTGGTACAGTGCCTGTATAGATAACACATGGTCTTGCCTTGCATCAGTTTTGTGGTTAACCCTAACAGTTGTTGACTGGGATATAACTATTGCTGGATAAACTGAGGGTCTTGTGAATTATAGACATGTCTGTGACTGAAGCAAGAATATTTTATTAAAATATTGCATTTTATGAAGTTTATCTCATAATTATTGTTGTATGACATGTCCATCATGAAAGATTGTATTTAAATGGTATTTCGTACATAAAAAATATAAACTGCATTTGAGTTTGTTGTTGAAGTCTTCGATGGGAACCAGTCTGTGAGGTGAGTATGTTGTCTACATTTACCTGTGGTGAGCATCACAAAAGGATACCCTTTACACCAATCCTACTCCTTATTTGCCCTCTGCTGTGAAGATTCTGAGTAGACTTGGCTGACTGCGTGCCACTGATGCTGCTCACAGTATCAATCACACATGGGAATTCAGGGTTAGAATTGGTCCCCAGGAACCTTTGCTGTCATAAGAGGCAACCAAATGGATCAGGTGGTCAGGCTAGATGATTTGGTTGATAAGTGAGTCCTCGTACCCTGATGTCATGGATCATTGCTCACAATATTGATAACTGGATTGTCAGGTTCAGACTCAATTATCAGTCATGCCATCGCCATATAACTAGACTGTTACTTGGTTCTGGCAGCAGTGTTACACAAATAACGAACAAAAGCAATATCAATCACTGGTTAGCCTCTTCAAGACTTAATTTACAGAAGGTTACCACATTAAGGATAATCTTGTATTTCTCGTGTCATAACATGGGGATACAGTGAGAGACTTTGTGTGTGTCTTTACTCTCTGGGGTTTAAATGTAAAAAACAAATCCCTGAACCCCAATCAGTTAAACCCAACTCACTCACTCACTATATGACGGTATAAGTATCTCCTTAATTGAATCTTCATTGATGGGTCATCATCAAGGCTTGTTTGTTCTCCCAGCCTTAAACACTGACTAGTTCACTTTTTTGTGGCCCATAGTTGAAAGTTTGTCAGGCTTAGAACTTTTTGACCAGCCGTAGTATCTGTTAGGTGTGGATATACACAGGGACAGACAGCATGTAACGATTGGGTATGAATTTACACAAAGTCAGCCAGGATATAACGTTTGGTGTATGAATTTACACAACGGACACACAAAACTATAATTGTTTGGTGTTAATTTACTCAAGGACGATAGCATATAACTGTTAGGTGTAGATTTACACCAGGGCAACCAGCATAAATTCCTTCGAATACCCTTCGTCATTACATCATAGTCATAAATTCCAGTTGGGCTTGTCATCAGACGTCCTCTTCACTGCCAACGTATCTCATAGTTGTGAGGAAAAAACTTTCCTCCACAGGAAATGCAACTGCGCACGTGCAAGGCGGGAAACCATTTCTTTCTTGTGTGTCCAGATGTCAACTGATCATATCTGGACACGCTCGCTGAAAAAATAGCTGATGTCAATTGATAAATCAGACAGAGAAAATGCGCATGATGATCGACTTGAAAGTACTGAACAAGGTTGATCTACTTCAGCCTCACAAATTTCAAATGGAGTCAGTCAAGAAATTAACGAACGTTTGGATGATAATCTTAGACTTACAGCACGTACCCATTTATCAATGGTTACCGTCACGATCTATGATTTCTGTTAACAGGCAGAGGTATCAGTACTAAGTTCTACCGTTCGCCATGTCCATGGTTCCGTGGCTGTTCACTAGGATCACCACACACCTCATCGGGTTTGCTCATTTGAAGATAGTTAGACTATACAGCTACATCGACGACTTCCTATCGGACGATTTAGTCGCAGATCAAGCAAAATACAGTCTTTTCCTTTCCAACTTCTAGCGTACCTAGAATTCCTAGGATTCCTGGTTCACCCGTCAGAGTCAGTACCCACTCAAGGCATGGTCTATATAGGGGCAAAATTCCAGCTCAACAAGGGTATGCTAGCGCCACTAGAGAACACATACGTAAGGTCAAGAGACATGATCATCAGGTTGCGCCGTTGGTGGATGTCATGTCTTGGCACGCTCACATCCCTCCAGGATATAACCCATAGAGGCTAGTAGCAGTTACATACCTTGATGTCCCTACCAGAGTCCTAGATTTAGATGCACTAACGCAACCTCTACCAGCTCAGCTGTCAGAATAAATCTGGTGGCTACTAAGTCATACACCTACATAGCTACACCTCTCATATTTCCACCACTTCCACGTAACACCTACAGGGATGTTTCAGACAATGGGTAGGTGATCAAATGGACGACGTCACAGTACAGGGAAATGGCCCTCCCAAGACATGAAGTAGCACATCAACTGTCTGAAAGCCCAGTGTCAGCCCAGCATCAGACTAGCCCTCCAACAATAGCCTACCTGTGTACGTCAGCCCAGTATCAGACTAGCCCTCCAACAACAGCCTACCTGTGCACGTCAGCCCAGACACGCTAGCCCTCCAACAACAGCCTACCTGTGGACGTCAGCCCAGTTCCAGACTAGCCCTCCAACAACAGCCTACCTGTGTACGTCAGCCCAGTTCCAGACTAGCCCTCCAACAACAGCCTACCTGTGTACGTCAGCCCAGACACGCTAGCCCTCCAACAACAACCTACCTGTGTACGTCAGCCCAGACACGCTAGCCCTCCAACAACAGACTACCTATGTACGTCAGCCCAGTATCAGACGCCCTCCAACAACAGCCCACCTGTGTACGTCAGCCAAGTTCCAGACTAGCCCTCCAACAACAGCCTACCTGTGTACGTCAGCCCAGTTCCAGACTAGCCCTCCAACAATAGCCTACCTGTGTACGTCAGCCCAGACACGCTAGCCCTCCAACAACAGCCTACCTGTGTACGTCAGCCCAGTATCAGACTAGCCCTCCAACAACAGCCTACCTGTGTACGTCAGCCCAGTTCCAGACTGGCCCTCCAACAATAGCCTACCTGTGTACGTCAGCCCAGACACGCTAGCCCTCCAACAACAGCCTACCTGTGTACGTCAGCCCAGTATCAGACTAGCCCTCCAACAACAGCCTACCTGTGTACGTCAGCCAAGTTCCAGACTGGCCCTCCAACAACAACCTACCCGTGTACGTCAGCCAAGTTCCAGACTAGCCCTCCAACAACAGCCTACCTGTGTACATCAGCCAAGTTCCAGACTGGCCCTCCAACAATAGCCTACCTGTGTACGTCAGCCCAGACACGCTAGCCCTCCAACAACAGCCTACCCGTGTACGTCAGCCCAGTTCCAGACTAGCCCTCCAACAACAGCCTACCTGTGTACGTCAGCCCAGTTCCAGACTAGCCCTCCAACAACAGCCTACCCGTGTATATCAGCCCAGCTCCAGACTGGCCCTCCAACAACAGCCTACCTGTGTACGTCAGCCCAGTTCCAGACTAGCCCTCCAACAACAGCCTACCTGTGCACGTCAGCCCAGTTCCAGACTAGCCCTCCAACAACAGCCTACCTGTGCACGTCAGCCAAGTATCAGACTAGCCCTCCAACAACAGCCTACCTGTGTACGTCAGCCCAGTATCAGACTAGCCCTTCAACAACAGCCTACCTGTGCACGTCAGCCCAGTTCCAGACTAGCCCTCCAACAACAGCCTACCTGTGTACGTCAGCCCAGTATCAGACTAGCCCTCCAACAACAGCCTACCTGTGTACGTCAGGCAAGTTCCAGACTGGCCCTCCAACAACAGCCTACCTGTGTACGTCAGGCAAGTTCCAGACTAGCCCTCCAACAACAGCCTACCTGTGTACGTCAGGCAAGTTCCAGACTAGCCCTCCAACAACAGCCTACCTGTGTACATCACCCCATTACCGGACTAGCCCTCCAAGTGGATGCCGTATCCATGAGCTGGGAGTGAAGTTCCACCGACTCAATTTCCCTTGGTCTCTCCTAGGCAGAGTTCTCAGAAAAATACAGGACACGGACTGCGTGATTATACTTATTGCTCTGAGCGCCGTGAGATCTGACTGAGATATTTACACGGCATCCTGATTAGCCTCCACCTTCATGCCTTGAAATTGTCTGGACAAGGATGCCACTTGCCAGCTAATCAGCTGCACAGACAGTGGCAAGTTCCTGGAGACCAGCATCTGCTTCCATCTGTAACAATAGCTAGGACATGTTCGTCAAGTGGCAAGTTCCTGGAGACCAGCATCTGCTTCCATCTGTCACAATAGATAGGACATGTTCGTCAAGTGGCAAGTTCCTGGAGACCAGCATCTGCTTCCATCTGTCACAATAGCTAGGACATGTTCGTCAAGTGGCAAGTTCCGGGAGACCAGCATCTGCTTCCATCTGTCACAATAGATAGGACATGTTCGTCAAGTGGCAAGTTCCTGGAGACCAGCATCTGCTTCCATCTGTCACAATAGCTAGGACATGTTCGTCAAGTGGCAAGTTCCTGGAGACCAGCATCTGCTTCCATCTGTCACAATAGATAGGACATGTTTCTCAAGTGGCAAGTTCTTGGAGACCAGCATCTGCTTCCATCTGTCACAATAGTTAGGACATGTTCGTCAAGTGGCAAGTTCTTGGAGACCAGCATCTGCTTCCATCTGTCACAATAGTTGGGACATGTTCGTCAAGTGGCAAGTTCTTGGAGACCAGCATCTGCTTCCATCTGTCACAATAGATAGGACATGTTCGTCAAGTGGCAAGTTCCGGGAGACCAGCATCTGCTTCCATCTGTCACAATAGATAGGACATGTTCGTCAAGTGGCAAGTTCCGGGAGACCAGCATCTGCTTCCATCTGTCACAATAGATAGGACATGTTCGTCAAGTGGCAAGTTCCGGGAGACCAGCATCTGCTTCCATCTGTCACAATAGATAGGACATGTTCGTCAAGTGGCAAGTTCCGGGAGACCAGCATCTGCTTCCATCTGTAACAATAGATAGGACATGTTCGTCAAGTGGCAAGTTCCGGGAGACCAGCATCTGCTTCCATCTGTCACAATAGATAGGACATGTTCGTCAAGTGGCAAGTTCCTGGAGACCAGCATCTGCTTCCATATGTCACAATAGCTAGGACATGTTCGTCAAGTGGCAAGTTCCGGGAGACCAGCATCTGCTTCCATCTGTCACAATAGCTAGGACATGTTCGTCAAGTGGCAAGGGGAAGAAGCTTGGCCGACGTATATATTACGATACCTTAACTTGCTGATTTCTCCATCTCAGAAACGTCACGAAGTTCACACATATGGCACCATCGAAGGCTTCAGACCAGCTCTTGCTTGGGTATTACAACACGACCGACTCTCTATAGGTACTCGACCAGTACTAAATCGACTCCAATATCGAAGTCCCTTGTGCTGGAAGATAGCACAATACAATTCCTAGTCTCCAAATGAAATCCAAATGAATCTTACTGTCAGCATTGATGGAGCTACCATATGAATCCATGAACAATGCTACACTACAAATGGCTTGGAGAAAAAACAGGTTCCTCCTCGCTGTCACGGCTACACGTTATGGATACTTCCTCAATGACGCACGCACAAGACTGAAGCATAATATCTTTCTGGTCCCTACTGGTAGTATATTGTCCATCTGTCTTTCGTCACCTTGGGCACAGGCGATATTCGATACCTGCCTTAAGTAGAAGTCTGGATTATCCGGACAGGCTACTACGTCCTATCAGAGTTCTGAGATACTACATCACAGGTACTCAACACCACAGAAAGCAGAGATAACGACTATTAATCTCATGCAAGCCCTCTTAGTAAAGGATGTTACCAGTGCCGGAACAACGTCACACATATGAAACTATCACCGGCAGGAAACAGTGACGTCATCAGTAGGAAGCCTAGTGGTGGTAATTAACCCGACGTGACGTCATAGGTGATCTCAGGCTTGAAATGACATCATAGAAGACCCCAGAAACGAAAGTAACATCATAAATACGTCAACAACAAAAAAAACAAGGAAGGGAAGTGACGTCATAAAATGTTAAATGTTAGAGGGGGTTGTGGGGTAGCCAAATGGTTAATTCCCCACATGGGTACAATATGTGAAGCCCATTTCTGGTGTCCCCCGCCGTAATATTGCAGGAAATCATACTCACTGAGTCACTCAATTAAATCTAGAACCCAGAATTAGTTCCTCCCACCTCCCAATATATCTGCATCTAGTTGATGAGGGTTATGGGTTGCAAGAAGTGACGTTTTCCCGCCTCGCACATGCACAGTTGCATTTCCTGCGGAAGACAATAGGATTGTGATGCGAGGATTGTGATTCGAGGATTGTGATGCGAGGATTGTGATGCGAGGATTATGCTGCAATGATTGTAATGCGAGGATTAACTGATACGTAAGGAGCCTCACAGAGAAAACACTGAACCTAAATACAGTAATCATATGTATTTTTCAACATAATGCCTTTCCACATGATACACTTTTGCAAAATATGTTGGGGGGGGGGGGGGGGGTCTGGGGCTGTAGAAAACGTTCTCCAAAGTTACTCTGACGTCATCGTTCGAATCGAAAAGGTGTCCGTAAAAGCTTTCGTCATGTTATGGAACAGATAAGCCTGGCAGAGCCAGATCAGGTGAATAACGTGGGTGCTGAGAGAGTTCAAAGCCACATTCATGGATTGTAGCCATGTCAATGACTGATTTTTTCGCACTAGCGCATTGTCCTGGTGGAAGAGAACTCCTTTTTTCAGCTATCCACGCCACTAAGTCTAAATTTTATTCCATAATTTCTTCAGACGTGCAGCATAATATATCTGACCTTTCGGAAGATAGTCATGACACTTTGCCTCTTTTGGTGGTGGTGATGTAAACTGTTTCCACCGTTTTGATTTTTGTTTGGACTTATTTGGACTGGAAGTGGTTAACTCAGGTTTCCTCCATTGCAAAGACCTGTCTGGAAACAGACAGCTTCAAACAGATCTATATTATCACAAGACATGTTGTACCTTGAGCGTGATCAGATGTCAAAGCCTTGAAATCATATAAACTGATACTTCATTGCCAAAGTTTCTGTGAAAATCAAATGTACTCTCTTCTGGTAAATACCTACTGAACTGGCAATATGGTCATTCTGGTGTTGCTGATGTTACAGGCTTTCCAGGACGGGGTGTTCTTCAATGCTCTCCCTGCCATGCGTTTTCTCTGCTGTCCACGTCTTTACAGTGACATACGAGGGGTGTTCATTAAAGATTTCCCCTGACCCACTTCCGATGGACCTAGTGGAATGAAACTTGGCATAGGTATTAGTCTTTCTCTACATAGGAACCACCAAGAGTTACACACTTCTCCCATCGTTTTATGCAACTATGGAGACCTCGCTTATAAAAGCCCTCATTTTGCGTCTCAAACCTGGACTTGACTTCAGAAATCAGTGTTTCATCATCTGTGAAACGTTTTCCCTTCAAAAATGACTTCATGGTTGGAAAGAGGTGGAAGTCAGATGGTGCAAGGTCAGGAGAGTAAGGAGGATGTGGAAGGATTTCATAGCCACAGGACCGCGCTTCTGTCTGGGCAACATGAGAGTTGTGTACTGGAACAATGTCTTGCAGGAGACGGACACCCTTGGTCGGCATGCCACGCCTCTTAAGCTTGATAACGTCCCGCAATTTCCGCAGCAGTGAAGCATAATAAGCTCCTGTAATTGTGGTACCCTTTGCCAAGAAATCCATCATCACTACCCCATGCTGGTCCCAAAACACTGTGAGCATGACCTTGCCTGCAGAGGGTTGGACACGTGCCTTCTTTGGGGGTGGTGACTCCACATGCTTCCATTGCATCGACTGAACTTTAGTCTCAGGATCATAGTGATGGACCCATGTTTCATCCTGTGTGATAAGTCTGTCAAAGAGGTTTGCCTGGTTTTTTTGGCACATGTCCAAAAGCTCGTTTGAGCAACTGACTCGTTCCTGCTTTTGGATAGGTGTGAGCAACCTGGGAATCCATCGTGCTGACACCTTATGCATGTTCAAATTGTCATGGATGGTTTTTTCCTGACCCTACACTGATCTTGACATCTTGTGCTAACTAGCGAACAGTTATACGTCGGTCTGCCAAAATGTCGGTCTCCACCTGATGGATGGTGTCCTCATCATTGGCTGAATGGGGGCGACCAGGAATGGCAGCTGTTTCCATAGATGTCCGACCACACTTGAACTGGCGATGCCAGTGTTTAACAACGTCATATGATGGGGCATCTTCCCCTCATCGAAAGTTTCTTTTGGTGTGCGACCTTTCAAATATAAAAACCTAATCACTGCTCGGTATTCTACTGGCTCCATTGTCACACCCTACTCGATCATAACACCTGTAAAAGTGGTAAGATTAATAGTTCGGTGCTGCAAATTCAGACATAACCCATAGATACATGTATCATTACACATGTGAAATTTCAACCAAATATGATAACCCTAAGTGGTTTAGGGGAAATCTTTAATGAACACCCCTCGTAGGAAGGAGCATCCTTTCCCAGCGCTGTACTCATATATTCATGGGTGGCTAAAGAATAGGGGGTCACTTGGTTTCTTCCTAATACATAACCAACTCAGAGTTTAAAAAGCTTCATTCTTTTGAAGCATTTTCTGTGACAATGTTTTTTTCGATAAAATCCCAGGCTATCCCAGAATATCAAATGGTCGGTCCCTAACAGTTGTGTATGAAGGTACATACAGTGTTGTTTAACCGTAAATAACGCTTACAAAATGCCACGGCTTGCTGAAAATATCTGTGCGGCGTAGGTTTGCTGCAAACAGGAATGGCACAAAACGAAGTTGACAAGACATGTTCATGTTCATCGAACACAATATCATCTCTTTGGCCAACACTCATGACTTGCCACTGGCCGGCTGTCCACGTGTGGCGTCACAAGCCATATTCGGTTGGTGCATTTACGAAATCGATACCAAACTGACGCAGTAACAGCTCCGACAATTCCTGGGTTAAGACCAATTGGTGGAAGAACCGTACGATACCGGTTGAGGGAGTTCAACATCCGCCCCCGACGCCAAATTTTGGTGTAGACAGAATCTGAGGTTCGGAAGACAAGACTGGAACTGTATACTGTTCACAGCTTTCATCTGGACAGCTCTAATAGTCGCGAAGGTTGGACAGGCGTCCAGATGAACAGGTTTGGCGATGCTTGTGTGATTCTTGGAAGAACTCACGGAACTCACATGGCACTTATCTTATGGCAGATTGAATGGCGTACGCTAGCGGGCACATCAATTTACATCAAGGTAGACAGCGTATAGAATTTGGGTTTGAATTTACACCAGGACAGACATCCCATAAGCGTTGTGTTTGACTATGAATATTACACTAAATCAGCCAGCTGTTGGGTATTAATGCACACCAGGATAGCCAGCCCATAGCAGTTGAGTATGATTTTACACTAGATTGCGAGCCAATTAGCAGTTGGGTATGCACACCAGGACAGACAGCGTAAAACAGTTGAGGTATGAATTTACACCAGGACAACCAGCCCATAACAGTTGGGGTATGAATTTACACTAGGACAGCCAGCACATAGCAGTTAGGTATGAATTTACACCAGGACAGCCAGTCACAGTTGGGGTATGAATTAGGAAATAAACATACTGTGTTTTCAATGTAAAGCTAGGTTACCTGTAGATTTAACCCCGCTAAATTGAATTTGGAACCGAACACGCAGCTACCATTCTCCTATGACTAAATAAAACGCGAACTCTTTGGTGTTAGTAAATATACTGAGTGAAGCGGCATGGGTTGAGTCCAGTGTTTTGAGTGGGTTGTCGATCTGAATTACGGAATCACCGAACAAAATATTGTGATTTAATAACCTCTGATTGACCAATCAGAATCGGGTAAATTCCAAATTCATAGTAGAATTAGTAATAGGACAGCCAGCCCATAGCAGTTTGGGTATGAATTTACACTAGGACAGCCAGTCCATAGTAGTTGGGGCATGAATTTACATAAGGATAGCCAGCCCATAGCAGTTGGGGCATGAATTTACACTAGGACAGCCAGCCCATAGAAGTTGAGTATGTATTTCAACCAGGACAGCCAATCCATAACAAAGTGAGTGAGTGAGTGAGTTTGGTTTAACGCCGCTTTTAACAGTATTCCAGTTATATCGCGGCGTGTCAGCTTAATGTGGGAGGAAAGCCCGAAGTGATGCAGGTCTCAGACGTTTACCACTTCGGTGAAACCCACGAGCACGGGTATGGTGCAATCCATAACAGAATTTCAACTAGGACAGCCAGCACATATATAGCAACTGGGTGTGAATTTACACCAGGACAGCCAGTCACAGTTGGGGTATGAATTAGTAATAGGACAGCCAGCCCATAGCAGTTTGGGCATGAATTTACACTAGGACAGCCAGTCCATAGCAGTTGGGGCATGAATTTACATAAGGACAGCCAGCCCATAGAAGTTGAGTATGTAATTCAACCAGGACAGCCAATCCATAACAGAATTTCCACTAGGACAGCCAGCACATATATAGCAATTGGGTGTGAATTTACACCAGGACAGCCAGTCACAGTTGGGGTATGAATTAGTAATAGGACAGCCAGCCCATAGCAGTTTGGGCATGAATTTACACTAGGACAGCCAGTCCATAGCAGTTGGGGCATTAATTTACAAAAGGAAAGCCAGCCCATAGCAGTTGGGGCATGAATTTACATAAGGACAGCCAGCACATAGCAGTTGGGGTATGAATTAACACCAGAACAGCCAGTCCATAACGTTTGGGGTATGAATTTACAACAGGGTAGATATACTATAACATTTGGGGTGTGAATTAACACTAGGACAGCCAACCCATAGCAGTTGGGGTATGAATTTACAAAAGGACAGACGCTATATAACAGTTGGGGTATGAATTTACATTCTACCATAAATTTGGAATTTACTCGATTCTGATTGGTCAATCAGAGGCTATTGAATCACAATAAACCCCCTCTGATTGAAACAGCTGGTTTGTCGGCTGCATCACCGCGGACGCTTATATTCATAGAATAGTACTTTTTTCAGTCATTGTCGGTAGGCATATTTAAATAATTATATCTACAATTACAGGTTACAAAATGCACAGATGCGGTTACTACAATATTCAAAGGATGTGTGGCAATATTTTACGTGCAGAAAAACACGACAGAAATCATCACAGAAATTACGTTTTGGAGACAACAGAGAGCTTGGAATTTTGGCGCTTTTCTATATACGACTGTGACGTCATATCTTTTGAGCCACAATGAGCGATATGACGTCATAATGGTGACGCGCGATGTAGAGCGAAAGCCTTGCAAAGCTTGCTTTGTTTTCTCTAGGGATGCCTACCTCATGTTAGCTTACCATGTTGCCGTGCTTATATGCTTTAAATGCCTGTCATGTGTTCGAGTGAAGTATTACGGTGTAAACAAACTGCTTGAGTATATACAGCACCATATTTTGTTCGGTGATTCCGTAATTCATCGATAACCCACTCAAAACACTGAACTCAACCCATGCCGCTTCACTCAGTATATTTTCTAACACCAAAGAGTTCGCGTTTTATTTAGTCATGGTAGAATGGTGATAGACATACTGTGTTTTCAATGTAGAGCTAGGTTACCTGTAGATTCACTGCATAGAATATAACAGTTTTGGTATGAATTTACACTAGGACAGCAAGCCCATAACAGTTGGGGTATGAATGTACAACAGGACAGACAGAATATAACAGTTGGGGTATGAATTAACACCAGGACAGCCAGCCCATAACAGTTGGGGTATGAATTTACAACAGGGCAGATATACTATAACATTTGGGGTATGAATTAACACTAGGACAGCCAACCCATAGCATTTGGGGTATGAATTTACAACAGGACAGACGCTATATAACAGTTGGGTTATGAATTTACATTAGAACAGCCAGCCGGCCATAGCAGTTGAGTATAGATTTACTCAGGACAGCCAGTCAATAACAGTTGGGGTATGAATTTACACCAGGACAACCAGTCGAGAACAGCTGGGGTATGAATGTTAAACAGGACAGACAGAATATAACAGTTGGGGTATGAATTAACACCAGGACAGCCAGTCCATAACGTTTGGGGTATGAATTTACAACAGGGCAGATATACTATAACATTTGGGGTATGAATTAACATTAGGACAGCCAACCCATAGCATTTGGGGTATGAATTTACAACAGGACAGACGACCTTTAACAGTTGGGGTATGAATTTACATTAGAACAGCAAGCCGGCCATAGCAGTTGAGTATAGATTTACTCAGGACAGCCAGTCAATAACAGTTGGGGTATGAATTTACACCAGGATAGCCAGTCGAGAACAGCTGGGGTATGAATGTTAAACAGGACAGACAGAATATAACAGTTGGGGTATGAATTAACACCAGGACAGCAAGTCCATAACGTTTGGGGTATGAATTTACAACAGGGCAGATATACTATAACATTTGGTGTATGAATTAACACTAGGACAGCCAACCCATAGCAGTTGGGGTATGAATTTACATTAGAACAGCCAGCCCATAGCAGTTGAGTATAGATTTCCACCAGGACAGCCAGTCCAATACAGTTGGGATATGAATTTACAACAGGACAGACATACTATAGCAGTTGGGGTATGAATTAGTACTAGGACAGCCAGCATATAACTTTTGGGTTGGCCAACCAGCTTTATATTACTGTTCAGGTATAAATATACACCAGCACAGCCAGCTTTATAAGAGTGTTCAGGTATGAATTTACACCAAGACAGCCAGCTTTTTATGACTGTTCAGGTATGAATTTACACCAGGACAGCCACCTTTATATGACTGTTCAGATATGAATTTACACCAGGTCAGCCAGTTTTATATGACTGTTCAGATATGAATTTACACCAAGACAGCCAGCTTTATATGACTGTTCAGATATGAATTTACACCAAGACAGCCAGCTTTATATGACTGTTCAGATATGAATTTACACCAAGACAGCCAGCTTTATATGACTGTTCAGATATGAATTTACACCAGGTCAGCCAGTTTTATAGGACTGTTCAGATATGAATTTACACCAAGACAGCCAGCTTTATATGACTGTTCAGGTATGAATTTACACAAGGACAGCCAGCTTTTTATGACTGTTCAGGTATGAATTTACACCAGGTCAGCCAGTTTTATATGACTGTTCAGGTATGAATATACACCAGGACAGCCAGCTTTATATGACTGTTCAGATATGAATTTACACCAGGTCAGCCAGATTTATAGGACTGTTCAGATATGAATTTACACCAAGACAGCCAGCTATATATGACTGTTCTGGTATGAATTTACACCAGGACAGTAACATCTTATGGATTTATTGTTGTGACAACTTGACCCTACGAGACATATTTTATTACCAAGATGAATGAACCGAAGACCAACCATGGCATACTTAGTAGGAGAGTAAGACCTCTTGTAAAACCAAAAGAAAATAGTATTCTTCAATTAATTTTCATACAATTCTTAAGCTGATCTTATATAATATACTTGTGTTATTTTGCATCGTTTCACCTCAAAAAACGAGTGGTATAGACAGTAAGCCTCACTCACCCTCATCACTTGGTCTCCAGGTCTGGACTTGATACATGTGGCCAACATGGTGGTGTAGCAGTTAGGGTGGGTATAACACTGCACCAGGACACCTGGGCAACTGATCTTTGGTCTCCTTGTAACAGATGAAGTGAGATGAAATTGGGTTTAACGTCGCGTCCAAGATTATTGCACTAATATAGCGACGTGCATGAGCGTGTGTGTGTGGCTGCTTGTACTAGTCCCGACCAATGCCGATTTATAGTGCCAGCTCACTGAGATACCATGCCGCAGTTTAACATGAATACCCCACTCAGACACACAGTCTACCAACTCCGAGACGACCAGTCCTTTTTTTTAGCCCCTTTATGTGGACAGCCAGCAAGGGTAACAACAGGTACCATCTTTTTCCTTGTAACAGTGTCTATCTGGGCTCCCTGGTTTTATAAACTGATAAATATACCAAATATAAAGCTTTGATATGATGGCGAAGCAGCATTTATAAGGTTGGTCTCACCTTGGTCACAACCCATCAATGTGCAATGAATTGCATTGGTTGAACATAAACATTGTTAAATGGGAATAGAACCCAATATCTTCTCTACTTTTCTTGATAAGCATCTTTTCTTTTTCTCAATCCAAAAAGAAATTTGAAAATAAATGTGCCATAGGGCTTGGTGAAATGGATATGCAGTATGCATTTCATTTTAGTTTTTTTCACATTCCAGTGAATACTGGATATTACACCATCCATTGAGTCCTGATGTCATAGCACTCCGGCATCATGTCTGTCTCACAGCTGTCAGAGTTTACTTAGCGAGTAATACGGGTAGAATTTTTACATTTTTGTCCAAAGTAACTCTTAACTAAATGTAAACAACACAAGACATATTTAAATTCACATTTTTGTTTTATTTCATAAATTTGGGGGAATCACTGCCCCATAACGTTCAGTAGTTTGAGTACTGACAGTTGATTGGTTGACTGTACAGATGCTACAATCCGATTGGCTGAAAACTCCCTCACTGCTGACAATACAATAAATATAGCACTAATAACAAGTTGCCATTTGCTTCTTCAGTCATCAGCAATCTTACTTTACATTGCCGTGTAATGCCAGCAAACAAATAAATATCAACACAATAATAACAAAAATACCGCCTTGTCTTACCAATGTCTTAACAACTGATAGCTACCCAATTCCATGGTTCCTAACTCTTGTTTTAATAAACTGCTATTGGTAGAGAAGAGAATTAAAGCTTTGGCGAGGTAGAGTATTTATCTCAGTGTGGACTCAAGTTGGTGCAAACTTTTAAAACAAGTCTGAGCCTGGCAAATCAACACATAAATAGAGTGAGTGACGTTGGTTTAACGCTGCTTTAAACAGTATTCCAGTTATATCACGGCGTGTCAGCTTAATGTGGGAGCAAAGATCAAAGTGGCGCAGGTCTTGGACATTTACTACTTCGGTGAAACCCACCAGCACGGGTATGGTGCTGACAAACCTTGAAACATATTCAGGGTGAATCCAAAATTGAACCCACAATCATAGGTTTCTGGTATGCCTAAGGGAGGCAACTCTGCACAGCAAATTGCAGCACCTTAGACAACATGGGCCCCGTGCCCCCCTAGACACACACATACACAAATGTTCCAGGTTTTCTTGACACAACTGATGACAAGGATTACATCATCTACATGAATATCTGATTGACTTTGATATAAGACATAAACATGTAATACATGTAATTTAATGAAGAGAACAGAATGATCAATTGTTGGCCATACCTTTTTCTTTGAACACTGATCTTTATCCATTATCCATGGGAAAAAAGTAAATAAATTTCTGAATTAAACACAATTCTTTACTTTGCCTTTTTTTCCCTTTGCGCCTGGATAGTTATTTCGAAAATATAAAAAATTTAAGTTTCATTCTATAAAGATAGTTTGGGGTCAAATGTTTGAAAATATCATCATTGTTTTAATACTTGTAAAATTAAGTGTTCGCAAACAACAAAATAAAGTTTGACCATAAGATACAGGTATGTGGTTTTGAGGTCCTCAAGTCCGCTTAAATCTCAGAATCTTCAGAATAAGTAATTTTGATTAAACAAAAAGAGTTATTTGTAAACATTTTTGTAAAATCATGTAAAAGTGATTTTATTTAAACAATATATCAAAACTGGCAATTTCCTTGAAATAATCAATCCTTCTCCAAGCTTAATATGGATGAAGATGTTGTCTATAACGGATATATTCTTTTAAAGGATCTGATGAACACGATGAAAGTTTTGAGATGACTCCAAATGGGATGATCAACATTTGACAGTACAATAAACACCAATACAAGCACAACAAGCTTTGTATCAATACAAGGTACAAGACTTGTACCAACACAAAGTGTTGCTTACTTGTACCATGCTTGTATGAATACAATGAGGTACATCATTTGTGTAGGTACAAGATACAAGATACAATGAGGGAGTTTCTGGCCATGCTTCTCTGCCACCAGTACTGGGAACCCTGTGCCAAGACACCACACACCACGGGGGCACCGCCGCCGCCGCCGCACTTGAACCATCTCATAACACTGACCCTCACATCAACGTAGAATGCCTATCAATAATTGTTATCATGCATATCAGCTGTTATCTTGCTGTTAAGCCTCATGAATGCCTGTTATCCTCGTCAATACTTCACAGTCTTGTATATATTACGTTCTGGTATCATAGGATAAGATAGTTAACAAGTATGTGAAGTATTGATAGTGGTCTGTTGTGTATTCTGTACAGATTTTCATCTCCATATAAAGCACAAGTTTCATCTGGATACTTCATGTTAAAAAAAGAACAACTTAACAAACATTGAAACAGGATCGCTTTCCCCTTAAAGAACCATCTCATGCTAGCATCCTTTTATCACATCTTCAAATAAACTTTAAAAAGTCAGATCTTTACTGTTGGGTCTAAATTGTAATAAATATTGACATTTTCAAGATGAAAAGCTCAGAAACAATACATACTGTTGCATTCAAGTGCAGCCGCAATCAACTGTCCTGCCAATGTTTGGCTAGGGGTAAGATTACAGCGGAGTTATCTCCCCTGACCCAGGAGCCAGCAAGTCTGGCCTCTCCCCACGCCATTCAAGAGTGCAACAAACAACATTCCGGAGATAGTTCAAGTGTAGCGGCATTGTCTGTACCTTCAGTAGCTACTGCAGCTCTCTCACACAGACCACACTCTACAGCACTGCCAGCCAAACAAATAAATAGAACACAAAACAGAGTAACTTTAGGCAAATACTGGAACAACTAGTGTTTAACTTTAACCGGACTCCACCTGGTCTACTAAATGCGCTTTTATAAACATTCACTTAAAGATCAGCCCCTTATTACAATCTGACTACTTTCCATGCTGCTGAAAGATTGTACTCAAATTCAAACTTTTAAAACAAAAACAATATTTTCTTCCATTCAAAAGATAATTAAAAATCAAATTCTTTTCAAATGTGAAACAAAATATACACAATGGCCTGTAATTTCAATTTAATTTTCTTTGTATGACTTAAAATCGAAATATTTGATGTAAGTGACTGCTGCCAGTTTTGCCCCCTAAAGCCTGCTAATCCCCTTCCCCTGCCCAATCCCAAGCCTGCCCCCTCAAACCACGGGGGATCATGAAGCTAGCTCTATCATATTCTATTGTGTGAGGAGTCCATCATTTCTCTCACATCACTAGCCAAACATTTCAGCCAAGACCCATTCTCCTGCAAATGGTTTTCCCTTATTGAAATGTGAAAGCCATGTAAGACAGTGAACTGGCGGACGAGGAGGCCCCACACTAACTGCAGGCAATTCACTGTGAGGAGGAACAAGAGGCTTTCACAACAGGGAGAGTCAGAAACCCAAAGTCATTGTCGGGAGTCACTATCGGGTAGTCCACCAGGGGGGAGGGGGAGGAGGATTGGGGGGAGGGGGTTCTAAATGTGTCTCACATGATGGAGGGCATCTTACACTTACAAGCAAAACTTGTCATATTCTCAGGCAAATCAGTCCATCAGTCTGTTATATTCTCAGGCAAATCAGTCCATCAGTCTGTTAGTCTAGGTAAATCTGTGTCATATTCTCAGATAAATCAGTCTGTCATATTCTCAGGTAACTCCATCCCTTCATACTGTCTGTGGTGCACTCAGGTGTATTCATGAACCTACTACTGACCCACCTGTATGATCTCAGTTCTCAGAGTACATCTGTATTCAACCCCAAAACTTGCAGAACAATTCTAAAGGACAACATTAAACCTCCATGAACTACTCTTCTTTCAATTCAAAAACAAACATCATGGTACACATGAACTCAACAATCCCAGATATTGAATTTTTAACACAGACTTGTCCCTTGAAACATCTGAATGATGAATGAGGCCATCCAATGTTCAGTACTTTCATGTCGGACCTATAGAAGAGTGGAAACTGATGCCATCCAGCTAGTCAAATAGTGAAACAATCAAGACCAAATGACTCTCCCGTTACTCATACCTATGTATTTCAAATAATGTGATTTCAACATGTAAATATTTTTCAAGAGATAATGCAAACAAAGCTGTATAAAATATCCACCTACATTGACCAACTACATGTTTGTGTGTCTTTTTGCAAGAATCTAGTCAGCCTGGCGCAGGTCCTCTTAATCCCTGTAGATCAAGAGCCCTCATAAACTGCAGGAGACATCTATTCCTGCTCAGTCACCTTCTCATATTGTCCTATTTGCATTTAGGTTTCACGATCCCTGCTATCCAATGTCGCTTTAAGTTGCGAGTTTCACCTGATCATGTCCCAATATGCAGATAGCAGATATAGATTTGCTCAAGTGGCTGGCTCGAGCATGGCCGACATCTCGCTATGTTACCATCACAGCTTAATTATTCTGAAAATCTGTCATCTTGGGGAGAAGATACAACCTGGCTTATAATCTGCTGTGTTAGACTTCAAACTGCTTGAGACTGATCTCATTATGAACGGCCTTCTTAGGACACAACTACATCAAACATTCATCTTACACCAGAATAAACTGAATTATATTCATCATCACATCCACCTGGACATTCAGCTCGATCTAGTGTAGCGCAATATCCCCGATGACCAAAACAGTTATATCATATTGTATATAAACATAAATTCTTGATCTGCACTGATAAACCTGCTTCTTAGCATCTACCCCTCCCCTCCCCTCCCTGGAGACACGGGGACAGAGGTATATATACCTCCACATTGAACTGTCACCCTTGCTTCTCCTGCCCCACCCTTGTCACCCGTCCTCATGTCACCACCATCCTCCGTCACCAAGGCACCTATGATCAAGTCAAGTCACCAAGGCACCCATCGTCAAGTGTTCCCCCACCCGTCGCCCTCACATCATCCCCCTCTCACTGTCCCCATACACCGGCTCCCTCCCTTCCTCCCTCCTGCTGGAAGACAACTGGTGGGTGAGTCCTGCCTGCCCTCCTGACCCCATGTCAGTCACTGACCCTCCTGAACAGGGTTAATTGTCCTGTATCCTGTCCAGAAGCATCCTCTGACAATGAGGTTAACACAGCCAGGTATCCACACCAACGTCAGTGGCCAGTCCCCAACCAGCCAGGATCCTCTACAACAGGCTTTCCCTATTCATCTTTAACAATACTAAAACATTTTCTTATAGCTATCACTAAGAGGTATTAGATGCTTTTAATTCCTATTATGAAACCTTCTGTACATATCATTTGATTTCAGCATTTCTTTATGTGTTAAGGAATATGGAGTCCTCATAAATTCTATATTTCTAAAATATGAAACGTTCCAGCATTTGCCGTAGTTACCATGAGGCCAGCCTGGAGGTAGCAGTGCTGTGCAGCCAGTCTGTGTGAAGGAGGCAGTCCATTTCACCATGCACGCACCGTGCACCAACAACATCGAACTCATAACAGTTGCTTTGTACAATGTACAAAAAAAAAACAATTTTCAAAATTTAAAATTCATTCAAACAGTTTTATCAAATCATTTCAAATTTGGACACCTTCAGCCACAATTTCTCTTACAGCCCATCCATGCTGGTGCCCTTGGGTGATAGGCAGAATGTGGCTGCCCCACCCCTCGGGGCCTGCCGTGTGTGTGAGGTAACAAACATATAACATAGCAGTAACAGAACATTGACGCCAGCTAATGAGGTAGATTCATATTAAAATGCTGCTAAAACGTCAACAAACAGCCGAGTCAAGACTACAGAGGAAATATTATCATTAACACTGCAGTCTTTTGTAGTAAAACTCCTTGAAACTCCATCGGGAAATTCTAATCTTCAAGCACCTTCATGACAACAATGACTTGAAGTCATTTTTTCCCAATAACTTTTGAAAATGGACCTGTCAAATGGGTAGCATCTAAAACTCTTAACACAACACATGTAAAACAAATGTCAAAACAAAACAAAGCCTGATGTTAAAACCTTACCAAGTCTTGAATCGGCTGCTTGTGAGAGTTAAAAATACTTGCACATTGTCTCAGGTAGCGTTCCCATGGCAACAAAAACATTCCGTTACCATGGCAACCCTCAAACATAAAACTTCCCTTGGAAGTGTAGTAGAGCTGAAGAGGGCATAATTGAATTACACAACTCGTGTTGACAAAGAATTGCACACCATTGGTCTTGGCACAACATTCCCACAATTCCATATCTATTTTGTATTTCAACAGGATAAAAAGTGCCAAATGCATTGCACTTCTGATGTCATAAATTACATGATAAAAATGTCTGGACCGTATGTACAGAGACACGTATACACAGGCACATGGTATGCTTATATAAAATATTTATAACTGGGCTCATTTGTTTTTGCCCTCCGTTCACGTACCATTTCTTGGACCACTTCAGGCCCAGTTAATTTGATTTCTGCATATATACATATTTTATATAGGTATGTATGTAGGTAGTTCAGTATTCAAGGGAGGTAACTAGTATTTTCTTTTCCTGCTTCCGCCTGGGCATCTGTTATTGCATGATGGGAAATATTCACGATTTATAACACGGCCAGTTGACTTGTTTTCTGCATAGCGAGATGTACGTGACCTTGACATTGACAAAGAAGGCACTTTGTATGGAAATGAGGCTGGCGTCATCGGCCTGATCCACGCCCACCTCTGCACCATCATTTATGCAGGGTTTTTTTCGGATACTTAAATCGTGGGCAAATCCCAATTTTCCACTTCTGACCCTGTCCAAGGACAGAGCCACACTGAAATGCTAACAATAATCCAGTAAGCAGTACGTTAGACCCGTTTCTTTCCGAAGACCCCAAGTGGGGCCGCCATTTTGGTATTGTGCTATGGGACGCAGCTTGGAGGACCTTGGCCATGGAGGGTCAGTTAGGACCAGATGAGGTATCAGGTCCTCCTGGTGAGGAGGACTGAAAGCCGAGGCCCACGCAAGCCTCATCCCATGCACAATCATCACAAGCCTCCCCTGGAGCAGGTGCTTCTTCACCCCTAGGTGGAGGGGAGGGGGACACTTTTCGTTTGAATGCCCAGAGTTGTGACGCAATTCCAAGACCTTTCGGTCCCAATCCTAGCCACTATCACCTGTTAATGTTTAAAAGTATTTCCACCCAACATGGACATGAAGTCACAAACTGGCGGGAGTAACACGGGCCCCATCCCTTGGCAAAACTGATCCGAATTGAGCTTGGGTCATACGGCCCATCGTACTGCAGGGGGTCACGAGTTCGTTCCAACGTCTCCGCCTCCTCATAGTCGAACATTTTGATTGAATATCCTGGCATGACTTTCCGAACCACTAACATCCGAGAATTGGGAAGTTCCAGCGTTGGAGAGTTGACGAAGATCGGAAAGAGGGAGCGGTTATACACCCACACACCGTCCCCCTCCTGACTGAGGATAATACCAAATCCTATCTTCTCTCGAGTCCGTCGCACAGATTCTAAGTTTGAGTCCTGTTGTAGTATCTCCAGACACATGCCGTCTCCGTGTGGCAGAACTTGGAAGATGCTAATGCTGGGTTCGAATACTGTGAAGAGTCGGCCAACGCGTTGCCGCTGCTCCCAGTAGGCGATGTTGCACCAGTGAGGGCCGCTCATGGCATTCACGCTGTCTGAAATACGCAGAAGAGCACAGTCAGTACAAGTCAAGGTGAATTAAGGCTACAACATGTGGTTATGGATAATAAGACTAGAACTGTGTGATAACATAACATACAACATGGAGGAGAATACTGATACAGCCACAAAGTGGATAGGGATACACCCCAGTGAGTGAGTGAGTGACGGAGTGAGTGAGAGAGAGAGATTTAGAAGCATGAGAATGGGTAGATTATATTCCAGTTTATATCACACCTGAAATCAGCTTCACATAAAGTGAATAGAGATACAACAGAAAAGTGAATAGAGACACAAGAGAAAAGTGAATAGAGAAACAACAGAAAAGTGAATAGAGAAACAGGAAAGTGAATAGAGAAACAACAGGAAAGTGAATAGAGAAACAACAGGAAAGTGAATAGAGAAACAGGAAAGTGAATAGAGAAACAAGAGGAATGTGAATAGAGAAACAGGAAAGTGAATAGAGAAACAACAGGAAAGTGAATAGAGAAACAACAGGAAAGTGAATAGAGAAACAACAGGAAAGTGAATAGAGAAGAAACAGGAAAGTGAATAGAGAAACAGGAAAGTGAATAGAGAAACAGGAAAGTGAATAGAGAAACAAGAGGAATGTGAATAGAGAAACAGGAAAGTGAATAGAGAAACAACAGGAAAGTGAATAGAGAAACAACAGGAAAGTGAATAGAGAAACAACAGGAAAGTGAATAGAGAAACAGGAAAGTGAATAGAGATACAACAGGAAAGTGAATAGAGAAACAACAGGAAAGTGAATAGAGAAACAGGAAAGTGAATAGAGATACACCATGAGAAGTGTGAGAAGAGCCTAAAACTACCACACAATACGACGTTTGAGCAACGAGTGACAGTAGCATACCTACATACTGACCAAAGAGCATTACAACATGCATGCTGGACATCACTCCCACATGAGATACAGAGACCAGTCCACAGGGACTGAAGACTTCCCCTATCCCACCCCCAGGTGGTATCGCCTTCCACACTTTCGTCAACTTTTACAAATTTATTCTACATCAAATCTTTGCTTTTTCTTGCCAAAACAATAATACGTGAAAAAAAAAACAAGTTCATAAATTATTTTATTTGCTACATAATTTTCCTAACTCTATCCAAATCAGTTGTGCTATTCTCCTGTGAGATGCGTGTGGAAACTGTTCAACCTGCCAGGCCATCACAGATCAACAATCCAGCTAGTTCAAGCTAAGGTATTCAAGTCCTAGTTTCAAAGTTGAAAGTTACAACATTTCCTGGATGAGATCGTAACACCTAGTAATCACACATTCTTGTGAGGAACAGAAGACACAGGCTCAGAAATTCTCCAACAAACAGACAATGTATGAATCATTTTCTTGGTACACACAGTTTGAACACTGAAGTTAAACAAGCAACATCTTCAATGTGCAATAACTTTGTCAATAAAGTATTTTTCACAAAATAAAAATAACACACATTTAACTTAATTCACATTCTTCAATACTACAAAAGTTCTGATCATGTTAATGAAAATATAACAGCTTGTTTTATAATGAGGGAGAGGAGTGTGTCCCAGCTTGCACGCTATAAGAGGGCGACATAAGGGAAGAGAAGAGTGATAGCTACGCGACAGCGAGGCACCAGTCTGCAATAGGGTCTAGCGCTATCAGTGAATTTGAGACAGGGAACCTCAATGCTAGCTCTACTCCTAAAAGCCACAACGCTTATCACTCCCTGCCCATCGCAAGGAGCACCCCATGATGAATGTATACCTCAAGCCGGGTCTATTTGAGGAATGTGCAGGAGGGCCAACTTAACAGCTGCCAGCCAAACCACAAAGTCTATATCTCCTTCAAATATTTTCCTTGTATATCATAAATATATGATTTGGTGGATCTTGAATAATAGGTCCGGTATGAATTTGAAGTGAGTACTGGTGGTATGGGAGGTGTGATTGTCGAGGCCTGCGACCTATCCGCCCTCTTGGAGGTTGGAGTGGATCGGCCCGGGGAGCCACAGATCTGTGTATTCTCCAGCAGGCTGAGAGCAAGGGCCCCAGTATGTGTGCTATTTTCAACCTTTTGCCGATCCAATGTTAAAACTCACAATTAAACTCACGACAAACTTACAACGCTTTTTCTAGGAAGAGTTCTTTGGTTGTCCCAAATCTCAGGTTTAAACATTACCACACTGTTTTTCGCACCTCACTTTCATATTGTTGATTCTCTCATTAGAGAGTGGGTGATTTCCTTCATCTCGTGCATGGTCAACGTTTAATTGTTTATTTGAACAGGGGCATATCTGAGTGATTCTTAAACTCTGCCTCACCAGTAGGTCCACATGTTTGTTGTTTCTACCTGATACTTACATTCCATCTGAAGGACAGAGCATCACACAAATCACATATCCGCCTAGTGTATACCTTCCATAATTTCATTCATGCTAACTACCGTGACTACAGTTCAAACACGGCTGTGTTATTAAACACGTAATTTTTTCAACCAAACAATGAATTATTTCCAAATAATCGGTAGGTTACTTGGAGGGCTAGGATTAGTGTCTAGGCCGACCCTATCCTTGCATTGATAAGAAATAAAATATATACCGCTGTAGCGCCATATTGTAAAGGTGAAAGCCATTGTGCAGTTAATGATGTGTATAATAACGAGACCCGGCAATGCACATAGTGTGGATTCCCACTGTACACAGAACACTGTCTCAGGCAGGTCTATATGGCCGGCGGCATACACAGGCATGCGGGGCCATGTGGCGTCACTGGGGACCACTTATGACACAGGTATGTTGGGCCATGTGTCGTCACTGGGGACCACTTATGACACAGGTATGTTGGGCCATGTGTCGTCACTGGGGACCACTTATGACACAGGTATGTTGGGCCATGTGTCGTCACTGGGGACCACTTATGACACAGGTATGTTGGGCCATGTGGCGTCACTGGGGACCACTTATGACACAGATATGTTGGGCCATGTGGCGTCACTGGGGACCACTTATGACACAGGTATGTTGGGCCATGTGTCGTCACTGGGGACTACTTATGACACAGGTATGTTGGGCCATGTGTCGTCACTGGGGACCACTTATGACACAGGTATGTTGGGCCATGGGTCGTCACTGGGGGCCATGTGGCGTCACTGGGGACCACTTATGACACAGGTATGTTGGGCCATGTGGCGTCACTGGGGACCACTTATGACACAGGTATGTCGGGCCATGTGTCGTCACTGGGGACCACTTATGACACAGGTATGTTGGGCCATTTGGCGTCACTGGGGACCACTTATGACACAGGTATGTTGGGCCATGTGGCGTCACTGGGGACCACTTATGACACAGGTATGTTGGGCCATGTGTCGTCACTGGGGACCACTTATGACACAGGCATGTTGGGCCATGGGTCGTCACTGGGGACCACTTATGACACAGGTATGTTGGGCCATGTGGCGTCACTGGGGACCACTTATGACACAGGTATGTTGGACCATGTGTTGTCACTGGGGACCACTTATGTCACAGGTATGTTAGGCCATGTGTCATCAATGGGGACCACTTATGACACAGGTATGTTAGGCCAAGCGTCGTCATATTCATGATATATTGTTAATTTGTGACACATTTCACAATGTCATGATTGGCCAACCACATGGTATAATGCCTCAAAGTAACTTCTAATTCTGTCCCCTTTAACATGAATGTAAAATAAGATTTATTCTAAAAAGAACCACATTTTGAGAATTCAAAAAAGAGGAATCTCCTGAACATTCTTCAGCAAAGGAAACACATCCCCAGTTATATTCTGTATGCCTCCACCACCATGACCTACGGTCCAGTTCATCTGATATGGCCCCGATGGGCAGGCCAGCAAGCAAATTAAGTCTCCGACAGAGACACTCCTTAGACAGGCTCCACAACATCTAAACAAAGGCCAGCCATGACGGGGTTTGAACAAGGGGGTCGTGGGCTGTAGAAACATATTATAAAACTGCCTATGCCAGGACTTGAAGTTGACCTGGAGCCTCAGTGAGTCTCCGTCTAGACCTTGTGATTGTTAGTTGACTGCAGTCCCAGCATTAGTCAATATAATTACAACCACCCCCCACCCACCTCCCCTTGTCATCTACAGGTTATTTCACATGTCGGCCCAATACTGGCCTTACAGACTTGTCACGGACACATGTGATGGCCAAATACTGGCCTTACAGACTTGTCACGGACACATGTGATGGCCAAATACTGGCCTTACAGACTTGTCACGGACACATGTGATGGCCAAATACTGGGCTTACAGACTTGTCACAGAAACATTTGATGGCCAAATACTGGCCTTACAGACTTGTCACGGACACATGTGATGGACAAATACTGGCCTTACAGACTTGTCACGGACACACGTGATGGCCAAATACTGGCCGTACGGGCTTGTCACGGACACATGTGATGGCCAAATACTGGCCTTACAGACTTGTCACGGACACACATGATGGCCAAATACTGGCCTTACAAACTTGTCACGGACACATGTGATGGCCAAATACTGGCCTTACAGACTTGTAACGGACACATGTGATGGCCAATTACTGGCCTTACAGACTTGTCACGGACACATGTGATGGCCAAATACTGGCCTTACGGACTTGTCACGGACACATGTGATGGCCAAATACTGGCCTTACAGACTTGTCACGGACACATGTGATGGCCAAATACTGGCCTTACAGACTTGTCATGGACACATGTCGGCCCAATACTGGCCTTACAGACTTGTCACAGACACATGTCGGCCCAATACTGGCCTTACAGACTTGTCACGGACACAGGTGATGGCCAAATACTGGCCTTACAGACTTGTCATGGACACATGTGATGGCCAAATACTGGCCTTACAGACTTGTCACGGACACATGTGATGGCCAAATACTGGCCTTACAGACTTGTCATGGACACATGTGATGGCCAAATACTGGCCTTACAGACTTGTCATGGACACATGTGTCGGCCCAATACTGGCCTTACGGGCTTGTCACGGACACCCGTGATGGCCAAATACTGGCCTTACAGGATTGTCACATTTTGATCCTCGAAAAGATCTTAGAGCTTAGATGATCATGACTTCCCAACTTTAACATAGACTCACAACAATAATAGCTCTAAGATTGCTTAGTGGAGCGGGGCCCTGGGCGGACCAGCTTGCCACAGACGCATTCATACACCAGGTCTATACACCAGGTCCATACACCAGGTTCATACACTAGGTCCATACACCAGGTCCATACACCAGGTCCATGTGAATTGCTTACACCAGCAGATAGTCACTAATCACAACAAGCAGAATCCATCACATACTACTGACTGAAGAGGCTGAATGTTCTGAGACAATATGCCTGTTTTCCTAGGTCTGCTCTGGATGTTATACTATAGATGTAATTAGTGTAATATGGTGATCGTGAAAGAGAACATGGACAATTTTCACTGATGATTTAATAACGTAGATAACCCTCAAGTTGACAATTACAGTAAATTCAGGTCAAAGGGACTAAGCAACATAAACTGACTATTAATAAGTCAAAACTAGATTACTGTGATTACATATACAGAGTTCCAGATAAGCTTTTGGTGTTGTAGGTTTTTTACCCATGCATTTTAAAATCATTGGGTATCAGTAATTCTATCCGGGGAATTCAAATTTCTGTTACCCACTAGTTTTTACACATGTGGGTAATTAAGTTAAATATTTAAAAACACTATTCATCTAGTCCCTGCAAACTGGTGTCGTGTGGGTTCGAGAGCTTTATAGGACTCAAAAATACCACGATACTCCCACAAGAAAGTGTGATGGCAAATGATCGTGACGTAACTGTCATCGTGGAGTTGACGGAATGCCCGTTTATAATTTCAAAATAAGTTGCCAATTTGCTAATTGAATACGCAGGGTTACTTCACAATATTTAGATGATATGCATATTTTTGTAGCTTATCTGTAATGTTTGTTGCGTATTTGCGTATTTAATACGCTTGGATTTTATTTTACTGCGTATTTCTTCATTTCTGTTGCGTATTTTACGCAGATACACAGCTTATCTGGAGCTCTGATATATAGAAACATAATCAATACTATCTTGTATGATTCTGGTTTGAGCATGACTAATATTCAAATAAATCTTCAAACAGATTATCCTTCTAACATGTCTATTCAGGAAAACACTAAAGTGAGTGAGTCAAACATGTAAAGTGAGTGTGTCAAGCATGTAAAGTGAGTGAGACAAACATGTAAAGTGAGTGTGTCAAGCATGTAAAGTGAGTGAGACAAACATGTAAAGTGAGTGAGTCAAACATGTAAAGTGAGTGAGACAAGCATGTAAAGTGAGTCAAGCATGTAAAGTGAGTCAAGCATGTAGAGTTAGTGAGTCAAATATGTAAAGTGAGTGTGTCAAGCATGTAAAGTGAGTGTGTCAAGCATGTAAAGTGAGTGTGTCAAGCATGTAAAGTGAGTGAGACAAGCATGTAAAGTGAGTGAGAGAAACATTTAAAGTGAGTGTGTCAAGCATGTAAAGTGAGTGAGTCAAATATGTAAAGTGAGTGAGTCAAGCATGTACAATGAGTGAGTCAAGCAGTATAGTGAGTGAGTCAAGCATGTAAAGTCAGTGAGTCAAGCATGCAAAGTGAGTCAAGCATGTAAAGTCAAGCATGTAAAGTGAGTCAAGCATGTTAAGTGAGTAAGTCAAACATGTAAAGTGAGTGAGTCAGGCATGTAAAGAGAGTGAGTCAAGCATGTAAAGTGAGTCAAACATGTACAGTGAGTAAGTCAAACATGTAAAGTGAGTGAGTCAGGCATGTAAAGAGAGTGAGTCAAGCATGTAAAGTGAGTGAGTCAAGCATGTAAAGTGAGTGAGTCAAGCATGTAGAGTGAGTGAGTCAAGCATGTAAAGGGAGTCAGTGAGTCAAGTATGCACAGTGAGTCAAGCATGTAAAGTGTGTGTGTCAGGCATGTAGAGTGAGTGAGTCAAGCGTGTAGAGTGAGTCAAACATGTAAAGTGAGTGAGTCAAGTGAGTGAGTCAAGCATGTATTGTGAGTGAGTCAAGCACGTAAAGTGAGTGAGTCAAGCATGTACAAGTCAGTGAGAAAACTCAATGTGAATTCAGCAATATGTGCATCTGTAAGCATCTATCAGTTCCAGAGCTCTCTCTAAAAGGTAATACATCAATTACATAATCGGATTATCCAGATATTCACCAGGAATTATTTCCCACTCTGGAACATATCAACTGCCTGGTGTATAATCATGTTAACCTTAGCATAGTACTGTAACTACATTTCCTGTCTGACAAAACAAAATCACACACAAAACTGAAGTTGAAAATCATTTCCAAATTGATCTATTCACTTTGAGAAGGGTCTGTTTTCTTTCTGTCATGTGCTACTGAACATACATATTCTGTTCCGGGCAATGATAAAGTACAGTTTGAACAGAGTACTGTTTGAGTATATTCAACAGTCTATGGTTCTACATAGGTGTGCAATATAGTTTAAATATTCTCTATGAATGCTCACATCATTTTGTCAACTGGGACATTAGTTTATGACCCGCGACAACCTTGCAGTCAATTCATATGCTTCTATATGTAAGGGACCCTGTTAATATCACTTTGACAAAGTAAGCTAGGCCTGTCCCAACCAAATGGAGGCCAACTTCTAACCTTGGAAGGTTAGCTCACTCTATACTACAAGCAACAACAATGTTAGGAGAGAAAAAAGAGGGTGACATTGGCGCCTTATGCATAGAGCGGACTCACTCAAGCTATTTAGGCGAGAGTCTTTGCTTTCACACTCATATGAAAAGAGGCTGCGCCGGCAACAAAGGTCTTTTCGACTCGTTGTCGCTTGAACAACAATAAGCAATGTAGGGGAGTCTCACTGTCAACATAGGCAGAAAGGCAGCAGGAAGATAGTATATTTTGAAGGAGAAATTGTGAATGTCTAAGTCAAGAGCAGAAAGATACATCTATAGGTTTGATCCCGTACTAAGTACACAGTGTTGGAGATGGAACAAAACATATCAACAGGTTACGCCATCTGCAAGCTCCACACACTGTCAGGCACTGGTTCCTCCAACACCTCAATACGGAACTCAACACAGCGCTGTGTGTGGTATCACGATTTACACATACCCTGTAAATTGTATTGTAAGCTCCCTGCACCATCAAAAGGATGCACTCTGCAGTAATAACTAACTACCCATTGATACAGTGAGGGCAATGATCTAGTAATTGCCATTCCACACAGAAAGTTACCGACTCTAAAGCAGCCCTATGTGTGTTAATGGTTAAAAGATATAATACCTACAGTGTTATATTAGGATATAACTCATGCACTATGAGTGTGCACTGGCCATGTGATTCATGACACACATCTCTGCAATAAAGGAAACAGTCTAGTGGCAAGTCCTGATACAAGTGTTGGTCTTATCTACTGCAAATGGAAATACAAAATATTTAAAACACTGGCTGAATAATGCTCATTCACCCTTTAACTTGTCAAAACAACTTTAAATATCAAGTCCTTTATTACATATATTTAACGTAGCACTTTTAAACTGACATCCAGCAATCGACACAGGGAAACCAAAATTAGCTTCACATATTTTATCCATTTGGAGAATCAAACCTGGGTTTCAGTGGATGAGTGACTGCCTTAACCACTGGACTAGCCTAACATTAAGAAGGGAAATAGCGAGTATCATCACTCTCAATTTCATACAATATTGTCATATGGTGAAGGTGACAGAATCTGGCATGTGTTATGAATAAGTGGAGCTAAAAAGTCACAGGCTTGACCTTTCAAGTCAACAGTCAGTTGACCTCTACTAATGGCCAATACAGTTCATTCTTGTTATAACAGAAGCCCAACAAAAGGTCATGGGAGAAACCATTAAATTGAATTGTTCAAATTCCTCATCATACTTCACTGCAAGTTTATCTCTCACGTGTGATGCAATTTACATACTATAAACATGTGTTTTAAAAGATATTTCTTTTCAAATCCCAAACAATCAATCAATTTTTCACTTTGATTTTTCATAACTTAATCTGTGATGCAAAATTGTAGTATTTTTTCCTGCTTGGCGAAGACATTACAGTGACAGAGTTCTATATCATAAAGTTATAAACTCACAAGGGATGGTAATTTCACACAAACTTGCTCAACTGCAGGTTTGCTGGCTGTTGGTGAAATCCCTGACGAGTCGACTTGTCTCCTGAACTAGCAGTCAAACCCAATTGTTAACATTAATCACTTATTTTTCAACCGACACAGACAAGTTAAAACCAAAGAAATCTGCTAGTATCATCCACAGTAAAGACACTTTTCTCCCAGTTCAGAGCAAATCAGAGATTACTTCCATACAACTTTTTGCCTACTGTAATCAGTCCAGCAAGAAGCCACAATTACTTCTCCCAAACTTGTAATCATGGAAGACAATGTTCTGCCTTGTGTAGGAAAAAATAACAAAAGTACTGCTTGCTCTGCTAGTCTTGGCAGCCCTGGCAGACTGGTGGTGGTGCTGGCCCTCACGTCCCTGTCAAGGTAATGTAATAAATAAACTGTACATGATTTCTGGTCATACCCTGTCCATCAGGCCCATGTCTGCAGTCACGACAACCACTCCATCACCCACCCCTACATCCACTTGTGTACAGAGTAGTTTTGCAAAGTATCCCGCCATGAGGCCTTAAGCACAATATTCCACATTCAACATACAGTGGACCAGCTCAAATATTTTTTTAAAAAATGAATCAGAATTAATGGAAAATATTAAAAAAATAAATTATGCAGTGTCCCTTGATTATTGATGCCACAATTTCTCCAGGAAAGAACTAAAACAATCTTTCGTCTCAGATTAAAGCAGCAGAGCTACCGTGTAAATGACAAAAACAATTTGCTCCCACCCCCACACAGCCCCACCCTGGCCCAAGCTGCAGGCCTGTGAGGGCCCTATGATATACAAGAGCCATGTTAACCTGGTCCACCAGCAGCATTTCCATATCTCCACCAAGCCTTCAATATTTCAAAGCTAAGGCCCAGGCTGAAATGTCTTTTAACTTGCTCCATTACAGGGCTAAATTTGTCTTTGACATTTTGGAAAACATTCTTTCTCGGCAAACTGTTCAAATATTATGACCAGTTCGATGAACAAATAGAGGGTAACGTTTTTCAAAGTCACATGGGCCATTTTTCAAAGCGGCTAGCTGTACTAGGGGCTAGTGTGTTTCATCTCAGGGTAATATCACGTCTACACCTCCACTTCCGCAGCCTCGTTCCCTCCAGTTGGCCCCACTGCATCCGCCTTGAAATCCTCCTCAAATACACCCCAAGTAGCGCAAACACTCGCCTTTTCCTCCACTCTGTTGTGATTGGACAAAATAAAAGCCCAAGTTCGACTTTGACTCAAAATGGCCGCTACTGTTTGCCAATTTCTGTGGAAGAGGATTTAAGGTTGATCTCCTAACTGTAATTGCCAAAATGACACTAAACAGTGTTGCGTATATTCAAACACTCACTACAGCAAGTCCCAGTATATTTTGGGATGGATATCCAGTGGTGTAATTTGTGCAGAACTATGATTGAGAAAGACAGTGCCTAAGAAAGATGCCAATACTGGAAGCAACAAGTCGACTGCTGTCTCTGCTGGAGCAGATGCCATTGGACCTACATGTCGTCCTTAAATCATTCTCAAAATTTGATCACCACCTTGTGATGATTTCTCCACAAACATTACTTCACACAGTTGAAAAGCTTTGTTCACTATAACCAGGATGTATAAGGCCCAAAACACACCAGCATTATACTGAGGCTAGTGTCATGGTCTAAAAAACCCTAGCTTTAAAAAGAGGCATGTGTTGCCATGTGGTAGCTAGGGCCCCAAACACAATAGTGTTATAAAGAGGCATGTGTCACTATGTGGTAGGGCCCAAAACACACATCATAGAGAAGCATGTCTGCCCGTGTTACAACCTTGGACCCACACTAGAGTTAGTAAGAGGCATGAGTTCCCATATGACATGGTCCTGGTGGCACACAAGCATTATAATGAGGCATGTGTGCCCATGTGACAGGGTCCTGGTGGCACACTAGCCTTATATCGAGACATGTGTGCCAATGTGACAGGGTCCTGGTGGCACACAAGCATTATAATGAGGCATGTGTGCCCATGTGACAGGGTCCTGGTGGCACACTAGCCTTATATCGAGGCATGTGTGCCCATGTGACAGGGTCCTGGTGCCACACTGGCCTTATATCGAGGCCTGTGTGGCATGCCCATGGACTACATGTTGCTGGACCTCCATGAATGATATCTGGAGATGATCTGTGCTGTCATGTCAACCACCACTGCAAAGCCTATCTAAAGATAGGTGCAACTTGATGAGGGTAACTTAGCTCAACAGCGATACCTGGACCTTCTGTCTGGTCAAGTACCTGGGGCCGCCCTCCCGCCCTGCACACAGTCAGCTGACTGAAGGCTTACCTCCAACACTGGCTTTAGCTCAGTCAGCAGTGTAATGGGCCTCAACACTGAAACCAGCCATTCATGCATATGTCACAGCTATATCAAGCCATACCCCATGCCTACATATCACAAATAACTCCCACGTGGATCACATGTATCAGGGAGTGTGTTGTGTATCAGTAACTCGGCTAGACCATGTACCTGTAGAAAGTGGGGGCAGACAAATCCCTTGATGAACACTCTCACGTATAAAGCAACTACACAAAACATGCCCAATAAGTTTTATTACCAAAAAAGCAGCCAGCAATATTTCTTCTGATCATACTTCCTGTGCCAATCTGACAGGGACTACTGCACCAACTACACAAAACATGCCCAATAAGTTTTATTACCAAAAAAGCAGCCAGCAATATTTCCTCTGATCATACTTCCTGTGCCAATCTGACAGGGACTACTGCACCAACTACACAAAACATGCCCAATAAGTTTTATTACCAAAAAAGCAGCCAGCAATATTTCTTCTGATCATACTTCCTGTGCCATTCTGACAGGGACTACTGCACCAACTACACAAAACATGCCCAATAAGTTTTATTACCAAAAAAGCAGCCATCAATATTTCCTCTGATCATACTTCCTGTGCCAATCTGACAGGGACTACTGCACCAACTACACAAAACATGCCCAATAAGTTTTATTACCAAAAAAGCAGCCAGCAATATTTCCTCTGATCATACTTCCTGTGCCAATCTGACAGGGACTACTGCACCAACTACACAAAACATGCCCAATAAGTTTTATTACCAAAAAAGCAGCCAGCAATATTTCCTCTGATCATACTTCCTGTGCCAATCTGACAGGGACTACTGCACCAACTACACAAAACATGCCCAATAAGTTTTATTACCAAAAAAGGAGCCATCAATATTTCCTCTGATCATACTTCCTGTGCCAATCTGACAGGGACTACTGCACCAACTACACAAAACATGCCCAATAAGTTTTATTACCAAAATGCAGCCAGCAATATTTCCTCTGATCATACTTCCTGTGCCAATCTGACAGGGACTACTGCACCAACTACACAAAACATGCCCAATAAGTTTTATTACAAAAAAAGCAGCCAGCAATATTTCCTCTGATCATACTTCCTGTGCCAATCTGACAGGGACTACTGCACCAACTACACAAAACATGCCCAATAAGTTTTATTACCAAAAAAGCAGCCAGCAATATTTCCTCTGATCATACTTCCTGTGCCAATCTGACAGGGACTACTGCACCAACTACACAAAACATGCCCAATAAGTTTTATTACCAAAAAAGCAGCCAGCAATATTTCCTCTGATCATACTTCCTGTGCCAATCTGACAGGGACTACTGCACCAACTACACAAAACATGCCCAATAAGTTTTATTACCAAAAAAGCAGCCAGCAATATTTCCTCTGATCATACTTCCTGTGCCAATCTGACAGGGACTACTGCACCAACTACACAAAACATGCCCAATAAGTTTTATTACCAAAAAAGCAGCCAGCAATATTTCCTCTGATCATACTTCCTGTGCCAATCTGACAGGGACTACTGCACCAACTACACAAAACATGCCCAATAAGTTTTATTACCAAAAAAGCAGCCAGCAATATTTCCTCTGATCATACTTCCTGTGCCAATCTGACAGGGACTACTGCACCAACTACACAAAACATGCCCAATAAGTTTTATTACCAAAAAAGCAGCCAGCAATATTTCCTCTGATCATACTTCCTGTGCCAATCTGACAGGGACTACTGCACCAACTACACAAAACATGCCCAATAAGTTTTATTACCAAAAAAGCAGCCAGCAATATTTCCTCTGATCATACTTCCTGTGCCAATCTGACAGGGACTACTGCACCAACTACACAAAACATGCCCAATAAGTTTTATTACCAAAAAAGCAGCCAGCAATATTTCCTCTGATCATACTTCCTGTGCCAATCTGACAGGGACTACTGCACCAACTACACAAAACATGCCCAATAAGTTTTATTACCAAAAAAGCAGCCAGCAATATTTCCTCTGATCATACTTCCTGTGCCAATCTGACAGGGACTACTGCACCAACTACACAAAACATGCCCAATAAGTTTTATTACCAAAAAAGCAGCCAGCAATATTTCCTCTGATCATACTTCCTGTGCCAATCTGACAGGGACTACTGCACCAACTACACAAAACATGCCCAATAAGTTTTATTACCAAAAAAGCAGCCAGCAATATTTCCTCTGATCATACTTCCTGTGCCAATCTGACAGGGACTACTGCACCAACTACACAAAACATGCCCAATAAGTTTTATTACCAAAAAAGCAGCCAGCAATATTTCCTCTGATCATACTTCCTGTGCCAATCTGACAGGGACTACTGCACCAACTACACAAAACATGCCCAATAAGTTTTATTACCAAAAAAGCAGCCAGCAATATTTCCTCTGATCATACTTCCTGTGCCAATCTGACAGGGACTACTGCACCAACTACACAAAACATGCCCAATAAGTTTTATTACCAAAAAAGCAGCCAGCAATATTTCCTCTGATCATACTTCCTGTGCCAATCTGACAGGGACTACTGCACCAACTACACAAAACATGCCCAATAAGTTTTATTACCAAAAAAGCAGCCAGCAATATTTCCTCTGATCATACTTCCTGTGCCAATCTGACAGGGACTACTGCACCAACTACACAAAACATGCCCAATAAGTTTTATTACCAAAAAAGCAGCCAGCAATATTTCCTCTGATCATACTTCCTGTGCCAATCTGACAGGGACTACTGCACCAACAGCACATGAAACAAAGTGAGTGTGAAGCCTCACACAGAGCAAAGACAGGACTTTTTCTTGTTGACTGACTAAAGACCATCAGACACTGGCAGTACAGTGTAACTACATGCTGCTACTCAGCATGGACAAAACACAAGTTTTACACCCCATGCAGTAAAAATAATTTGCCTCCACTTTCTGTGCATACAAGGCACACATTTTTGCTGCAATGGGTATATATATATATATATATATATATATATATATATATATATATATATATATATATATATACACTTTTAGTGACACAGTTAGAATTTCAAACTATTTCATTTGCAAATACAATATTTTTTACTTTATCTTTAAAAAAATGCTGACCCGTAAAATTACCATGCTATTATATTAGTAAGACTGTGGTCATCCTTCATTCTGCCCTGTGAAAGCTGCGGCTGGTGTGGTTCTCATTCATGTTTTATGGAAGCAGTGTAACCAGCTGCTAACACAACACTGAGAAGTGGTGTCTTTACCCACCACAGCCGACACACACTATAATGTAGTGCTGACAATAGCCGGACAGCTTCATGTAACACGCTATCGTTTGGGACAAATGTAGTCACACTCGTAGAAAGAACCACTACTTGCTTGCGTTTCCATTCTGTGAATGAATACAATTGGCCACTCGACATCCCCACAAAAACAATAGCCTCTCCTTACATTTTTGCTAGTGTTGTGTTAATGTGAGGAAAAAAGAAGAGTCTATTCCATGAGAGGGTAAGCAGGTGAACAATGGTGGCACGCTTGGCCACCCCTTGCCAATGAGCTGCATGAAAGGCCGAGCGGATCAATTTGAAGATCCTTACATGTAATTCATTCACATTTTATCATCGATCCGGCAGCGGAGCTGAAGCACTGGGACCCATGCTCTGTAATCATTAAACACACCAGAATTCCCTAGCCTTGAAACGACCCCTACCTGCCCGCGTGGCTTTCTTTGGTCTGTCCTACAAGTTGCTTAAACTTTAATACAAATGTCACATTCAAAAGTGCCTAGCACACGGTTGAGGTCCGGTTGCAAATCAATACTAAATGTTCGTGATGCCCAAGTTTTGAGTTTAAAAAGACAAGTAATGTAATCACACGAAGCTGAAAGTCTCTGATGATAGGTAATTTGAAATATTTCCTCTCGGGAGAGTTAAATCTTCAGATCTAAGCAATCTCATTAAAACTGCAGCAACAGTATGCTATAAATGTCCATTTAAGTTACGAAGGTTCCCTTTCTCATCACGCAATCTTTACAAAAGACACTGATTGACTTGGGTCTTCAGAGCTCATGGTGATCCTACAGGCCATGATGCAATAAACATTAATTGGCCAACTAGTTATGAACTTTCTAAAACAAGCTCCAGTGTATAACAGACTTTCCATGCATTCAGATGGATGGTCCCATCACTCAGCAGTCCTATCTGACTGTACCAGCACATTACCACACCTTAAACACAGTCAACTCAGACCTGTCACTCATCGGCATTTCAAGAATTTGATTAGGTCTCCGTTATTTTTCGTTATGTTTAATAATTTCTTGTCAGCACCACAAACTATTCAACAGATAGGGGGGTCTGATCCATGAAATAAAAGCTAAACATTTGGTGGAAAAAGTCAGCAATTTTTCTTGGGTGGTTGTCTACACTGTAGAGAGTGTTTATTCTATCCGACTTGATACGAAATGGAAAAGAAAATAGCTGAGGAGATAAGATTGGTAGTAGACATGATAGCGCGAGTTGGAAGCAGGGTTTCCAGCTTCACAAGGCAGCCTTCATTGCTCCCTCAATGAAGCTTTGTTGATGCGACATGGGTTTCTTCCAACTTCTACCCTCCTTTGTGACTGGTGTGATGCTTTTACACCACAAATCGCTTCTCATTACCGACCAGATAATATTCTGGCATCCCATTTTAAGTACTTAGACTGAATACTTAGTGTGAAAAAGCATGTTGGCAGGAGATAAGCCAAATAACCCCTGATAACCACCAGGAATATCACACTCCTAGGTAAGGGTTACCACCGTCACTGTTCAAGATTAAACACCTTCCATTGACTTCCATGTAAACTCCAATAAAAATCAAGTCCGACTTCTTTACTTGACAAAACACAGGAAAAATGATGTATTTATTTATTTATTTGAGTTAAAGACTTTCACAATTGAATTTACTTATTCTTTAACAAATCATTTATCATTCAAATGTTTGAATAATGTAGACTTTTCTATTCCTATCTTTCATCATGCCCGTTCCCCACAATATGCCAAACACATGACAAAAGTATCACCAATTGTCACATCAATTTTTAGGCTATTTACTGCACTATTTCACAAAGAAAATCAATCATGTTGCATTTCTCCACGACGCTTGTATAATTATTCTCAATTCTTCCTCACAGTAACTAGTACGGAAGTCATCGTAGCCCGACTGTCAGATTTGGCAAGTACTGTCAAATTACAAGAAATCGCCTCTTCACTTGGTCTCCATTGCTTGAGCGTGCAGTCGTAACCTTCAAAAAGCAAACTCATTTTTTGCCATCATTTACAAAGAGCTTACCGCGAGACTGGTGGTGGTGGCCGAGTCAACACGGTGTAGAGAGATGGGGCAGGGGTGTCGCTGGTCGACCTCCTCAACACCACGTACACAACAACAACATCGTTGTCACCACCACTAGCTTTACACCACTTAATGAGTAAGCCTCACCATGCAAGTCCACCTCCAAGTTGTCGGCCTCAGCTGTCAGAATCTCATCAAGAATCAGGATGTTGGCATTTTGATGTTATCACACATGATACAGCCAATATATTGGCAAACATACTCCTCAACATGTTAGAGTCATTATTTTAACAAATGTCACCAGGTCGTTCCATAAAACTCCCAAGGAAAATCTCAAAGATCAAAGAATCAGTATTTCCTAATGGTCAAAAAGTGTTTTTTCCAAAAGGAAACAGAGATCTCATTCGGGATGCAGTTTTTAATCTTAATCCAAGTTATTTGACACATATGTTTAAACTTAAACAATGATATTTCTTTCAAATTAAGCCTTGAACCAAGAAATCCTCCCTCCCCGAACAGGTCTTGTTTTCAGATGGTGTGTTTTGGAGTACTGTGGAGACCTTCGGCTACAGAAAGCACTGCTTTCATACACAATCCCAAACAGGTGCTACTGTTGCAAACTCCCAAACATTTATCAAAGCCCATTATGACAACCAGGCTGTGTTAGCGCCGGGGTTGTCTCCCCTGGGGACTTTGGGGGAGTGCAGTGTCCGAGGAACAAAGTGCCAGATAACATGGAAGCGGTAATTATTGAGAGAACGCGGCAGCAGGACATTTGGCTCTCCTTGCTCAAGTCTCCAAGTTCCCCAGCTCCACAGAACGGCAGGTACCACAAGCACCTTCACAAAACAGAAACTGCCATTTGAGTAGCAATCTGACCATGTGATTAGTTGGTAGAAATAGTCTGCTGAAGGAGATGATTTGGTATGTTGTTTATGGAAATGTTACATGTCAGAGTTCCAGATTCATTTGAAATATTCAAAGTTTGGAAAGAAACCAACCAAGACTTGACTCTTAAACTAGAGAATCGTGAGAATAATGCGATCTGACTTCAGAAATGGCCAAAGCGATTCATATGGCTTTTATTACAACTAATAACACAGATAGAAACAAAATTATTTTGTCTTTTCAATAATGATTTGATTGCAACGGACAACAGTGGGTATGTTTCAGCCCATCTCCCCACCACCCTCCTATCTGTGTGTGCGTGTTGTGCATTGATCGACCTGTCACCCCCCTAGTCACCTACTCCCCCCAACCTACCAGATCTCTCCAGGTCAACCCTAGCTATCTCTTGCTTGTCCCTTTATGCCTGAAATTATATCTTGATGTATTTACAATAGCTGTGTAAATTTCCCTATCCATGAAGGAGCTTAGCAACCACCGAGTTGGCAGCCATAAACCTCTCTGTGTAGGGAGTCCTAGCGGCATGGGGGATCTGGTACCCCACACTGCCACAATGCTACAGGTACTCCACTGCCACGATACTACAAACAGTAACCCACTACAGACGCTGCACTGCCACAACACTACAGGTGCTCCACTGCCACAACACTACAGGCGCTCCACTGCCACAACAATACAGGTGCTCCACTGCCACAACACTACAGGCGCTGCACTGCCACAACACTACAGGTGCTCCACTGCCACAACACTACAAACAGTAACCCACTACAGGCGCTGCACTGCCACAACACTACAGGCGCTCCACTGCCACAACAATACAGGTGCTGCACTGCCACAACACTACAGGCGCTGCACTGCCACAACAATACAGGCGCTGCACTGCCACAACACTACAGGCGCTGCACTGCCGCAACACTACATGGGGCTGCTCTGCCACAACACTACAGGTGCTGCACTGCCACAACAATACAGGCGCTGCACTGCCACAACAATACAGGCGCTGCACTGCCACAACAATACAGGCGCTGCACTGCCACAACGATACAGGCGCTGCACTGCCACAACAATACAGGTACTGCACTGCCACAACACTACATGGGGCTGCTCTGCCACAACACTACAGGTACTGCACTGCCACAACAATACAAGCGCTGCACTGCCACAACACTACAGGCGCTGCACTGCCGCAACACTACATGGGGCTGCTCTGCCACAACACTACAGGTGCTGCACTGCCACAACAATACAGGCACTGCACTGCCACAACAATACAAGCGCTGCACTGCCACAACAATACAGGCGCTGCACTGCCACAACAATACAGGTACTGCACTGCCACAACACTACATGGGGCTGCTCTGCCACAACACTACAGGTACTGCACTGCCACAACAATACAAGCGCTGCACTGCCACAACACTACAGGTGCTGCACTGCCACAACACTACAGGCGCTGCACTGCCACAACAATACAGGCGCGCCACAACAATACAGGCGCTCCACTGCCACAACACTACAGGTGCTGCACTGCCACAACACTACAGGTGCTGCACTGCCACAACACTACAGGTGCTGCACTGCCACAACACTACAGGCGCTGCACTGCCACAACACTACAGGCGCGCCACAACACTACAGGCGCTCCACTGCCACATCACTACAGGTGCTGCACTGCCGCAACACTACAGGTGCTGCACTGCCACAACACTACAGGCGCTGCACTGCCACAACACTACAGGCGCTCCACTGCCACATCACTACAGGTGCTGCACTGCCACAACACTACAGATGCTGCACTGCCACAACACTACAGGCGCTGCACTGCCACAACACTACAGGCGCTGCACTGCCACAACACTACAGGCTGACACTACACTGATATTAAACTATATGATGACATCATACACTGCTACAAAACTAGTCAAGCACTGGTACATCAAAACCTCTGGTGAATAACAAATATTCCAGACCCAACCATAAATAGTCAATCACCAATAATCTAATCACAATATTTACTCCAACTTCACAGGTGATCTGAGTTGCTTCAGATAAGTACTAACCCCATACTGTTAATGTGTACGTGATACATGCTAGTGTTTGTTCCATGGGCGGTCAATGCTACAGAAAACCTCCCTCTCAGAATCTCCCTGTTTCTCCATTTCGTTTGAAGTTTACCATAACCAACGGTGTCTGGCTTGTGCGGGTTTTACTGTCGGCTGACAAAGGAAAACACAATCATAAAAGTGACTTTACTTTGCCATGGAGACACATCTCCTATGTGTGGACCACGGTACTACCATGTCCATAGCTCAGCTTGGGGAAGAATACCTCGTAAATTGGCGGTAGTTAGGCATACACCATGCAAGATTATTTTCTTATCATCATTGTTCAAAGTCTCATATTATTTGTCCTGATATTCAAAATGGGTAATGAATTGTTTGATGTGCAATGTAGACGGTCTGAGAAGGAATTGACAAGAAAACCGACGCCACCCAACCAGATCACATATTAATAGACTGAGGAAGTTTAAAACACTGACACTATCACAAGTTTATGTACTGGTCTCTAGATACCATGGTTACCATTTTCTACTTCATCGGAAATATAACATGGCATACACATCCGGGAGGATTTCTTAACCAGTATTGAATCAAGGTGCTTAGTCTGACCTCGAAGACATATCTCCATCTACATCTAGAGAAATGTTTGACATCTGCCTCAAACAAGCAATCAAGTGGCAGTTGGCATCTACACCATCAGGCAAAATGTTATCCAAAATTTATGTTTCTTGGGGTAGAAGTTGAAACACTAGTGAGAGGTGTTTAGTTGGTATTGATGGTATCAGGGAGTTTTATCTAGCTTCACAATTCTAATACGTCCCTATCAGCCCTTCCATAAACCAAGTATAGCCCACATTTGGAGGAGCAATTCCAGGGGCACACATCGATCTCTCCAGTGCTGTCGGTGTGATAAGTCTGGAGTAGCTGCCACCAGCTACAGAGATATGATGTACCCCTACCCCTTTACACAGCCATATAGTGAAGCACTCAGCAACATGACAATAAAAGCATAAATCTCTGTGCATGGCCTGTCGATCTCTTCTCCTCACCATGTAGGACCTCATGTAAATATGAATAACCTCGTATCAACTGAAAGGTTCTCTAAACACCATTAATGGAGAGAGAGAGAGAGAGAGAGAGAGAGAGAGAGAGAGAGAGACAGAGAGAGACAGAGAAAGACACACAGAGAGAGAGAGAGAGAGAGAGAGAGAGTCTGTTGTTCCTTCCTTCTGTCATCTTCCCGAGGCAAGAGTGTTAACTGACTTTAAAAGTCCAGTTTCCACCCTTGCTGAACTAGGCTGTAATTCCTGGGCTCGATCGTAGCGCCACTCGTGGCTATTACAAGTTATGTCCCTCCTAAGGCTCTCCTATGACCAATCAGATTCAACCTCTCGTTTCACTTGCATTTGCTTCAAACAAAATGGAGTCGCCCAGTCAAGACGGTCTGATCGATAATCAAGATTTATATTGTTATAAAACGGGTCTTACATTGTGAAGTGCATTGAATTATGTGAGCACCTTGATTAGAAACATGAAAAGATTGAGAAAATATCTGTTGACGAGTTGGCGGCGCACATGTTTTGCAAATCCTGCAATCGACCAAAATCTGCCCGACAGTTCAGAATCAGGATTTCAATTTCGTGGCGCGATTTTGATTGGACTATGCATAGACTCGTTAGTCCAGCCAAAATGTAACTCCATAATACCAGCCTAGTTCGGCAAGGGTGGAAACTGGCCCCCAACACTCTGTGTAGATGGCTTACTGTACACAAGAATGTGAGATCATTGTGAGGTTATCCCACAGACAAAAGACACAATAACTAAGACTTAAGAATGTGTCTCTAATTTCATTAGGAGAGGAGAGACTGATATGGCCATGATGCTGACCTACTTAAAACACAATTAAAGACTTTTTTGTCAGCATAGTTGTGTTGAGATGTGCAGCGTCAGGCTTGATGAGGGGTAAGCAGACCTTGGTATGTGGACATGGAGCATTAGCGTACACTGGCATCACCTGCACGATCGGTCAACTCCGTCAAATCTGACCTTGATCATCAGGGTAAATCATATAGTCACGAAACACAACAGTTACAACAGAGTTGAAATTTATCATTAGCAGGGTTTTAAATTAAAAATTATTTCTGCTACAAAATGGAAGATATAATTTGCAATAATGAAATTTCCACATCACACAACTGTGTGTCCATACACACAACTTGGGTACAGAAAAATATAATTGTGTCCCAAGGGACACATACAAATTATTTATTATTCATGGAGTATACCAATTACTTTTATCAGTGGCTTGGTAAGTCCCAGTCTCTGAATAAACACTACATTTATGATCATATCTTAGCATTGAAGAACTTAATGTTTTCAATATCACTGTGCGGTACAGATGGGCCCTCACCCATCTCATAGGGATCCTTAAATAATTCTGTCCTCGAAACCCCCATTTAACAAACACAGGTAGAAACCCTGGTTAGTGAAATTTGATTTTCAACAATGTGAAAAGATGCACTTTCACAAAGGAAACACCAGCAAGTGCTAGTTTCCCACGAGATTGATAGTATCCTACTCAACAGAAGTTACAGAACACCTGAAATTGTTCTTGGGCTCCATTTGAGTCATATTTATGTATATAAAGGTTCAGTCAACATGGTCAAAGCCAGAGAACTTATCCGAAACATACTTTTCCAAAGTTCAGTTTGTAAACAGCAAGGATCTAGCAAACTACCACTTACTGGCTTATTTATCTTTTGAACAAAGAATTGTTCTGATCCCTTTACAAACTACAATTCCAGTGTTGTGCAATTATTTCAGAAAAGATTTAGAAAGTTAAAGTGATGTTGGCATAGATCTATTCCCAAAACACTTGAGTTTTTTACTAACATAACCACATACAAGAACTGTTTGAACAGAGCACATTTGCAATCAAATACACCCACATAAAAAGTCATCTTTTTAAGCAAACACTCCAACAAAAAGCTGTAGCTCTTCAAAAGAACAAGTTTGGGGGAACACCTTATAAAGAGGAGGACCTGAATTCCTGCTCAAGTATGATGGTAATATTAGCCTTAAAGTGAGGCAAATAAATGGCTGGGCTACAAGCATGGGCCATAACTGGTTGCTGGCACAGCCTGTAGTCACAGTGTCTCCAACAGCAAGAGACAGCTTTCATATCCAGTTTGTTCAACTATCCCCTGTCTAACTCCCTAGATCCCTATCTCGGAGCAGTGGAGACACCCAGATGCCCCATTGTTGCTTGCACAAAAGGTCAAGCTATTATTGCCAGGGGGGTGGCAGGTTGTGGCCTATATCCAGTGAGCCTGTGCCCCATGATGTCCCCTGTTGACAAAGGCCTACTTGAGTAGGGTACCTGTCTGTTAATGAAGCAGTGCTTTATGGGCTAGTTTTTCACATTGATGAAATATCTTCATGTTTAGGTATTCCTTTTGAAATCTTGGCTGTGTAAATAGGAGATTATTTTGAGTGTGACTGCCTGAATGTCAAATGTCAAACCTAAACAGAAAACAGCACCAAGGAAACTTCCACAATAAGTAAAACGCTTCCCTCTCTCCCCAATCCGTGTGTACCTCTTTCCAAGTATATAGAATTAGGAGTAACTCAGCTTACATTCACCCATATCAACAAAACACACTTCAGAGAGGCCTTATTTGAACAAAGCTGGCCATTTTTAAATTTCATGAACAATTGAAGAACATTTGTTATTGGTTAAAATAACCTGTCCGATTCTATTTTAGATCTGTCATCAGTTACAATTGTGTTGATGTGTTTAAGAAGAAGAAAAAGGCTATTTCTATAGCTCCAAATTCCACATGACTGGGGACCCTAGTTTTTAATTTTTTTTTATAGGCTATACATAACAAATAGTTTGCCTTCAACATGTTCAAGTACATACAGTACATACATAGATCCATATTTCAAGAATGACCTCAATATTCTTAAAGGTCTCAACATGAAATATATTGATAACAGAACAGTCATTTGTCATTTTGGTAGCTTCCATGAATATACAAACAAGAAAACAGCGGTACCACCATCCCCTGCCATGGGGTACATTAGAATTTTGTTTGTTCATATGAGAGTGAATATAAACTATGAAAAAAGAGTCCTATAAAGCCTGAAGAAGAGATAGGCACTTGGGCTGCTTAATGTCATCAGAAACAATGACTTAATGTGAAATTAATACACACAAGATGTCCCTCCTCTGGAAAACTCATTCTTGATAATTATCTCTTAGATACACTAACTTCAGTACTTTAGTTTGGTAGACATGGGGGTAGTTCGGTAGACGTGGGGGTAGTTCGGTAGACCTGGGGGTAGTTTGGTAGACATGGGGGTAGTTCGGTAGACGTGGGGGTAGTTTGGTCGACCTGGGGGTAGTTTGGTAGACATAGGGGTAGTTCGGTAGACGTGGGGGTAGTTTGGTAGACCTGGGGGTAGTTCGGTAGACATGGGGGTAGTTCGGTAGACGTGGGGGTAGTTTGGTAGACCTGGGGGTAGTTCAGCATGAGGAGAACCCACCAGTACAGTGGTCACCATCACAACAGTCAGAAAATAAACTGCAACTATTAGTACTTCATTCAAAATACCCACTCTAAAATGAAACAAATGTTTGTGGTTACACCCTTTAATAAATATTTATTTCTATTCTATACGCAGCCAAGAGTTCATGCAACAGTCTTACTAAACAACCCAGGCCAGTGTGCTGTTTGTGGTGGAGATATGATTTCATAGAGGCCAACTACATCATTAATTATAAAACACAGGATAATGAAATTTGACTTAAAAGTCATTAAAAATGAATTTAGACTCGCCTAGTCCCAGCAAACATTTAACCACTGAAAAGTACTGGGTATTCAAGTCAAGTACTTCCCCAGTTAGAGTGTTTCACTTCTACAGGCTTAGTCCGTACAGAAGTCTGAAGAATGGAAAAAGCTCTCCTAGTCATACATGTGTTTTAATATTAGATTCCTACAAGGATTATTTTGAAGAGAAAAAAAACATGAATGGTTTAGTAAATACAAGGGTTGTTAAACATTAACATTTTTCCTGATATGTTTCCCCAAAGTCTAGTGAGGCAATGCCAACTACCAATGGAAGAAGCTGTCATCCATTTAGAACCATAGAACTAAAGACAAATGAAGTTGATACCTTGTCACAGCCCCACATTTGGTTGGTTGGTTTAGTGAGTGAGTTAAAATTTAAAGTTGCATCAGGCTTTTTCAAGGTAAGACATTACTTCAAAATAGACCATATAAACTTTCAATGATTTCACAAGAAGGGGCTCATGTTTCTGGAGAATGCTTTTTTCAGAATCGTAAACTAGATTCAACAAATAGGTAGTGTAGCGTAAATATGGTATCTGGAAATGAACAGTTCCCAGGGCACACTATCCACCTTGAGACTGTTACATTGTCAGGGGTGTAAAGACACACTTTGTTGTGTCACGATACCTATCTCAGTACTATAGCAGGGCCGTGTAAGGCTGCAGGGCCGTGTAAGGCTGCAGGGCCGTGTAAGGCTGCAGGGCCGCAGGGCCGTGTAAGGCTGCAGGGCCGTGTAAGGCTGCAGGGCCGTGTAGGGCTGCAGGGCCGTGTAAGGCTGCAGGGCCGTGTAAGGCTGCAGGGCCATGTAAGGCTGCACTATACATGAAATACTGGACATGTTACAACATGGTGTGGAAACATTTGAATAGCAGGTTGGCCTGTTTCAAACGAGGAGGAAATAGTATTTCACAATTTTTGCTTATACTTTTTTACATATTATGTTTATGATATTTTTGTGTCTTGATGTATCTACCAATACCATATTTGTACAGAGAATTGCGTTGCACGGAACACAATGTGAATTGCTACACCCCTATTGTCAATACTGATATTCCTCCTGACTACAGACAAGCATTAAACTGTTTCACACAACTTCAAACAATGATCGAGTATTCAAAAACATAAAATATGTACATTCCAATGGAGAATTCAAACAGGTTTTATTAAAGTACAAAATCTGAAAGAACCCCAAGCCATCCTACATACGAGTGTCCAAACACCTGTCAGAGCGGACATCCCAGTGTATCTAACAACCCGGTCTCCAGCAGCTTCAGGCACACTAGCAGATAAATAGCAAATAAATCAATCCAACTTGTGACAACAGGAGACAAGTATATGTCTTCCATCTCAACATAACGTCTATCTCCGCTCCCTGAAAACAGGTAGCAATAGCAGTAGCAGGATGGCTGGAGTCGGCAGGCATGCTTCTCTCAGCGTAAGGAGCTCTATGTTTAACAGATTTCAAGATCAATGAAGATAGGTAGTTTCAAATTCCTAATAGTAAATTCCTTGTACAAGACTTGCCAATTTTTGGCATGGTTAAGATCATAAAAACACAGCTAAAATAAGCTCTTGGTGGCACACAGGAATGTTTTCACATACGATGAAGCTAGTAATAAATATACTTCCTCATAAGTCAACTGGACAAACACATGAACTAAATGCAGAACGGGATCCACAAAATAAACCTGGGGATTTGGAGATTGGAAAAAGTATTATCGGTCTCAATATCAAGGAAGGGGCAAACTTTCCAAATTACTCCTGCTTATCTAGTTATCTAGTTCATGGTAAGATGACAGTCACCATTAGTGAAGATGGATCAGAAGTAGTATTCTGGTTGGCACACTAAATGCCAAAGGGCACACTTAATACTGCTTAACACCCTTCATACCCTGTAGCACATCTGACAAAACACATTCTGCCAGCGTACCTCTACTGATCACAATGCAAACATTATTGCACTCATAGTAATTTTCATTTTCAAATATTGTAAATGCTATCACTATCAATAATTCCATGTCAATTTGTTTTTGGGAAAGTTGAGGTACCCAACTAATGTTTCCACTTTGATCAACTAATAACCAAACAACGTTGATGCCATAATGGTGCCGAGATGTCATACTCCGACGTGACCATCCTTGTGATGCCATAATGGTGCCGGGATGTCACACTCTGACGTAACCATCCTCGTGATGCCATAATGGTGCCGAGATGTCATACTCCGACGTGACCACCCTCGCGATGCCATAATGGTGCCGGGATGACACACTGTGACGTGACCATCCTCGTGATGCCATAATTGTTCCGGGATGTCATACTCTGACGTGACCATTCTTGTGATGCCATAATGGTGCCGGGATGACATACTCCGACATGACCATCCTCGTGATGCCATAATGGTGCCGGGATGTCACACTCCGACGTGACCATCCTTGTGATGCCATAATGGTGCCGGGATGTGACACTCCGACGTGACCATCCTCGTGATGCCATAACGGTGCCGGGATGTCATACTCCGACGTGACCATCCTCGTGATGCCATAATGGTGCCGAGATGTCATACTCAGACGTGACCATCCTCGTGATGCCATAATGGTGCCGGGGTGTCATACTCCGACGTGACCATCCTTGTGATGCCATAATGGTGCCGGGATGTCACACTCCGACGTGACCATCCTCGTGATGCCATAATGGTGGCGGGATGTCACACTCCGACGTGACCATCCTTGTGATGCCATAATGGTGCCGGGATGTCACACTCCGACGTGACCATCCTCGTGATGCCATAATGGTGCCGGGATGACACACTGTGACGTGACCATCCTCGTGATGCCATAATGGTGCCGGGATGTCATACTCCGACGTGACCATCCTCGCGATGCCATAATGGTGCCGGGATGTCACACTCTGACGTGACCATCCTCGTGATGCCATAATGGTGCCGGGATGTCATACTCCGACGTGACCATCCTCGTGATGCCCATGTCAGGTGGTTGTGGTGTTACACATATAGATGATGGCCACAGACAGTAAGCCAGGAGGTAAAATGCAAGTGTGTATCTTTGATAAATTGTCTAAGATTCTCCAATATATTGCATCATGTCTGCCACATATGTTGTCTAAGCACAAGGATACAATTCAGTTCACTCCAAAGTCAGGTTCTACCCAACTGTTCTGTCGTCACAAGTTGTAAGTTGTAAGACTATACACTTGTGTCATATTGAACAGGTTGAACTAACAATAACATTAATGCAGGACTCTTTCACGTGTATCCAACAGCTTCATTCAGATTCCCCTACATTATCTTCTTGACATCAACACCACTATGGAGTCCTCTGTCAGTCCCATACTCCATCTGTTCATGTACTCAATGTGTTTTCAAGTGAAACTTTCACCGATATTGGATACAAAATACAGAGCTACAGATAAGCAGCATATTTGTGTAAAATACACCCCAAAAATATTCAAAACCCAATTAATTTAAATTAACTTGCGTACAGAAACGCATGCATTAAATGAAAAACTCAAATGTTTATACATTTGAGTTATATTGAGTTAAATGAAATCTCAAATGTTTATACATTTGAGTTTTTCATTTAATGCATGCGTTTCTGTGGTGCAGCACCCGTAAATACCCAATGTAGCATTTTCAGCATGCGTACAAAGGAGCAAATTTCCGAAACAAAATTACGAGCTAATTTACTTTCCGAGTCAAGCCTATATATTTAGAACAGTTATATACATCTAAAACATTATTTTATTTTTTTTAATCTGAAAATGTGCACTAATTTTAGGAAAAACCTAATAGAGTGATGAATAATAGATGAGTGAAAAAATATTGGTTACCCAATGAAAAATGTAGTAACCCAATTAAAATAGAAACACTGGAGTAAAAACTCAATTGCCCAAAAAGTTATCTGGAGCTCTGCAAAATAGCAATCGTGACAAAACAAGTATTTCTTAGTCTGTGTTATGTCGGAAGTTAACAGAACTTGGTAGTTTCTCTCAGTGGAGTACTGTGACACCCTGATATTGTGTAGTACTATTGACAGACAAGATGTGTTTCTGACCTAGCAAATTGTGTCTAAGCAGAGTCCTCAAACTAATAGGATAACATAAAGTAGAGATGTTAAGACTCAGAGACTCTAAGACTGCTGGAAATCAGGTTCTCATTCTATCTACTTCCCATTTTTCATCCATGAATATCAAGTCTGGATGAATGTACAGGTCTTAAGGGGGCAGTGACAGTCCAAATGCTTGCATATTCTGTGAGTCCTGCTGAAGTCCAGCCTTCTTCATGACAACCTAACACTTCACTTTGCTATCTGCAAGCTCATCTGGACATGGCAGAACTCTTGTGAACTTGTAAGCATCACCTTAAACCTCACCCTTAAATTACCTGGGTACTGTTAACAGTTTTCATAATTAAAAAAACCCCGTTATCAGCAATCTAGACAATTCTTTTCCCCAGCCAAGTTTTGCTATTTTAATTTCACTTGTACGAGAGCAACTTTTCACATTTCACAATCATGCCAACAGTTCAAATGGAAAGATTTGTGCTGAGAAAGCCACTCGGAAATTCAAATCTCTCTACAAGATCCAGGTACACCTCTAAATACAGCCTGCCGATTGGAGACATATCGATAGAGACATATGATGCATATTGTGCCTTTAACTTCTTGCAAGTATCCATGGAGTCCGGGCATTGACTTCCAACCCTGTATATTTATTTAATGACGAGCTGGTAAAAAGTGAAGTCAGGGGACAAGTATTGCATTGATACGGTCCGATCAAGTTAATGAAGTACTCACCTGAATAGGTACACCTTCTTGTGGTCGGCGTCATACCCGTTTCTGTTGACTCGTTAACACGTAGAAGCTCATCTGTAATGAGAATCAGCTATTTAGTTAGCATCAGTAATATATTCATCATACCTGAATAGAAATTTATCAAAAAGAAAACATTTTATAAAATTAGTATCACAAATTATGTTTATACCAAGAGACTCCAAATGAAAAATATTGAAACACTTTACAAAATTAAATTAGAATTACTTTTTGTAGACAATACTCAGAATTTAGGGTTTAGGAACAAATTGAAGGAAATAATCGAACAGGCTTTTCATATCATTACAACCTTAACTAGTTAACAAAACACAAGCAGAAAAACTTAAATCAAAACAGAACAGAACTCACTCTTACAAAATCCAGCTCCAAACCTAATTTTGAAATTAAACTAGCTTAAATAGAACTAGCCCCCTGATATTGGTGTTGATTAGTAAATGAAGGCAAAGGTGAGCTAAATTACCCTATGCTGGCGAGTACAGCACCCCTACCCTCCCTCCAGGGCTGAGCAGGCAGGCAGTTTAACACAATTACAAGGGCTCACCCTAGAGTCCTACAGTCTATTGGTAATAAAGAGTTGAAGCCACATTTCCTATGATCGGACATAGATCATTTTAAGAGTCAAGTGCTGCACTTCCGTCAGTGATAATCACATCACCGATGTCTACATAGCTGTCGGAACAAGTAGCTTGGCGCTCCACTCCAATAACTTGCCGTCCCCTGGATCTGACAGGAGCGTGATAAGATCATTAGAGACATTGCTCTCATACACAGCTGAGTATGGTTAGACAGAGCCAACCATACAAACTCCCTTTCTCCATTTTCATCACTAATTATGTCATATTTATCCTCAATATTAAATAAAGCCTGCCGGGGATAATAGTGACGGCAAACCATTTACATGACATACCAAAGTGAATTATATTCCTTCATGTTTTCAAATCAACTCCATCTGTGAAGGCCTGCTATACTGATTTACTATTTTTGAAAAAATCATTATTAACAATTCACTAACCATTACAAATAGAAAGAAGCCTTTCAAAATATTCTTCAAAGAATGAAGAAAATGTTCCTGTATAAATTGTAATTAAAGCATAATTTGAGGTAACATTCACCAACTCCATGAAAAGCTTATCATTCAGATGATATATTACTGATGTGATGTCAACTTTTAATTCTCTCACCAAGTATATTCTCAAACAGTTAGAGACTACAAAAGTGTCCAAGGTGCAACAATGATTTTCAACCTAATATAGTAAGGAAGATGCCCATCTGAGAAGAGCTGTAGACGATGTATGGTGATCTCATTACCAGAGATTGATGATCATGTATGTAAATGGTCCTATTTAAAAAATTAATGGAATATTGAATTTCTGTCAAGTTACCAAATAATTCATCATTAACTCTGTTTTACCACAATGGCCTATTTGTATACAGGACACAAGTTGACAAAAATAAAAATATTGATAAACACAAAATCAATAAATAATCGGGGGTTTTCCTGATCACATCTTAAAATAATTATTTCAAGACTAAGAAAATCAATCTGCAATTTACAAAGCATAACAAAACTGTCCTTGAGTGCAGGAATGCCTCTCATAATTACTAGAATGGTAATTTCAAAATTGTATTTTATTGACGAATACATTTATCCTGTTAACGGATTGAGTTAAAAGCAAATCTTAGCACTAACAAAAATAAGAGAGTATTTCAAATATGTCTCATCAACCTTGAAGTTTAAAATCAGCGACTTCAAAACCACAGGCTTCTTGAAACACAAGGATTGAAAGCGAGCCCTTCGTATTCCATGTTTTCTTATCACTTGAGTCAACTGATTTTTTTAGGTTTTAAGGGCAATCTATCGTCGTTGAGTAGTGTATTAATCGAGGCTCAGTGGCTCTTCAGTTAGTACGCATAGAGGCCTGGGCTAAACGGAGCGTGGCATGCTTTCTCTAGCTTGGCTATCCCCAAATATTGTTTGGTGTTCATTCGGGTGAATAACCTATTTAAAATATGCTGCAAATCTAACTTATATGAGAGAGACGTTGATTGTGAATATCACGAGTCAGCTCTATCGCTGTGTATTCCTGTGTAAACATGAGGATGGTTTAACAAACTCACTTACCACATCACAAATTGCTGGAATTTCAATGTAAACAAAATGGGTTTTTAAACTAATAAATAACAACATGTGTGGACTGACACATTGCACACGTAGTATTTCCAGTGAGACACTGTATCAAAGAGGTCATCATCCTGGATCCCATCATTTGAAGTACTCAATTCTTAGTATGTGGTTTGAAATATAATTATAATCATCTGTAGTTACATATATTAGGACACTGTTACAATTATCTAACAAATAGGAACTATGTCTATTTGATTAGAACACAATTTCACAATTTCAAGTGTTCTGTTAATGAAATTTTCTACAACTTAAGAGGATGGTATTGTCTACACGCAATACAAACCATTGGATAAATGTTATATCATTTAATATCAACACCTTGGTTGCATGTTTTATTTATACAATGTTCTTTTTGACTAGAAGAGTCAAAGGTAGTGTTCTTTCTCTTCCTATAGCATTGCATCATAGAGCTGGTGATAAAAATTGCATTTTTGGTTATACTTGCTTCAGGTATAGCGTATCCTTAAATGTTGACTATTATTTCTTGTAGGGGATATATTTAAACAATCACGAGAAACCTAAATATTAATAAATACCTGTAGATCTTTTTCATCTTAGCAATCATTGTAAACATGTCTGTTACAATGAAAGTAATTTTAATTTGAAGATTTAAATAATATCAAAACACGACTGTGAAAATCCAACATTTATTTAATTTTGAAATCAAAACAATTCTGTTGAACTACACATGACTGTCAAATCGGAAAATAAAATAATCAATAATAATGTCGATATGCAGTTTAATTAATTTTTAATTTTTCCCCTCACCTGTAATTTTTACTCGTTCAATCTGTTCGTGTGTTCGAGTTTGGTCTGCGACCGTGGTATCTGAAAGAAAGCAGTCGGGTTGGTAAAAGCCCAGAGATGAAGTCACGCCAATATGCTGGCAAGACATGTGATAAACAGTGTAAGAGCTCTACTGGCGCCACACTATAATTGCTTGTCTGTTGGGAGGCTTAGCCTACGAGACGTGTGTCCAGTCGAATTCAGACCCGAGACTCCCAGCCTACGGCGGGTTACTGCATTTAGAACACAGTCTCAAAACTAAGTGGAAAAAAATAAAGAAGTTATGAAGTATTTTTGAAATTACCCGCTGTAAGAATGCCGAGCATGGGGTCTACTATTTAGCCATTGATGTTATCATTAATTCAGTCCGACTGTGGCCCGTCAAGAGAAATCAGCTTACCCGTAATTTACAAAAATCGCAAGTTTTACCTAATAAGCCTATAGCTCGACGTGGGAAAATGTTACAATTCGAAGATAATCAATAAAATATGCGTAAACTTTTCCAGATTCGGAACGCTGAGAAAAAAATGTTTCGTTTACTATAACAATACTTGTCAAAATTTGACAGCAAGTTGTTTTGAAGCAATTCGCGAATTGAATTTGTTGCGTTTTGCGTTTAGATTGAATCACAAGCGAGATGCAGCCTGAAAGTACCACGAGGTTGCTCTCAAGAATGTGTAATTCACAAGAAAACGACAAAATACAAGATTTGTAAATTTTGACGCAATGTGAAAAGGAATACGCGGTCGCCTGACAAGCGTCTCATAGCGGCCCCTCGTCAATGTTAGACAAATAACTAAGTTATGTACATACATAAGAGAGCGTTGTCGAGAAAAGGCAAAGTCTTGGAGTGTTATATTATGATAAACCTTGGGTCTAAACCTTGCATTCAACCACTCATAGCACAAGTAAAAACAAATATGGCCGCGCTGAGCGGAGGTCGCTGACGGGGCGGTGAGGACTGACATCATACCTGGTTTGAGAAGCAGACTCCAATGATACGGGTTACAACAGACGTAGCCTGGATCATTCACGGTATTGCAACAAGACAATCTTTTCAATTCTGCCTCTTGGCTAAGGTCCGGCCATCGCCAAAGTCGACAACACAGGTTGTGATGAGAGAACGACCGCCGTCCGACTCGAACGTGTTCTTTTGGTAACAACACACATTCCGTATTTTCACCACCCTTGCTTTCAACAGACTGGACAAGGATATCCAGCTGTTTTTCCTTGAGTCTTTTGAGCATTGTGTGGGCCACAGATTTTAATTCCAATTCCTCTGGAGTTTCAGTCGCACTTTGGGTTTCATCGTTAATAAGACGGTGTTTCCACAGCCGTTTCACGAGGGAGTGTCTTTTAGACCGAAACATACAGCATAAGGCATAGGTTATCCCACGCTATGCCTAGCATCATAGCCGCCAACACTCCACTACAGTCTCCCAACTTGCTCTACACTATTGGTAAATAACAACAACGATCACCCTTGATCCTTCCAACCCAACCGGTGAAATGTGCTCACATTTGCCTGGCTGTACGCTCACTGACCAGCAAACAACTCCCACGATATACTCCCATTTAATCCTCCACAGAATCAACCCAAAACACACGTTAACTCCTTTTTTTCCTTCCTCGGTCCTGTTACTGAAAATATTTCACAATAAACAGTTGAAATCCAACAATTTGTTGCCTTCTTCTACGTAAACCCTCATAACACTGCAATGTACAGTGGCCACAGCCGAGTCGACTACACCTTCAGGGTAGACAGGTAAAACTACCTCAGTGGGTCACTGTCAAGTCACCTCTGCACGCAGAAAGGGATAATTCCGCCTTGCATATGCGCACATACAACTAAGAACAGTTGATTAGGTTCCGTAATGAGCATGATCTTATAAATGCACGATTTTATGTTAAAACAACAACCACCACCTCCCCTTTGTCATTGCTAAGTAAACCCTTCTCACTCTCATACGGCTTCACAAAAGCTGCACGCTGATTGGCCAAGATGTAGCACGTGGGTGTCTAGACTTTTTGGCGCGGCTGATGTCGACTATGATTGTTGCGCAAATAACATATCAAATTACTGCTTCTATCGGCCTAACTTGAGTTCGAAGCAAGTATTTTCCATGGGACAGTGTTTTAGAGAGCACAATTTTCATTTTGAAGTGCAATTTGCTATGGATATAACCGTGTGAGAGAAGAAAGTGTGTGGCTACTTCTCGCTATCTCGCCATGTTTACGGCTAGCTGAACACATGGTCGAAGGACGTGCCGCCTCAGGGAGAAATCATTGTGCGAAACGGTCCCCCACCGTTGTCGCATCTTACCCCTTTATCTTGTAGACTCGGACGTAGCTTTACCTGGGAGATCGTATTACCTACCAGAAGCCCGAGATTTCTATGAGTTGGCTCGCCATGGACTTAGTAGATTTGTGATAACGTCACATCAATGTGTTACACACCCTCCCTCTATCACAAAGTGGATTCGTCTGTTTCTTGACTTCAAGCAGACGACAGATTTCAGCTTGAGATACATACCACTAGAGGATACAGCGCAGAGGTTTATGAACCGCAAATTCGCGATTCTTCCAAGGAATATTCGTTTTTAACAATAATTCTATTTATGAACTTGTTTTAATTCTCTTACTGAAATTGCAGATTTAAATCCAGATTTAACACGAAATGAGTCGAATCTAGTTTTCAGGTAGACCGACTGTCTCAACCGAGAAAGTTGACTTTGGCATGACGAGACATTAAAATAGTGACCCCAGTTAATTCGCATGGTTTAACTACCCTCTTCTTAGTCCAGGCGAACAAGGGCGCTGGCTGGCGACCTACAGAGTACATTTAATGACGCTGTATGCCTGCAGGGACTATATATCATACGAAGGTAGAAGTAGCGTCACAACAGCGACCCACTGACGCCACTGCACACCAGAGGAGCCACGGCCAACACGCCGGGACCGCTCGCACGCCAAGATTTATCGTCGGCCTGTCACACGCTCCTGCCTCGGTATAACGCGCATGTTTACGCCTGTTTGGACATATTATGACCCGTTTGTTTATTGGGAGTGAATTTCAGCTAACCCTTGGTGAATTACAGTTTTGGAGGTTAATAAATCGAGCTTGGACGCCACTTGTCTAGACTCCCGCTGAGTAAAACAAAGTGAAATGGCCAAAGTTCACGCTGCGATGCTCCGTGGTTTCGCTTAATTTATTTTGTTTACTTATTTATCTATTTTTAGAGAATAAAATATGGAAATCATGTTTGTAATAATGTTTGATTTCTCAACATGGGCTTTATTTGGATCGTTATGATTGTGAATAATAACACTCTAACTAATAACAGGAGCATTAGACGAAGAGATGCTGGTAATAAACAACCGCCGAGTGTGGTTACAGTCAACTGAACGATGCACAATGGGGATTTGTTTCACTGAAAAAACGGGTGTACAAACTGTATGTACCCCCCCCCGAACAAGTCGCACCCTCCTCATATATATAAAGACTAAGGAAGCAGACGATTTCATCCCATTTCATTCAAGCCCAGATCGTAATATGGAATAGGCCCCCTGAAGTACTCCAAAAGTTTCTGTAGGAGTCGACATTGGGGATTGGCTGGCTTTACAAGGCTTGGTAATTTGCCGTCGACTCCCCTGTGGAGTTTCCGGGGGTGAATTGGTCCCAAGTGTGCTCTCCATGCTTTTCCCGGAGTGTTGACGCAGATTGTCTAGTTACATATTGTCTGAGTTGTGCATCATACCCCGACACCATGGCTTTGGTAGTTAACGGCATCAGCCATATGGTCCCTCTGATCCAGATTCGATAATATTACATGTGGGCCATCGGGATAAATCTGTAACACTCCCACTGTTCGCATGGCACTTTCCCCGTTGTCGAACTATCATTCATAATAATGAAAATATATGATTACTGTTTTTCTTCAGAATTTCGGTCTATATATTAGCATTCAATATGGCCACATCTAGTAACAATAAGTAGTTTTTGTTTGTTGTTTAACGCCACACTCCGCAATTCCAGGTACCTGACGGATATATCCAGTGATTAATATCATGAGCACTGATATCTGCAAATGGGATACGACACATAGACATTCCATCAACTAAGTCGTCGAACATACGATCCACAGTTGGGTCGCTTGAGATCTTTATCCTGAACTGTGGGGGGAGGTGTATGGGGTACTAATGCCGATTTTATAATGCTAGTCCACTGAGATTCCATACCGCAGTTTAGCATGAATACCAAACTCAGACACCGTACACTGACTCCGAGCCAACCAGTCTTGTTTTATCTTCTTAATGTCGAGCGCCAGGCAGGGTAACAACAAGTACCGTCTTTAACGTATTTTGGTATGACGCAGCCGGGGACCAGGCCCACGACCTACCGCTCTCCGGGCGGACGCTCTACGACTGGACCACGGAAACGGTCTCCCTGACCTGTAACCACCACATAGGAAACACGTATGCCTATCGCCAGGAGAGCCATGTTAAACCCATGTAAGTGTAACGACACTGCGTTTTTACCCCATATGGCCTCTTCAGCTCCAGCTTTTATCGAATTAAAAAAATGACCTGGACAATTTTTTAACAAAAGATTATGCTTCAGACTGTTGAAAAAAAAAATTGTTTGCCACAAAAATAACATTGATTTAAGGTGTGCAATAAATTATTCAAGCTGATAGTTTTAACTAAAAAACATATCTGGTCTTGCAACTGAAGCTGAGAAAATGTCCACACACACACACACACACACACAAACACACATTCACTCACACACACACACTCACTCACACACACACTCACTCACTCACTCACTCACACACAAACACACACACATACACACAAACAAACTCACACACAGTATATCAAATGGTCGGTCCTTTAACTGAAGGAATGTAGCCATCACAGTCATACTCCAGTGACTATTGTAAAAAAGCGCTATATACTATACATCATGCTTATGGTAACTTGTTGACATGTATACATCGTAATATTTGAGTTTACGCAAGATCTGACACACTTTAGGCAGGACATGGACATTGAAAGTCTTCCTAAAAAATCGTTTTAAGCATAGTTTTTAAAACATATCTACGCTTTGGTTTAAAATTTAGAAACTGCCCCCACGGAAGTGAAAATATCTTGAAAACCCTAGGAAAAATGTATTAGTAAATACCCAATGGTTCTGAGACTTATTTAGAGCTGTTGTATATATATGTGTGTGTGATAGTGTTTCCCGAACTAGCATGTATCTTTTTTGAAAATGTCTCCTTTCGATAAATGTCTTCGATACACCACTATAGCTGTTGAAAGAACACTGAACGTTACCCCGGATGGTCGCAAGTACTGGGTCACGTCGTATGAATCAAAGACGACATTTAGAGGATATTATATAATCCGTTTCTGTATTTCAACACATGCATGTCACTTTCCAGGTATGTACATATACGCACCCCCTTAAACCTAAATTGCCTTGGCCATTTTCGAATCAAGGACAGCAAAATTGACAGCTTGTCAAATGTATATTTCATGGCACCTGTTCGCTGATTTTTTGTTTCCCAGCCGTATAAACTTCATACAACAAATTTCCTACATCTTTAATCCCCTCTCAGCTCAACGATACGCTTTTAACGGCGTTCAGCATATTTGCGATCCACAAACGGTTTCGTCATCACCGCATTCTTGGCTTAGCGTGACTGCGCGTTATAGCGAGGTGTAACGGAAGACAGTTAGGTGTGCTCATGAAGGTGTTTCCGAGCGGACGTTACTATTGTTTCTACACATATACTTCGTTTTTTCCTGTTTTGAAATTCAAATTCTGGAATAGTAATGAAACGAAAATGATTTAGAATGATATAAGGTGAAGGTTCGTCAACACGTCTTGGATTTCGCTTTTGACGGACAATATAAATGTCTTACTTGAGGCTCCGCGTTTCTGTAATGATTTAATTCTGAATAAACTTGCTTGTTTATAAGACGCATACAGATCTTGAAGCAGTAACTGGAATAGTTGAATATATTGACTGATATCTCCCAAAGCAAACGAATTAAGCAAATGCATCCTTGTTAGTCAGATGGATGTTGAAAAAGACGCATTCACAAATGTTAAGATGAATTTTAAGGATTCGAGATTTAGAACTGAAAATGAATCTTAAAAATGAATACTACTTATATAACAAGCATGAAGTACTCACACGCCCCGTCAGTATAACATGTCCGGTGGTGTGCAAGGCAAATCATATTTACAGTTTTCAAGATCTGCTCCGGAAAGAAGAACCACCATTGTCGGTCTAAGTCAAGGTCGTTGCTATGTATGGAAACTCGAAAAATAAATTTTGTAAAAATCCCAAACTATCAAGCCACCAGTTCACCACTAGATCTAACTATGTGCCAGGTTTGGTTAAGATATATCTCATGTTTTTTTAGTTCTGCTCCGGAAACGAAACGTGACGGGTGGACGGGCATCACCAATTCCTATATCCTCTGGGAATAATATGTTTCTGTCGAATAATTATATCATCATTATCATTATGACCAGAGAGAGAACCAAATGGTTAATGAGTTCTCACATTGCAGTCCGGTACACAAACGCTTAGCCTGTGAGAGTTATAGCGTTATTTTAAAAGGAGTCCTAGTGAGATGGGAGATTAAGATGGAAAATCTAGACTTGCTTCTATTACATCTATAGCGTTACAATGAGTGCTGGGCGAAAGGAAAAGTAATATGAATCAGGGACTGTGACATACTAGGCAGTCCTCGTTCTGTTGCACACACACACACACACACACACACACACACACACATATAGATATTGTTATGTTTATGTTCGGATCCATGTGTTTCTGAAGGTGAAGCCCCGGGGGTGAGAGAGAATAGACCCCAAGTATACCCGTGCTTGTCTTAGGAGGCGACTACACTGGGGGTCAGGCGGTCAGCCCGTGACTGAGGTGTTGGGCCTGCCCGATCACGTGGGTTGTTGATTATTTGCTTTGTCACTAAATTTTGGGATGCTCCAAGCTCGATTATGTACAGACCGCCGTGATAAAAGGGGAATAAATCTGACTGCGGCATTAAACAATATTTACTCACGTTACATTTATAGGCTTATGTTCCGATAAATGAAAAAATAATAACGTAAATACGACATCGTTCAGACGCCGCATCGGCACGCACAGATTTGAAAATAACATGGACAAACAAGTCATACCCTTGTGTTGAATTATTGAAATACAATTAAATTTATTGAACTAACTAACAAGTGACCAGCTCCCTTCCCATCTTTGTCTAATTCCCAACCATCATCTCCACTTTCCTTCACAAGCATCCCGTATCACCTCTGCTCCTGGGGTGGAGAGCGCGTAACAGCAAATACCTGGTGGAAAACTCGCAGTCTACAATGAATTACGGCGTGAATATTTCACCCTAATGAAACAGGACGTTATCAGTAAAGCCTGTCTGATACGATAAGTATATTAATGTGATATGTCAGTGTGATCTACGCGTTCTGTGACGTAATCAGGCGACTGTCGAGAGTTATTACACACCTCCGACAACCGTCCGCCACAGGCAAATACCCACAATGCCTTGCGGCTGTTTGCCTTCCGTTACGTCATAACATAACAGCGCCGGTGGCTGTTGAGATATCAGACGGAATAATAGACTAAAACTGCCTCAGGACCAATATATATTCAGTTAGACTGCCATTGGCTTGAAAGAATTGATTTGTTTGGATACAATGTGCATAGGTTATCGTTGAGTGAGGGCGAAAGATTAAAGGATCATTTCATCTAAATGACAAAATTCAAGCAAGGTATAATTTCCAATGAATTTATTAACCAAAAATACTTCTTGTTTTTGTCTCGTCCCGGATCTGTCATAAATTACAACGGGTGTCATATTTCGCCTATTTATTTACACAAGAGCAGGTAACTCCAAAAATATTTCTGAAGCGGTATTCTGGGACCTGAACTGTTTTCCCAATATGTCGCCTACTTGCGATTTGTCTTCTCTTGCACCGAAAAGTAGGGGGGAAATATTATGTCTGGTACAGTTAAAGTCGCGGAGATATACCCCCTTTCTACATGTCTGTTCACTTTACACATTCTGTTTATAAGCAGCTTCCACCTTCTGGTTGCTACACAGAGCGTCTGTTCAGGGAGCAGAAGGTCGATGATTTAAGACTTTAAACGGTGTGGAGTGTTGTTACCCTGCCTGGAACTCGACGTCAGGGGATAAAACAAGGACTGGTCGTCCCCGAGTCCGTATACTGTGTCTGAGTAGTATCTAAATTGACTAGCTTTACTAACTAGTACACACACACACACACACACACACACGCACACATGTACACACTCTCTCACACGCAGGCACGCGCGTCGCTATAATGCTATAATAAATAACATATACTTGAACCCATTTCACCTCACCATTCTTTTATGGAAAAGCTATGATGCTGTTCAAGGACTATTTATCAACAGAAATAATCCAGTGCAAAAACTGAGAGATCTCTGCACACCCATTTGATGTTCTGCAACCTTGCAACAATATAATTTTTGTGGCAGTCATTTCTTTTTCAACAGTCTCAAGCACGATTATTTTCTGGAAGATATTTTTATAATAAAATTCCATGCCTTACTCCCCGAATATCAAATGGTCGGTCCCTAACATTGTACAATAGCATCTTTACGACCGCCACGGGGAGAAGTGTGTGGGGTGGACTGTATATACTGAACAGACTTGTCCCCCCAGGACCTCACGTCATGGAGACTCAGTCGGCCCGCAACACCTCGCCCGGCAGACAACGTCGTCCCCTAATCCGATTAGTCTCTGACGCCGCCGTACAAAAACACTAGATCAGATTATCCTTGACGTTTTCATCTATAATTACAGTATCAGTCTTCATAAGTAGAATCAGCCAGCGGACTTTCTAATACCCCGCTTTCATGTTGAGAGAATGTTGGCACTTTGGAATGAGGACTTGAAGAATGGTATATACTGATTTGGCGGCGTTTTGGTTAAAAGGATATCACGAGTGATATATTTTATACTGATTTGGCACTTTGGTTATAAGGGTATCACGAGTGATATATTTTATACTGATTTGGCACTTTGGTTATAAGGGTATCACGAGTGATATACGTATAAAAGAAATTCACAAAGTAGTTATGATGATACGAAGATGACACATACAATCAAACAAGCCACCAGATCCACTTAGTCGACTCTTAAAACAAGCACAGGACCTAGATCCATTAATGATTAAATTCCGAACAAGATTAGAGTATAATAAGTCACGATTATCTTCGGAAAGATTGCATAGGGCGTCAAAGGCCAGTTTCAGTGAAAATGAAAATAGGTGAAGACACCAGGTGTTCGCGAAATGGGTTCGCATGTCCTCCTCTGCCGGTCGCACCCGCCCCACACACTATTTGTATTTGAAGTAAGCGTTTGTCGCCGCACACAGCATTGCTCGGACGGGTCATGTCTGGTTATCACTATTTGGAGTGAGTGAGTAATATTGCGTAACGACGCCACATCAGCACTATTCGCGGCGAAAACCAATATGTGTTGGTTAGCGGTCACGCCGAAGACCCGGGTTCGATTCCCCGCATGGATACAAGATGTGAAGCCCATTACTTGTGTTCCCCACCGCTGAGTTGCTGGTATATTGCCCAAACTCACTCTATCACTCTGGCTGAAGCGTACACGCCCTTTCCCCCAAAATGCATTGTCGACAATCTAAACGTGCTTCCAATTCACCTGTACAGAAAATCTAAGCATTAGAAACATTTAAATCACACGTAAAGATCGGTACAGAGGTGTCGAATCATACTAAATATTACATGCTTTTACAAGTCAATTTTTTCCCTTTAATTAAATTCTGTTGTCATATTGTGCATTAAATAAACAAATAATTTACCATAATCAGTTCAAAGGTTTTCGTTACACAAACGAAATCTTATATGAATGGAGGTCGTGTTAAAAAATACAGAAAAAAACTATGTAACGAATCACAAGATCTGAGCCATTGAACAGAAAGGTCGTAAATCTTGAACGTTAATTTGTCCACTTCATTGAATCTATTTGAGTACACTGAATGGACAAGTGGAGTCACGGTCTCACATACCAGTCCTATGTGAGGATTACTGACACACTGAACAACAAAACTTCTAACAGTTTGTTCGGCCATTGTTACCAACGACTTTTACGACATCAGTTTACGACATTGAATTACGGCTTCGTCTCGCCATCACTTGTGTTTCTGACACCAGGTTACGCTGCCAGGATTTAACACCGACTACGATGGGCAATTGTTCGGCCCTTATGAATTGGTGTCCACTTCGCAGACTGACCAATGCATTGTTTACCAACCCGTAATGTCGCGCCTGTCTGTCTGAGTGGTTAATCACGTGACGCGACTGCGCGTGCGTCGTATTGTTTTCGGCAGACGCTTCCCGCTGTGCGTGAGATTTTGCGAGGCTTGAGCGACGTGTGGAGAGGTTGTGAACTGTAGAACGCGACTCCTCTACCCGCCTTAATGAGCGGGTTTGCGCAGCCCGACTGTTAGCCACTGGACGCACAATGGCTGTCATTAATTGGGGCAATGGTCGAATTTAATACAGGCGACAAGATGTCCTGGGTTTGTGGCTCACATCTGCTGGTACAGTTTCAGTAAGGCAGGACACAGTTATTACAACAGTGTAGACATGACAAGCGGGTACTCCAACAATAGCCCATGCCCCCTTAACTCAGCCAGGAATACTACAATTACTCTGTCAATAGTCTTCATTATGCTCAGAACTGTAATTTATAATGTAGGTCAACACGGGTGTAAGGAGTTGGTAGGCACTGTGTTGTTTCCTGAAAACAACAATTGATAGAGTGGAGAGTGTGTTTGGTTTAACGACGCTTTGAACATTTTTTCATTTGGTGATAACAAAAAAGTCAACGTGGAAAATAATGTCTCATGATAAAGATTCTTAAGAACTGAAATAGATTAATTGTTTTCGAGTTAAAGGGATACTTGGGATAAACAGGTTGGCTCAGACTCTTGAAAAACAAGGGATTAAATACGATTGGGCTTCCACTCAGTGTGAATGTGAATGTGTTTAGTGATTTTTTCTCACACCAAAATCAGTGACGTTTCCTATCACGGCGTGTCAGATTGATGTGGAAAGCATCAAGTGATGCAGACGTATACCTATTCATGAATATCAGGGGTAGAACAGGTTTTCAGCAACCCATGGTGGTCTCCCCGTGAATATGGGGGTTAGAATAGGTCTTCTGCAACCTATGCTGGTCTCCCCATGAAGATCGGGGTTAGAACAGGTCTTCAGCAACCTATGCTTGTCTCCCCGTGAAGATCTGGGTTAGAATAGGTCTTCAGCAACTCATGCTTGCCGTAGGAGGTGACTATTCTTGTGAAAAGAGACTATTCAACTGGATCAGGTGGTCATTCTCGATGACTTGGCTGATGTATGTCATCGTATCCCTATTGCGTGGATCGATGTTCATGATACGAATCACAGACTCGGTTATTTACAGACCGCCGTCATAAAGCTGGCATATTGCTGAGAGCGGCCTTTACGAACAAACCAACCAAAACGTGTACCACTTTGATGAAACTCATGTGCACGGGGATTGTGATGACGAACCCAGAAACGAGAAACTGAGGACTGACCGTTCTCTTGATTGCCATCTTTGTGGTATTTCAAATGACAGGTCACTAGTTGAAGAATACCTGACGTCGATGTAACTCTACTACAGAAAGGGTGATAAAGTACTCACGAAAATGAAAAAACCCTGTTTTTTCGACCTCAGATCTTAAATAAATGCAGTTAATATACAAAATATGTAAATATTCAAACAACTAAATTAGTACTAATTGGGCCGTGGCACAAATACAGCGTATCAAATGTTTTTATGCCTTTTTACACGTAAAAGTGTGTAAAAATGTGAATAAAAAAGACTTTTGGGAAACAGGGCATAACCAGGTGTGAGTAGATCAAGGTGACCTATGACATCTTGACGACAGGTGAGAACAGGTGCATAATGCCTATATAGTCTGTTTCTGCTATGTCAATTTGGACTTAGTTTTATTTTTGAATGTTGAAAGTGCCGACAAATTACCTCCTGTAAAGTACATTTTGTATTGTTCACTGAGATCAAACTGGCAAATCCAGACTAGTACTTTTCGAGTTGTTTTGGTATTTCGTATTTACAGCTATGTAACACTTTGTGTCGATTTTTAAATTGAGAAAAACGGGTTTTTTTTCATTTCCGTGAGTACTTTAGTAACTACCTGGTGAGAGTCAACGTGTGGCTGGGACCAGACAATTCCCCACATGGACACTCACTGGGTATGACCATTTGGATCTCATTAGGGTTTCTGATTGTAACAATTGTCCAAATGAGCATACTGAGTATAGATACGGTACCATTGATACCAAAGGTAACAGTTTGTTAATAGAGGATATTTGTAGTGAATACTTAATGCCACCCAGCTAGTATATCTTTTGACTTTTTAGTCCTTTCTTGCTCGATCTGTGGGCAGTTCTTTGACGCTGAAGGAAGACTCACTCAACAAGTTTATGTATTTCATGTCAAAGAAAATCAGACTTGATTAGATCCGTGTATATCTGCGACAGCTTTCAGTGAACTTGACAATTGATTATGAATTTTAATATTCATATTGTTATAGTTTGACAAATTGTGAATAAAACTGTAATTACCTATCTATTCAATGTGGGGAAAAGTCCATTAGGGAAATGTCAGTGTGGAGTATTGTCCAAGTAGGGAGTATTGTCCAAGTGGGGAGTATTGTCCAAGTGGGGAGTATTGTCCAAGTGGGGAGTATTGTCCTAGTGTGGAGTTGTCCCGAGGGGTAGGTCCTGCACTCACGTGGCGTGGATCCTCTTGCTCATGCTGTAACACGTCCTGGTCGTAGTGAGACATGCCCCCTCATGGTTTATTTTCCCTGCAGTGTTTTATTGTACGATAAACAACTCCCACTCTTCGTTTATTTCTTAAATAATAACGGAAACGTTTCTAGTATATATAAGGTAACGTCCCAGGTATAACGAATGCCAGACTAACATGTGACTATAAGATATTTAATTTCACAATCAGTTTCTCTGTGTAACAATTGTTGTTAACAATCCAATGCTATTTAGTTGACTAGTGCCAGCTAGACTTCCCTATAGTCTGTCTTAATTACATTATATGCAGACAGACTTCAGTCACGGCGCAGGACTCACAACACACCAATAGCATCGCAACAGTGTGCTGAAACCAAAGAAAACACAAAATCAATTTACAAAGTTTGTTAAACCAAAAATGCATCGTCAAAGTTGCCAGGAGAACACAGTTTTGACTGTCACACCATATTACGAGGCTTCCCACACTAAATCAAACGGCCTAGCACTGACCCACTGGGTCACCATGCCCACCACGCCACTATTACCATCCACGTATCACCAATCCCAAATAGACACGGACTACACAATTATTAACAAACACTCTCAAACTCAAGTATACTGAGCAGCAAAAGAATACCTAGTTTGTTTTTATGTAATTGAAATTTAAAAGAACTGTTAACTTTGATTGTGTCTATTTTACCATCACTCACTCCTGCAACAGGTTGTAAAATGCAATCTGTAGCTGGATCAATTGATGCACTGAAGACTGGGAAAAGAAATGACTTTGCAACCACATGACCCCTACGGTGTTTGAAATGTAAATTTGTGCAATAAAAAGCAAACATTGATGTTTAAAGAAAACATGTCTGTGATACCTACCGGAAAGGTGTGTATTATGCGGGTTTTTTTTATAATTTAAAAGTTTTAAATCAATTCATATGTTTTTAAATGAAACCACGTATGATTATTCTTTGAATGATGACTAAGCGCCGGAATACAGTTTATATTTTGGATATATACTCCTAAAGGAAACGCAAAGCCAGAATTGTGGGAGGTAGGAAAATACATTTATACGAGGAACAGTAGAAGGTATTCAAAAACCAAAATGTTGTGGAGAGAACACTTGGTGATAGTAGTCAATTTTAGTTATCGGTACATAGGAAAAGTCCAAGGTGAAGGTCAGCTACCATCAATAACGCGTTTGTCCCCCTTCGGAATCGATAACGGCCTGACATCTCCTGTCCATGGAAGAGAAGAGTATGTGAATCACATCCTGGGGAATGGTAGCCCTTTCGGCCTGCAACGCAAAAGCTGCAACGTCTGGGGTTGTGGTTGACGTCTATCCAATTCATCCCACAGGTGCTCAATCGGGTTCACATCCGGGGATCTGAAGGGCCAGGGGAGAACACCAACGTTTTTGTTGCGTAGACAGGCTCTTGTGACCCGTGCTGTATGCGGTCGAGCGTTGTCCTGCTGGAATACACCGTTGCTGTTGTCTGTAATTGGGAGGACGTGTGGAAGGAGAATTTCGTTGATGTATCGTTGAGTCGTAAGATTGCCCTGGATATGGACCAAACCTGTCCTGCCACGATGAGGGATAGGCGTCCACATCATAACGCTACCCCCACCAAACCTGTACGCAGTTCCCGGCGTAACGTTCTCCCCGACGTCTGTCGACCCGTGCTCTTCCATCCCCTCGACGGAGGAGAAATCTTGATTCGTCGCTGAAACAGACATCTCTCCATCGCAGTTGAGGCCATACCCTGTGTTGACGACACCAATGCAGTCATTATTGACGATGACAGGACGTCTTGCTCGTAGACCTGCTGCTCTTAAAAGGTTTCGTACTGTCTGGTCTGAGATTCTACGCAGACCGGGTATTCTGGATGCGGTTGAGGTGGCTTTGGTCGTCCTTTCACGTAGGTGGCGCAGTCGGACGTAGCAATCTTGGGCGGAGTTGGTTACCCTTGGTCGTCCCGACCTTGGCCCATCACGTGTTGACCTATGCTGTTGAAAGCGATCGCATAGCCTTGTGATGGTGCTGGGCGCTACATTAAAAACCCTGGCTACAGCTGATCGGGATTCCCCTGCCTGCAAGCGGCCTTTGATGTAGTTTCTTTGCACTTCTGTTAATCTTGGCATGTTGTTGAACTGTCACTGTTCGATTGGCGCAGATGTCAGGCAATCAAAAACCCTGCACGTGATACCGTTCATAGTGCTGCTGCACGTGAAGTACGTGTAGCTCCATGGCCCTTTTGTTAATGCGCCGGGTGCGTTTTTCCGAATCGTACGTGTTTCCCGACTAATGGTTTGCATGTCCTTGTTGTGATCATTTTGATCCAGGAAATTTGTCACACTATAACACATTAAACTTCTTCATTTTGCACCTCTTGGTCCGCTAATTTTGCTTTTATGGCCCAAAATATACGTTTTGCATTTTTTATTTGAAGAGTATAATATCAGATATAACTTCAGATGTTTTCAATTGAAAATCAAGCTCATGATAAATCAACTGAGGTGTAAAGTTTCTTTTGTTCTTCAGTATGTATTTACTGCAACGTCAGTAACTAAAATGTCAAACTAACAGGTAATTATATATATTTTAAACCCCTATAATAGCCAAGCTATAGAGGTTTAACTTCAACATACTCACCGGGTGACCTATATAATAATACTTAACAAGCTGCCAGAATAAGACAATGCGTGATGCATGGAACGTTATGTTATGTAGAATATGACGTAACTTGCAACATGTTTGTTGTTTGACGCCACACTCAACAATATTCCAGCTTTATTCGACAAAGTATTCATTTTCGGCAATTACATCGTCTGTTCAAATTGATAGGAGATAAAATTGTTATTTATACACCATGGGCAGAGTAACGCTTAGTCTCTGAAAATAAATAATTTTGATAGAATCAAATGAATCCATTTAAATTGAAAAGGAGACCCAGTGAGATGGAAGCTTCAGAACCTGAACCTGAGGAAAATCTAGACTTGCTTCATTTGGGACTTTTTTGCATTACAGAAAGGGCTGGGCAGAAGGGAAAATAATATTGTTCTGGGACTGTGAGATAGACTACACCATGGCTTCGATATCAATACTGTGTCATTCGGTAATTCACGTTCATCAGATACACTGATACCAGTACTCACTTTGGCGTACCAGACCCGAATAGATCCTGGCTTTGCTCCCATTTGGTTTCTATAGGTTTGTGAGTACCGACTGTGCTCATGATGAACTCATCACTTTCCTCACGCCGTGATATAACTGTAATACTGTTCAAAGCAGCTTAAACCACAATCACTCACTCACTCTAACATACCATACCGGCACTGGTACAAAGCATGGCAGCCCTGCTATAGCAACCCCCATACTTTATCATAGATTTAGGCAACGGCCATGTGATATTCTGTGGTGATGGGTGGGGGATTTTGTGTTGTATTTTTCGGCTACAGCTGCAAAACCAGATATGTTTTATTTAAAACTATGAGTCTGAATTGTGTAAAGATAAACACCTTGCAACACTGTGATGAATGTGGCAGGCAGCAATTTCTCTTTTTCAACAGCCTGAAGCATAATTATCTTTTATAGATTTTTCGGGGACAATATATTTTGTTCGATAAAATCCCAGCCCCCCACAGAATATCAAATGGTCAGTTCCTTTTACAATAGTAGTAGCGCTTACATTGCTCTGTGCAACGAGCCCTGGTCTTAACGACCCACGGTTACAGATAATGTACGATGTACATGTACGTCAAACTATGGGAGCGACATGGGAATGTGCCACGAGTCAAGGAGAGCATCGCTACAGCTGTAGGTGGTCATCCATACAAAACAGTCATACGTAGAGGACATTGTGACCACCCAATCACCAATTCCAGGGTCGATGGTTGTTTTTACGGCTGTAAACCGGCTGTGAATCCATAGCTATTGTTTCAGGCAAGTACATGCCTATTCATACTACAGTATTAAGGACTGACGTGTTTCGTGTATTGGGTGTGCGCGTCATCTGTCTGCCAGATCGAATCTGGTACAGACAAACCATTTGTCGATAGGATACGACAACACACAATCAGCCAGGCCACACGATCCCTTGGTTGTGACACGTTTGAAATCTCGGTACACACTTATAAGCTACTCTGAGAGCCAATCCGCACTGCAGTCGTTGAGACCGCCCCAAGACAATAAGGGATAGAACTTCGGCGTATGTCCAGCACTTGGAGGGATGTTTCGTAATTCATTCTGGTCAACTCGGGTAATCTCGGGTCCTCTCGGCTTATTCCTGCACTGAACTGTATATATCCCCAACGTCGTAGACAGCATATTGAGGTTAATTTTAGGTAAACAACATATTGCAAATGGCGACGGGTTATCATATACTTGAACTTGTCACTTTCAATGTGATAGTAGTTTCCTTTTCGTAATGACGCATATTTCTAGATTGGAAAAGTCATACCATTTTCTACAACCAATAGGAACTGTGTACACACACTGCTCCGCGATGTGTTCAAATGTTTTAAGGGGGCACGGCTGGCCCAGTCGTCTGAGGCGCCGCGATTCGCTGTGCAGAGTTGCGTCCCTTGGACACGCCAGAAACCTATGATTGTGGGTTCAAATCCCGGTTCGCCCCAGTTATGTTTCTAGGTTTGTCATAACCACACCCGTGCTCGTGGGTTTCACTGAAGTGGTAAACGTCTGAGGCCTGCATCACTTCGAGCTTTCCTCCCACATTAAGCTGACACGCCGCGATATAACTGGAATACTGTTAAAAGCGGCGTTAAACCCAACTCACTCACTCACTCAAATGTTCTAAACATATAACGACTGCAAAACCAAGGCAATATTCAACGGGAAATCATTGCTATGGTGTTCTGAATATTTATACATGTTTCACAATCATTTTCTTTACAGACCACAAGGTATTATCCTCGATTATCCGCGTATTTTAAAATCACACTTTTGAAAACTACCATAATCCACTACCATAGCTATGTTTTGAGCCCTATTCGAATGAAATGACGCTAAAATAGCAGTCCAATCAAATTACTCTCACGAGCGAGCGGAATGCTGAGCGAGGTGAGAGATAGGCGAGATTGAAATGTCCCTCGCCAAACGAGGCTATGGCACCAGGGTGTTTATCACAATATGGTGGTCAGAAAACACGCTGCAAAACCGAGGAGGATAACTGCCATTCACTGACATAGAGAACTTTGCTTTTGTGGGGCTCTGACGCTTGCGAACCATTTGGGTGACCAGGTCAAACATGATATGACCCCTTTACAACTGTTTTGAAGCTTTGATGAGACCCGCGCGTATCCAGATTACAATAGGTCTTCAGCAACCCATGCTTGTTGTAAGAGGCGACCAACGGGATCGGGTGGTCAGGCTCGCTGACTTGGTTGATGCATGTCATCGTATTCCAAATGCGTAGATCAATGCTGATGATGACAGTCACTGGATTGTCTGGTCCAGGCTCGATTATTTACAAACCGCCGTCATAAAAGTGGAATATTGCTGAGTGCGGAGTTAAACAACAAACAAACAAACAAAGAAGGACGCTCTGCTGGCCTGTATTCTCTAGCAAGTTGTTCTGTAGGACGGGGTATGACCAACTATGTGATGTCCACGTAACTTTGTGGCATATGAAGATCCGACATATATATGTTTAAATTGTATGGAAGCAGGGAAGATTATTTACAATTTACAACAATACAGTGTATATACTGATTGTCCAGGGGACTTATATGATAGTATTTGAAGTATGATTGCACAAAACTTACATAACTTGGAACTCACACTTTGGACTTTTAACACATTTGACCTGTTGTTATAACATCTAGGTAACACATCTTCAGCTTTTGAAATACTTATCATGGAAAAGTGCATGAAATTCATCACCAACGTCGCTGATATCACATAAATTACATGACTTTCAATTAATGGGTACGGCCTGCCACCAGCTGCATCTGTTAGCCTATGCCATGAAGTTCTATACTCGATAAGAGAGAACCATTGGTTTTTACACAATTTATTAAAATATTGTTCTACTACAAGTTCGGATTATATTTATTACAGCTTTTGATGATTCAAACCTGTCAGGTGACCATATTAGTAAATACCGATCGCGTAATCTATTTGACACAATACATTGTAGTGAATGGACAGAATCAAGACAATGTGAATGCCATATATACACCAATTCACTGTTCATAAAGATAGATTCGATTGACAATAACTATTTATTCGTATTACCTTTAGCAAGATGATCACCTTAAAACAATTTATACAATATACATGAAACTTTTTTGTTATTCCTGACACGACACTAGCCCAAAAATGACACCACTCGTACGTGCATATAATTTGGATATAAAGCAGGTTTCTTCAAAGTTACCCGTGTATCAAATGTGATGGAGTGCCGTTTTTCAAAGGAAGAAGTTTACGTAAAAGTATTAAATAAACCTCTTCAATGCATTTCCAATCTCCAAAGCCCCCATACTTCACACCCACATGGAAAGCTCGGCACAACCATCGCATCAAACAACGTTACTGACATAGAATTGATAAAACACATTCTCTGCCTTTCTTAAGAACAAAATAAACGGCCTCTGTTGCCAGGTCTGCCAGAAACTATTTTGCTATGTTGAATTTATTTAATCCATAATTTAATCCAAGATAGTGATTTATTTAATATATCTGACGTGCCACCATGTCTTGGTCAGTAAAATGGGTAAAGTAAAACTATTCACACAAGAAATTCATCTATTACAATATCAATTGAGTTTACTCTTAATTCTATTTGCGCTCTGAACACAAAATTTGAAACCTTGATACATAGTATATACTAATATTAAGCGAAAGAAATTTTAATTCACCCCAATAATCTTCTCCGCAATCCCAGCTCAGACGTACATGAGGTAAGCGGAGATCCAGCTCAGACTTACATGTGGTGAGCAGAGAACCAGGCCAGACTTACATGAGGTGAGCGGAGTCCCAGCTCAGACATACATGAGGTAAGCGGAGATCCAGCTCAGACGTACATGAGGTAAGCGGAGATCCAGGTCAGACTTACATGTGGTGAGCAGAGATCCAGCTCAGACTTACATGAGGTGAGCGGAGTCCCAGCTCAGACTTACATGTGGTGAGCAGAGAACCAGGCCAGACTTACATGAGGTGAGCGGAGTCCCAGCTCAGACATACATGAGGTAAGCGGAGATCCAGCTCAGACTTACATGTGGTGAGCAGAGAACCAGGCCAGACTTACATGAGGTGAGCGGAGTCCCAGCTCAGACATACATGAGGTAAGCGGAGATCCAGCTCAGACTTACATGTGGTGAGCAGAGAACCAGGCCAGACTTACATGAGGTGAGCGGAGTCCCAGCTCAGACATACATGAGGTAAGCGGAGATCCAGCTCAGACATACATGTGGTGAGCGGAGATCCAGGCCAGACTTACATGAGGTGAGCGGAGATCCAGCTCAGACATACATGAGGTGAGCGGAGATCTAGCTCAGACATACATGCGGTGAGCGGAGTCCCAGCTCAGACATACATGAGGTAAGCGGAGATCCAGCTCAGACATACATGAGGTAAGCGGAGATCCAGCTCCTCACTTTCAGCCCGCGGTCACACACAACGAATCGGTACACCAGACTCTCGTATCTCCATGACGTTAGGCATTTTATACATTTACACGAAGTTCACACATAGACATAAACACTCGTTGCTCGTTTAACGTGTGCAGAGTGGATCACCCTGCATAATGGATGGGGATTAACCATATAACAAAACGAGTGGCCCTATTGACTTTAGCTATTGTACAGGAAGGGTTGCCTAACAATTGGCTGATTGACAAGGAAGCATAACCATATAACTGATTAAAGTTGACACGAACCCTCCTAACACAACAGCAATAAATTAAAGAAGGGAATATTTGAACAAAAAGGTTTAGGTGTCACACTTTGACATAATGATAAAATTTTCTGACAAAACACATTTGTTGTAATAAATGTACACGACTGTGAAACAGAACTCGCCGAGAAGGTGGTATGAAATACATATCTGACAAGTTGTCCATTTGTTGACAGGCAACCATGAACATGGGCTGAATGGCTATACCCAGCAAAACGTTGAGGTTTTTTTGGTATGAACATTCAATCACTTTTTGCCGTGTAAACCTTAATTCGAAAATGACCTGGACATGTATTCGGTGCAGGAGGATGTTTATCCACGTGGGAAGTGACTGCTGGCGTTGAAATACAGAAACTGAAACGGATCATCTTATGACCATCTTGGTAAATGTTCCTTGGAAATAAAATGTTTGACAATCCTGTTTCCTATGATTCAGTACTTGCGCCCGTCTGACGAAACACAACCACTTGAATCGGACATCTGTCAGGACTATATCAATGTCCTTATTTGTCCTATGTAGATATTGCAACAAGATAACAGGTTGGCGATGTATAACGCGGGGATGTGATGGTTCTTGTAGATTTATTGTTGGAGCTCCCAAGGCAGACAGCAGACATAATATACAGTAATGGCGTCCTTTTTCAGTTACCCCGTGTAACATGGCATGTGTCTCACCCACTTCAAGAAACGAGTGGGAGAATATTACCTGAACAAAATCTGAGAATTGTCAAATATTTGACAAGTGAACTTTAATCCCTAAAACTGAAACCATGTTGTTTACTCGCACAATTAACACTAAACCAAACTTGTTCATGAGTGGCAGTGCTGTCCACATTTCAAGTCCTGGCAGATGGGAATCACCCTGCAAAGTCGTTGTTCTAGGGATGTTCAGCTACACGATGTCGTTAAAAGAGTTGGGTTATATGCTCAACTGCCTTGAATGGTTGGAATATCACCCATGAAGGTAAGCCCTTGGAGCTATGTGAAGATCATGTTTGGGAGAACCGTACAAAACAACAATCACTCTCCCTAGAAACGTGACATTTAGATGCGTTACGTGCTGCAGTTGCTGTACCAAGTCGTGATGAATATGTTGAGAATCTAACAACTCTCTTAAGCGAAAGAAGAAATCGCTTCAGATTGACAACCTACTTTAAAATGTATAAACATCACCTTCCTGAACAATTATGCAAACTTCTACCGCCACCAGCAGCAGAATCAAGTCGCCATATATTACTGAAGAGTACCAGTTTACACACTATCAATTGTAAAAGTCATGCAAAATCATTTATGCAGGTATATAATAAATCTTTGAAATGTATTTTCGCGCGACTATAGATCTAACACGACGTTAAGAGCACGTCCTACCTGGGTCAGAGACAAAGTGAAAGTAGCGGACAATTCCTCCATGTAGAGCCAGCCTGGTAGCAGTGACCTTATTGCTGACAAGGTCAACAGGTTTGTCTCGGCCAGATTGTACTCCTCCTGTGTATTCCAACCGAATACGCACTTCACTATTTAATCATGTGTGGTTAATATGATATTATTAGAAACAACATGTACAGTTTTACTGTTTTACTTCTGGATACTCACTGGAAACTATTCTGAACGATAATGCTTCCTTAAAGAGCAATTGAAATGGAAATACAAAGAACAGTACAGCGACTTAATAACACATACAATAGATTCGAAATAGCTTAATGACATTTAATAAAAAAGCCAACCCCATGAACTATCTTGTATGGATATTGTGACTCTTATAACTTTAATTACAGACATGTTAACTTGTAATACAATGACTACTGGTGTTTGTACATTGCCAATTTGCATTCTGTGACCGGTTTTGTAATTGTTTTGAACACATTGCTGGCGCAGTATTATCATACGCGAGTTGTGTTAGTTTATCAATCCAGGGTCTTCTTTAAATAAATATATCTAAATGACATGATACCAACTTTGATACTTTATGACGGCATTAAACATTATACCAACAATGGTAATTCTTTTAGCCCGGGAAATACTATTGAAAACTGACTTCAATATTGCGTTTATGCATTTAACGGATTATAGTGTGCTCTCCGGTTTTTACGTTTGAACCTCCGTAAACGCAAACACATAACACATTCTTATAAATAATACGCTAGCAATAATAACTTCACAGAATATTTGTTTAATCATTAACACATAGGAGAGAGACAACGCCAAATCAGTTACACCACTAAACGTAATAGTGCAACCCAAGCCCCGCCCACACTATTATCAGCCAATCGGGAAACAGTAGTCCGCTCATGAACGTGGCCTAAATTTCTTCTGTTTATTGAATCATATATTGCTTAGTTAGCCAATCAAATGTCACAGACACACTTGCAATTTATCTATTAAAATTTATTCATAAACCATTATGTTATATTTGAAGTAATATCTTCATCACCATCAAAACTTAATAACTAGAAATTATCGTTAGCTGTCAATGATGTTTCTAGGAGAATCAGATTACAACACACATTCCCATTCGGTTTACAAATGGATTCATAGACGAGTGAAAACAGCAGAAGGTCGTTTTTTCTGAGCATTTTCGATTACTTCCGAGGTGTGCCGGATGCTACTATTTCAAGAGGCGATTGAAACGAATATATGGTTGCATAAAAAGATAATGGCGGTTTTACCGTGCTGAATTAGTTAGCGATTAAGGATAAATCACAGCAGTTACATAATATATGTGACATCTGTTAATGACGCACGCACTGAGCGACTCTATGTTGTAATCACGGAGGCTATTTTGATACTGTTTTATTGCCAGATTTATCACACTTGAACATGTTATGGAATATGTCCATATTTAGATGTTGTAGCCCTGTTATAACGCTGTATCTAGGCACTGCGGACGAGGTGTTACCATACATGGGGTTAAGATCAATTGTATACATGTAATAGAATAACACATAGTTGTGGAGCAGTGGGTTTGTTGTGCTCTCTACAGAGGCGAATCCAGGATTTTGAGAAGAGAGTGCACATTTCACCGAGGGGAGGGGGCAGGTAATATGTAATTTGTCTGTGAGCTGGGCGATGCACACTCTCTGCAACCCCTTTAGAAATGAAACCACAGTTTAATGAAATTGCCATGTGCTTGATCGAAACACGCGACTGAAACAACAGCGTGTTAAGTAAGCACAAGATATTAATACAGGAATTATTTATCGCCATTCCGAACGTCCCATTCACGTTCGTTTTCGATAAACAGACGTCAGATATGCTGCTCTGAATGCTTTGCTCACTCGTAACCAGGTTTTAGGAGCCTTCACGCTGGTTTGCTAATTTGAAAACTTCCATTGAGTTCCAATGGGGGTTTGCCAGATGATGACGGAGGCCTTGAGGCATCCAATCGAAGTAAAATATGTCATTTGAATGAAATTGTAAATAGCGCCAAATCAGCAAGGTACGTTCAACTAACATGTTTCAACTGACACAAAATAATCCATGGGATATAAACTCTGATTTGCGAGTATATGTTTGGGTGTGCCAAGTGGACCGACGGTAGTACATACGACGAACTCATTCCATTTTGATTCTATTTTAGCCAGTTTGACAAATATTTTTATTAACCACATTATCTGTGAATACATGACACTTTCATTGATAACAACTTCTGATATTCTTTTAACGACGTTTCGGAGCTACGTTCTGCCCCTTCATCAGGTGAATGCTTGTCACGACGTTTCAGAGCTACTTCTTGTCTTTTCATCAAGTGAATGCTTGCCACGACGTTTCAGAGCTACTTCTTGCCCCTTCATCAGGTGGATGCTTGTCACGACGTTTCAGAGCTACTTCTTGTCTCTTCATCAGGTGAATGCTTGTCACGACGTTTCAGAGCTACTTCTTGTCTCTTCATCAGGTGAATGCTTATCACGACGTTTCAGAGCTACTTCCTGCTCCTTCATCAGGTGAAATCTTGTCACGACGTTTCAGAGCTACTTCCTGCCCCCTCATCAGGTGAATGCTTGTCACGATGTTTCAGAGCTACTTCTTGCTCCTTCATCAGGTGAATGCTTGTCACGACGCTGCCCCTTCATCTGCTGAAAAAAGAAGAAAACAAGAAGTTGTTATCCATAAATGGTGTCATGTATTCATGTTCTTCCAACTTCAAAATTCCTATCAAAGACTTTATATTGTCTTGTGTTTTGACTGCAGATCTTACTCTACAGGTCATAGACGAAAGTTTTTGGCCAGTGTAGGTTATTTGGAATAAAATCGTTTCTAAAATTTAAATAATTCAGATTAAATTCCATTTATCTATTCATATTATTCTAAGTGTACATTTGTGTTTTGGGAAGGCAGGAAATCTTACAAACAAGCAATTAATTCACTGTGTCACAATCGTTGAATTTGTCTAATACAGCAGTTTCATTTGTCTGCTAGCTCGGAGCTATATTTAGCCAGCCTGTGTTGCGGTATAATTTCCTTGAACTTGACCTATTAAACTGACATTCTAGTACCAGTTAAAAAACAGGTATTCAGCTGTCAACCCATTATTCAACGATCACAAAGTGGGCACCACGTACGCACGGCATGTGTAAGGGCGCTGTTTTGAATTTCGTGTTTCTGATAGCTCGAACAACGTATTTCCACTACTGACATAAAATGCAAATAAAATAAAAGTTTTGCATTTCTCGCTAACCATGCTTCCATCCATGCAAACTCGCCAAATTGGTAATTATGAACTAAATGCCACAGTTAAAGAGTTATGTCCCTTCTAAATAACCAAAAGAAACTTAACCCCATGAAAAAAATGAAATTGCCAAAATATAAAAACACAAGTTAAACTAAATCACTGCGAAACACACGGTCCAAACACAGCAATGCTCTATGCAAGAAGTGATACGGGTCCACGGCACGTTTCTTTTTCGCGTAGAAAATGCGAAAAGTGAAAAACACTGGTGCAACGTTACAAACAGACCGGGCAGACATCAGAAGGGCCAAGAACAGGCAGACCCAGGGTTAGGACGCCCAATGAAGACCGGTACTTGCGTACTTTGCATCTTCGGAAGCGATTCCTGACATTGACGTCATCAGCGACGAATTTCTTAGGGCAAATGGTTAGTCAACAGACAGTGGCCAGGCGACTCAGGGCTCTAGGAATTAGGGCTTGAGATGGACTGTACGTCATTTGTAGCGATGTGGCTGGCAGAAGGTCGTCTTCACTTATTAAAGCCGGTTGTGTCTGTTCGTGTTTACCGCCGAAGTTTGAGAACGAAAGGGCGGCATGTTGCGGTTTAGCCGTATGTTGGTGGGGGTGTTACAGTCTGGGGAGGAATTTGTGGGCAGGAGAGGACACCACTGGTCATCGTTAACGGAAATGCTACAACGTCCGATGGTGCACAACAACAGTCACGGGTGTCCTTTATCAGTACCAGTTTATTCTTTTGGTGAGTTACAGTTTTACGTCACATCGGCAGTATCTCAGCCATTCTTTTGGATTGTGTCCTACATGATATATTATGCCTCACAATTTCCGAATAACAATTACTATATTTGTCGTGGGCATATACACACGTATTTATACGATAGGATGAACATGCTGTCATTACAGGTCACAATATCAGGTCCTTGATTTTGATTCAAAACAATTTCAGCAGAAATAGTCTCTAAAAAAGCTATTTCCCCAGGGAACGATAACAATACGACGAGCCCCGAATTTAGTGGTTGACATCACTGATCCATGGTTCAACAACGACACACTACAGGTATGAAAATGTCAACCATTCCGCCATTTTGTATAGTTACCCGTCAGCCTCGCAACATCACACTGTCATCGCGTTATTCGGCGAGACCTTATTCCAAAAGAGAATTCTGGTGCGCCCAAGACGACATGCCAGTGTTCTGTGTATCCATAGCGATCTGCGTGGGATGGGGTGAGTGAATATGGCTTTACGCCGTGTTTTCTGTGCTATATTTCACCAATATCACCAGTATTGAACGTCACACATTGTATCCATCTGGAAAATCGAACCCGGTCCCTAGATATGACGACCTAACGATGTACCTGCTTGGCTACCCAGCTGCTACAAGGGGGTTCCGGGGTAAAATTGGTCCGTTGAAATGTTTGTAAGAGGCGACAAAATTGATCGGAGTCTTGGTTTATTGCGTGATTGCGTAGAAATGAAAATGAGATCCAGGAGCAACCAAGCAGGCGTCAGTGTCTGGCTAAATGTTACATCAAGGCATGGAAGTAACCGGCCATAAACCAGTGGGTGGTTGATAGTGTGAGTAGCGAAACACCCATTTAGTCTTGTCATTCAAACTAACCCTCATTTGGTCCCCAGAGACCTGTTCAATTCGATGGGAAACTGGCGTGGTCCCCGACACCAAATGTTTTCGTGTTCTTTCCACAAAGTAAGTTTTGGGCGACGGAATGGTGAAAGTGAGCGAGTTTGTTTGAGTTTGTTTGTAGTAATATATATCTCAACATGTTACATTTCGGTGAAACCCACGAGCACGGGTATGTTCCTGACAAACCAAGAGTAAAACACTGGGATTCAAACCTGCTATCAGCGGATCCTGGCATCCTAAGGGACGCAGCTTCTCACAGCGACTGCTGGTGCCTTAGACGACTGGGCCACCAGTGTATGTATGATAGTCACAGCATCTTGGGCCCATATTCACGAAGCGATGTTAGCACTAAGACCGGTGTTAGTCTACATCATTGTTAATGCCGTTATGGTAGAACCAAGAAATCGAAATCTCGATAGCGTAATGATCAATCTCCAATCATATTTAAACTATTCTAGTTCTTTCGTTCACAAAAATGTTCCATTTGTGTAGTAAATAGAGGTAATCACGCGAGTGTGTTTGGGGATGGTAAATATCCTGTATTCGGAATAAACATTGTATTACGTCAGATGGTAAGTGATTTGTCGGTCGGACAGTTACAGTAGCCAATTTAGTTCCAACTGAAACCTGTGGCGTAACTACATATACACCTCGTCATAAATATCGCACCACCCAATTTGTTTCACTAAGTTAAACTGGATCTTCAACCTCATATAAATGGTGCTTAGGAGAGCACATTCAACTGTTTATATGGCCTCATGTGAGCGTTCAGTCAGAAAATTGACAACACAAGACCGAATTTGAGCACTAATTAAGGGTTTAATTGTAGCAAACTAAAGTTCACTAAAATCACCGTGAAATAAGGTGAAATAAGTATGGCTGCCGGAGTCGTTACAACAGACACACAACACAGTTCACATTTCATTAATGTCGAACACACCAGTAAGGTCCACAATGACTGGCTAACTCAGTATCTTGAGTAATCGTCTCGAACTAGGATAACATGTTCTACACGCCGTCTCATGCAGGTCACCAGAGCCTGAATCTCTGTTGGGGATCTGCTGCCACTCATCATGCAATGCATGGGTCAAATCCTGAAGGTTCTGAACTGGAGGATCCCTTGCTCTCACCCTACGTCCCAAAATGTCCCACAAATACTCAATAATGTCTCGACTTCTGGCAGGAGATGCTGAACAACAGCTCGAGCACGATGTGGTCTGGCATTATCGTCCATGAAGACTGGACGTGTGGCGAGAGCATGGTTATCGAAATGAGGCACAACCTCACCGTCCAGGATCACGTTCTGGTACCTCTTTCCATTCAGTGTTCCGGGAACTGTGATGAGGTCAAGTTTACAATCGTAGGAACAACACCCCACACCATGACGGATCCACCCCCAAATGGAACATCAGCTTGAATGTTCCTCTGATCACATGCTGTGTCTCTCTGCCTCCAATTCGTGCCCTCCCGTCTGTATGATGCAGCAAAAATCTGCTTTCATCGGACCAGTGGATCCTTCTCCATGTCCTCAGGTTCCAGCGAGCACGTGCTTGGCACCAGGCCAAACGGGCATGGCGGTGCTGATTTGTGAGGAGTGGACGTCTGATTGGTCGTCTTGCTCTCAATCCTGCAGAATTTAGGCGTCGCCTGATGGTGCTGATGGACACTCTATTGTATGGATGCCATCCATGTCGCAGCTGTGTACAAGTAGACTTTGGGCTTCGTCTGGCTTGGCCTGCGAGAACACGATCTTCCCTGTCATTGGATTTTTCTGGGACGTCCAGACCTCGGTGCATCCTTAACTTCACTGGAAGCAGTATGCTTACGTATTAGCCTGCTGATGACAGTGTGATGAATGTTCAGTGGTGCTCTAATAGCACGACATGACATACTAGTCTGGTGCATACCAATAATTTGCCATCTTTGGTTCAGAGTCACTGGACGCTTGGGCATTCCACTGGTTGGTCAAAAAATAAAGCTTAATTTGTGCCTAAAACCAATTTTAGCTGTGTCTGCCAACATAACATACGCCAAAAGAGGCTATGTGCATACTGCATTTTAGCAAACCGACCCCCGGTACAAGCATGCTCAACGCAAGCGTGCACGTGCAGCTCGGGAAAAGGTGTGTTTGTGATATTATGTTCGCAGATGGTGTAGTATATGAAATCTGTACTTGTAGTTTAAAAAACCGAAAATTATATTTTCTACTTTTACTTTAAAATGTGTGGTGCGATATTTATGACGAGGTGTATATATGCAAAGCAACAATTGCTTACACAAATTGTTTTTACTTGTCTTTCGCGGCAATCCATCGGTCTGCCCTTTATCAAAGGGAAGCTACTCTATCTCTAGTCTATGAGACGTCACGGCAATGGTCATACGTTGTTGAGAGTCGGCCTTTCCTGTCATAACGTCACGAAGAGCAGTCAGATGTACGTACAACGACAAAACGAAACAAAGTAACAATTTGTGGAAGAGATTCCAAGCCGCAGAGGTCTACAAGTGCAGATCTCCAAAGTTGCCAAAAATTGTATAAAGACTATTCTTTTGATAATTATAGCAATTATCCCATTAGTTTCTCTAGATTCCCGATGGTTAATTCTGACTCGATCGCCGAATATGATGACAAGGGCGACGTCATGTTTGTTTATTAACACTGAAAGTTGTCCCTACTTGACCTTTGATATTTGCATCTCTATTCGCATATGACCCTAGCGGATATCGTTTTTATCCGTTGGCTTTATCCTGCCGAGGAACCTACCTATTATATAATAAATATAGAATACAAAACGAGCCCCTGTGTAATACCAATTTTATGAAACGAGTGAATAGTTCTGGTATTTGACGAGCGAACTATTCACGAGTGTCCTTGAGTTATCCTGCAGGGTTCCTTGTAGCAATCGTGCCACACTGAGAAGGTCCTTGCATATTCATGAAAATTCTTTGATGGATAAAATTGAAGCTAATGTAGAGGAGGGATTACATATTTGGTACAGTATGTTCTGAAACAAACTAAATATGGTGAAACTGAACACGATAAACATGGTAAAAACCGAATAATCTGAATCCAAGAAGACTCTCAGAAGGTATAGGTGTTGTAGCAGTGAATACAACAGAAAACGCTGCTGTAAACTGAGAAATGTGTATAAAACCTTTCGTAGAAAGTTCAAAATATGATCTTCAATTGTCACGGCTAGTCCGAATAAACAGCACTTTACACAGTCTGAAATTATTTTGGAAAACTATACGTTCTCTTCAGAGACATTCTACCCCCAGAGGATCTATATCCCCAACAGAATGGTTACATCATTTCTAGAAGTTATTCTCAAAAGATGATTCTATATATTTGGTAGACAATGAGTTCTTTGAACGTGATAATGATGGCGTCAGTGAAAGGTTTAGTGATGTTGACATGCTTCTGTTGGAATCTCCTTTTCACGGAAACGGAAATATGTAATGCTATATCTCGCCTTAAAACTGGTAAGTCTGCTGGGGCTGATTGTGTTATAGCTGAAATGCTCAAGTACTTACTACCTGATACTATGCCCTTTCTGGTTAAATGTTTCAATCGGATTTTTGATACAGGTGTTTTTCCTTCTGTCTGGTCTATATTTATAATTATTCCGTTGTTCAAGAATGGAAACGTAAACAAGCCTGACAATTACCAATTACCGGGGTATATCTCTCACTTGAATATTTGGTTAAGCGTTTACTTCTATCATCAATAATCGATTAACACAGTGGTCAAATATGAGAGATTTGATTCCTGAACACAAGCGGGATTTAGAAAGGACTATTCGACTTTTGACCACATATTTACTTTGTATGCAGTCATCGGGAAATATTTATCACACAACAAACGTAAATTGTATGTGGCCTGTGTTGATTTTAAAAAGGCATTTGATTCTGTAAATAGAACTAAATTGTGGAGCTGTTGAAAAATAAGGTTTTAGAAGGAAAAATGTTTGTTTGTTGTTAAATCAATGTTACCAATGTAAAATCCTGTGTTCACTGCGGTGGTAATAAAAGTGACTTTTTTGATTGCCCGATAGGCTTACGCCAAGGATGTGTTTTAAGTCCTATACTTTTTTTCATTTTTTTTTATAAATGAGTTATATGTATACAGCATGCAGTCTGGTAGACATGGCGTCCAGCTCTCCCCTGACATAATAAAACGTTTCATGTTACTTTTTGCATATGATGTGATTTTGATGTCTTGACATACTTTCGGAATATTCAGATAAATGGAAACTTAGTGTTAATTTTGATAAAACAAATACTGTTTTATTTCGTAGAGGTGGCCGCAAGAGAGAAATGTATTTTTAAAGGTAAATGTATTAATGTTGTGAATAAATACAAATACCTTAGTATATTGTTTACCCATACACTGAATCTGAATAAATCTGTAATTAATCTCACAAACACAGCAAAGAAAGCTTTGTTACAAGTCCACTCTATTATCTCTAAGCTTGGAGTTATTTCACCGAAAATGTATCTTAAATAATTTGATTCTCAAATACAACCTATTTTACTTTATTGGTCTGAGATATGGGGTTGTAAAGAGTTTTATACAATTGAAAAGGTTCATCTCTTCCGTTGTAAAAGGTTTTTGAATGTTGGTATGTCAACACCACGTAATATGGTTTATGGAGAATGAGGGAGATTCCCATTGTACATTGTATCTTACACTCGTTGCTTGAAGTATTGGTGTACAATAATAATTATGCCTGAACAACGTGTACCTAAGAAAGCCTACAACATGCTTGTACACCTCGATAGTCTTGGAAAGAACACATGGGCTTCTTGTATTCGTACATTGCTTTTTACATATGGCTTTGGTTTCATTTGGTTGTCCCAGACAATTGGTAATGCAAATGTTTTCATTAAGTACTTTCGCATGCGTGTCATTGATATGTTTCATTAGAAATGGCATTCAAATATTTACGAAAGTTCAAGATATGATACTTATTGCCATTTCAAGTCAATGCTTGGCCTGAATGATCTAAAAAATAACACAGGTAGTTTTTCATCCATTGAGAAATCCCTGAGGTTATGCACATTCTGTAGTAGATGAATACCACTTTATGTTTATTTGCCCTATGAACGAAAATCTAAGAAACAAGTACTTACCGCAGTGGTCTTTATCACAGTTTATTGCTATAAGATTGTCTTCATTGCTGTCCCGCAAGGATCTGGCTCTGTACATACGTCATGCGTTTTTGTTACGTAGTGAATTGTTACCTTGACTTAGTATATTATAAATATGTTATGTAACTCCGTTGTATATGGGCCTGTGGCCTTTCATACAATAAATTGACTTGACACATAGTGTATCAAGTGATAGTACATAGAATGCAAGATTCCCCACCGTTACGTTGTATAAAGTCCGTGTCTGACCTCCCCTGCCGTGAGAGTTGCTATATTGCTAAAGCTGTCTGAAATCAAATGGTATTGATGATCTTCCCGGCTTTTCGTGAAAGAATCTGTGCATAACAATAAAATAGCTTTTGGCATCAATTCATGGACAGGTTCTGCTCGTTAAAATATTTAAAGGCCGGTGTGGTTTCAGTAGCGAAAGAGTGATATCGTGCCAAGATATCTGGCTGTGCCATGACACGTCTCACATTCGATGATCTTGATAATATTTATATACAAAATACCAGTGCAATAACTGAAACGACGAGACACGGATATAAAAAAATATCTTATTCCAACTTTACATTTGCCGAAACCTTATAAGCTGTGCATGTTAATTGGTTGAAAAACATTGTTAAATGTCCTTTGAAACCTGGAAAACGTAAAGTTGATCGGTTGAAAGACACTATTAACTGGGATTTGAAACCTGGATACATCTGGCTTTTTCGCTACATATCAATTGTGTCGTTTTTCCTCAACCCCAAATTTGATTTAAAAAAAAATTGATTTGGAGAAATGGATACCACATTCGCCATTTTTAATTTTGCGAAAAAGTGTATATATATATTTATAGATTTTAGAATCCATTCCATTACAAATGAATATGGGTATAATTATAACCTATCTCCTTCATATTACGATAAACAGATTCACTGATTGTAGGCATCGGGCCTGGGAACAGTTCAGATTAGAAAGTCTTTCTTCATGTTTCTCATTAAACGGAAGCGCCGCGACATGAGAGGCTTAACGTCCATGGTGGTATTCTAGTAGCACAGGTCGGTCTCGTTGGTTCTACGATACAATATACGATTATACTTCTCTGTTTCCCACACTATACATTTGTCGAGGCAGGCCGAGAGGCTGCCACGACGCCACTCTCCCCATCAACACAACTCAACTCCGACGCCAATCTGACGGCGGTATGCGAGGTGGGACTACAGTTTGCCTACCTCGCTCCATACACCGACCGACTGTGCACGTGCTGTCAGGAGTATGTCGTAAACATTGACAATTAATGAGACGTTAAGGTGTCGGTATCTTCCTATTTGGATATCAGTTGTGAGGATAGTTGTCATAGACTAAACACAATGAGCGTGTCATTGACCTTTGCGTGCATGAAATTCATATTTCACAACGTGTAACCGAATTCCACACAATGGCTCACCCCTCTGACGGGATTTATATGCAATGTTTGTTATACTGAGATATGTTATTAACAGCACGACTTTTGTTAGCATGTCTGGGCCTAGTAATTTGTCCTTTACTCTACATTTTCATTTCGTTTCGTCCCCTTCGCGTCAACGTTTGTGTGGGATGATGATGAAACTACGATTGATGTCTTTAAATAATCTGACATATTCAAGGACGAACTTCACTATCGCGAATGAAAGGATATATCGAACGTATTTGTTTGACTGATTGTCATGTTACATACTTGTCACAAACAATCAGATATCTAGACTGTGAATGATCGTTATTCCATTAATGCGTGTCTGAACCATATGTCTCTACCACAGGGCCCAACACTATATTTTGTAGATGTTGTCTAAACATGCTAGGCTGGAGACATTCTATTTTGATATTTCGTATTTTTAAATAAAACTGGTCAATGCATCAGAGAGAGAGAGAGAGAGAGAGAGAGAGAGAGAGAGAGAGAGAGAGAGAGAGAGAGAGAGAGAGAGAGAGAGAGACGTCCAGCAATAAAGTTAATGAGACAATACCTCTGTTCGTATCCTGTATCAGACTTTATTATAGTTATATAGTGTTCATCAATTAAATAATTGTTTTCGGTTATACATTTTATAAAGTTTGCTATAGAAATAACCTTGTACATTTTCTGAAATAAATGCTGTAAGATTTGTAAAGGTAGGGTTTAAAAACACACTATTTCAAAAGTGTGTGTCTTTAATCTAAATGAATAATTATGATATCAAAGTGATGAAAACAGTTCTGTCTTGTTTGTTATAAAGTCCAGTTTCTAAACTGACGGCCAAAAGAAACCTACCACTCTAAATATGAAATCGCAAAAATTTAAAACCAAACTAAATCGATGCAAGAACACGGTCCAAACACAGCAATGCTCTATGTAGAAAATGATACACGTCCACTGCACGTTGTTTTAGAAAATGCGAAAAAGTGAAAAACACGTTCCGCTTGGGCACGTGCAATAGTCAGACATTCATACAACTAAAAAAAAAACACCGGAGAAATGCTACGGCTGACACCCGAACAACGCGAGCAGGCCCTGGGTAGTACACAGGCTGGAGCAATCAAGGCCCAGACTGCTGGAACGTTTGGTTGCAACTGTATTGCTGTAGCTAACCTGATGCAACGTTACAGACAGACCATTGAAGACCGGTACCTGTGGACTTTGCATCTCCGGAATCGATTCATGACAGTGACATCATCAGCGACGAATGTCTAAGGGCATATGGTCAGTCGACAGACAGTTTCCTGGCGACACAGGGCACCAGGAATTAGGGCTTACAGACCTTACAGAGGACAGCTTTTGGACAACGCAACATCGTCGTCAGAGATTGGGATGGGCCCGGACTGTACGTCGTTGGCTGCGACGTGACAGGCAGAGGGTCGTCTTCACTGATGAAAGTCGGTACTTTCTGCTCAAAGCTGATTGAAGACAACGTGTTTGCCACCGAAGGGGAGAACGAACGGTGGCATGTTGCGTTCAGGTTTGGTAGAGGGCGTGTTTTGGTGTGGGGAGAAAATCATATATTAATGCATTGTAAAACCTGCTATGTATTTTACAAAAAGTTTAGAGATATCGATAGACTAACATTTAGATTATGAAATCTTATATAACACAATATCCATAAATCAAAATAAAAAAATTCTATATGCTGATTTCATACTAGACATACTAGGCTAACATTTAGTTTCAAAATCTTATATTACACAATATCCTTCTTGACTCTAAAAAAAAATACCTATGCTGACTAGCTAGAGCTGGATAAACTTGCTTTTGTATGCGTTTCTAGATTTTGTTTTTCATTAAGAAAATATATATATTCTACAGTCATGGTGCAGGACTAAGATATCGAGTGAGTGAGTCTTTATTGGCAATAGCCCAGCAATATTCGAACCCGAGACTTTAGCCTGACAACCTAGTGATTTTACCACTCAGCTATCCCACAGCTATACTATATACTCAAAACAAAACATTAAGCACCACCTGCATTTTTAATGATAAACACGACCAATGTCTTCCCGAAGATGTAACTAAAACAAAATGAAACCTGTCAAAATTCGATTTATTGAGGAAAATAAACGTTGGAAATCGGATCGGTTCTTCTTATAGAGAAGTTACAAATGGATACATTTGAACAAAAAAGGGATAATACAGGTTTGCCCGTCAGTTACTCAAATGTCAGTGCAACTCAACTGGTGGGTCCCAGAAATATCATTCCCAGTGTCAAGTAAGAGTTCGGACTAAAACTGCGCAGCATCGAGTATACAAAAATCACATGCCACGGATCTGGTGTTAAATTGTAAGTTGTGTCAAACGCTGCCACTCTCGGTGTAGGTTCAGATGCTTCGTGAAACATTGTGCACTTTGTGAAAGTATGAAACTTGGCACAGTTGTTGGTAATGACATTCCAAATATTTTCACCCAAAGAATTCCAATATGGCCGCCACGGAGGAATAAAATTCTAGTATATCTCGTTTGAACATGACCTACATCCTAAATATATAATGAAAAATGAACATTTTGGAATGTATTTACCCAACAGTGCATCTGTAAAGTATATGACTATATCTTAGTAGACTATTTGTTTTGATTTAGGTAATCTTATCTTTCGGCATACCTTTAAGACATACATCATTAAAGCCAATTACCAATTACCAAACCAAAATTGTATACTCATATGGTAAGTAGCAGAACATTGAAAAATGTCTTCTTTGATAGGCATTTAGAAGTTGGAATACTAAGTAAGGATACGAATTTATGGATGAACAACTTCTTTATAACAATTAAGAGCGACGTTTCGGTGTAGCTTCTAACACCATTATCAAGCAAGTGATGAAGTATTGAAATATGCCTGTACCTGGCTGATATTTTGATTGGCTAGTGAGAAATATTTGTGATCATACCACTGGATTGTCTGGTCCAGATTCGATTATTTACAGACGGATGGAATATTGCTGTGTGTGGCGTTTAACAACACACAAACAAACGAAATATATTTGAAAAGTGTTGTTCTAATCACAGTCCGCATATCACAGTCACGCCCTGCTCTGCCCCCCTCTCAGACTTACAACTACATCTCAGAAGTTCCTGGCATGACTTAGAGGCTTGTGGTAGTGTAGTCCACAAAGGCTCATACCCATGTGCTACTGATGTTACCCATCCCCACACAATTGGTGTGGGAAGGTCTCTTTCGGCCTCCAGACTTCGTCGCCAACAATGGTCAGCTGTTGGTACAAAGCAGATAATGTAGGAGGAATGGAATCAGTTGCTCTATCTTTCTCAGTGAATATGTCTTTGTGTGGCTCATCAATTCCTGTACAGATACTGGCCCAATCAAACATTAAGACCACAAAACTCTGAATGACTGGCATCATGTTCTTCGGTTGGTACATCACCAATAGGGTTGAAAACCTCTGTTGCTTCATCTTACACATTCCCCCGCCCTTCCTTTGCTTTTACTTGGAAGAAACGCTCGAAATGAACAAGCTCTCCCTGGTCCAAGGTTTCCGACAAGGACATGAACAGCCAAATATCTGAATTGTTTGCCAGTTCCAAAAGCAATCCCGAAGTGAGACACATCTATTCTGTCACACAATGCAATGACCAGAACAATGACATCAGTATCAACTTTTCGAATCCAAATGCTATCCTGACTCTGTCTGGCAGCATGTGACTTGTGTCTTATAGCAGTTTCCTCATTAGTACATGGATGCAGATTATTGACAACATCGGACCCGTTGTTCCACAGAACCCGTTTGCCGTAAGTGCATATAATTTGTTTATCCCCACAATCTAATAAAAATACTTGTTCAGCTAAGAACTTAAACACTTCTGTCTCATTCTCATCAATTCTCATAAATGCCTCCCATGTGTGAAAGCAGCATCTAACCTTTACCTCAATTGCTGTTGATTTAAAACTGTCAACAATGTCAGCTCTGGACACACTCTCAAGCTGTTTTTGTGCATATGGAATGAAAACGTCTTTTAAAGAATCTTCAAAATACATCCCTATCCCACTAGGTCTCAGCATGATCACTACTATTGCCAACCTATCTAAGAGTAGTGTATCAAACTCTGGCGGAGAAACTGCATCACGGCTCCGACCTGTGTGGCCGGCATGGTCGTCCAGGTACACAGGCCTTGTCTCCAATTGGTGGTTGGCAATAAGGATCCAGTAGCAGTCCGGTCAATATCGTGTCACATCCTACCAAACCCACCACAAATTGCAACAGAAATGATTTCTCTTGTTTCATGTTCAGAAGGCATCCCCTCACAACATAGTTAAAATCTAGGAAAATGCTAATTTGGGGGAAATTGTTTAGTTTGGATATGATCTTAAAGGGGTATTTAGAATACAAGCCCTAAAACTTAATGTTTCAGTTTTGTTTAACCACGTCATGTTAGATATCAAATAAAAGCTGGCATCACATGCAGTCCTTTTGTATCTATAGTTTGTATCCGTTTTGCATTAAAGTAAAATAATCGGCCTTTGAAATAACAATTGGGGGAAAACACATATATTCATACTTATTCATCTATATACTTTTTGTTCGTCTTGACTATAATTATTTGATAATATTAAAAAAATGTTTATTTGTTTGAAAACCTTCATCTTAAAACATTTCCTTTTAAAATTTTCTATGTCAAGTAAAGGTCATCAATAAATGTTGACAAATATAAGTTTCCAGTCAAGTACACATCGGTGGAGACATCAAGGAGACGGGATAACAAGGTCATCAGGAAAGGCAATGGCAAGAACTGTTAGAACACATATCCTTGTATAGATACCAGTGTGAATGCTTTGCTGGTGGCGAAGCTTTTGCAAGTTTCAGCAAACAAGTCGTTTGGAGGACAAGGCCAAGAGTTAATGAGAGAACCAATGGAGAAAGTGACAGAGGAACCAATGGAGGTAGTGACAGAGGAACCAGTGGAGGAAGTGACAGAGGAACTAGTGGAGGATGTGACAGAGGAACTAGTGGAGGAAGTGACAGAGGAACTAGTGGAGGATGTGACAGAGGAACTAGTGGAGGAAGTGACAGAGGAACTAGTGGAGGATGTGACAGAGGAACTAGTAGAGGCAGAGTGAGAGGAACCAGTGGAGGAAGTGTCAGAGGAACCAATGGAGGTAGTGACGGAGGAACTAGTGGAGGAAGTGACAGAGGAACCAGTGGAGGAAGTGACAGAGGAACTAGTGGAGGTAGTGACGGAGGAACTAGTGGAGGAAGTGACAGAGGAACCAGTGCAGGAAGTGACAGAGGAACTAGTGGAGGAAGTGACAGAGGAACTAGTGGAGGAAGTGACAGAGGAACTAGTGGAGGAAGTGACAGAGGAACTAGTGGAGGTAGTGACAGAGGAACTAGTGGAGGAAGTGACAGAGGAACTAGTGGAGGAAGTGACAGAGGAACTAGTGGAGGAAGTGACAGAGGAACTAGTGGAGGAAGTGACAGAGGAACTAGTGGAGGAAGTGACAGAGGAACCAGTGGAGGAAGTGACAGAGGAACCAGTGGAGGAAGTGACAGAGGAACTAGTGGAGGTAGTGACGGAGGAACTAGTGGAGGAAGTGACAGAGGAACCAGTGGAGGAAGTGACAGAGGAACCAGTGGAGGAAGTGACAGAGGAACTAGTGGAGGTAGTGACAGAGGAACTAGTGGAGGAAGTGACAGAGGAACCAGTGGAGGTAGTGACAGAGGAACTAGTGGAGGAAGTGACAGAGGAACCAGTGGAGGAAGTGACAGAGGAACCAGTGGAGGAAGTGACAGAGGAACCAGTGGAGGTAGTGACAGAGGAACTAGTAGAGGAAGTGACAGAGGAACTAGTGGAGGTAGTGACAGAGGAACCAGTGGAGGAAGTGACAGAGGAACTAGTGGAGGAAGTGACAGAGGAACTAGTAGAGGAAGTGACAGAGGAACCAGTGGAGGAAGTGACAGAGGAACCAGTGGAGGAAGTGACAGAGGAACCAGTGGAGGAAGTGACAGAGGAACTAGTGGAGGTAGTGACAGAGGAACTAGTGGAGGAAGTGACAGAGGAACCAGTGGAGGTAGTGACAGAGGAACTAGTGGAGGAAGTGACAGAGGAACCAGTGGAGGAAGTGACAGAGGAACCAGTGGAGGAAGTGACAGAGGAACCAGTGGAGGTAGTGACAGAGGAACTAGTAGAGGAAGTGACAGAGGAACTAGTGGAGGTAGTGACAGAGGAACCAGTGGAGGAAGTGACAGAGGAACTAGTGGAGGAAGTGACAGAGGAACTAGTAGAGGAAGTGACAGAGGAACCAGTGGAGGAAGTGACAGAGGAACCAGTGGAGGAAGTGACAGAGGAACCAGTGGAGGAAGTGACAGAGGAACTAGTGGAGGTAGTGACAGAGGAACTAGTGGAGGAAGTGACAGAGGAACTAGTGGAGGTAGTGACAGAGGAACCAGTGGAGGAAGTGACAGAGGAACTAGTGGAGGAAGTGACAGAGGAACTAGTAGAGGAAGTGACAGAGGAACCAGTGGAGGAAGTGACAGAGGAACTAGTGGAGGATGTGACAGAGGAACCAGTGGAGGAAGTGACAGAGGAACCAGTGGAGGAAGTGACAGAGGAACTAGTGGAGGAAGTGACAGAGGAACCAGTGGAGGTAGTGACAGAGGAACTAGTGGAGGAAGTGACAGAGGAACCAGTGGAGGAAGTGACAGAGGAACTAGTGGAGGAAGTGACAGAGGAACTAGTGGAGGAAGTGACAGAGGAACCAGTGGAGGAAGTGACAGAGGAACCAGTGGAGGAAGTGACAGAGGAACTAGTGGAGGAAGTGACAGAGGAACTAGTAGAGGCAGAGTGAGAGGAACTAGTGGAGGAAGTGACAGAGGATTTTTCTAGATTTTTGATAAGATGTTAAGAAGGGCTTGTTAAATATGAATCAACTAAAAACATTTCTGTTGCAATTTGTGTTTGGTCTGTCGTTATTTTGATCGGACTATAGTTGATAGGCTACCACGTACAGTGACCAGGTCCAATGTGCAGTCGCATGAAATGGCTCCTGATATCATAACGCTGTAATGTTTTTCGGCGCATATTGCATGTGTTTCTGTCTCCAAACTCGGACCCGTCCACCCACAACATGCAATAACCCAAGGCTCTCCGACACATGAACTTGGAATGAACAGGAAGCCATATTCCACTGTCTTCGTGCCCTACAAGACTGAAGACGTTCATTTATTTGTCGTTGGTAAATAATGGCCGTTTCACTGGTCCGCGGTTCCGTACCCTCCCTCCAGATAGCCTTTTGTGGGTATTCCACTGACTTCTGAGACTGGTAGCATTTGCATCTGGCGCGGCATTGTTTCAGCATGTTTTTCTGCTAAACAACTGATAACAGTATGGTGGTACCCTACTTGCCTCCCAATGTCCCTGTACCACATCCCAGTGTTTGCCATGCCAACTAGGGTCCGTCTTTCACCTTCACATCTCACCGGGGAGCCACGGGACCACATTGTGCAGCAAACACTATGTATTGATGAAGACATGGCCTGTACCACACCCCTGGAAAAAGTTCATCTTCATCGCCACGTGCATCGTGCACGCACTACACGCTCGAGCTGTATGATGGCTAACATAATCTATGTGTTTTCTCATATCACATTGTCGTTTTCAGTTTCACTTGTTAGGTGTCAATATTTGCGACTCTGATGTAGGTGGTGCCTTACCTTTTAACCAATGCCAGGATCCCACATGCTTGTATCCATACTAGCGACATGCCAAGACACGAAGAATCAGAGAAACCAGGCTTTCGGAAGACTGCATGTTGTGGGTGACCTAGTTTCGGTGCTGTAATCTGTAGATGGTTTTCACCTGTACATTAATTACACTGGCAACCATTCGCGCAGTCTGCTCAACATGCAGTCGGCCTGCTTCTCTGATTCTTCGTAAGTCTTGACAAGGCGCTTGTATCGATACGAGATTTTTGGATCCACGTTTTGGGGTGCCGTTTATCAGAAAAAGGCACCAGGTAACGTAAGTTCGTTTTGAATTTCATGGAACCTATTCGGGACTTTGTACCATGGTCGTTTGTTAATCTGCGGTTTGACGATCCGCAAATCTGTAACACTTTTTGACCGTTAACATTACTTTCGGATACAGATTAATGTGAAAAACGAGATAACCCCAAAACATTTATTGATATTTCAATGGAAAACTTTCATGAAGTGATGTTTCTTTGGCCGTCCTGTATACATTATGATAGAACTGACTGCGTTGCTAAACAGTATGCTCTCAGGGTCAAAGTATGGCACCGTATCCCGTCAGCCTTGTTCATGATATCAGCGCTCGTTATAACCCGGTGGTTATATTGGTAGGGCGGCCGTGATAGTGTTGTGACGTAGAACAAAACTCAATCACTCATGCTGAGGTGGGAGACGGGGTAGCTATTGACTCGTCACGTCAAAGATCCGGTTCGGTTCACCTAAATGTGTACTGTCTGTGAAACCCATTTGTAGGCCCACCGTACTCTAGTCACAAATTCGATCGCAAACACACACACACACACACACACACACACACACACACACACACGCACACGCACACACACACACACACACACACATTTACATTACCTTCCAACTATTACTAAATTGTACAGTTCACCGGATGTCAGGTTTCAGCATATTATTATCTCGTCAAGGCCATAGAATAATAAGTCTTGATTATCTGCCGAAACAGATCCACGCGTTTGTAAATGACGCTATTGTCACATGAGCAAATAAAGAACCCGTCCTCTTGCCGTCACCGTGTACATTTATTATCAATTATGAAACAAGGATGTCCTGGTACAGTGTCACGTGACGAGGACAACGGTGCCTGAGTGTCTGCGACTTGACCTACTTCCCTCTCACAGAATGGGGGGATTGTTTCCTCAACCAACATGTGATGTGATAGGCTGCGTTTAATATGCCAGACATTGGATGTTTAAGAACAATTAAAAAGACTTTTTTATTGACCAACAATGAACAAAGGAAGACACGAGACATAGTCTGACGTCACAGACACGACAGGAACTGTACAGGACCCGGATGAAGATAAAAGCCTTCTCCGCTACTGGTTAGACTAACATTATTTCTCTGAAATGATTATATATCTATTTTTAAAGATTTGTTTGGTTAAATTGTATTTTAATATATAGAGGATAAATATACTTATTATCAAGCTTAACACAACTGGTAATGACCACAACAGAATATTCAATAAAAACAAAGGGGCCAAGAAAAGCTCTTAATTTCATTTTTCGAAACTGAAGAAATCTAGACTTGCCGAAGTATTGTAGACGTGTTTGTATTACATCGGATTTGTTTTGTATGAGTGAGTGAGTGAGTGAGTGAGTTGGGTTTAACGCCACTTTTAACAGTGTTCCAGTTATAACACGGCGTGTCAGCTTATTGTGGGAGGAAAACCCGGAAGTGATGCAGGCTCAGACGTTTACCACTTCGGTGAAACCCACGACCACGGGTATGGTGCTGACAAACCTAGAAACAAAACTGGGGCGAACCGGGATTCGAACCAACAATCATAGGTTTCTGACGTGCCCAAGGGACGCAACTCTGCCCAAAGAATTGCGGCGCCTAAGACGACTGGGCCACCCGTGCCCCATTTTTGTATGAGAGACTAGTCTATTGGTCTCCGTGTTTACCAGGATTCGAACTGGGATTTTGAAACAGGATTCGAACCCACAATCACATAGTTTTGTGGCGTGGCCAAGACGTCAAATCTGCTCTGAGAATAGTGGAGCCTTAGACGACTGGGCCATCAGTGCGAGGCATGGACAGCCAGATTCTTGATGTCGACACTTTTAGGGAATGTCCATATATCTCTGTTGACCATCATTTCTGTCAATCTGTTTATCATACAGTTGTGATTTACCTTATTCTATTCTTTTGTCATATTGCCAACATACGTCAATATTGTACACAACGTCGAAACTGGGGAAATCGTCGTCATGTTTTCAGATGAGTCCCGATTCACTTTGTACTTCATTAATACGCGTGGTCCTGCCTGGCGACGTCAAAAATGAACGTCAAAAGCTAAGACCGGAGGCAGATTTGTCGGTGGATCAGTTATGGTCGGGGGGGGGGGCATCGCTTTTCGGGGGTGGCATCACTACGACAAAGCGAACCCCACTCCATCCTGTGCAAGGAAGGGTTTCTAGACAATTCTCTTGGGACAACATACTGACACCCTTTGTCATGCAAGGCGTGGAGGTTAACAGGACGGCAACGCCCGTACTCACCGCGCTCGAATAGTCAATGTTAACCTCCAGCAGCACAACACCAATGAAATGCCACAGTCAGCAATGAGTTCAGACCTTTCCTCCATTGAACACGTCTGGGACAGGATAGGGAGACGTTGACTGAACTTGGCCAGGCTCTGCAAGAGGAGTGGGACAGACTTCCTCAAATCGCCATCGGGAAACTCATACGCAGTATGCGTCGTTGAGTGAATGAATGTTGGACAAATCGTGGCGGTATTACGCCATACTGATCCAAAAACGTTAACTTTAAAATTTCCCATTAAATTGGGATAGCCTAGTGGTCAAAGCGTTCGCTAGTTACGAAGACCCAGGTTTTATTCCCAACATGGCGACAATCGTGCAAAGCGATTGGTTTCAACACACCATGTTCTACACTGAGTCAGGTTATTGTTCTGTGTCTCGATTGGCCTGAGCCTGACACACAGGCAAGCACGCACGCACGTACGCACGCACGCACGCACGCACGCACGCACACACACACACACACACACACACGTTCTCGATTGGCCTGAGCCTGAGGACCCAGTCCTACAGACAAGCTGACTGACGCTGTGACACGGGTCCCAGATGTCACACAATGTGATGAAGCGGCCGCCGTGACATTCCCCGGTCTGCAAGGTGAAAGATGGGGACCACATCTCCCGGACCACAATCACACCATGCGAATTTACAGGTATAAGAAACCTATGTAGTCCTAGGAATCCGGTAAAGTTCTTTAGGGAGGACAGAGATGAAGGCATCATAGGGATGAAGGTGTGTTGGAGATGAAGGTGTGATATAGATGAAGGTATGATATAGATGAAGGTGTGATATAGATGAAGGTATGATAGAGATGAAGGTGTGATAGAGATGAAGGTGTGATATAGATGAAGGTATGATAGAGATGAAGGTGTGATATAGATGAAGGTGTGATGTAGATGAAGGTGTGATATAGATGAAGGTGTGTTGGAGAGGAAGGTGTGATAGAGATGAAGGTATGATAGAGATGAAGGTGTGATAGAGATGAAGGTGTGATAGAGATGAAGGTATGATAGAGATGAAGGTGTGATAGAGATGAAGGTGTGATATAGATAAAGGTGTGATAGAGATGAAGGTGTGATAGAGATGAAGGTATGCTGGGGATGAAGTTGTCGTAAATGTTTACATCTTCCATTGTTGTCGTAAATGTTATATCTTCCATTGTTGTCATGAAAGTTTACATCTTTGATTGTTGTCGTGAATGTTTAATCCCCCATTGTTGTCATCAGTGTTTACATCTTTGATTGTTGTCACAAATGTTTACATCTTTGATTGTTGTCACAAATGTTTACATCTATGATTGCTGTCGTAAATGTTAACATCTTCCATTGTTAGCATAAATGTTTACATCTTTGATTGTTGTCATAATGTTTACATCTTCCTTTGTTGTCATAAGTGTTTACATCTTTGATTGTTGTCATAAATGTATACATCTTTGATTGTTGTCGTAAATGTTAACATCTTCCATTGTTGCCATCCTACATTTTTGTCGTAAATGTTTACATTTTTGTCAGTGTTTACATCTGTGATTGTTGTCGAAAATGTTTACGTGTTTAATTGTTTCGAAAATGTTTTCATCCCCCATTTTTGTCGTCAGTGTTTACATCTTTGATTTTTGTCGTAAATGTTTGCATCTTCCCATTGTTGTCCTAAATGTTTACATCTTTGATTGTTTTGGAAATGCTTACATCCCCATTTTTGCCATCTGTGTTTAGGTCTTTGATTGTTGTCGTAAAAGTTTACATCTTTGATTGTTGTCGTAAATGTTTACATCCTACATGTTTGTCAGTGTTTACATCTTCCATTGTTGTCGTAAATGTTTACATCCTACATGTTTGTCAGTGTTTACATCTTCCATTGTTGTCGTAAATGTTTACATCCTACATGTTTATCAGTGTTTACATCTTCCATTTTTGTCGTAAATGTTTACATCCTACATGTTTGACAGTGTTTACATCTTCCATTGTTGTCGTAAATGTTTACATCCTACATGTTTGACAGTGTTTACATCTTCCATTGTTGTCGTAAATGTTTACATCCTACATGTTTGACAGTGTTTACATCTTCCATTGTTGTCGTAAATGTTTACATCCTACATGTTTGACAGTGTTTACATCTTCCATTGTTGTCGTAAATGTTTACATCCTACATGTTTGTCGTAAATGTTTACATCCTACATTTATGTCAGTGTTTACATATTTGATTTTTGTCGTAAATGTTTACATCTTTAATTGTTTCGAAAATGTTAACATCCCCCATTTTTGTCGTCAGTGTTCACATGTCCCATTATTGTCGTAAATGTTTGCATCTTCTTCTGTTGTCATAAATGTTTACATCGTCAATTATTGTTGTGATGTTTACATTTTTTCTGGTCGTAGATTCTTACATCTTCCAGTGTGAAAGAGAATTTCAATTGAAAAATTCCATTCCGATTGCCAACATGGCCGCCTTGATATCCTCATCGGTTTGCAGTGTGTCATGTCTCCGTTCTATCATGATGCAGAACCAGGGGCTAGTCATCGGTTTGCAGTATGTCATGTCTCCGTTCTATAATGATGCAGAATCAGGGGCTAGTCACTGGTTTGCAGTGTGTCATGTCTCCGTTCTATAATGATGCAGAATCAGGGGCTAGTCACCGGTTTGCAGTATGTCATGTCTCCGTTCTATAATGATGCAGAATCAGGGGCTAGTCATCGGTTTGCAGTGTGTCATGTCTCCGTTCTATAATGATGCAGAATCAGGGGCTAGTCATCGGTTTGCAGTGTGTCATGTCTCCGTTCTATAACGATGCAGAATCAGGGGCTAGTCACCGGTTTGCAGTATGTCATGTCTCCGTTCTATAATGATGCAGAATCAGGGGCTAGTCATCGGTTTGCAGTGTGTCATGTCTCCGTTCTATAATGATGCAGAATCAGGGGCTAGTCACCGGTTTGCAATATGTCATGTCTCCGTTCTATAATGATGCAGAATCAGGGGCTAGTCACTGGTTTGCAGTGTGTCATGTCTCCGTTCTATAATGATGCAGAATCAGGGGCTAGTCACCGGATTGCAGTGTGTCATGTCTCCGTTCTATAATGATGCAGAATCAGGGGCTAGTCATCGGATTGCAGTGTGTCATGTCTCCGTTCTATAATGATGCAGAATCAGGGGCTAGTCACCGGATTGCAGTGTGTCATGTCTCCGTTCTATAATGATGCAGAATCAGGAGCTAGTCACCGGTTTGCAGTATGTCATGTCTCCGTTCTATAATGATACAGAATCAGGGGCTAGTCACCGGTTCTGTTCAAACTACGTCCATAATGGGGAGACATGATATATGTGTCTGTGGCAGTCCCACTGAACATGTCAGTCTGGATCATTATTCTGCAGTTGTACCACGAATGACCAGGTAGTCCCACTGAACATGTCAGTCTGGACCATTATTCTGCAGTTGTACCACGCAATGACCAGGTAAACCCACTGGACATGTCAGTCTGGACCATTATTCTGCAGTTGTACCACGCAATGACCAGGCAGTCCCACTGAACATGTCAGTCTGGACCATTATTCTGCAGTTGTACCACGCAATGACCAGGCAGTCCCACTGAACATGTCAGTCTGGACCATTATTCTGCAGTTGTACCACGCAATGACCAGGTAGTCACACTGAACATGTCAGTCTGGACCATTATTCTGCAGTTGTACCACGCAATGACCAGGCAGTCACACTGAACATGTCAGTCTGGACCATTATTCTGCAGTTGTACCACGTAATGACCAGGTAAATCCACTGAACATGTCAGCCTGGACCATTATTCTGCAGTTGTACCACGCAATGACCAGGCAGTCCCACTGAACATGTCAGTCTGGACCACTATGCTGCAGTTGTACCACGCAATGACCAGGCAGTCCCACTGAACATGTCAGTCTGGACCATTATTCTGCAGTTGTACCACGCAATAGCCAGGCAGTCACACTGAACATGTCAGTCTGGACCATTATTCTGCAGTTGTACCACGCAATGACCAGGTAGTCCCACTGAACATGTCAGCCTGGACCATTATTCTGCAGTTGTACCACGCAATGACCAGGTAAACCCACTGAACATGTCAGTCTGGACCATTATTCGGCAGTTGTACCACGCAATGACCAGGCAGTCCCACTGAACATGTCAGTCTGGACCACTATGCTGCAGTTGTACCACGCAATGACCAGGCAGTCCCACTGAACATGTCAGTCTGGACCATTATTCTGCAGTTGTACCACGCAATGACCAGGTAGTCCGAATGAACATGTCAGTCTGGACCATTATTCCCCAGTTGTACCATGCAATGACCAGGCAGTCCCACTGAACATGTCAGTCTGGACCATTATTCTGCAGTTGTACCAAGCAATGACCAGGCAGTCCCACTGAACATGTCAGTCTGGACCATTATTCTACAGTTGTACCACGCAATGACCAGGCAGTCACACTGAACATGTCAGTCTGGGCCATTATGCTGCAGTTGTACCACGCAATGACCAGGCAGTCCCACTGAACATGTCAGTCTGGATCATTATTCGGCAGTTGTACCACGCAATGACCAGGCAGTCCCACTGAACATGTCAGTCTGGACCATTATTCTGCAGTTGTACCAAGCAATGACCAGGCAGTCCCACTGAACATGTCAGTCTGGACCATTATTCTACAGTTGTACCACGCAATGACCAGGCAGTCACACTGAACATGTCGGTCTGGGCCATTATGCTGCAGTTGTACCACGTAATGACCAGGCAGTCCCACTGAACATGTCAGTCTGGATCATTATTCTGCAGTTGTACCACGCAATGACCAGGCAGTCCCACTGAACATGTCAGTCTGGGCCATTATGCTGCAGTTGTACCACACAATGACCAGGCAGTCCCACTGAACATGTCAGTCTGGACCACTATGCTGCAGTTGTACCATGCAATCACCAGACAGTTGAATATTCATGTTTCCCCTCGTATGGATCTGACCTTATATTATATTCTTTTAGGAAATGCGTTTGTTATTGAGCATAGATGAATTTCGAAGTTAATTTTCTAATTAATTTTTAGTTAATCAGTTTGTTACAATTATTGTACAGCTCATTATCGACAAGTTTAGTTTCGTAAGATCAGTAGGATACACTCGAATGCAGTAGTTCCGTTATTGTCAATAATTGATATTTTTTTATGATTTGGAAATTGTAATGATTCTAAATTGTCAATCTGAAGTTTCCAATAATACGAAAACTTGATTTGACGGCTGATATTCATAGGAAGTTCTATCATGATTTGGAAAATACTGGACTCTGATGGGTCAGTCTGAGGCTTCAAAATACAAGAACCATCTCTGATTGAAACAGCTGATTTGCTGAGCGTTCGTTTCCAAATTTAAGTTTGCGAGTTAGACCTACAAGTAACCTAGCTTTAAAATGAATATCCAGACTCGATTATTTACAGACCGTCGTCATATAGCTGGAATATTGCTGAGTGCGGCGTTAAACAACCAACCAACCAACCAATCAAATAATGAAATGTAGAATTGTAGGTTACACAATGCTGCGTTGTGGTTACCGCAGTATTCCAAGTATGCAGTGAAACAAGATAGACACAACTTCTTTAATACAGTGACCGCTACAGTGAGGGTAGAAACACTAAGAGGGTGTGACAAGTGATGAGATGCGTGGCCGCTACAGTGAGGGTAGAAACACTAAGAGGGTGTGACAAGTGATGAGATGCGTGGCCGCTACAGTGAGGGTAGAAACACTAAGAGGGTGTGACAAGTGATGAGTGGCGTGGCCGCTACAGTGAGGGTAGAAACACTAAGAGGGTGTGACAAGTGATGAGATGCGTGGCCGCTACAGTGAGGGTAGAAACACTAAGAGGGTGTGACAAGTGATGAGATGCGTGGAATTACCTACGAGTTACAAGGATTTCGGAATATACACCCCCCCCCCCCCCCCCCCCCCCCCCCGACTACATAATCCCTCGCGACAGATATTCCGTAGTTCCTCGCGGCTCGAAAGTCATTAGTTGATTCTTGTGTGTTTTTCAGTCAATAACAATTACACAATTACTTCCTCTCAACAGCGGCACGTAGGTACTTATGATTGTCCCAAAGAACGTTATTTTGTCGTCATCGTAACGCCTTCTCTACTTATGATAAATACGTATGGTAAACGTTCTGTTTCAACTTACACACAGACTAAATTCAGATAGTTTCAGTAATTCAAACTGAGGAAATAGCTGACTAAGTCTCCGACAAGCACTTAAGGAGTCACGTGTCTCACCGGAAGTGACGTGTCACCTCCCCCAACTAACCGCCATTCATTCAGTGGGACCGCTCTCGCTCTTTCCACCCTTCCGTAATTCCCCCGGCGTCAGTGCATGTGCACGTTGTCTGTGGTTCTAGGACAGTCAGTTTACTGGACGACAGTGCAACAGCGCGACACGCGGGAAATCCTCAACAACATGCTCCTATATGTAGACTAACATATACTGCATGAACTATACATAATACATCTCCCTTTGGTAATTACATATTGTTCTGATGCTGATTTCATAACGGAATAGATCTGACTAGACTTGCTTGGGTTTCACAAAATACATGTATTCCAGTGTTTTGTGCAGGACGAGGTTCAGGCTAGATACATGGAGCTAAGACTGTGATGAATCTAGATACCGCTTGGAGTTACAAACAGTAGTGCAGGTTGATTACAGTCGCAGTGTGTCCATTACAATTTTGCCCTACGCGCTTTCACTGAGGTGTTCACTGGCACTACCACTACTGCTGCCTCCACCATCACCACCGCCGCCGCTGTGGCTACTACTGCTACCACTACTTCTACTACACGTACGATGACTGCCACTACTGCTGCCTCCACCATCACCACCGCCGCCGTTGTGGCTACTACTGCTACAACTGCTGTTACTACTACTACTACTACTACTGCTACCACTACTTCTACTACACGTACGATGACTGCCACTACTGCTGCCTCCACCATCACCACCGCCGCCGTTGTGGCTACTACTGCTACAACTGCTGTTACTACTACTACTACTACTACTGCTACCACTACTTCTACTACACGTACGATGACTGCCACTACTGCTGCCTCCACCATCACCACCGCCGCCGTTGTGGCTACTACTGCTACAACTGCTGTTACTACTACTACTACTACTACTGCTACCACTACTTCTACTATACGTGCAAAGACTACCACTACTGCTGCCTCCACCATCACCACCGCCGCCGCTGTGGCTACTACTGCTACAACTGCTGCTACTACTGCTACCACTACTTCTACTACACGTACGATGACTACCACTACTGCTGCCTCCACCATCACCACCGCCGCCGTCGCTGTGGCTACTACTGCTACAACTGCTGTTACTACTACTACTACTACTACTACTACCACTACTTCTACTATACGTGCAAAGACTGCCACTACTGCTGCCTCCACCATCATCACCGCCACCGCTGTGGCTACTACTGCTACAACTGCTCCTGCTACTACTACTACTACTACTACCACTACTTCTTCTACACGTACTATGACTACCACTACTGCTTCGTCCACGATCACCGCCGCCGCCGCTGTGGCTTCTACTGCTAAAAACTGCTGCTGCTACTACTACTACTACCACTACTTCTACTACACGTGCGATGACTACCACAACTGCTTCCTCCACCATCACCACCGCCACCGTTGTGGCTACTATTGCTACAACTGCTCCTGCTGCTGCTACTGCTACCACTACTTCTACTACACGTACTATGACTACCACTACTGCTGACTCCACCATCATCACCACCGCCGCTGTGGCTACTACTGCTACAACTGCTGCTACTACTACTACTACTACCACTACTTCTACTATACGTGCAAAGACTGCCACTACTGCTGCCTCCACCATCACCACCGCCACCGTTGTGGCTACTACTGCTACAACTGCTGTTACTACTACTACTACTACTACTACTACTACCACTACTTCTACTATACGTGCAAAGACTGCCACTACTGCTGCCTCCACCATCACCACCGCCACCGTTGTGGCTACTACTGCTACAACTGCTGTTACTACTACTACTACTACTACTACTACCACTACTTCTACTATACGTGCAAAGACTGCCACTACTGCTGCCTCCACCATCACCACCGCCACCGTTGTGGCTACTACTGCTACCACTACTTCTACTACACGTACGATGACTACCACTAGTGCTGCCTCCACCATCACCACCGCCACCGTTGTGGCTACTACTGCTACCACTACTTCTACTATACGTGCAAAGACTGCCACTACTGCTGCCTCCACCATCACCACCGCCACCGTTGTGGCTACTACTGCTACCACTACTTCTACTATACGTGCAAAGACTGCCACTACTGCTGCCTCCACCATCACCACCGCCACCGTTGTGGCTACTACTGCTACCACTACTTCTACTATACGTGCAAAGACTGCCACTACTGCTGCCTCCACCATCACCACCGCCGCCGTTGTGGCTACTACTGCTACCACTACTTCTACTATACGTGCAAAGACTGCCACTACTGCTGCCTCCACCATCACCACCGCCACCGTTGTGGCTACTACTGCTACCACTACTTCTACTATACGTGCAAAGACTGCCACTACTGCTGCCTCCACCATCACCACCGCCACCGTTGTGGCTACTACTGCTACCACTACTTCTACTATACGTGCAAAGACTGCCACTACTGCTGCCTCCACCATCACCACCGCCGCCGTTGTGGCTACTACTGCTACCACTACTTCTACTATACGTGCAAAGACTGCCACTACTGCTGCCTCCACCATCACCACCGCCGCCGTTGTGGCTACTACTGCTACCACTACTTCTACTATACGTGCAAAGACTGCCACTACTGCTGCCTCCACCATCACCACCGCCGCCGCTGTGGCTACTACTGCTACAACTGCTCCTGCGACTACTGCTATTCCTACGTCTACAACTACCACTCCTATTACTACTACTACTGCTACTACTACTACTTTTTCTACTTCTACTTCTACTGCTTTTACTATTTCTATTACTACTGCTACTACTACTATTGCTACTGCTACTACGGCTGCTGCTGCTACTACTACTACTACTTCTACTAATACTAATACTACTAATATTACTACTACTACTGCTACTACTGTTACTACTACTTCAACTGCTACTACTACTGCAGCTACTACTACTACTACTACTACTACTACTGTTACTACTACTGATACTACTACTACTGCAACTACTACTACTGCACTTAATGTTACTGCCACTACTACTACCACTGCTAATACTGCTGCTGCTAATACTACCACTGCTACTACTACTGCTACAACTACTACTACTGCTAATACTGCTGCTGCTATTGCTACCACTCCCTGTAATGCTACTGCTATACTGACAGCGCCGAGTTGTACAAACCTAAGAGAGCCTAGTTGTAGAAAGCCTAATTAATTCGTGATTTATAACCTTTTTTAAGAATGTGGTTCTCTGTGAATTGAGGTATTCAGCTCACGCATGGCCATGGAGTGTGGATGTTGCCGCACGTGCGGTATTCGGGGCATGCTTTTAAGCCTTATCAAGATGACGTCGAGACAATGATAGACAGAAGAGCATATCACCGACGACTGAGGAGAGAAAAAGAGCTATTTAAAAGGACGGGTTTTTGTGCTGATTAATTTCGCCATGTATATCTGTATTGTGTTTCTCCCGGCGCGATCGTACCGGCGTCGCGATGCCAGCCCAAGCCAACAATGAACATGGCTGTTCCCACACTGATGCATCTCTGACCAGTCGGCCGGAATGAGTAACATATTACATAAATAATCTTTGAAATAATATCATACTTGGCAATCCCCGCAGCATGCTTAAGATAATTAATGGAGGAGATAGGTATACTCGCACACACACGGCCCTTTCAAGTAGAGACGGCGGCGGAGCTGGGCGGAGTGTAGTCGGCGGGAGTCGGCAGACCCATGTCTACCACACCGGCTCCCTCCTCGGCCAATACCGGAAACGCTCGGCATATATCGGTGTCGAAGAGTGCGGCGGGAAGAGGAGAGTGTTTGGCGGCACGTTCCATGTTTCCCCTGACGACTGTGAGCTATTGGGGGTGTGCTACGCGGAACCTGCTTCAGACAGTCACAGGACCAATTTATACCATGAATGTGACGATACGCAGGCATGTAGACGTGCAGTAGTGGGCCAGATGTGGCGACGGCGAGAAGTCCTGGCGTCGACGATGTTCCTGTGTCATCGCGAACGTGGACGTCGTGAATGACGTGTACGTCTGAGCACGTCTTGTGGACTGAGTGTTGTATGAATGTGGGCGAATATGGTGTGATTGTGTAGTTTGAGGGGCTTTGAAGGTTTTAAAAACAACAACATATTCACGTGTCTCAATATGTTTTGAAGACTTGAGACCAGGAAATGGTTGTATTGCAGGGCACGACGTCGGAGGACCCTGACTACAGCATCTACTGACGCCGACCCTACAAACACGCCGGCATTTAGTCACCGAAAGAATTTATTTGATTTTATCATTTCCTGCAACGTCTTAATCATCACTGTAGACGTGGCTACTTCACCACCATCAGCATCGACATCACCCTCGCCACGATTATCATCACCATCATTGTCATCGCCACCATTATAATCGTCACATTCCTCTTCTTCATCTTTCTCGTCTTCAGCTTAACCACCATCGCATCCATTAATAACTACAGTGAGCTGTCATCATCGTCATAACCATAAAACGAACATCTTCACCACCACCATCGTCGTCGTCGCCGTCGTTACCATCACAACCACCATCTTCATAACGATGTCTGCTGGTCCTCATGTTCCCCATTTCCGTATTACTCCTTATACTCTTTTACTATACATTATACTCTATACTATACACTTTATACTCTATACTATACACTTTATACTTTATACTATACACTTTATACTTTATACTATACACTTTATACTCTATACTATACACTTTATACTCTATACTATACACTTTAAACTTTATACTATACACTTTATACTCTATACTATACACTTTATACTCTATACTATACACTTTATACTTTATACTATACACTTAATACCTTATACTATACACTTTATACGATATAATATACACTTTATACTTTATACTATACACTTTATATACAATACACTTTATACTATATATCATACACTTTATACTATATACTATACACTTTATACTCTTTACTATACACTTTATACTCTATACTATACACTTTGTACTATACACTTTATACTCTATACTATACACTGTATACTTTACACTATACACTTTATACTTTATACTATACACTTTATACTTTAAACTATACACTTTATACTCTATACTATACACTTTATACTTTATACTATACACTTTATACTCTATACTATACACTTTATACTATATACTATACACTTTATACTATATTCTATACACTTCATACTATATATTATACACTTTATACTATATACTATACACTTTATACTTAATATTATACACTTTATATACAATACACTTTCTACTATATATCATACACCTTATACTATATATTATACACATTATACTCTATACTATACACGTTATACTATATACTATACATTTTTTACTATATACACTATACACTTTTTACTATATACAATAAATTCTATACTTTCCACTTTATGCTATATACTATACACTTTATACTATACACTTTATACTATACACTTTATACTCTATACTATACACTTTATACTATATACTATACGCTTTATACTATATATGATACACTTTATATTATATATTATACACTTTATACTCTAAACTATACACTGCATACTATATAGTATACAGTTTATACTATATGTAATACTCTTTATACTATATTCTATACACTGCATACTATATAGTATACACTTTATGCTAAGTACTATATACTATACACCTTATACCATTTACTTTTTACTATATATTATACGCTTTATACTATATACTATACACTTTATACTATACACTTCAAACTATATGCTATACACTTCATACTATATATTATACACTTTTTACAATATATTTTACATTTTATATTTCATACTATACACTTTATGCTGTATATTATACACTTTATAGTATACACATTATACTATATTCTAAACACTTTATACTATACACTTTATACTATATACACTTAACTATTGTTACTTATGGGTGGGTCACACAGTCAATACCTAACGGACGGGACGCTAGGGGATCCCCATACATAAGTATTAATCATCATCATCATCATCATCATCACCATCATCATATTCATGTCTTCCAGTATTGCATCTGGAGTCATTCAACGAAACATTTCAACATCGAAACAAAATTACTTTGATACTTACTTTCACTTTGTGTGAGTTCATTGGAAGATGAAACTTAAGTGAGGGCCAGACTGTTTTCTTGTATAAAGTGCAGGGCAAAAGAAAGTGTACACTTAAAATTTGGATTTGATAAATTTTAAACGTCATGAAAACGGTGCTGCAGCATATATCCTGAACACAACGTACAGTTGTATTTTAATAACGAAAGCGAAAAACCTTCATTTTATTTCCGTTTCCAACAGCGGTTGTTATTTCGGCATAGTCGCAGGCTCCGTAGCGTCGTGGCATGTTAGCAACAGGTTCTATACAAGGAAGTACTTTTTAATCATTATAATTGCCACGATCACTATCATCATCAATTCCATAGCCCTCGGATACTGGTAATTACTAATCATGAATAATTAATTTTCATGGTGTTTGAACCCAGTCTCTATCCCTGTGACCCCCCCCCCTCCCCCCCCCCCCCCCCTTCCCCCCAACACACACACCCCAAGTCTTCCTATGTCTTATTCAATATGCCCGCGTCCTGACAACCATTACTTCATACAGCTTCAGCACCTCAACAACAGAAGGGTTAATATTGTTTTCGTTTCTAATATGAAAGAGTGTGGTCATAGTGCATGTTTTCCTGTCTGTGTTTGAATATTGCCTTCTGTGGACGTTCCTATCACGTTCAGGGACTGAAGGATTCGGCGCAACTCTTTGCAGAAAAATACATCACTCTGAAGCGTAGTGATTGGTTGGTATGTTGTTTAACACCGCACTCAGCAATATTCCAGCTATGTGACGGAGGTCTGTAAATAATCGCGTCTGGACCAGACAATCCAGTCATTGACATCATGAACATTGATCCACACAATTGGGATACGATGACATGTATCAGCCAAGTCAACGCGTCTGACCACCCCATCCCGTTAGTCGCCTCTCACGACAAGCAGAGTCGCCTTTTACGACAAGCATGGGTTGCTGAAGACCTATTCAAACCCGGATCTGCACGGGTACTAACGCGTAGTGATTTCTCCAGACAGGAAGAACCAGGAAGGAGTCTTTTTAAGTTGGGCTTTGATGCATTACACATTTAACAATGTCCGTATGAAGGACGATGTCACTGTGTGGAATTTTTGGAATTCCGTGTGCACAAAACGATGTGACGTCACAAAGTGTTTTCATGTATTTAAATGAGGGCGGCTGTACATTCAACGTTAAATAATTTTAAGTTTACATGATATACGGTTTTTCCAATGGACGAGGGGTTATGACCGCGAAATTGACTTTCATAAGTGTATCATCGACACAAGTTGACTTTCATACGTTTTTTCACAAGACCGTAGTCTTGAAATGACGTAAACACTGACAGACTACTTCCAAATTCCTGGGGGAGACCTGGCACTTTCCCAGCAAGAATACACGCGGAAGCGTTGTTCCCGATCATTTAGACCCTTTAATCTTGAACTCAGCGTTTTAGTATTGATTGAGAAACACCAGAGAGTTTGCCTGCATGGTCGTTCACGAATATCCTCGCTACGACCCATCCGAGTGAACAAAACGAAGAATGCACATCCATATTATCCAGTATCGTCTCAATCCGTGACTGAATGACAGTGATAGTCTACAGCAATCTACGAATTTACATTTGTATCTATTTGACACATCTTTACAATCACCTTTCACTGATCAGTCAATTGATCAATCATGACCAACACATGTAACCGCCACCCTCGGCCATAGGTTCATTAACAACTTCGGAAATCTCTGCCGTCACGTTTATCGTGTCGGCCATTTTGACGTCTTGTACTTGATGTACATGTATTACGACGCGCTGTCATTGTGACCGGCTTACTGAGATATAGTTCTTATCAGACCTTTCTCATCCAATGATGATAGTACTTAAATAAATTTGTAGTGAACAAAATACAACAGTTGTTCCTGTAGTGCAAGTTGAGCATACATACTCTCACGTCACCTCTCTGTTTGAGGAACTATTTTATCCCGAGCTACAGCTGGTTGTTGTATGGCTGTCAGTGTTAACGTGAAGTCACACGTACTAAATAAAAATGTGTATAGATGTAGGGCTATGTCATTCCAGGTAAAAAAGGTGATATAAAAAAATATAAGAATTGACTTTGACTTTGTGTGAGTTCATCGGAGTATGAACCTTCATTAAGTTAGGGCCAAACTGTATGGAGCTATATGTTAAAAAACCCAGTATGAATCATTTTTATAGTTGTACCTTGGATTCGGCTGTGATAACCTGTAACATTGATGACAGCGGCGTTAAATAACATTCACTCACGTAACTACTGAGTCACAGTTTACAACATAACTACTTTCTGTTCACTGTGACGGTGACGCCAGTGGGCCCAAATGGGTTGTGAGGTTTCTGGTTGGTTATGAATTGTGCAAGTTGATGGTTGGTTATTGGTTGTGCGTGTTGCAGGTTGGTTATGAGTTGTACGTGTTTCTACAGTTGGCTATGAGTTGTGTGTGTTGCTGGTTGGTTATGAGTTGTGTGTGTTGCTGGTTGGTTATGAGTTGTGTGTGTTGCTGGTTGGTTATGGGTTGTGTGTGTTTCTACAGTTGGCTATGAGTTGTGTGTGTTGCTGGTTGGTTATTGGTTGTGCGTGTTGCTGGTTGGTTATGAATTGTGCCTGTTGCTGGTTGGTTATGGGTTGTGCATGTTGCTGGTTGGTTATGGGTTGTGCGTGTTTCTATAGTTGGTTCTGAATTGTGTGTGTTGCTGGTTGGTTCTGAATTGTGCGTGTTGCTACAGTTGGTTATGGGTTGTGCGTGTTGCTGGTTGGTTATGTGTTGTGCGTGTTGCTGGTTGGTTATTGGTTGTGAGTGTTGCTGGTTGGTTATGGGTTGTGCGTGTTGCTGGTTGGTTATGGGTTGTGCGTGTTTCTATAGTTGGTTCTGAATTGTGTGTGTTGCTGGTTGGTTCTGAATTGTGCTTGCTGCTGGTTGGTTATTGGTTGTGCGTGTTGCTGGTTGGTTATGGGTTGTGCGTGTTGCCGGTTGGTTATGGGTTGTGCGTGTTGCTATAGTTGGTTATTGGTTGTGAGTGTTGCTGATTGGTTTTGAGTTGTGCGTGTTTCAGGTTGGTTATGAGTTGTGCATGTTTCTAGCATTAGCCATCCCGTCGCTTCAAGATAAACCGTTCATCGTATGGAGATCCCCCCATATACGTACTTGGAAGGCGTTGCGATACGCTTCATTTAGTTAAGGTGTTCTGATGAAGCTTGAAAGGAATGCTGTCAAACAGTGCTTTAAAATAAAAAATAAAAAACAACATTTGATAACAAGTAACAATGATTGGACAACAGATGGTAAATGTGTGAGTGGGTGCATTTTAGGTCACTGTTACTACAAAATGCTGTTGTCACAAGGACATGTAAGGTAGCGCAACTGGACTTGACGTGTTGTATAGCGACCACCCAATTCTTCACTGCAAAAATGTGCTGCAAGACATGTCTAGGGATGTGTTTTAAATCCTAAACGGAATACACATTTAGTACATTCCATCTAAACACGTTTAGAATCTAAACACATGAAATGAGCTATCTTCTCACAGACTTAACTCCGTGCACCTAAACAGAATATCCTCATAATTTGAACATGTTTAGGAGTTACATTCAAACACCGCTGTATCGAAATTTGAGGTTGTCTCGAAGTAAAAGTTTGATTCATCGGATAACTCGAAGTATTTACGTCGGTCACTTTAACTTCGACACAACGGTGTTTGACTGTTTTAACGATAAAATCCTCAATGTTTTGAAGTTACTCCCCAAACTTCTATGTCCACATTAAGCTCTAAAAGTCACATAGAAAGCGCAATCCTTTTTGAAATTACCAGCAATGAACGAGACACCTGGTTGCAGGACTGCCCAGTTGTAGACTGCACAACAAGTATTGAGACAGGCCACAGGTTGAAGGAGCGTGGGTGGCCAGGTCCTTGTACCAAGCTGGTGGGGACATCGTCTCAGCCGGAATATATCAACTCACAGTCGTGTAGGAGGCACTGAGTTACAGACACATCGCTTGTGAAAAACAAGTTTGAGTGGGGTGTGCAGAGTTGCGTCCCTTGTGGTGCCAGCCCCACAGGTCGAGCACATATGTTAGGTACAGACTGCCCCTGATTGTGATCCTCTGTTTGGTAGCACGACAGCGGTGCAAGTGGGTTCCACCAAAGTGGGGATCATCCAAGACCTTGGCCGCTGTCAGCGTTCTTCCTTCTTCAAAGCAGCGTTAAACCCAATCCTACCTACTTGCTATTAGGGTTAAACTAAAGCGGTAGAGCAAACTGTCAATCCCAGCAAGTTCGATTAATGTGACCTTTTGTAGCAGGAGTGCTTGGAGATTCAGACCGAATAAGTAAACAGTATACAATGTAACCTCAAACATGCAAAAGTTGTAACTGGATCCGGATAAGTGAGGTTGAACTGTTTTAGTGAGGATTAACTGTTTACGGTATGACGTACCACTTCACGGCTTGCTAGTTGAACTCCTCAACAACGCGTGCACTCGTGCACATAAAACTGCAAAAATGTATATTCATGATTTTATTTAGAAAGATAACTTTATGAATATTAATTAAATATTGCAGAAGTATCTTCTTTAGCAACATAAATTTTCTTATGAGTTTGTAAAATTGGGAGTGAAAACAATTGATTGCATGACCTAAAACAGCGCATTATGCAAATTAGGCCTGTAAAAAGAAACACTATTGGATTAGTTACTCGACCTCTGTAACTTTTACGAAAAAATAAAACAAATCTCGGATAACCTCACTTTAAAACCTGCATAAATCAGCGTCTTCTCGAACGTTTCATTTTATTTGTGACCTTCGGCCATTAAGACTGAATGAAAAATTCGCAGACAGATTGAGGGCTCTCGCTCACCAACGATATCGCCCCCTCGCATGCAGAGCAAGACTATATATAGTTAAAATATATTCAGGCAGTTATTTTATTATAAGTGAGCTTGGCATATGTTATATCTCTATCTATAAACTACTGCTGAGAGGTGGATGGCCCGAACGTCTCAGTTTGTCGTCAAGTCGACTTATTTGAGGATTGGGCGGTAACACCTCGTGGTAGACAGTCTTCCCGCCCCTCTGTCGCTTGTCTACAGGACGGGGTAGACACTCTCCCCATCACTCTGCCGCTTGTCTACAGGACGGGGTAGATACTCTACCCATCACTCTGTTGCTTGTCTACAGGACGGGGTAGATACTCTCCCCATCACTCTGTTGCTTGTCTACAGGACGGGGTAGACACTCTCCCCATCACTCTGTCGCTTGTCTACAGGACGGGGTAGATACTCTCCCCATCACTCTGTTGCTTGTCTACAGGACGGGGTAGATACTCTACCCATCACTCTGTCGCTTGTCTACAGGACGGGGTAGATACTCTCCCCATCACTCTGTTGCTTGTCTACAGGACGGGGTAGACGCTCTCCCCCATCACTCTGTTGCTTGTCTACAGGACGGGGTAGACAGTCTTCCCGCCCCTCTGTCGTTTGTCTACAGGACGGGGTAGATACTCTCCCCATCACTCTGTTGCTTGTGTACAAGACGGGGTAGACACTCTCCCCATCACTCTGTCGCTTGTCTATAGGACAGGGTAGACACTCTGACCATCACTCTGTTGCTTGTCTACAGGACGGGGAAGACACTCTCCCCATCACTCTGTTGCTTGTCTACAGGACGGGGTAGACAGTCTTCCCGCCCCTCTGTCGTTTGTCTACAGGACGGGGTAGATACTCTCCCCATCACTCTGTCGCTTGTCTACAGGACGGGGTAGATACTCTACCCATCACTCTGTTGCTTGTCTACAGGACGGGGTAGATACTCTCCCCATCACTCTGTTGCTTGTCTACAGGACGGGGTAGATACTCTCCCCATCACTCTGTTGCTTGTCTACAGGACGGGGTAGACACTCTACCCATCACTCTGTTGCTTGTCTACAGGACGGGGTAGACACTCTCCCCATCACTCTGTTGCTTGTCTACAGGACGGGGTAGATACTCTCCCCATCACTCTGTCGCTTGTCTACAGGACGGGGTAGATACTCTCCCCATCACTCTGTTGATTGTCTACAGGACGGGGTAGACACTCTCCCCATCACTCTGTTGATTGTCTTTAGGACGGGGTAGACACTCTCCCCATCACTCTGTTGATTGTCTACAGGACGGGGTAGATACTCTACCCATCACTCTGTTGCTTGTCTACAGGACGGGGTAGACACTCTCCCCATCACTCTGTTGATTGTCTACAGGACGGGGTAGACACTCTCCCCATCAATCTGTCGCTTGTCTACAGGACGGGGTAGATACTCTCCCCATCACTCTGTTGCTTGTCTTTAGGACGGGGTAGACACTCTAACCATCAGACTATTGAAGGGGTTGTTTGTGTTAGCAGACTAAACGTATGTTCTGTGTGGCTACACTTTCCCTTCTGTTTCCCTTCTGTCTGTCTATTTGTCTGTCTGCCTGTCCGTCTGCAACTTCTAAATGGAATCTCCGAAACAAATGTAGCCGGCAAAGAGAGATAGGGCTGTGGCAAGGTTATGGACGGGCCTCTGAGGGAAAACTTTAACATGCATGATTGTTATCAGAAAACATATCAATAGAAACAGGCTACACTTTACAGGGTTTATTTCAAAATAAGGTTTATTAAGCATAACAAGCCACAGTGCCGCGAGCACCATTTCCGTGACCCTCTTGACAACTGCGCATTCGACAGACAATATGGCTGATCTACTTGATCCACGCGCCAGCCACGAGACTGCAGACAAGATGGCTGTCCCCGCCTAGTGCATGCAGACAGTACCGGCACTCAAGCCGACTTGCATAAGAAACAATGCGCTTCCTTGATAAACGTTCGTTTGAGAGACCCACGTCTGATGCACTTGATGCAGGAGACAGCCGCACTTGGCGCCGGATCTACACAAACTCGAAAAGGAGACTGGTGTAAGTCTAGGTGTATCGCCACCAAACTGAGCGTCGGTACATGAATGATTTATGAAGATGTCATGCTCACGTCTTCCCATTGTAACTAAGTAATAGGTAATAGACTGACAGTACGCTAGCACGGTGGTCGCACGGCACTCAGCCGCACTCAGCAATATTTCAGCTAAATGACGGCGGTCTGTAAATAATCGAGTCTGGACCAGACAATCCAGTGATTGATGTCGTGGGCATCGACAGAATGTAATCGGGATACGATAACATGCGTCAGCCAAATCAGCGAGCCTGACCACACGATCCCGTTAGTCGCCTCTTACGACAAGCATAGTCGCCTCTAACGTCGAGCAGGGGTGCTGAAGGCCTATCCTTACCCGGAACTCCACGGGTGAGGTAGTGTAGAAGGTCTCATGTCATTTAGGGTTGGAGGTTCTGTCTCTGTGACTGTCATGCTATCATCCACAGGTTTGCTTTGTCCAGCCTCCATCATTAACAGACCGACGTGATGTCGCTGCAATACTGCGACTGCGGCGTAAAAATGTGTACGATCTAAATGTACTCTTCATGATCAAAAGCAAGTTCTGATTGGACAAGATAAAATCTTATTGTTTCATTACTGGGACAGGACATTGCCCCCACTGTAGCATATAACACCCGCGATGCCCACCGCTCGCTCAACACTCACATGTAACACTTCCAGCTGAAAACAAGCAAACAAACAAGAAGTGATTCATTGCAAGAAGATCGTTGTTCTTTAAGGGACGGGTTGTTGAACAATGACCAATGTATATTTGTACATAGACAGACCCCGGGAACAGAAGGTCCCCGTCACGAACATTGATGACGTGAGTTAACTGGGACAGGGAACAGAAGGTGTCCGCCACGAACATTGAAGACGTGAGTACACTGGACCAGGGAACAGAAGGTGCCCGTCACGAACATTGATGACGTGAGTTAACTGGTTTAGGGAACAGAAGGTGCCCGTCACGAACATTGAAGACGTGAGTACACTGGACCAGGGAACAGAAGGTGCCCGTCACGAACATTGATGACGTGAGTTAACTGGGCCAGGGAACAGAAGGTGCCCGTCACGAACATTGATGACGTGAGTTAACTGGACCAGGGAACAGACGGTGCCCGTCACGAACATTGATGACGTGAGTTAACTGGGACAGGGAACAGAAGGTGTCCGCCACGAACATTGATGACGTGAGTTAACTGGGCCAGGGAACAGAAGGTGCCCGTCACCAACATTGATGACGTGAGTTAACTGTGTCAGGGAACAGAAGGTGTCCGCCACGAACATTGATGACGTGAGTTAACTGGACCAGGGAACAGAAGGTGCCCGTCACCAACATTGATGACGTGAGTTAACTGGGCCAGGGAACAGAAGGTACCCGTCACGAACATTGATAACGTGAGTACACAGGGCCAGGGAACAGAAGGTGCCCGTCACGAACATTGATGACGTGAGTACCCTGGACCAGGGAACAGAAGGTGCCCGTCACGAACATTGATGACGTGTGTACACTGGGCTAGGGAACAGAAAGTGCCCGTCACGAATATTGAAGACGTGTGTTAACTGGGCCAGGGAACAGAAAGTGCCCGTCACGAACATTGATGACGTGAGTTAACTGGGCCAGGGAACAGAAAGTGCCCGTCACGAATATTGAAGACGTGAGTACCACAGGGCCAGGGAACAGAAGGTGCCCGTCACGAACATTGATGACGTGAGTACATTTGACCAACCGATCTCCACTTTAGTCATCTCTACCGAGCGACGAGGTCATGGGACTCTATCCGGGGCCTAACGGGTCTGTGGCCATAAAGGGATTACAAGGACTTTCCCAGCTGTCCTCATTGATTATCAATAACTGACACTTGACTGATTGCTTGAATAAACTGCGGATTAGGTCGACATGGTTACGAGTGAGTTGACTGATGGGGGCACCATTCACACGCAACAGCTCGGAGTTATGTATGTATGCTTGTCAGCTTCCAGCAGCAGGCCAAGTTCGCCACGACCTTTGTCAAACAGACTGACGTAGCTCCGACGCTATAAGCTTACAGCTTGTGGCAGTACACGGTGTCAATGTTTATGTGACGGGGGATTAGGGGATAGGGCATACTAAACAGTGGGCGAAGGCGGTAGGGGATAATTATGTCTCCCCATGATGACGGGGTATACACGTGAGGTGAGGTGAGGTTGAGGTGATGGGTTCCACCAGTCCACTGTCCAGACAACTAGGTGAGGTGAGGTGAGGTGAGGTGATGGGTTCCACCAGTCCACTGTCTAGACAGGTAGGTGAGGTGAGGTGAGATGATGGGTTCCACCAGTCCACTGTCCAGACAACTAGGTGAGGTGAGGTGAGGTGAGGTGAGGTGATGGGTTCCGCCAGTCTACTGTCCAGACAGGTAGGTGAGGTGAGGTGAGATGATGGGTTCCACCAGTCCACTGTCCAGACAACTAGGTGAGGTGAGGTGAGGTGAGGTGATGGGTTCCGCCAGTCTACTGTCCAGACAGGTAGGTGAGGTGAGGTGAGGTGATGGGTTCCGCCAGTCCACTGTCCAGACAACTAGGTGAGGTGAGGTGAGGTGATGGGTTCCGCCAGTCCACTGTCCAGACAACTAGGTGAGGTGAGGTGAGGTGATGGGTTCCACCAGTCCACTGTCCAGACAACTAGGTGAGGTGAGGTGAGGTGATGGGTTCCGCCAGTCCACTGTCTAGACAGCTAGGTGAGGTGAGGTGAGGTGAGGTGAGGTGAGGTGAGGTAAGGTGAGGTGAGGTGAGGTGATGGGTTCCACCAGTCCACTGTCCAGACAACTAGGTGAGGTGAGGTGAGATGATGGGTTCCACCAGTCCACTGTCCAGACAACTAGGTGAGGTGAGGTGAGGTGAGGTGATGGGTTCCGCCAGTCTACTGTCCAGACAGGTAGGTGAGGTGAGGTGAGATGATGGGTTCCACCAGTCCACTGTCCAGACAACTAGGTGAGGTGAGGTGAGGTGAGGTGATGGGTTCCGCCAGTCTACTGTCCAGACAGGTAGGTGAGGTGAGGTGAGGTGATGGGTTCCGCCAGTCCACTGTCTAGACAACTAGGTGAGGTGAGGTGAGGTGATGGGTTCCGCCAGTCCACTGTCCAGACAACTAGGTGAGGTGAGGTGAGGTGATGGGTTCCGCCAGTCCACTGTCTAGACAGCTGGGTGAGGTGAGGTGAGGTGATGGGTTCCACCAGTCCACTGTCCAGACAACTAGGTGAGGTGAGGTGAGGTGATGGGTTCCGCCAGTCCACTGTCTAGACAGCTAGGTGAGGTGAGGTGAGGTGAGGTGAGGTGAGGTGAGGTGAGGTGATGGGTTCCGCCAGTCCACTGTCCAGACAGGCAGGTGAGGTGAGGTGAGGTGAGGTGAGGTGATGGGTTCCGCCAGTCCACTGTCCAGACAGGCAGGTGAGGTGAGGTGAGGTGAGGTGAGGTCATGGGTTCCGCCAGTCCACTGTCCAGACAGCTAGGTGAGGTGAGGTGAGGTGAGGTGATGGATTCCGCCAGTCCACTGTCCAGACAGCTAGGTGAGGTGAGGTGAGGTGAGGTGAGGTGAGGTGAGGTGAGGTGAGATGATGGGTTCCGCCAGTCCACTGTCCAGACAGCTAGGTGAGGTGAGGTGAGGTGAGGTGAGATGATGGGTTCCGCCAGTCCACTGTCCAGACAGGCAGGTGAGGTGAGGTGAGCTGAGGTAAGGTAAGGTTAGGTGAGGTCATGGGTTCCGCCAGTCCACTGTCCAGACAGCTAGGTGAGGTGAGGTGAGGTGAGGTGAAGTGAGTTGAGGTGGGGTGATGGGTTCCACCAGTCCACTGTCCAGACAGCTAGGTGAGGTGAAGTGAGGTAAGGTAAGGTGAGGTGAGGTTAGGTGAGGTCATGGGTTCCGCCAGTCCCTTGTCCAGACAGCTAGGTGAGGTGAGGTAAGTTGATGTGAGGTGAGTTGAGGTGATGGGATCCGCCAGTCCACTGTCCAGACAGCTAGGTGAGGTGAGGTAAGTTGAGGTGAGGTGAGGTGAGGTGGTGGGTTCCGCCAGTCCACTGTCCAGACAGGCAGGTGAGGTGAGGTGAGATGATGGGTTCCGCCACTCCACTGTCCAGACAACTAGGTGAGGTGAGGTGAGGTGATGTGAGGTGAAGTGAGGTTAGGTGAGGTCTTGGGTTCCGCCAGTCCACTGTCCAGACAGCTGGGTGAGGTGAGATAAGGTGAGGTGAGGTGAGGTCATGGGTTCCGCCAGTCCACTGTCCAGACAGCTAGGTGAGGTGAGGTAAAGGGGATATAATGTCACGTTCAAAATAGTTTCACTCATACAGCGACGTGCATGCACCTGTGTGCGTGTATGCGTGCGTGCGTGCGTGCGTGCGTGCGTGAGTGAGTGCGTGAGTGCGTGCGTGCGTGTGTGTGTGACTGCCTGTACTAGTCCGGACTAATGCTGGTCTTTTAGTGCTAGCCTAATGAGATACCAAGTCACAATACTCATGGACACCACACTCAGACACAGTGTACTGACTCAGAGCCGACCAGTCCTTGTTTTAGCCCCTTAATGCCGAGCGCCAGGGAGGGAACGACAAGTACCATCTTTAAACGTCCATTGGTATGACGCGGTCGGGGATCGAACCACCGACCTTCAGTTCACCACCTCACAGCAGCAGCCTCTTGTGCAGTGAGAGACGTGGACTACATTAATATAATGACAAACGTACACGTGCTGCACGTGCAATCCATGCAGAACAATTTCTCGTTGAAGACGTCACTTCCTTGTCACGTCAGAATCCCATACTCCCGCTTGTGACACATGTGATTACGGAATGCCTCAAATCGTGACAGTACACAACTTATACCTCCGATTGCCACGCCTTCTGCCATTAGGTGTGTTTTACATTGGCCTCCTTATCAGGTTATTGTGACCTAGTTAGGGACCGACCATGAGCTATTCTGGGTGGGATGGTGGTGACAATTTCTTTTTTGTCCAACACTCGGAAGGAAAATTAATTTTTTTAAAGAATGTCGGGGACAATTTATTCTTTTGGATAAAATACCAGCACCACCTGGGATGCCTGCCATTGGTTCCATGTAATAGCAAACGCAGTCCAAGGTTAAACGCCATAGTGAGTGAGTTAATATGGTTTTACGACGTTTTTAGCAATATTCCAGCAACATCACGATGGGTGTCATAGGAAATGGACACCACGCAGTGTACCCATGCTGCGAATCAAACCCTTTGTCTTAACAAGCAAACTCTCTAACCACAAGGCTACCATGCGTGTAATTGGACGTTGCCAACTAAACATTTGTTTGAAAAACAATTGATTAAAAAACAACCCTGACTTCCACAGCAAACATGTCTACTTCATGCCCCGCTTCTATACCAACCACCAGATGGGAACAAGAGTGGCACAGCGGAATATTTAGTCGCCACAATTCGACCTACTATACAAAACCACATCCCCCAGCTGCGCTGTGACAGGACGGAGATTCTGTTCCAGACGGCGTCAGCTACAACCTCATACTGGCGCGCGTCCCTTAACTAGTTGGGTCGATGGTTAAAGCGTTCGCTCGTTTAGGCCCGGGTTCGATTCCTATTACTGGGTTAAATTGTCTGTTAAAGAATGGCTTAAATATGCTAAAAGCGGCGTTAAAACAATATGCACTCACGCACGTTTAACTGGTTACGATAACTTGAAGCTCTTTCTTTAAACAACCCTATTGATTAGAAGCTGAACTTACACACGTGCAAAATGAGGCCTGTGAATATCGTGGAGAGATGGTATACGTGTAGTTTTCCGTCTAATTTAGAAACGTTTGTGTATAAAGTTACGTTTGTGTTAATGAAATCTACATTTGTGTCAATATTTCTCACCCGCTCCTACTGACCCCTGCAGAACGTGGCGTCCGTCGTTAAGATCGCGGTGGTTGTATGCATCGACGTAAACACGGTAACGACTTTGTGGGGTACAGTGAGGGAGCAGTCATTAATTCAGTATTGGCACTATCTCCGTGACCCTCCCAGGGACCGAGTAGTGTTACGTCAAGCTATCAATCTGCCTCAATGCACCATTTGTGTTGCAGTCATCTTTTTGCCTTACATAACAGTGATAACAGGGCCACGACGTTGTGGAATGATGTTATTATAAGATTGCTATTTGTTCACTGGTCCGCCATCAAGTGACGGCAGTGTCTTCGACAACATTTCTAGTTCAGCTGGAACTGGTCTGTCAAATCATGAGACAATTGCCTCACTGTGATAAAGTGTATGAATTGCAAAACATTTTAATAAGTAAACACTGTGTATAGGAAACTCATACCGCACTATATGAGTATCTTAAAGTCTGTATTTATCACTTGAATTAAAAATCGGCCCGGTAGTTTTACGTTTGTGCACTGGAATACAGTTCAGTCCTATTTCACTTGAGTCTCAGGGACCGAGAAGGCCACATTCAACACCTGGTTGTTATGGGTGGTCAGAATGGCGGCCGGGATTGAATAGTATTTAAAATGGTGACCGCAATTGAAGGCCATTTTAAACTCTCATCTATAACATGCCGACAGGGAGGCCTTGTGTCCGGCTACATGGCTTAACTCCAGTCAGTGGCTCTTTTAGTAAAACTTTAGGACGACAAAATTGTTGTAGAACATAATTTTGCATCAGGTTTTAAATACATAAAACTAATTGTAAACAGGTTGTGCTGAAAGTGTTGGGGTGAGGACAGTTATCTGGACTCTCCGAGAATGTCGGCGTCAGTGGTGGTCGTCAGAAGAAACAAACACTGAACTGAAGACGTCACCAACTTGTTTGATGAACGTTTCACACTTATATTATGACAAGCAAGGATATATCGCTTAGTGCAGTGACATCCAATCCGATTTAGAAAGGATCACTTACAACTGTTTACCGCAACACCTGACGAGAGGAGATTCCAGCCGATTACATTACCCAATGTGCAACTATACTACCACCTGGATGTCTCAATGTCTTGCTTTGACGTAGTCGCTCTGTCAAGCCCAGTGTCTCCTGGGTTGGAGTCACTGAAACACTCACACAACAAACCTCCTCCTCATATTGACTTGTAATCATTAACTAAGCGTATCACTGATAATCATATGGATGTAGTACATATAGTAATGTTTGGCGCCTTCATCCAGTGTGTTGGCTGACCTGTTAGATACTGAGAATTCGGTGAACGTTTGTTTCATTATATTTTGTTTTTCTCGTAATCATTATTGGTATTACCCTCAGGTAGCAGTACCTGGTCTTGTTGCTCCCGTTGTGTGTATGGAGATGAACTACTGTATTAAACTGTATTAAACTGTATTAAACTGTATTAAACTGTATTAAACTGAAAATGTAAAATCCATTCTCTCAGTTAAATAACACTTTATGGCTCAAAGGCACTATGATTTTCAGACTCAGATCATTAAGAAAACAAACCAAAATAAAGTCCTGTAGAAGCATACACGAGGCCTGTTTCTGAGAGTCACGAGTGGCAGCGTCGTGTATACGAGACACGTGTTTGTGAGAGTCATGAGTGGCGTCGTCGTGTATACGAGACACGTGTTTGTGAGAGTCATGAGTGTTGTCTGACGTGTTTACCAGACACGTGTTTGTAAGAGTCATGAGTGGCAGCGTCGTGTATACGAGACACGTGTTTGTGAGAGTCATGAGTGGCGTCGTATATACGAGACACGTGTTTGTGAGAGTCATGAGTGGCGTCGTATATACGAGACACGTGTTTGTGAGAGTCATGAGTGGCAGCGTCGTGTATACGAGACACGTGTTTGTGAGAGTCATGAGTGGCAGCGTCGTGTATACGAGACACGTGTTTGTGAGAGTCATGAGTGGCGGCGTCGTGTATACGAGACACGTGTTTGTGAGAGTCATGAGTGGGGGCGTCGTATATACCAGACACGTGTTTGTGAGAGTCATGAGTGGCGGCGTCGTGTATACGAGACACGTGTTTGTGGGATCACAGTATCAAAAGCAACGTGACGCCCTCGCTGGCTTGTGTATGTAGAGAATATTCCCAGGTGTAATGCGACCTGATCTCGCTCACCGTGTTCATCTCATCGAAATTACCTGTCTCCACAGCTTCCTTGGTAGTATTTCCTATCTGGTATCGACACACGTACTTCATTAGTATTACCCTCTAAACACCTGCCCCTTTAGCATTACCTATCTACACACCCACATCATTATAGACCAACCGATCCACGCGGCTCCATACCTGTGTACTGAGCGTTCCCATGTCGCAAAACGCAAGCGTGTGTCAAGTACACACACAACACTGATTGTTGCCCATTTCCGAGTACTTTTTCAACAGGTAACTGTTTCCCCATCTTCCCGAGGCAGGGGCGTATTCTGACTAGAAAAGTCCAGTTTCCGACCTTGCCGAACTAGGCTGGAATTCAGGAGTTACATTTTGGCTGTTTCCCCGAATGTCAGTACTAAGCAAGGGCGAATAACTCCCCAAAATAGCCACTGGTCTGGTCACGTGTACTGTATGGCAGGTTTTTGTGCAGCAAAGTTAATATAGGAATGCGAGGATGGCTGAACAGTTGTGAACCGAAATGCGAAGGATGTACGGTATAGACGCCTTTAACAATTTGTCTTCAGTACAACACTTCCCATGCTTACAGGCATTTCTGAACCAAATATACAACCAGCGCCCCGTTCCATGCAGCGATCTTAATGCTAAGAATGGTATAAGTCTATGTACTAGTATGGGGGTTACTAAGTAAGGATAACATGGATGAACTACTGTTTCATTACAATTAGGAGAGACGTGATGTGTTATCAAGCAAGTGATGTGATAACGGTGTAAGAACTACACGGAAACGTCGCTCCTAATAGTAATATAGAAGTTGTTCCTCAATATATCTTGTCCTTACTTAGTACTCCCAACTTCTAAATGCCTCTCAAAGACGTTCTGGGAGTTACGATCGTCTTAGCGCTACGACTGCCATAAGTCTACGTTTAAGTATGGAGTTACAATCGTCTTAGAGCTAAAACTTTCATAAGTCTATGTTAAAGTATGGGAGTTACGATCGTCTTAGAGATACGACTGCCATAAGTCTACGTTTAAGTATGGAGTTACAATCGTCTTAGAGCTAAAACTTTCACAAGTCTATGCTAAAGTATGGGAGTTACGATCGTCTTAGAGATACGACTGCCATAAGTCTACGTTTAAGTATGGGAGTTACGATCGTCTTAGTGCTACGACTGTCATGAGTCTTTGCTAAAGTATGGGAGTTACGATCGTCTTAGAGCTACGACTTTCTTAAGTCTACATTAAAGTATGGGAGTTACGATCGGCTTAGTGCTACGACTGCCATACGTCTACGTTAAAGTATGAGAGTTACGATCGTCTTAGTGCTACGACTGTCATGAGTCTTTGCTAAAGTATGGGAGTTACGATCGTCTTAGAGCTACGACTTTCATAAGTCTATGTTAAAGTATGGGAGTTACGATCGTCTTAGAGCTACGACTGCCATAAGTCTACGTTAAAGTATGGGAGTTACGATCGTCTTAGTGCTACGACTGTCATGAGTCTTTGCTAAAGTATGGGAGTTACGATCGTCTTAGTGCTACGACTGTCATGAGTCTTTGCTAAAGTATGGGAGTTACGATCGTCTTAGAGCTACGACTTTCATAAGTCTATGTTAAAGTATGGGAGTTACGATCGTCTTAGAGCTACGACTTTCTTAAGTCTACATTAAAGTATGGGAGTTACGATCGGCTTAGTGCTACGACTGCCATACGTCTACGTTAAAGTATGAGAGTTACGATCGTCTTAGTGCTACGACTGTCATGAGTCTTTGCTAAAGTATGGGAGTTACGATCGTCTTAGAGCTACGACTTTCATAAGTCTATGTTAAAGTATGGGAGTTACGATCGTCTTAGAGCTACGACTGCCATAAGTCTACGTTAAAGTATGGGAGTTACGATCGTCTTAGTGCTACGACTGTCATGAGTCTTTGCTAAAGTATGGGAGTTACGATCGTCTTAGAGCTACGACTTTCATAAGTCTATGTTAAAGTATGGGAGTTACGATCGTCTTAGAGCTACGACTGCCATAAGTCTACGTTAAAGTATGGGAGTTACGATCGTCTTAGTGCTACGACTGTCATGAGTCTTTGCTAAAGTATGGGAGTTACGATCGTCTTAGAGCTACGACTTTCTTAAGTCTATGTTAAAGTATGGGAGTTACGATCGTCTTAGGTCTACGACTTTCATAAGTCTACGTTAAATTATGGGAGCTACGATCGTCTTAGAGATACGGCTTTCATAAGTCTACATTAAAGTATGGGAGTTACGATCGTCTTAGGTCTACGACTGGCGTAAGTCTATGTTAAAGTATGGGAGATATGATCGTCTTAGAGCTACGACTTTCATAAGTCTATGCTAAAGTATGGGAGTTACGATCGTCTTAGTGCTACGACTGCCATAAGTCTACGTTAAAGTATGGGAGTTACGATCGTCTTAGTGCTACGACTGTTATGAGTCTTTGCTAAAGTATGGGAGTTACGATCGTCTTAGAGCTACGACTTTCTTAAGTCTATGTTAAAGTATGGGAGTTACGATCATCTTAGTGCTACGACTTTCATAAGTCTACGTTAAAGTATGGGAGCTACGATCGTCTTAGAGATACGACTTTCATAAGTCTACATTAAAGTATGGGAGTTACGATCGTCTTAGGTCTACGACTTTCATAAGTCTACGTTAAAGTATGGGAGTTACGATCGTCTTAGAGCTACGACTTTCATAAGTCTACGTGAAAGTATGGGAGTTACGATCGTCTTAGGTCTACGACCGTCATAAGTCTACGTTAAAGTATTGGAGTTACGATCGTCTTAGAGCTACGACTTTCATAAGTCTACGTGAAAGTATGGGAGTTACGATCGTCCTAGGTCTACGACTTTCATAAGTCTATGCTAAAGTATGGGAGTTACGATCGTCTTAGAGCTATGACTGGCGTAAGTCTATGTTAAAGTATGGTAGTTGCGATCGTCTTAGAGCTACGACTGGCGTAAGTCTATGTAAAAGTATGGGAGATATGATCGTCTTAGAGCTACGACTTTCATAAGTCTACATTAAAGTATGGGATTTACGATCGTCTTAGGTCTACGACTTTCATAAGTCTACGTTAAAGTATGGGAGCTACGATCGTCTTAGGTCTACGACTTTCATAAGTCTACGTTAAAGTATGGGAGTTACGATCGTCTTAGTGCTACGACTTCCCTAAGTCTATGTTAAAGTATGGGAGTTACGATCGTCTTAGGTCTACGACTGTCATAAGTCTACGTTAAAGTATGGGAGTAACGATCGTCTTAGTGCTACGAACGCTTTGTGGAACGGGGCCCAGTTTCCACCCTTGTCGAACTAGGCTGGAAGTTAAGGACGCGGTCGTAGCGCCACAAGCGGTTATTACGAGTTATGTCCCTTCTACGACCCTCCTACTGACCAATCAAATTCTACCTCTCATATCACGTGCATTTGCCTTAAACAAAATGACGGGTCCCAGTCAAGATGATCTGATCGATAATCAAGAAATATATGTAATAAAACGGGTCTTACCTCGAAAAGTCCATGAAATCCCGTGAGCACCTTGATTAAAAACATGAAATGATTTGGAATTTTTTTGTTGACGCCGAGTTGGCGGTACACATGCTTTGCAAATCCTGCAATCGACCGAAATCTCCACGGCAGTTTACGAACCAGGTGTCGATTTCATTACACGGTTTTGATTGGACTATGCATAGACTCATTAGACCAGCCAAAATATAATTCCAGCCTAGTTCGGCAACGGTAGAAACTGGACCTTTCTAGACAGTTAACTCCTTTGGCTCGGGAAGATGCACGTCACGATACAGTAGGCATCTCTCGTGAGAGAGACGAGAACATTCTGAGGAATGAACTGGGCATGCCAAAGGTTCTGCATGCTGGCTTCCACGGATTTCACACTCCTGATCAGAAACGCTTTCCAGGTTCATCATTTCTCGTGAGAATTAATGTTGTATTGAAGCAGACCCAGTTGATCTTGTTGAGCGATTTGGAACCATGGAGGAATCTTAGGTTCTCTTCTATCAACCAGACACAAGACAACAGTCAAAGCAGCGGAAACGTCTCCCCCCAAAGACAACATCTGTTCGTCCAGCTGTCCAGGAGATTGCGTCAGTGTTCTGGGACTCCACAGGACCTCTACACGAGGCAGAAACTACTACAACGTTGTCCATTCAGGGTAATACTATGCTAACCTGCTTATGTAACTTAGACACTGAGAATATCGAGGAAAGTTCACTGAATGTGAGTTTACTTCCACTGGGAAACTGCACCTGCACCATGCCTGCTGTCGCCATAGCTGCAATGTATTACTGAGACGTGGAACTCAATAGACATCCTCACCGTTGTCCACATCGTTGTGTGGACCTCGGAGGGAATTATGTTGAATAATACTTAGAAAGCAACTCCATCAACTTAGTCTCGTCATCGTCAGGCTCAGAACCTTTGAGCCACCCCTCGTCAGCTGCTGAAACAATTCTTTTGCTATTCACTGGGGGAAAGTCACTGTGTGAATATGTTCGCATTGTCAAGTTGAATATCTTGAATGAGGCACGTGCTCCGTACTTCAATCCGGGGAACACTGTTTGAAGCAAGAGTAAATGTCGGCGATTTCAGACAGAAAAGCTGCCTCGAAGCACCACGAACAACCTTCATGACCAACTCGTGTTATTCCGGGACAAGTCGAATAGCGACTCGTGCCCCTCTCGTGGCCAGGTTTGCGACTCGGTTTCGTCCAAGCGCATACGGGCATAGTTGCAAGAAATGTCAACTTACGGGACTACTTCCTACATGGCTGGTTACGGAAAGAGGCGAATGAGGACGAATGCATGACCAACGTAGTTTCCGGAAATTTTTACGAGCGCCGCAAACAAATTGCTGCAACTTACAATCAGCACAACTGCCCCACTAACACGAGGAAAAATGGCGACAAACACTTCGCATCTCAGTCATTGTTTGTTTTTAAATTTCGATAAATGATGAACACGTCGGTAAGATGAATTGTCTGGTGTACCCTCTGAAGATGTCGCCGTGACATTACTGGAATATTGCTAAAAGCGGCGTAAAACCATACTCACTCAATGTTAGCCTCCATCATAGACTCCAGGATGTTTTAGCAGTAGTTTCGTGTTCGACTGCCAATCCCCACATCTCACAGTTTCAAATGTCCACGTCGTACTCACGCTGCATCTAACTGCACATGTAAATCGCCCGTCTGTTCTCGCTCAGGCGTTTCACTTTGAATAGAATATAAATTTATAGCGCTTAGGAGTACAAATAGCGGCATTCCTACACTGCCACATACAGGGTGTCTGAACACATCAAACTAGTCTTCCAGCTGTATCACGGCGTTCAGCTTAATGTGGTAGGCCAGCCCAAAGTAAAAACAATAGTCCTCTTGTAGACCGCTTATAACTCAACGTACCCTCTTGTAGACCGCTTATAAGTCAATGTACTCTCTTGTAGACCGCTTTTAACTCAACGTACCCTCTTGTAGACCGCTTATAACTCAACGTACCCTCTTGTAGACCGCTTATAAGTCAATGTACTCTCTTGTAGACCGCTTTTAACTCAACGTATCCTCTTGTAGACCTCTTATAACTCAACGTACCCTCTTGTAGACCTCTTATAACTCAACGTACCTTCTTGTAGACCTCTTATAACTCAACGTACTCTCTTGTAGACCGCTAATAAGTCAATGTACTCTCTTGTAGACCGCTTTTAAACTCAACGTACTCTCTTGTAGACCGCTTATAACTCAATGTACCCTCTTGTAGACCGCTTATAAGTCAATGTACTCTCTTGTAGACCGCTTTTAACTCAACGTACCCTCTTGTAGACCGCTTATAACTCAACGTACCCTCTTGTAGACCGCTTATAAGTCAATGTACTCTCTTGTAGACCGCTTTTAACTCAACGTATCCTCTTGTAGACCTCTTATAACTCAACGTACCCTCTTGTAGACCTCTTATAACTCAACGTACCTTCTTGTAGACCTCTTATAACTCAACGTACTCTCTTGTAGACCGCTAATAAGTCAATGTACTCTCTTGTAGACCGCTTTTAAACTCAACGTACTCTCTTGTAGACCGCTTATAACTCAACGTACCCTCTTGTAGACCGCTTATAAGTCAATGTACTCTCTTGTAGACCGCTTTTAACTCAACGTATCCTCTTGTAGACCTCTTATAACTCAACGTACCCTCTTGTAGACCTCTTATAACTCAACGTACCTTCTTGTAGACCTCTTATAACTCAACGTACTCTCTTGTAGACCGCTAATAAGTCAATGTACTCTCTTGTAGACCGCTTTTAAACTCAACGTACTCTCTTGTAGACCGCTTATAACTCAACGTGCCCACTTGTAGACCGCTTATAACTCAACGTATCCTCATGTAGACCGCTTATAACTCAACGTGCCCTCTTGTAGACTGCTTATAACTCAACGTACCCTCTTGTAAACCGCTTATAACTCAACGTACCCTCTTGTAGACCGCTTATAACTCAACGTACTCTCTTGTAGACCGCTTATAACTCAACGTACTCTCTTGCAGACCGCTTATAACTCAACTTACATCTCATCCTAACGGTTACCCATTCACTGCTGGGTGAACAGAGGCATACTTCGAAGTCTCTTGCCCCAGGAGACACCACTCGTCCAACGCGTGCCTCAGTCCGGAGACGGACCGAAGACCTAATCACTCGTCCAACGCGTGCCTCAGTGTGGGGACGGACCGAAGACCTAATCACTCTTCCAGGCGACTTGCTTAACTTTGCCTGATTTTTCACCTGCGCGCTGTGCACAGGACCACAAGCCTCCACAGGTGATGCAGAGCATTTAACATTTTCGCAGAAACCCGAATCACAGACATGGTGTATACAAACCAAGAATATGGGATTCAAGTCCAGGAGCAGAAGATCCTGGTATACATGTTTTTAACAATATTTTATTTTCAATACGATTTTGATCAACAGGTCAACGATTGGTCAACAGGCAGAATGCCTATCTGAAGGCCTCGCACATACAACACTTTAGAAGGTATTATAATTAACAATTACCAGCACACAGAGCATGCTTCAGCATCATAGTCTTGTTTCCCTATTGTACGAAAATGTCTTGTTGTCTTTTTATGGCTTACAAAGCCCTTTGACAGGGTAATAAAATCATGAACAGATTCTTTTTTTTGTTGAAGTCATGTGACAGATATGTATTTCCAAACAAGAGTTTTACGATCGAAACCCTTCACATAACAGAAAACACTGTGGGTAACGTTGTTTTACATATTTACATTGAAATAAATAATGAAGATTGTCTTCGCAATAATAGCCACAGCGACAATTCAATGATGAAACACGAACATCTATGTCCACGTAGTCTACAGTGGTTTGTTCTACTACAATAACATTGACATAAACGATGTACATAGCTGATAGTTATCCTTCCATTCGACTTGTACATTGTGATCATGATATGGTCTCGCGGAGTCATCCAGCATAGTCCAGTCTTGTGCTGCAGGGGGTAGCAATGGACGCCCGTATGTGTCAGTGCCACGGGTTGGTCTTTGGAGTAGTAGATGCACTGCTTTCATATGTGGAAGTGGCAGATATATTTAACGGAATTAAATCTGGTACTATACGACATTTATAAGAGGGGGCACGGGTGGCCCAGTCGTCTAAGGTGCGCCCCTGGGGCACGCTAGAAACCTATGATTATGGGTTCGAATCCCGGTTCGCCCCGATTATGTTTCTAGGTTTGTCAGCACCATACCCGTGCTCGTGGGTTTCACCGAAGTGGTAAATGTCTGAGATCTGCATCACTTCGGGCTTTCCTCCCACATTAAGCTGACACGCCGTGATATAACTGGAATACTGTTAAAAGCGGCGTTAAACCCAACTCACTCACTCACTCACTCACTCACTCACTCACTCACACACTCACTCACTCACTCACTCACTCACTCACTCACACACTCACTCACTCACTCACTATGACACGGATATAAGGGGAGCGATTCTGTTTGGGGGAATGTCCTAGGAACTCTCCATTCCTAAAAAAATATTGAAGCCAGGGCGCATTATTGTTAAGGAATATAGAGATACGAGTATAATCGCCTACTTTAAACACATCCCCACTTTTACAGTTTGGCGAAACATTCTCTTGTCGAACATATTTGAAAAATAAACCAGAACTCTTTGTAGAGTGTATTTATACTGTGTGAGTCGCCCGTGCTGTTGCACCAACCCGCATTATCTGATGCCAATTCTCGACCTCAGCTACGGCCACACCTGACGGCATACGGTATGAAATTAACTATCAAATATTTTCAAATATTTTCATAATCCTTAAAGCTGAAAACAGATGTATTTAATGTTGTGTTACAGCTGGTTAGCTCTATTCAAAGCAATTAGACCTTTGACGAGAATAAGAAATCCGCGAAACATATATATCCTTGTTCAGGGCTCTATATTCCTATCATCCCCGTCAGCGTGTATATACAACGTGCAAGCACTTCTATTTCTGGGATATTAGCACCATACTCGTGCTCGTGGGTTTCCCTGCCTCACTTTGGACACGCCGTTATATGACATGGAATACTGTAACACTCAGTGCAGTGGCGTATAGTAGAGAAGTTTACATTCCCAGTGTAATGAGTGAGTGAGTATTGCTTTACGAAGTTTTCAGCAATAATCCAGTGATATCACGACGGGGGACACCAGAAATGGGCTTCACACATTATACCCCCTATAAAAGGATACGATATTGTCATTTATCATCCAAAACTGGCTCCCATAGGAGATATCGCTTGGGTGAGATCAAGGGATATCTACACTGTAGATATCGCTGCAATGAAATTGCATCACAATGCTTTGCAGACCATTGTGACGTCATTGGTTACCATGACGTCACAATGAAATGACATCACTAATGGCACTGCTACTGAAACTGTTAGCAGTACTTTTTACACTGAAGACACTGCTTATTACTGTCTACAAACTGAAAAAGTTGGAAGAATGATGTTGGATGATAAATAAAATCTCACCCTCGTGTCTTTTGATATCAAGTATATCAACACTCGTTGATAAAAGTGAAAATATCCTCGGCAAGCCTCGGAGTTTTCCCACTTTTATCAACTCGTGTTGATATATTTGATATCAAAAGACACTCTGGTGAGATTCTTTTTTTCTCCAGCATTATTATTTGAACTTTTACGCTTAAATGGAAAACAACATCTCTGATATTTTATATGCACCGGTTGGTCAGTTGGTTAGTTTAATTGACATTATATCAAGGTACATGGCTTTTGTGTTACCATGGAAACAATGTTAAACTATATTTTTTAGACGATTCGACTTCATTATGGAAGCATACATGACAATAGTGTCCAATGCCCTTATGGAACTTTACAGGTGTGTCTAAGTGATGTACTTTTTACTCTGCGTCCATGTGGTGACAGTCAGCGGTCAGGAGCTCTGTGTGGCTCCTGTTGAAACACGGTGCAATAAAATCATCTCTTGTGTCTGAATGAACGGCTTCCAATAACCTGTCAGCTCCTACACCCAGAATGGACAGCATCCTGCATCTACTTTATCCTTGCACGTATTTCATATACCTGAGAACTTTGGTCCCGGGAGTGTCAAGTGTATCTCGTACATCCATTTATATATCCCTGTAACAGTGCGGTAAAACGAGTCAGTGTGTACTATGGCGTCATGTAAACATACCTGTCATTCGGATCCTGTGATGATTGTGAAGAAAAGCTAGTGCTAAATATATATCCATGTTCCCTATTAGCAGCTTGCTAGCCACGTGATAATTATTATTACAAAAATATTGCTTCTCGTGATTAAGCATTAAAAAACTTTTCAACTCAGATTTCGTTTTTTTCACCAGATTCCTTATTTTGTAAACCCTTTGCCATTCATAGCGTGCTGGTTCGCTCTTATTGTGAGACCAGTTTTGTCAGGACCCGTGCTCGTGGATTTAACCAAAGTGGCAAAACACTGTTCAAAATGGCGTTGAACCCCACTCATGCCAGTCATAGCAAGTATCGCCATTGCTGCATGCGAATCATTTTTGCCACACGACTAGCTGACATGAAGCACAAGTATACCCGCAGCAGCAACTGTCCCGGTAAAATGGCCCGGGATTCGATTATGCAAAGCCCCACTTAACACCTCCTCTACGTCTATGCTGTCGATAAATTTTGACGTTGCTCTCGCTTAAGGGATAAGTAATTATTTCCAAACAAGTTTATCGGAGACATGATATATACACACTTGTTACTTGCCAGATTCAGATTGCTAGCGTCGAAGTGCAGAACAGAAAAGGCTTCAATAGGCTAGCGTCGCTGCGTGTTTCGCCCGTGCGTATTGCAAGCTTTTTTTCATATATATTACGGAATTACTGTTATAACATAGCGTTACACAGGATATAAGGGGGGCCAAACCCTCAGAATCATGACCTTTCGTTTCACTTCGCGAGGAACTAAGATTTAGTTGCATGAAAAATAAGAATAAATACCCCTTGTTGGTATTCCACAATTTTCACAAATTATAAGTTGCACATTAAGTTACAAGTACCAATCTTTTATCATGCATTTTTAATTTCACATACTTACCCTTATATAGACAGACCAATGGAATCACACGAAAGAAAATCCTGCCAATCAGAGCATGTCTTGCATAGCTGATCAGCGTGATCAAAACATGTCTGCTTCCTGTTGTTTACATGTGATTCCAAATGAAGATGGCCACATTTTATAATTTTCTGAGGTTAGTTTAAACAGAGACCATATAATAATCTATTATATGGTCTCTGGTTTAAAACAATCAAAGAATGTATATCTTGGATGTGTCTTGATGGGAAGGAGAAAGAGTTTTCTGAGGAACTCACAACAAAGCCCATGAGGCACAGTGAACGAGAACTTGTACTGTGTGAAGATCGTGATGCTCCAGGCATTACACATCAAGGACATTTTGACGCATCAAGTTCAACGGATTCAAATTTAGATTCAATACAAATGCCACCCATTCACAAGACACAGATATGACGAGGCAGCTTCATGTAAGAACATACTGCTTTACTGAAGTCGCCGAAGTGCCAGACAAGACTCTGAACAACAGTGGCTACCAGCTGCAGACAGTTTCAAAGAAGACATGGAGAAGAGTATTCTCCATCAACTGTTTAATTTTCTGGTGTGGTATACAGGAGCATCTGAGGATGTGGAATGAAACATATACTTGACTATATCTCCAGTTATTTAAAGAAAGGTCCTCTCTTTGGCTCAAGATATTGTCCATTGACGTCTCTAGGGAGACGGCCAACATCCAAAACACGTTGTTCTCGGATTGACTCTAAGATATTGAAAAGTGTTTTCAGATCTCATCGGATGTTGATGATGATGACTGACATACTCCCATGGAACTGCGCTGATGAACTACTGCATCATGATAGAACATCCTCTGTGATTGTAGTGTGGGCAACCGGTAATTATATTTACTGAAAAGAGAAGAGTGTATCAAGTGTTAATACCTCTATCCACAAGAAAGGGCCTAAATTTTATCCAGGAAATTATAGAGGAATAATATTCATAAATGTTTTCTGTAACCTTTATATTGAAAACTTTGGCATTTCTTAAACATCTTATGCAACACATGTATTCAAATAATATCACCATTAGATGAGGAAGGTCTACCTCAGTGAGTTAGCCACATTTGCAGCGGTAGTAATACATTTACCTCAAGTACAAGACGTCAAAATGGCCGATACGTAAACCTGACGGTAGAGATTTTCGAAATTAATGAACCTGTGGCGGTTACATGTTTTAGTCACCACTGATCAATTGGTCGATCATTGAAATGGGATTAAAGATGTGTCAATCAGACACTAAGGTAACTTCATAGATTGCTGTGGACTATCACTGTCAGCCTGGGCGCGGACCGAGTCGATACTACGATAGTTTGGATGTGCATTTCTTCGTTTTGTTCACGCAGATGGGTCGTGGGGAGAATATTCGTAAACGATCACGACTAACTCTCTGACGTTTCTCAATCTATACTAAAACGCCGAGTTCAGGATTAAAGGGTCGAAATGATCAGAAACAACGTTTCTGTGTGTATTCTTGCTAAGAAATTCCTAGGGATTCCCCCAGGAATAAGGAGGTGGTCCGTCAGTGATTATGTCATTTCAAGAACACGGTCTTATGAAAAACGTATGAACGTCAAATTGTGTCGTTAATACAATTATGAACGTCAATTTCGCAGTCATGTGACCGACCTCTCGTCCAATGGAAAAGCCGTATTTCGTGTAAACTTCAAATCAAAATATTATAGAGAAAATGCATGGTTCAACTTCCTATGTGATGTAATGTGTACATGCACTGTGGCAGTATAGTGAAGATAGTAGATCATATTTTGAGTAAGGTGACAAAAATTAAAACTTGTTATTGGACACTGCTCAATATTCCTTTACATGTTTAACATCATTTCTTTACAATAATTTGGGAAATAGTAATTACGTTTCTGTTACATCAAGTATTTTGCTATTTTGCAACGGGAGACCACTGTTTGTGTTAGTAAATTTAGAATAAAATAAATATTCACAAAAAAAATAGTAAATATTGTTTTTCATTATTCGAAAAGTAGAAATTAAAAAGCAACTTTATAATGCAGTATTAGGAGTGAGATGTTTTACATATCAGAAAACAACATTACCAAATACAATGCAATTTACGTAGAGTATAAGGTAACGAGGACGCCAATAAGTGCCCCATAATATCTCAATGTGCAATATATACTTGGTGAACATTTTATTTTATCAGAATATAACTCTTTCCCTTCAATAATTTGTTAAACGTATTTGCTTGCATGCAGAAGACCTGTACTGTGTCAGCCCACAGCCTATATGGATCAAATGTGTTCGAACAACGATCAGTTTATGAAGCAATGTCACATCTTTGGAGTTTATCAAAATGGTGTCAATGAGAGAACCGCCGGCGTTTTGTTATCATGATGTAAATCAGTTTGAAGTGTAGACGTGATGTGCCAGGTAATTGCAAAAGCAAACGACATTAGTTATTATTAATCGACCATTAAACTCGCGTGTGCTCGAGATAAGGGCTTTAATGTAGCGTTACACAAGTGTTATAGCAGTGCATAAGAGACACACATAGCATTGATTCACATCTCATATAAAGGTACATTCGTATCCCCCTCGTATTGCTGAAATATACTGCCTGGGACAAAGTGTGTTTATGTGTATACACGGTCTGGAGAACTGACAGACAGAGTATACTTATCAACATCTACCTTTCAATTATCGTATGAGCCGCATCCTCCTCGAGTCATCTCGTGACGCCTTATAGTCCTCACCGTGAGATCACTGACGATGAACAAGTAGATCTATCTACTATGCTATATCTGAACATGAATAATTCTATATAAACGTGTCATGGGAACGTAGTAATTAACTTTAATTGTTAATTACCAAGTCATGGGTAAGTAGTAATTCACCTTTAATGGTATATTAACGAGTCTCTGTGCCTTTTATTGAATATTTACTAGTCAAGGGTATGAGTAATGTACCTTTAGTTGTATATTACAGAATCAAGGGTAGGAAGTAATGTGCCTTAAATTGTATATTACAGAGTCATGGTAGGAGGTAATGTACCTTTAATTGTATATTAACGTATCATGCGTAGGAAGTAGTGTGCCTTGAATTGTATACTACAGAGTCACGGTAGAAGGCAATGTGCCTTTAATTGTATATTACCGAGTTATGGTAGGAGGTAATGTGCCTTTAATTGAATATTACAGAGTCATTGTAGGAGGTAATGTACCTTGAATTGTATATTACAGAGTCATGGTAAGAGGTAATGTATGTTTAATTGTATATTACAGAGTCATGGCTAGGACGTAATGAACCTTTAATTGTATATTACGGAGTCATGGGTGGGAAGTAGTGTGCCTTGAATTGTAGATTACAGAGTCATTGTAGGAGGTAATGTGTATTTACGTGGATATTACAGAGTCATGGTAGGTGGTAATGTACCTTTAATTGTATATTACAGAGTCATGGTAGGAGGTAATGTACTTTTAATTGTATATTACAGAGTCATGGTAGGAGGTAATGTACCTTGAGTTGTATATTACAGAGTCATGGCTAGGAGGTAATGTACCTTTAATTGTATATTACCGAGTCATGGTAGGAGGTAATGTACCTTTAATTGTATATTAAAGTGTCATGGTAGGAGGTAAAGTACTTTTAATTGTATATTACAGAGTCATGGGTGGGAAGTAGTGTGCCTTGAATTGTATATTACAGAGTCATGGGTGGGAAGTAGTGTGCCTTGAATTGTAGATTAAAGAGTCATTGTAGGAGGTAATGTACCTTGAATTGTATATTACAGAGTCATGATAGGGGGTAATGTACCTTTAATTGTATATTACAGAGTCATCATAGGAGGTAATATATGTTTAATTGCATATTACAGAGTCATGGTAGAAGGCAATGTACTTTTAATTGTATATTACAGAGTCATGGTAGGAGGTAATGTACCTTTAATTGTATATTACAGAGTCATGGTAGGAGGTAATGTACCTTGAGTTGTATATTACAGAGTCATGGCTAGGAGGTAATGTACCTTTAATTGTATATTACCGAGTCATGGTAGGAGGTAATGTACCTTTCATTGTATATTACAGAGTCATGGTAGGGGGTAATGTACCTTTAATTGTATGTTACAGAGTCGTGGGTAGGAAGTAGTTTGCCTTGAATTGTATATTACAGAGTCATGGTAGGGGGTAATGTACCTTTAATTGTATGTTACAGAGTCGTGGGTAGGAAGTATGGTACCTTTAAGTGTATATTACCGAGTCATGGGTAGGAAGTATGGTACCTTTACTTGTAATTTAACGGGTCATGGGTAGGCAGTATGGTACCTTTATTTGCATATTTACGGTTCCACCAACAATCGTCCAGAGGACGGGGTTTCCGGGCTAATGAGGTTCCACTGTAATGTATGTTTAGTAACTGTATTCTGCGGAATTGCCCCAAACCGTAAAGTTCTGTGAAGGAACATTCCTCGTCAGAAATAACGTAAAATCTGGCAACTGTCCAACTTTGATGGCGCTCATCTGGGAGTGCTCTATCCCTCAACTGTTGACGACAGGTAGACATAGCGCGACGAGCCTCCTTCACAGACAATGCTAGGGGTAATTAGATACCCCGTGTACTGTCAGACACTGCCCGAGCAGGCCGGACAACAATACGCTGATGATATATATGAGATCATATTACACCTTTGTCAATGCGCGGGGATATTGTCACACCGGGAATGCTAATGATAGGAAATATTACCTAGTCGGAATCTGTAGGCCTATACATGCATGTCGAGTGTGTGATTGACGTCTCGCATTTTAATCACGACGCTGGTCTTGATCATTTATAAGTTTGGCGTAGACAAACCAGTTATTGTTAAAGCAGTGGTTTAAACCCAGCGGATCCATGCATCAAGGGCCATAATTCTGTCCTGGGGTGTAGCATACTCTGCCAAAGCAGTTGTTTCACACCAATTTTTTTATCGCATTTTACTTACCTACAGAAGCAGTCAATATGTCAAATAGACTAATGACACTTACAGTCACCTGTATTTACAGCTAAGTTGAATGTAGGTTTTGGCTTTAATACATAAACTATCTCGAGTGAATCTGGGAACAACCTCTGACCAAAGCATTGAGACGGCTAGAGAGCCTATTTAAGAGTCACATGACCTTATTCTGACTAGAATATGTCCTAAACTACAGACAGACTGACACATGATATACGTATAATGTTTACTGGCACCAAGCAGTAACTGCCTCTGATCGGGTATTACAGTAACACCTGAAGTTGTGTTCCATTTTCTACTATGGTTTATAAGGGGGATGGAAATGATCTGTCAAATCACAAAGACTTGTGAAAAACCCCGGAAAAACATGAGGCAAGAATTAAGATTTGATTTCTCTTTATTTTAAATTTCAAAGTGATGTTTTTATAAAGTCTGCAGAGTCCATCCCGTGGGCCTAATTAAACACCAGTACACTTCAAATCTTCAAAGAAAACAAGTTGTGTGCATCACAAAGTAAGGAGAAAAGAGCAGTTAGTTTTTGCCCTTCAGTATATATTCCCCGCGGAACTAATCAACATGGTCATTTCAAAAGTCTGGATGATCCGTGTGTGGGCGAGATCGAGGCGGTCTCCGGGCAGACGTTCTATCCACTACATCACAGAGGCGGTCTCCGGGCAGACACTCTATCCACTACATAACGGAGGCGATAGCCGGGCAGACACTCTATCCACTACACCACAGAGGCGATCTCCGGGCAGACGTTCTATCCACTACACCACAGAGGCGATCTCCGGGCAGACGCTCTATCCACTACACCACAGAGGCGATCTCTGGGCAGACGCTCTATCCACTACACCACAGAGGCGATCTCTGGGCAGACGCTCTATCCACTACACCACAGAGGCGATCTCCGGGCAGACACTCTATCCACTACACCACATGGGCTGTCTCCGAGCAGACACTCTATCCACTACACCACAGAGGCGATATCTGGGCAGACACTCTATCCACTACACCACGGAGGCGATCTCCGGGCAGACACTCTATCCACTATACCACAGAGGCGATCTCTGGGCAGACGCTCTATCCACTACACCACAGAGGCGATCTCTGGGCAGACACTCTATCCACTACACCACAGAGGCGATCTCCGGGCAGACGCTCTATCCACTACACCACAGAGGCGATCTCCGAGCAGACACTCTATCCACTACACCACAGAGGCGGTCTCTGGGCAGACGCTCTATCCACTACACCACAGAGGCGGTCTCCGGGCAGATGCTCTATCCACTACACCACGGAGGCGATCTCCGGGCAGACGCTCTATCCACTATACCACGGAGGCGATCTCCGGGCAGACGCTCTATCCACCACACCACGGAGGCGATCTCCGGGCAGACACTCTATCCTATTCACCACGGAGGCGATCTCCGGGCAGATGCTCTATCCACTACACCACGGAGGCGGTCTCCGGGAAGAGGCTCTATCCACTACACCACGGAGGCGGTCTCCGTGCAGATGCTCTATCCACTATACCACAGAGGCGGTCTCCGTGCAGATGCTCTATCCACTATACCACAGAGGCGGTCTCCGTGCAGATGCTCTATCCACTATACCACAGAGGCGGTCTCCGGGCAGATGCTCTATCCACTATACCACAGAGGCGGTCTCCGGGCAGATGCTCTATCCACTATACCACAGAGGCGGTCTCCGGGCAGATGCTCTATCCACTATACCACAGAGGCGGTCTCCGGGCAGATGCTCTATCCACCAGCTGTTTATAATCTACCATGTACATGAAGAATGGGGACTTCAACCACATGATTCAGACATTTAAACAATATCTGAAACAAACATATTCAAAACCGCCCATGCAAGTCTATAATATTTTCGGATATTTTAAGAAGTGTTTTTTCTGTAAAATGTGTTCATTTCAGAGAGTAGATGTTAGTTGCCGAGTACATCACGTAATATGATGCCCCGGCCTTATCGCCCATTCCACAAAGCTAGACCATGTAGAGCACCATGTGGTCAACACAGAAGCCCAGCCGTACACTGAGGTAGGCTTGTTCTCTTTAAGAAAAATGGTGATTGTAGGATACTGAAAATGTTAAGAGCGGTACAATCATATTATTCATGTGTTTTTCCTTCATTATTTGGAATACTTTCTGTCCCTTTCTTACAAGAGATTCCAGACAATGCTTAAATTTATACTTTTGATGGAAGATTTCACAATAGATTTATCTGTCTGACACTTCTGCTACTGACCACTTCAGTTTGCGCCCGTAACATCGTTTAGACCCCAGTCTTTCCATTATTAATAATTGTCAATGCAAACATAAGATAGGAATTCCTGTAGTTGATCGGGTGTATGAGATCGATGTACAAGATCATAAGCGATGGTTCCTGTCGGTGCTGAAGATCGGTAGTCTCTCGCCGTCGGCGCCGTCGGTGGCGTCGTCTCAGGGCAGGTTCAGTCACCTTGAAGGTCGATCGGAAAAAGCCGAGTGGCTCCGAATGTCTCCGAGTAGGTTTTTGTCATGGACAAATGCACTTTCGAGATAATGAAACTTCAATGACATCAGCCTATTGTAATCATGTTGTGATGTCATGAACAATGGTTGAGGTAATATCGTATATTTCTCAACAGTGAAGCGTCATGCTACTTCATATCGCTTATGTGTAATGATATTTAAAGATAGTTTTCCTGATGAATATAAATGGTCCAGGAATCTGAATTTGTAAGTTTCTTGACATTTGAAGACCCAAGACATATTAACTGATTGTAGGCTCCCCTCAAGTATGAGTGAGTATACGTGACCTCCAGCCATTGATAAGATCGTACTATATATATTCTGACATCAAGCGTATGGTCTGGAGGACCTGTCAGTCCTTGGGAACTGTGTCAGACGACTTTACCCGCCGTCACTGCTTCCCCAGTGACTCAGAGGTAGAAGGGAGTTATAGCCTAAAAAAGGACAACCATAAAATGAATTAAATCAACAGCTTGCAAATACAGGCAGACAGCGGGATTAATTGCAACAATTCTAGTTCTCGTGTTGCTTTGTTTCGTTGAAATTCATTAACTACCGTCTGCATCTCACTTCTGTCCCGCCATGTTGGATTTCGGCAGACGACAGCAAAGATGTAATCTATTCAGAGTCGCCCATCTCGGAAACTTCTGACAGCGCGGGACAATAATCGATGCCTACACTACATGGAAACTGCCTGTTGGATCCAGGTGAAGTGCGCTGCGAGGAGCGAGAACAGGCGGAGCGCGCGCGCGCTCACGTCTGCCGAGGGTAGGGTTCCGTTTCATATAGGCGTCTCGGTTACTGCCCAGCTTTTTCACAGAGGTACCTTTGAGCATAGAAATATCAGTAATTATTTAACTGATGGGAATGTTTTGTCAAGGTCACTTGGAAGGCCGGATTCAGGTCTGTGTTTAATCTTTATTTCAGCAATTTATTATCCCGCCTTTCGCCAAAGACATAATCTCCTGCGATTTGTTTTGCTTTTAGCTAATGTGCGCAGTAGGTTTTACATCTAGATTATCATAAACTGAAGTGAAGTCCCATTACGGTGCGACAACCAGTCGACGCTGTGCGATGCCTATCCGAGGAAGTCCTGCGCCAGTGCGGGGATATCGCGAAACAAGATGGCCGCCCACGTGCACAGGCCGACCAAAGGGCATCACTTGTTACCCGACACTGTCCCTTTCGTCACTCCAATTAAGATAGCCTAAGTACAAATATGTGTGTTGCAAACTTATCACTATGACAGCAATGGACAAACTCGCTGCCAGTGATACCAGGATGTTTGGCGTCTATGGCTATATTAGGGTAGACGTTGTCGGTTGTGAAATAGGGTTTAACGAGATTATTGCACTCACATAGCGCGTGCGTGCCTACTGAGTAACCATTCCGTAGTTTAACATGAATACCCAACTCAGACACAGTATACTGACTCCGAGCCGACCAGTCCTTGTTTTAGCACCTTAATGCCGAGCGCCAGGCGGGGTAACAAGAAGTACCATTTTTGTATTACGCAGCCGGGGATCGAACCCCTGATCTTCCACTCTCCGGGCGGACTCTCTACCACTAGACCACGGAGGCGGTCAGGTCGGCGTGAAGGCCACATACAGTGTTTAGTCTTTGGGATCTCCCAACGTGAGGCCACAGATTACACCATTTGTTGAAAGAACAAGAACATTTCTTAACATATAACGTTCCTGTGATGTACTACCAAGGTATGGAACTGGTCGGGACTATGGTAGGCTGACACATGGCAGGGGGCAGGGGATTCAGGCGGCAAAGGTGTCGTACTTCGCTGTACAGTACATCAGAAACCTAGGGCTGAAGCCAGGATTCGCTCTAAGTGTTTCATGGTTTGCTCTGTTACGAGGGCTGGCTGAACAGTTCTAAGCCTAAGTGGGATATCTCAATCGGATTGAAACAAACTTTTGCCACCAACAAGTACAATCATTTAATGAATCATAGACATAAGAACTGCAACTGTAGTGTTATTATTGTCTTTGTACCAGACCATCTTGTGAACCTACCCATTGAAATCACCAGAAATAGACAAAACTGGCTATTGGGCAGTCATCAAGTACCTGCATCTGAAAGGGCTAACTCCAACACAGATACATGCTGACATGGTCTCCACTTTAGGGGATGATGCCTCTATCTTTTCCACTGTAAAGAAGTGGGCTGCGGAATTCAAGCGTGGCAGAGAGAGCCTTGACGATGACCCGCGTCCAGGAAGGCCTTCAACAGCAACCATTCCGGAAAACATTACCCGGGTGCATGACATGGTGATGGCTGATTGACGATTGACCACTCGACATATTGCCAGTGTTGTGGGCATCTCTCATGAGAGGGTTGAGCACATTATCACCAACGAGTTGGGAATGACAAAAGTTTCTGCAAGATGGGTGCCAAAGCTCTTGAGAGCGGATCAGAAACGTGTCACATTCCTGACGTCCTGTGACAATTTATGCCGTTTTGAAGCAGATCCCGATGATCCGGAATATCCCCCCCTCTCCCCCCCCCCTCCCTCCCAAAAAAAAAGAAAAAAAAGAAAGAAGCCAAGTCGGTACCTTCTACTGGAAAGGTGATGGCTTCCGTCTTTTGGGATTCCAAGGGTATTCTGCTGATTGACGATCTTGGAAAAGGCCAGACTATCAATGGAAGATATTATGCTGACCTACTGAGACAGTGGTGTGAAGCTAGCAAAGCTACGCGACGGGGAATGCTCACTAAAGGATGCTCCTGTTCACAAATCGGTGGTTGCCATGTCAGCGATCCATGATTGTGGCTTCGAACTCATTGACCATCCCCCCTATTCATCCGATTTGGCCCCGTCAGACTTCCACCTGTTTCCCAAAATGAAAAAGGAACTAGCCGGTCGCCATTTTCCTAGTAATGATGACGTCATTTCCGCTGTCAATGACTTTTTTAGAGTGGCTGAAGACAGTTTCTTCTTGACCGGCATCCAGGCCTTGCAGCATCGCTGGCAAAAGTGTGTAAACCTGGAAGGGGACTATGTGGAGAAATAAATGAAAACCATCGACTTGGTACGGGTCTTTCACTGTTAGGCTGAGAACATTTCAGCCAGCCCTCGTATATCACGTCTTGCAGTGCGAGAGGAATGCCTTATGTGTGACGGGTACGGGTTTGGCACTGACACGTTCAAGTTCAGAAGATGGGCAAATGTATGATTGCAATTGGTCGATCCTGGCACGAGTAGTGGACATAACTCGCGGCCTTTAAGACCAGTGACCCCTTGTTACAAGTGTCACTCTGCTATTGAAGTACCAAGTACATCTTACACTGGACCATGAGTGACCCCTTGTTACAAGTGTCACTCTGCTATTGAAGTACCAAGTACATCTTACACTGGACCATGAGTGACCCCTTGTTACAAGTGTCACTCTGCTATTGAAGTACCAAGTACATCTTACACTGGACCAGGAGGACCCCTTGTTACAAGTGTCACTCTGCTATTGGAGTACCAAGTACATCTTACACTGGACCAGGAGGACCCCTTGTTACAAGTGTCACTCTGCTATTGGAGTACCAGGTACGTCTTCCTCTGGGCCGATGGACTTCGTCCTGAAGGATACATGCAGACAGGAGCCAGTGATTACATGCTAAGGGCTGTGAATGCTCTGAGGGGCGCGACTTGGTTGACACCAATCTGAAAGGAGTATGTTAATACAAGGTCTGTGTTGCCCCCGAGAAGACAGCTGACTGCGACACCCTGACCCCCCGGGTTGGACGAGGCCCTTGGGTGGCCATTTGAGTGGTAGAATGAATGGCAAGGGCAGCAGATTTCGATCGCCGGTGAGACCTCATATTTGACTGTTAGCATGTGTCGGTACTGTCTTCCAACAGAATGGACACAGTGGGGAGAAGATAGTAGTGATGCACAGAATGAAAATAAAGTCGGATCATGATCATCTGTATAATTCTCGTACCAACAAATCATTGTGAAAGAGATGACTATAAGTTAAACTGAAACACAGGGACAGGTATACTGTATATGTATAACTCAGGAATGAGTGAGTGGTGTTGATTATCTCCGCTTTGGGGTGTTTTTCCGTTGCATCACTGCTTTTCAACTTTGTGTAGGGGGAACGCTCGAAATAATTCAAATCTTCGCTTAAAACCGGATCATGGGATTCTGGCACGCCATGGGGACGCAATACTTCGACTTGCTTGCTTTGCCTGGTGACGTCGCAAGGAGTGGTACCACCCCTCACTGAGTAGAGTTGTGGCCTTTCGTTGCCAGGATCAGCTGCGTGTGGTAATTCCCCCTCGTTCCCCCATCCCCCTTTCTCTTTCAGCTTCTTTCTGAATACTGTTCAAAGCGGTGTTAAACCTACATGCTAGCACCTCGTATGCAAACTGTCCGGCAAGAGAAGGTACACACTGATGCTTGGTGGTGGCTAAAAACAAAACAAAAAACCTGATACGGGTATCATAGTTTTGTTTTGGACCTTAAGTTTGCAATGTTTCGGCGACTGTTTTCAGCCTAATGAAGTTTTCAACGTTTTCAAATAACGTTGTAATTTTGTATAGTCAAATCCAATTTTCACGTATATACTTTCTTTTGCCCAGAAAATACGCACTGTACAACTCGCACCTTCCCATCTCGTATTTGGCAAAATAATAACAGTTAACGAAACCTGATGCCCAGCACATTGTACGTGAGGTGGGGTGAAATGGGGTTTAACGTCGCGTTCAAGATTATTGCACTCATATAGTGACGTGCATGCACGTGTGTATGTCCTGACCGATGCCGATTTTATAGTGCCAGCCCACTGGAATATCATGCCGCATTTTAACCTGAATACTCCACTCCCACACAGTATTCGACTCCAAGCCGAACAGTCCTTGTATTGGCCTTTTAATTCCGACTGCCAGGCAGGGTAACAACAAGCACCAACTTTTTAACGTCTTGTGGTATGACGCGGTGGGGGATCAAACCCACGACCCTTCCGCTCTCCCGGTAGACGCTCGTGTACCACTAGACCACGGGGGAAGACGTCATGAGCAGTAGATGACGTCATGACGTATTGGACTGAACGATATAGAAATGTGACGCCAAACTGTTTCAACTGCCCAATCAGTCAGAGAACCCGGAAGTTCAAACCTGTCCATCCAGTGTACCGTATCTCCATTCTGTTATGATAAATACCCTGGGGCCATTCGCCACCATAGTTTCCTAGTGTTCATCCAGTGTACCGTATCTCCATTCTGTTATGATAAATACCCTGGGGCCATTCGCCACCATAGTTTCCTAGTGTTCATCCAGTGTACCGTATCTCCATTCTGTTATGATAAATACCCTGGGGCCATTCGCCACCATAGTTTCCTAGTGTTCATCCAGTGTACCGTATCTCCATTCTGTTATGATAAATACCCTGGGGCCATTCGCCACCATAGTTTCCTAGTGTTCATCCAGTGTACCGTATCTCCATTCTGTTATGATACATACCCTGGGGCCATTCGCCACCATAGTTTCCTAGTGTTCATCCAGTGTACCGTATCTCCATTCTGCTATGATACATACCCTGGGGCCATTCGCCACCATAGTTTCCTAGTGTTCATCCAGTGTACCGTATCTCCGTTCTGTTATGATACATACCCTGGGGCCATTCGCCACCATAGTTTCCTAGTGTTCATCCAGTGTACCGTATCTCCATTCTGTTATGATACATACCCTGGGGCCACTCGCCACCATAGTTTCCTAGTGTTTATCCAGTGTACCGTATCTCCGTTCTGTTATGATAAATACCCTGGGGCCATTCGCCACCATAGTTTCCTAGTGTTCATCCAGTGTACCGTATCTCCGTTCTGTTATGATACATACCCTGGGGCCATTCGCCACCATAGTTTCCTAGTGTTCATCCAGTGTACCGTATCTCCGTTCTGTTATCATAAATACCCTGGGGCCATTCGCCACCATAGTTTCCTACCAGGAATAATGTGACCACCTCCTTCTTTTTTCTAACTTTAGCACACAATTTGTCCCGCTCGTGAGAGTGATTTGATTGGACGGTCGTTTAGCATCGTGCCGGTTTAATCAGTGTTAAACATACTTATGGTAGCGGATGGGTCCAGGGTGTTTGCTATAACAGAACAGAGTTACATTACCCTGGAATAATTGAGGGTGGCCATGTCCCAGCTCCGTGTGAAGTCCGATGACTGTATATTATCTTGCTTAGGAGATTGTATTCAGGTTGGTGTTGAATTAGGTTTGTACAAAATGTGGCGTTCCATTACTGACAGTATTAATGGCAACTCATATCAGTCACCAGCTAATATGAAATTAAATGGCTGTTATTTGTCCGGACGAGGGAATAAAAACTAAGCTCCCGGACCCCCGCACCCAGCGACCCTCGTCGCCCCGTGTGTTGATGAATCAGCTGTCGCCCTGCTGTAGACGTACTGTCGCTCGACGTGTCATAACGACCATCACTGGGACCTGTTGTTTTTACGCTTGTCTTAATATCCCCACCTAAGCCTATTTATCCACAATATCGCCTCGCAGGCGTTACTCTTTAATGACGGCAACCGTTACCCAGGGGAGGTAATTAATCCCAAGGGAGACAATCAACTAGTGATTAATTCATGAACCACTCGATAGTGTCATTGTAATGCACACATGGAGCTAATGAGCATATTTGTGTTTGATAAAAGAAATTAATAGGATGGTTTTTTTCTCGTTTTTTTAAAGCAACCACATGCTCTATTTATTCGTAATTATAAATGTTATAAAATGTTTTTTCAAGCAAATGCTAATGACACAAATCCCATTTTCCTTGAACCCTCCAGGGAGCTGATCCGTCTTGTTTTTGTAAATAGTAAACAATAGTGTAAATACTTGAAGACTTTCATATACTAGTAATTCATACTGACGTCTGCCGCTGCCTATCACCATATTTTGTTGTTTTAGGAACAACCAAATGTAATTGTAAATATTTTAAATAATAATTGAAACAAATCTTTAAAAAAACAACAACGTTGACAACAACAATGGCTCTTATTTCCCTTACAGCTATTGCATTAAAAGAAATGCTAAGTTAGTTTGTGTGTTGAAACGAAAACAATGTCAGACAGTTTCATAAACTAGTAACTCAAGCTGTCCAGACAGCAGGCGAACACGCTTACATCACACTTGCTTAATTAATAGGAGTAATTATTTAAATCTTGTTAACAAACGTTGCCTGAAAGGCGGTAAGTTGAGAACACTGTCACGGCTCAGGCTAGATAAGCGGTAATCCCCTTAGACTAGATAATCTAGTCAGCTACATTAGCAGGTCCTCGAGTCGCCGGTCTATCTGGACTGGCGCCCTGTCCCGCTTGCGTATTCTCTTTGATCTACAATTAATATTATGTTATCCGTAGAGCTGTGAAATTCGGCTCCAACCACAAATTTTGCAGACCTACTGGCATTGCTGAATCATTTGACGTTCTTTGATGAATGTTTGATGACCGACCCGGAGTGCCTGGTGTTCAACGACGATTCAAGCGAGAATTCATGTTGAGGTTGTTTCTGTTGCTAATTGAAGGCTGGGATTTGCCATTAAAAAAATCACACATATAACTAACTGATATAGCAACGATTTATTTTCGAAGGAGCAGACTTTTCTTAGTATAGATGAATTAGTGCACTGGGGAGTGTGCTGCACGTGCTACTGGGTCGAGATGTCGCTAAATATTAAATAAATGGACCACATCAGTTACCTCCCATGTTACTTACTACTCGTTTGAAATATTAATCCAAGTGCAAGATATTGCCTTTGTTTATTTTATGCGGAAACAAGACCATATCCGTGGTCGTGTGAACAGCGAGCAGGTCAACGCTGCGGAGAGTAGTTGGATGGGTTCCGTGGTCGGCAGCTTGGCTTGTGGAAGTTTCTAGGGCTTCGGTCCTGCCCCACACTGCAGTACATGTAGCATGTGCTGTATCCCTAGGCAAGTGGCTTCGAAACATTTTTATCCATCTTCAAACAATGTCTTTTGTCACATTGTTGTCTGAAGTATGGCGTGTATGGTGCAAATGCAGTCTGTAAACATGGAACGTGATGTTAAGGGTGGACTTCGTGGATGGACTCAGAACGATCCAGCCCCTGTATGCCTCAGATAATGTTTATAGTCTGTTTACTGATTCCTGCAAAAGTGGCGACACTCCTCGAAACATTACCGAGAAATAGAAAACAACTTGATAAATGTATGTTCAAAGACCTTCGGCGAACCCCAAGCGTGTTGTTGATGAGCCTGGCGACACAGTACGTGTAGGTCTGAGGAGACCCGACACGGGCAGACTCGGAACACACTCGGAAAATATCGGGCACATGACGTTGGAATACGCCTCAGAAGTGATTATTAAGTGTGGGCTGCCATATATACCAGTATTTTAAGGATCGAAAGATGGGTATTTGAAGTTCGATAATTAACTATGAACCCGATTGTAAAGGAGGCTTGGTACGACACCTGTCTCCACAGTATTTCCGACTTAGGTCGAAGCCGTTGACGGCCTTGATGAACGTTAAGGGTAGAGTTCAAATTTTGAAAGACCATGAATGATAATATGGGCGAATCTGTGATAGGATTCTGGCACGGCGAAGAGGACAGCTCTTCAATATGATAAAATTGTCAATGCAAAATTATAACCAATGACGCAAAGTGAAAAATAGCTGCGAAGTATATGAATGGGCCAGTGAAGACACTAGGTGTTCGGGAGAAAGGGTACGCAAGACTACCAATGTATCCCGCTTTATGCTCTCGGATTCACTGAGACCCAGGAGGTCGTCTCACTACATCCCTGGCTCCACGTCTAACCAGTTCCTATCGTATAGCAATCAACATACATAACTTAATAAGTCCTGGCTGGTTTCAAGTCTCTTCCTCAACCAGAATGAACAGCTTTAAGCAAAATCGTCCCATCTGAATCTAACAGGCGCCATTTTCAATGGAAACAGACGATTGGAAATGAAAGGGCTTCGGTTCTCACTATGAATGAATAATAAAACTATTATTAGCATTACTCGGCGCATAATGAACCTTTGTGACTCGGCAAGATCTAATTAACCAACAGTATTAGTGGTCATTAAAGCACGTGGGGGACTGACCACTTGTAGTCGCCCCTACATCGTCCTCCCGCCGGGGTCGGTGCCAGGTCCACCTCACAAATCCGTTATTATGAATGGCGTGTTAGATCTCCTGCTGCAGGGAAGAGGTCGATTGTTTTTGTGCGGGGGTTGGCACTGGTTGCGTTTTGGAGAAACATTTTTTTTAGAAATAATACCGTTTGTGTCTGTTTCAAAGAACATTATACAGTCTGTTGTTCATATCCTATTTCATAGGTGGTGTTTAATGGGACGTTATCATGACGCCACGGGTCCTGAAGAAATGAGCAGTTGTTTGAATATTGGCAGACAAATTGATAAATGTATGTTCAAAGACTTTCGGCGAACCCCAAGCGTGTTGTTGATGAGCCTGGCGACACAGTACGTGTAGGTCTGAGGAGACCCGACACGAGCAGACTCGGAACACACTCGGAAAATATCGGGCATATGACGTTGGAATACGCCTCGGAAGTGATTATTAAGTGTGGGCTGCCATATATACCAGTATTTGAAGGATCGGAAGATGGGCATTTGAAGTTCGATAATTAACTATGAACCCGATTGTAAATGAGGCTTGGTACGACACCTGTCTCCATAGTATTTCCGACTTAGGTCGAAGCCGTTGACGGCCTTGATGAACGTACCTGACATAAAGAGCAATCGACAGAGTTATAGGTAAACAGTAAGCGCAAATATCAAGCGTCACTGAATTTGTCTACACAACAGTCTTAACTACAAATTATAACACTGGTGTCTGCAGAAAGGGAATGTCATGCAGTCACGTGTTCAGGCGAAATGTTACTATAGGTCGCCTAGCAACGCCCAAGAAGACGTCATCCACGTCACTGTCGACGGCGCCTAGCAACGCACATGAAGACGTTATTCTTACCAGCAACGCCATTGGCGACCACACCTAGTAACGTCGCGTTTTCCAGACGAGTCTAAATAGTCTACACTTCATCGTGACAAGAGTAATGCCGAAATCACGTATTCCTTCTGTACATTCCGTGAAGGTGTATTTTCTTCCATCACACTAAGATGCTATAACATAAGTCAGCAGTGTTATTTAGAGCATAACGCTGGAAGAATGTCGCCGCAGTAATGCAAGACGACGGTCTGTAAGTTTGTTTGTTGTTTAACGCCGCACTCAGCAATATTCAAGCTATATTACGGCGGTCTGTAAATAATCGAGTCTGGACCAGACAATCCAGTGATTGATATCATGAGCATCCATCTACTCAAATGGGATACGATGACATGCATCAACCAAGTCAGCGACCACACGATCCCGTTAGTTGCCTGTTACGACAAGATTAGTCGCCTTTTACGAAAGCATGGGTTGCTGAAGACCTATTCTACCCCGAATCTTCACGGGTCGGTCTGTAAGTAGAAGTCTTTACTAAAAGGATCTTTTACGCCTCTCTCCCTATATAGTGTGTTACTGCTCCCAAATGTTTAACACATTGTTACAACTGACTTTTACTGACCGTTTTTTAATCAAAATTTAATAGTTTCAGTATTGTAACAATAGAGTATATTTTTGTAGTCCTCAACACTTGGAATCACGAAATATCGCGATAATTGATAATTATTAACGAAGACAGCTGCACGTGCATACTTATGAAATGGAAACAAACCATTCCGAACAGTGCAATGACAAGAATTGCAAAGTGCGCTTTTCAAGACATCTCCATTTTTCAATCGATAAACATCATTGAGATTTGATCACGTGGTTACAATCCGGGTAAGGGTTGGCAGTCAGGTGACTGTGAGCGGTTATACTTAGTGTGTGCATCTCGAACGAGGGCATATACCGCTTCAAATACCACATCTGCACGGTGTTTTCTCAAATTATTGAATGCATGTTGTCCGTGTATCACAGCACTCACATTCACCAGACTGATTTCGTCGGTCAGTCGGCGTGAAAACCATTAGCAGAAGGGGTCAAGCAAGTTTTCTCTGAATTTAATCTCAATCCAAAGTCAGGTGCAGCTACAACAACGGGAAGAGCACCAACGGCAGCAAATACAATCATCTCGTCTGCCGACCAAACGGGATCAATTCCACTCAGGTTATGGGTTAATGCGGGCAACAATAAATACGTGTCGTGTAAAACGTGTGTAACGCGGAACAGTTCGTTCAAACGGAACTATGTTCTGACCGCTCATGTTTTGTGGCGCGGGAAAACAAAAAGGGCGCCCCCTTTCGACTACATGGCGACGGACTTACGTTGAGCACGTGCAGTGTACAATTACGAGGCTCCAGATCACATTAAGTTTGACTGAAATATTTTGTGTTTATCCAGAACTGAGCAATAAGCCATACTTCATATGATGCTATTACCAGTACGTCTGCGGTCGGAGACTTGGATGTGGAAGGCAATAATTTAGTCTTCGCGTAGCTGATGTGCGCGGTGTTGAGCTGGCTTGTCATTCGGGCGAGAGATCGCTGCAACATCTCGCAGTAACGGACGAGAAATTAGCAATTTAAAGAAATGTGTCTACACTAAGTACACAAATGGCTTCCTCGATTGCCCCCTCTTTCACAGGCCGTGTGGTTTGGGGGAATACATGAATAGAACAACGAGTCACATCGAGACTTGGGGTCGGCACAAAACGAGAGTTTGTTAAATCATAGCTTGCAGATTATACTCAAGATGGTGATATTTAACACTGTGTTTCAGATTAAACGCCATCAAAGGAAGTCCCACTAATGAATGATCGCAGGGCATTGAGCGTTCTGTTGGCTGTACGAGGGCGATGTTAAAGCTTCTGCTTGCTGTAGGCGAGCGACGCCGCTGGGACGATATGGCGTCGCTCTGTGGGATCAGGTGTATGCTGGGTAACGTAAGCCAGTAATTTGTACGGACCTAGTGACAGAGGTTAAGTACTGCCCATCGCCCGGTGATGACGTTCAGTTGCCCCTGGTCGGCCAATCTTCAAAGTCAAGGGGTGCACGGACACAACACTTCCTGTACACCTTCGAGGTCAAGGCTCAACGTGCCCAATGCGTTGTTGGCGCTTACGACCATGGTAGTTCATATATATTAGTGTAGTGCTCCGGTCGACTTGTGCAAATTGTGCCAGAGCCCCGATAATCAAATGTCTCAGATCGCTTTTGGAAAATGTGTAATGGAAGCATCATTAGCGATCGATACATATCAGTGATTTTTCTATTCTGTAAACAGGGGCGCCGATGGCCCGGCCAGTTCGCTATACAGAGTTGCGTCCCCTAGGCGCACCAGAAACCTATGATCGTTGGTTCCAAATAGATCGCCCTGATTATGATTCTAGGTTTGCCAGTACCATACCTGTGCTCATGGGTTTCACCAAAGTAGTAAACGTTTGAGCCCTGCAACACTTCTGGCTTTCCTCCCACATTAAGCTGACACGTCGTGATATAACTGGAACACTGCTCAAAATGGCGTTCCAGTGGCTCACACTTATCAGATCGTGTCGTACAATGTGGGACCTGACAGAGAGTGTGTGTCATCGTAGACATCGGTGTGGGCCGTTGGTCACAATACCAACCTCAATTAATTATAGTTTATAACAGTATAATGCTGCTGACTGTGGCGTAAAACAGCATTCACTTACTCCCTGACCCCACCGTGACACGGGGATTCTCTATAAAATGTATGTGACTTTCGAACTTGACATGTTGTTTATGGGGGACTACTGAATACCATAGTTGTTTTAATCCTCCAGAAAACCATGACCAGACCCACTTGCACAAAATGGCCTAAGCGTAAACACTACTTTGTAGGTCCTATAGCTTCACATAACCTGAGAGCACCAAGATCACTTTGTTGGTATAGTCGTATATCCATGCCAATTCTAGACTGGTCACATGACCTGAGAGCACCAAGATCACTTTGTTGGTATAGTCGTATATCCATGCCAATTCTAGACTGGTCACATGACCTGAGAGTACCAAGATCACTTTGTTGGTATAGTCGTATATCCATGCCAATTCTAGACTGGTCACATGACACTTGACATGTAGAACTTGGCCTGCTTTATTGTGGGGCTGTTCAAAACAAAAGTAGGTTGGCAATTGTCGAAGTTCTCGTCCAGAGGCACCCATGCTTGTCGTGAGGGGCGACTAACAGGGTGGGGTGGTCAGGCTCGTTGACTTGGTTGATACATGTCATCGTTTCCCACTTGCAGCGATTGATGCTCAATTGCTCATGATGTTGATGGCCGACCACGAGTGTCGTGGAAAACGGCATAGATCATCTCCATACTGTAATATATCTATGAGTAATATTAGTAATATATCTCTTCGGCTTGTCATCACACTGTCTCTAGTCATGCCGGTAACGTCTAGCACTATTGTGTCGTAGGGGAGACGAGGGGGTTGAATATAGGTTACCTTAATAAAAAAAACTAAAGATGTCTTGCACCTTATTTCTTCCTAAATTGTCGTTATAGAACACAGCAGCCTATATAGATACATGTATAATCAATAAACATGAACTTCATTTGAGAAGTACCTGTTTGGTTTAATAAGCAACAACATTATATTTAGTTTATATTGGGTATTACATATGCCATTAACAATTCATTATTAGGGTTTTTAAGTTCACATATTCTTTAAACTTTCTTCTTGATGGTAGCAAAAGCCCAGAACGAACCAGCAGTTGACACTATATTAAAGAGGGACATTCCTGGGGTTGACAGGGCTCATTGATACATGTAAACAAGGGGCCGTCTGTCTCAAGATAATACTGATAACACCAGCTGGCTACAGACGTTGGAAAGTTACACCGTGACTGGCCTTTAATCACTAGATTGTCTGGTCCAGACTCGATTATTTACAGGCCGCCGTCACGTAGCTGGAATATTGCTGAGTGCGGCGTTTAACAACAAACAAATATCGTCCGGAAACAGGAAAGCGAAGACCAACGTTCACGCCATTGTATAAGCTTCACTGCCAGTTGAACTAATCTTAGGAATCCAAAAGGACTAAAATATGTTATAGGAGCCACATCATAAACATTACCTGAATATTCTCTAGTTCTGATTTGCACATATCCTTTTTCTACCCGAAAGACGAATATTCTTCGCCGATAAGGCATCACTGAAACAGTTTGTTTGTCTGTGTGTCAGTTGCAATAGGGATATGTCTGTTGTTTTCGAGATATTAGTATCTGCACCATATTCATGAAAATAGTGCCGACTTGGGTCTATTGGGTGTGCCAGAAACATATGGGTTCGTGAGGCACGTGGATTCGACTACCAGATTCGTCATGATTATGTTTCTAGGTTTGTTAGCATTATATTAATGTTCGTGGGTTTGACCAAAGTGGTAAAGGTTTAAGTCTTGCATGACTTCGGGTTTTCCCCCCACACCAAGCCGACACGCCGTGAAATACGGGTACTACTATTCAAAGCGGCATTTCAAACTCGCTCGCTCTCAGGAAAATAGTTCAAACGGTTTGTGTTTCGGAAACAAAGAAGCAGAAGGAAGGACAGAGAAACTTCGTTGACCTGAGAAAAAAACTTATGTTAGAGGTCAGTTTGGTTGCCTCCGATTGTGGATGTCTATATATGGTATTGTGTCAAGATTCAGCCCAACTCATGTCGAAGTAGGTGTTTTCCCCGAGCCCCGTCGCGCCCCGGAATGTCGACATGTCTAGGGGTGCATGGCCATGGCAGGGGCTCCCTCCAGCCCCAACCCGGGGAGTGATTTGGTATTGAACACGGCCATAGATCACTGCTGAAGTCATCGTCGGAGTAACATATGTGCGCGGAGGTGTAGACAAATAATCGTCTGCTCCCGAGTCAACGGCGTCAGCGAATGTAGTTCCCGGTCACTGAGGTGTGATTAGGCCTCGTTAAAACGTCATCGTTGGAGAGTTATTTGCCCATCAATGCGAACAACGGTGCGTATTGATCTCACTCATCTGCAGCGCCATCTACAATCGATAGCCACTTCTAAAGGTAAACTATCGTCGAGGGTAACTGTTTTGTCGCGTATGTATTTCCGACCCGACACAGTGTCTGGCCTGGCACGTGCTCTTGACGCCGACTGATTATCCCCCGACATGGCGTTAATCTGGGGTCAATTATTGCAATGTTATACATCCAATTGTCTTCTTGAAGAATGGAACAGCCGGCAATTTGGCTTTATTATCAAAATGTTGTTGCATGTCAAGAACAATGAAGGAACAAATCCCTCTGGAGACAGGACGGGGAAACTAAATAGCGTCTCCGGCGGGGACTGCGACGTCAAACCACTCAGCAACATGGGCGGCACATCACTCAATCCCTGAACCCGCACAAACACACTCTGTTTCTCGGATAGATCTCGTGCTTTCACGTTCATACGTGACACGCAATCTCGCCGCTCAGTATTCATAACGGAGTGTTCTCCCATTTTAGATAGCCTATTTCACAGCGCGGTATCGGGCAATAAAATCAGTAGTCGGATAAGAACTAGTGATATTAGACTCCTGAGGAAACTGTTGATTATTTGTTAACACGCATTATTCGAACCAGCTTTATGAAACTGAAGTTCAGAAAGTCCTGCCTCGACTAAATGGGAGGTTTGGGTTGTTCCAATAGTTGTCAGTAAAGCACGAGTGTATGTAGCTGGGTGGCAAGCTACATGCTAGGGAATATGTGGATGTATGCATGCCACGCACTCTTATCGAGTGTGTGTGTGTGTGTGTGTGTGTGTGTGTGTGTGCGCGCGCGTGTGTGAAGTCAGTGTTTAATTGGAGTCACAATACTCATTGATCGTAAAATTCCTTATTTATTGGACAAAATGATTAATATTACTTGTGGTAAAACGCCATCACAAATTCGATTTTTAGAGTTTAAATAGACAAATACTATTTTGTGTTATATTTTTACAAAGTATTTTACTTGTAGTTTATTTACCGTTCATTTGTGTCAGCTGAGTCAAATCAAATGTTTTCAATCCCACTTTGTGGTCTTGTTTTACTTACAAAGACACCAGTGACATTGTCAGGCAAGTTGTATTGTAACTGAAATGGACCAAGCAACTTGTGTGTTGAGTGATTTTCCTCTCTATCAGGTATTTCACTGATTGACTGAACATAGACATTTACTATAAGATATGCAGTTATCCAATCAGGACAGAATCAGTACTGGGATGTTTCACCTTTGTCTAACGCCACAGTGAGCAGTTGTCCAGTTGTAGTGTAGGTCATATACATGACAGCTGTGCAGTGTGAGAGAATTCCATGTACAATATACAATATAGATGTAAGTCACACAAGTCGCAGTCGCATTGCTTTGTAAGGAAAGGTAGCTAAGTTGTGGACAGTAGGTGAACCGGTTGACGACATCAAACTATGAAACTTATATAATGTCTTCTCTCGCCACAACCCATTGAGTGTTTGGGGATTGTTCTAACCCGGGTCCCCACAGGATTTGCATTCGAATCTTTACCACGAACGTATTTGGTCACATATTGTTTTCTTACGTGTAATTCTACTTTACAAACCTCATACTTCGCGTGTCGCATCTGGTCAAAGCATCGTCAATAATCTCAAGAGTCTTGATCAGCAATCATCCTCAGCGTTTTGATCATATAGATATCTCTCTCTCTCTCTCTCTAATGACTATATATAAGAAAAACGCAGGTGAATGTTTACTACAAGACATCTTGTCTTGTAGTAAACAATCACCTGCATTTTTCTATATATATATATATATATATATAGTCATTAATCTCCAGCGTTTTGATCATAAGTATATATAGTCATTATTAATCTCCAGCGTTGTGATCATCAGTATACAGTCATAAATATCCCCTCTTTTCTTCCTCTGAAGGCTTCCCTGTGCATTCAGCAGCTATGTACATCGCCCGATGAGCATCCTTACAATTAGTAACACAGTTTGCTTTCGTAAGTGGTAAAAATACTTTTAAAAACAAAATTTATGAAGAAAAATGTTAAAGCTTAAAAAAATCATATTTTCTAGATTGATCATCCATTGCATTGGGTACTGGCATATGATTATTAATCACCATGTCATTCACAATAAGGAACGAATTGGCAAAAACAATAATTGGTGATTAATCATTTCCGCCAAGACACTTCCCTATGCCACTGCTGAATTAAAGTTATCAATCTTTAATTTCTGTCAAAATCAAATATCTGTTTGATACTATAGAGAATGGGCTAATGTTCGTAATCTTTTAATATATTTTTTTTCTTAATAACACAATAATGAATATTTAAGATGAATGTCATCGAAGAGTCGCCGCCATATTGTTCTCTTATTCCAAGCCAAGTCATCTCTCGTCGACCTGGTGACTGCAGGTAGAGCTATCGCTGTTTGATCTATAGTCGTGGTAGCGTCATTAATTGACTGCCGTATCTCTCCTTACTGCGAGGCACATCTGTGGCCCGATCATAATAGGTTTCATTCCTCTCAGCTTTCCACAACTAATCAACATTTTCAATAACTCGGCGACAGGAATCTTCCTACCTGTTAACGGCTACGACGGAGCAGACGACATCAAACAAACACGCGCCCTCCCGCGGATTAATAGCATTTGCACATGGCACGTGCACACCTGACGTCACGGCATGTCTACACTTCCTGTCGACTTGTCGTCTGCTTGGCGCGACAAAATCCCCTGCCGTCGTTCCGTTGACAGTTGGGGGTCTATCATCAATAGTCATAGATATGAGTTTATATATCCAGACTACCTTCAATGATAAATATATGTCTGCCCTCAATATGTATGTTATCACGACATGGCTGTGATTAATTGACAAGATATATATACATAGCAGTTCCCGGGCGCATAGTTTATATGTTCGGCCCCGACCATGAGGTTTTATGTTAGAATCTATGGCAAGTAAGATGCAATACTGACCACTGATTAGTGGCCAGGTGTGGCGCTGACATCGCCTGGGGGATTAATCACGAGATCGGGCAGTAATTATTGAAACTGATATCCTCAAATTAAAATAGATTCAATCACCCATGTCTACAAGACCGCGCCATACTCCGGGGCAGTGTTTGTTGTATGGCTCCACACTCTGTCCTCCCTGTAATCAGTCGGTGAATTAACTTGATATGGCGAGCTTATTACGAGCGGGACTCCATGAACCAACCATACGGAAGCTTCTCAAATATTGACGGTTACAGATATTTGTTCTGCTTGAGAAGTATCAAGATGCTGCTGTAAGGCACTTATTCAGTCTGAGGATGTGAGGAGAAACGATGGAACATGAAACGAATTTCAAATGAAAATGTACCACCGATAGTGACATTTCTAGCCGAGGTTGTCTCCTTGTGGCGGAGAAAGTAGACAAGCCATGAGATATATATGCTTTTACTCTTTTTTTTACTTTTAAGAGGTAGAAGGCGAAAAATATTTGCACAAGTATCACTCTTGTCCCCAACTTGTATTTTCATGATTCAAATAAAACAGTTTTATAAAAAAAAACTTCTGTCTGGCTGGCTACGGCACTGACTGCACACATTACCAGCATCGTTTCTCATAATATTAATCACTGAACTGTTTGGTCCAGGCTCGAATATTTACAGACCGCCGTCATATAGCTGGAATATTGTTGAGTGCGGCAGACAATGATACGACACCGTGATGTCAAGGAACGTACACCCTGACGTCTATCACACGACACCACGATGTCAAGGAGAGTACACCCCGACGTCTATCACACGACACCACGATGTCAAGGAGAGTACACCCCGACGTCTAACACACGACACCACGATGTCAAGGAGAGTACACCCTGACGTCTATCACACGACACCACGATGTCAAGGAGAGTGCACCTTGACGTCTATCACACGACACCACGATGTCAAGGAGAGTACACCCCGACGTCTATCACACGATACCACGATGTCAAGGAGAGTACACCTTGACGTCTATCACACAATACCACGGTGTACGCCTTGATCGCCATATATGAAATCATTTATAAATGCTTATATATCACGTTGAGTACGTTTTCACGCCGCTCTCAGCAATAATATAGCGAGGGACACCAAAAATAAGTTTAACATATTGTTTCCAAGCTATCACCGCCGTTTCTTAGTAGCAAGTTTATGTCGGCAAACGAAAACAAGATTTTGGATGTATTGCCTTATGTCACAGATATACTTAAAAGTTGTAAAGTGGGTAAATTGAAACATTAAATTAACTAACTAATGTTGTGTTTGTACAACATACTTGACCATAGGCATGCATAACTATTTGAAGAAATGAAAACTGTATTCGTTTTGTTCACACAACAGAAACAAAGCTCATATCCCTTACTGTATGTTTACAGTTCACGCCCACTTAGAGGAGCGCCAAGAAGCGAGGAACCATTCTTTTCATACTGGTAAATTAAGGGGGGGGGGGGGGGTAACTCCAGCAGAACGCGGGTAACGATCTCGCCGTCAATCAGCCGACAGGGTATTAGAGTGTCAGCTTGGCTGTCGTCTGCGCGTCCGGCGCGGTTCTTCACTTCACACTGTATGAGACTGCCAAGCTATCTCCGGGCATCTGACCGGCGTTAGACGTCGGCAGGTCGCGCTCCGTATCTCGAGAGTCATTCACATATCTTCATGAAGCACAGGTGACAGGATTACTCTCATGAATATTCTCATTAGGTCACATAATGTCTGATGAAAGGGTAGTCGGTGATAGAATGCGGCTTTATGATGTTAATTTCTATTACTTTCCTTGAAATGTAATCACGATTATATCAAACATGGTGGTGTTTTAAGGAAAAAGGCACGTTTGTGTGTCGAAGATAAAACTACCTAATTACCTATAACTGCGCCTTGGAAGGTTGAAACAAAGGTGACATATTCTGGTCATATGGCTATACTGTAACTACTACCACTGTTAATAATAACCATAACAGTGAGTGAAGTTTGTTTTGTGCCGCGGTCAGCTACATCCCAGCTGCAACACCGTGGCCTGGAAATATCTACATCAGTCTGATCTCACGACAGGCAGGGATGCTGACAATATACGGCGTCTGACAAACGCGTGTACACTCCCTGCGTCTTGACGCATCAGTGACAAAAATGATGTCCGAGGCAATTCCCAATGTTGACTTTTGAATTTTGACATGTTCCCGTGTTGTCTTTTTTTAGATTTGCTTTTGTATGTGTTTGTGACGGGTGCCTCCAGTGGGGCAGGATACGTTCACCTTGTCGCGAACACCTGGTATCATCACTATTTGATAGCGATCCATAAACACTAGCTCATGACATAGTCGGATCGTACAGTGGAGGCTGCTTTAAGTAGAATTTTTTATTGTTATGGAAATGTTTGGTTTTTTTTGTCGTTTTTATTCAACAAGAAAGTGGATGCGTTATTTCCCAAAGCCAGTTGAGGACGGTTGCAGCTATTCGCGGTCAAAGCAAGGTAGTTGAAGTACTGTGAGGGAATACATGGACCAACTGAACAGTTTTCATCAATGTCCCTGCTGTTAAAATCTGTTCAAATGAATGTAACATTCATATACTAACTACCCAGACAGTTATACCACAACCGCGACAGTACATGTTCACACATCAACTGGTACAGTTTTTGTTTTGTTATATATTTCAGAACATATTTATCACTCAAAGAAAATAGCCTAATAAAGCTATAATGGACACACAAGTATGACACAAAAGTACGCGAGCATGAATTAATAATGTTTTCACGCGAACGCGCAAGATTACATAAAACGTAACGATAAAAATATCGAACTTTTAATTGAGTGTCGTATATAAAAAACATAACGATTATGTTGTTTATGTGTTGATTGGCGCCGTACTAAATAATCCAGTCTGGACCAGACAACCCAGTGATTGATGTCATGAGCATCGATCCACGCAATTGGGATACGACCTCAAAGTCGTGAGTCTGACCATGCGATTCCGTTAGCCGCATGGGTTCTTGCGAACAACTCTTAACACGGGTCCGGAAGCCCATCAGTGCATGATATAAGTTCGATTTTGTTCAAAATATTAATTAAAAGTGCTAGAAAACTTGCCGAAATCATGCTTCATATGCTCGAGTGAAATCACATTTTCACTGACAGCGAGAAAATGGTAGTTGCTACCTTCAACTTCCGGTTTAGCATGGACAGCGCTTACCCCATGTGTCAAAAGATTCTGGCTCGTTCAAGGGACGAAACTGTGCAAAACAAATTGCCGATTCTGAGGCGATCTGGTAACCTGTGCCACCCCTGGTGGAATTTTACAATTCAAAATCATAAAAAAACCATTTAGACATACATATTTTGTAGTATTTTGCAAACTAATATAAACTAGTGTCCAAAAGAAACGATACCACCTGTTTGCAACGACATAAAAAAACCCCTAAACAATGCAGAAGTTTAGGATTGGTGTTATGCTTTTGAGAAATCCTTTCACAACATCTGTACAAAAATTTCATTTCAATAAAATCTGTACAACCAATATGACAAGCCTTTAAAGATGGGTGGGGTCGAAAAATGAACATTTCGTTAGAGCACTGATCACAGAAACAACGGGAAATGTCACACCATACGTCTCAAAGTCAAGTCAGTAGCGGGTATGTCCACCTTGAGCATCAATACATGCCAGAACACGCCTATGGACTGATGACGTCAAACGTCTGATGACGTTGGGAGTGATGCGTTGCCATTCCTCGAGGAGACATCGTTCCAAGTCCTGGACGTTGACTGGGGGCACACGGCGACGTCGGATTTGCCGATCGAGGTGGTCCCATAAGTGCTCGATGGGATTCATGTCCGGTGAACATGCGGGCCATGGCAAAACCTGTACGTTGGCGTTGGCAAGGAAGTTCTGTGTCAATCTTGCTGTGTGTGGCCTTGCATTGTCATGTTGGAAAAGGAGTCCACGAGGCTGTTGCTGAATAAAGGGCACCACAACAGGCCGTAGGATGTCATCAAGATAACGCTGTGCATTCAGGTTTCCACGAATTACGACAAGCATCGTTTTGACGGGACCAAATATGCCACCCCAAACCATTAACCCTCCACCTCCAAACGGCCGGACCTGTTGGATACAGTTAGGCGCCAAACGTTCACCAAATCGTCGGTATACAAGCTGCCGTCCATCGTTTCTGAAGATGAGGAATCTGCTCTCATCAGAGAACATAACACGTGCCCAGTCCCGCCGTTGCCAACGTCGAACTCGCCTGGCCCAGATCAGTCTGTTGTTCCGGTGTCGAGGCGTCAGGAGCGGTCCGCGATAGGGATGACGTGGCCGGATACCATACTGCCGTAGTCTCCTGTAGACGGTCTGTCGACTGATCCTGTGTCCCAGTGCTGTTGCCGCCGTGGACGTCGCTGTTACGGTGCGGTTCCTCACGTGTAATACCCGGATGTAACGATCTTCACGGGGCGTGGTTACTCGTGGTCTTCCACTCCTGGGCCTGTCTGACGTCTGACCTGTCTGACGTAACCGCTGCATCAACCTGGTGATAGTGATGCGTGCGCAGCCCAACCTTCTGGCGACGTCGACGTGTGACGCTCCTTGTTCGACCATTCCAATGGCTCTCTCTCTCTCGATGGCTGTCAAACGTGGCATATCTTGTGTTCTTTTTGTTGCTGTGATATCAACGTGTCTGATCAGCCGTTTTATACAGTTTTTATGCACGTGCAGAACATGCTAGAGAGGGAAATGTCACTTTCACGAAATTTACGTTTTTTCCCGGAAGTGATCACGTGTTCCCGGTATTTTTTATCGACTATGCTGTGTTTGGGATGTGCAATACGAATTGGCATGTTTTCATACTAGACAATTCACTTTGTAAAAAACAATTTTGAAAATAAGTTGGTATCGTTTCTTTTGGACACTAGTTTAGTTGTCTAGAATCGGCGGTTGATGAGAGGGGACAAAAGATATATTAAAACCTAGCATAAAATCTGCATCTTAGTCCCAACATAGTTGATACCAGCGCTTCCATGAGTTTGGATTAGAAGTATGTTTCTTTTGCACACGGTGTCGTGATTTCGACGCTGATATAGACCTATATCACCGAAGGGTAATAACGGACGCTTATCCGCTAGTCTGGGGCTAGTGGCAGACTAACAGGGCTACATGTTGTCTCCAAGAACCTAGTTATGCTCCATCAAAATACTGGTGAACTAGTTCCTGTCTTAGTTCCGCTACAGGGAACAGTGTGCAGTGCTGCTCCCCTTAGCAATGTCAGGATGCGCTGATTAATAATCACTAGCTTGACAGTTGCTGCCCGAGAATGTAAATGGACCATTCAGATTAGTCAATATGTTGTAGAAGGCTTTAGCGATTTGTGTGATAAGTGTTCAAATGACTGAGATCATGCATTTGTTTCTTTTAAAAATGAACAATTCGGAATTGCAAAAGGTACCTCTGGAGTATATATATATACTGTTTAGTAATAAATAAGCTGACGAATCTCGATGGTTCCCCAAATAGCACAAGGCACTTCAACCCCTGGTTACTACCTGTACCAAGTGTGGATGGAAATTCTTACTTACTTACTTACTTACTTACTTACTTACTTACTTACTTTGGAGATTTAACGTGCGCTTTCCGACTGATGCGTATTTCGCACACGGGCCCGGCCAGGCCAATTTAATGTGTTTCCGAAAGGGGCGAAAGTGGTCTGTGCAACCCAAGAGGGGGCTTTAGGGGTTGCTTATATAGAATTTGGGAATTTTGAGATTTGGAATAGATGCCGATGGGGTAGGGGAGGAGAACTAAGGGAGCTGGGTAATGTGGATGTTTGTGTGTTTATGTAATTTTGATTTGGTGGATTGTAGTGTTTTTAGATGCGTTTTATTAGTTCCGTTTTGATTAAGAACACGCCTAAGGCCATGAAGTTTTCTAGTTTATTTTGTGGGTTTAGTATTGCTTCTAGAGTGAGAGCCTTGTTTAGATTGAGGGTGGTTTGTAATGCGGCTCGATGTGTTAGGTAGTGTGTGCAGTAGATGAGTGCGTGTTCTGGGGTTTCTAGTTGTTTGCAGTGTGGGCAGTTACCTGTAGTATTTTTATTTTTGTAGGTGGTTATTTAGGTTGGTGTGTCCTGTTTGGAGTTTAGTGATTACTCTGTCGATTTTTTTTGATGGATGGAGAATTTTTGGTTTGGTTAGTGGTTTGCTGAGTACTTTTTTGATTTGGCTATTTGAGTTTAGATATAGGTTATGCCATTTTTGGTTATTTTCTGCTTATTTACGCTTTTAATTTCTGATTTTGAGATGGGTAAGTTTAAGCTTATTTCTGGGATTTTGAGGGATAGTTTAGCTGCCTTATCGGCGTTTTCATTACCGTATATTCCTACGCGTGTGGGTATCCACAAGAAGGTTATTTGTTTGCCTGCGTTAGTTAGGTCGTTGGAGCTTTTAAGTATTAGATTTATTAATTTAGGTCGGTTTTTGGTATTTTTGTTTTGGAGGGCTTGCAGTCCACTTAGGGAGTCGGTAAGTATTAGGATTTTATTGTGGTTTTTGGATTCTTGACTATGGAGGGCAGAGGCCATGCCCATTAGTTCTGCCGTGAATATTGATTGGTTGTTTGGGAGTCCGAAGGATTATATGGTTTTAGTTGGTTGTGTGGTATGGACTCCGAAACCTGTGTTTTTGGAGGTCGGATCTGAAGATCCGTCCGTGTAAATGTGACACCAGTTTGGCCAATTTTCGTGTATGTATTCTAGTGTGGTGGTTTTAGCTATGTTTGGGTCGGTTTGTTTATTTATTTGGCTAGCTAGTGTTGTGTCTATTTTGGGTATTTTAAGTTTAGGGGTGAAGATATTTGATTGTTTGCAGTTTTGTTTAAGATTTTTAATTTGGTGTTCATTTAGGTAGTTTGTTATTCTTTGGGATATTGGGGTAAGTAAGGGGTGTTTACGAGCTAGAGCTTGGTTTTTGGGGCTGATATTTTGGTTTATTAAGTTTTGGATTAGAGGGTTTGATTGGGATGCGGCCCAGAAATTTAAGCTTAGCTGTTCCCTGCGTAGACTTAGTGGCATTTCTCCTGTTAAGGCCTGAAGTGAAGTGTAGGAGGTGCCATGTTGGGTGCGTGTAATTAGTTTGAGAGCCTGATATTGTATTGAGTCAAGTTTTTTAGATAGAGAGTTGTTTAGGGTGTTGTATATGGCGCAGCCGTAGTCTAGTTTTGATCTAATTAGTGATATGTAGAGTGAGAGGAGGGTATCTTTGGAGGCTCCCCAGTTTGAGCCAGTTAGGCATCTGAGGGTGTTTAGGTCTTTACTGCATTTAGTTGTTAGGTTTTGGATGGAAATTCTTTAGCGCTCATTATTTATGATAAATCTACCATGACACTGAAGAATGCTTCGCTCTGATTGGTCAAAACAGGATTAAGATAAAACAGTTTCAAATTCCATTTGATACCCCTAAATTTACAAGCTTATTCACGCAAAGTAACGTGCGTATGAATACATCTATCGATGGCCTACATATAACAATGGCTGCCGATAACCAAAGGGAACTGTATTCGTTCGGAACATTATCGGATGTTTTTGTCATTATTACTGGGAAATCAAAAACAACAACAACAACAACAACAAAAACGTAAACAACAAAAACTTAAACAAACAAAGAAACCAGATTGTATTTAGATACATCTTCGTTTTAACCGTTTGTCGCTAGAACAATAGAGTTGAAGCTAGAAGCACGTGCGGTTACCGAACACCTCAAAGATATTTTACGTGCTCTTCTTCCACGTATTGAAGAAGAAGAAAAGGTAGCAGTAGAGGAAGATGTATTGTACATAAACACCGCCAGGGGGCAGGGTACAAAACATGAACATGACTTATAATGGAAAGTTCCAAACATTGACATACACAATGGAAAACATGTACATAATTGCTATGATTAAGGTCTAGAGAGGAGATGCAGATTATCTTTGCACGAACATTTTGTAAATGAAATTGGAGATCTCTTTTCAGAAGGCGCTGGTGGATTTGGTAGTATTTTAAGTGATATTGGGTTCACAGCTGAGGCGGGTGATGATATTAGTTCCAGTCTCAGATCTTTGTAGAGAGGTATTTCAACAGGAAGTGTTCCTCATCTTCTATTTCGTTGTTTAACAGAAGGTACATATTCTTTTGCTGATGGAGTGTTCAGGCATCTTCCTCTCTAAATTTAAAACCCGTGAGCACGGAGCCTTGTAGCCGCTTTGTGGTGTTCTAATGAGGTGGCTTGATTTCGAGTTTGTTTCCTATTGTCTGAGCTGATTGTCAGTTTCACTGAGGTATACGCAGTTGAACTTTTCATGCAGAGTTTCCTTACATTTTCCAGGATAAATGATATTGTGGGCCGGATCACAGAAAAGATAGTTGAGTAGAATGTTTATTGAGGAGCTCCATGTGTTCACTAATCTCTGTCTTCGTTGAAGGCGACAGTGAGTAATCTGCCATTCTTTAAATCTAATAGCCAAAGGTAATAGTTGTACATTGATATGGATATTGTAATGTTCAGGGGATAGAGTCCGAGTTCTGCCAGACTGCCGATATTATACTTGTTCTCCGAGGAACTTCTAAATTTCCCTTTACAAGGTTTATAGTGAATGGATTTGCTTGCTGTTAGGCCAGTTTTGTAGAACGTCCTGGTGTTTGATTTGAGTGTCCAGCAACTCCAAACCACGTGTTGCTGCTATTTGCTCCACCCGTGCTTCATGCAGACGTAATAAGGATGTAATAGACGAAGAGGAATCCGTTGTAATATTAGGTTTGTTTGTTTGTTGTTATAAGCCACACTCAGCAATATTCAAGCTAAAAGACGGTCGTCTGTAAAAAATCGAGTCTGGACCAGACAATCCAGTGATTGACATCATGAGCATCGCTCCATGCAATTGGGATCAATGACATGCCTCAACCAAGTCAGCGAGCCTGACCAACCAATCCCGTTAGTCACGCATAGTCGCCTTTCACGGCAAGCATGGGTTGCTGAAGACCTATTATACTTCACGGGTCGCGGTAACAAGGGGAATATCTAGGTCCGGAGATGAGGTGAGGTCAGGAGAAGTGGGGTTTAACGTCGCGTTGAAGATTATTGCACTTATTTTGCGACGTGCATGCACGTGTACAAACACTGTATACTGACTCCGAGCCATCAGGGTAACAAGTACCATATTTATATATGTGCGATAATCTTGAACGCGACGTTCAATCCCACTTCACTTCACCTCACCTTTGTGTACAGCTCCAACTACAAATGCATCTTCCTGTATAGAGTCGCTCTATATATTACTCCTGGTATACCCCAATAGCACTTCGTATACTTTTGAGATCACACGACGTCATTACTGTCTCCAGGTATACATAGTTTGGGACACGTGACAGTAGGTTGTATAGGCAGAGGTATATTTCAGCTTGGCAGCTCGTTGCACGTGCATTCCATGCATATCCAGGAACTGAACAATATTCTGTAGCCACGGTCAGCTGGCTCACACGAGTGAGCGAAGACAGAGCAATATTGAGCGATATAAAGACAAATCCAAAGTAGGTGAGGTGAAACGGGGTTTAACGTGGTGTTCCAAGATTATTGCACTTACATCGCGAGGTGCATGTGTGTGCGTGCCTGCTGTTGTACTGGTCCGGGCGATTGTCGGTTCTATAGTGCTTGCTCACTGAGATACCATGCAGGAGTTTAACATGGATACCTCACTCAGACACGGTATACTGACTCCACCCAACCAGTACTTTCAGCCCCTTAATGCCAAGCGCCAGACAGGGTAACACGAACCATCGTTTAAGGTCTTCTGGTATGATGTGATCGGGATTCTAACAACCGACCTGCTGCTCTCCGGGCAAACACTCTATCCACTAGACCAGGAGGCTCAACAGTTTCAACGTTTCTTTTAAGTTTCTGTGTTAATTCAAGCCAGTGAGGCGACATGAATTGTCTGGCAGGATCATATATGCTTGTTTTGTGCAACAATTTTAATAGTCTGAGCATCCATCCACACTGGTAGAACCATGACACACAAGGTCGCAGTTGAGAGTTGGTTCTGTTAGGTCATCAACAATACAGTGTAGTTTAGATTCAACCTCATGATTCTGTTCTGATCAATTTCCTGGACAGGCTAGATGAGCTTGGGTTTGAGCCCCATTACACAATACTGAAAATAGCTGTCGATTCCAATTACACTCATGAGCAATGCTGGGATTGTGTATCAAAAGCATATATTCATTTCAGCTACAGCCACCAAACCAGATATATTTTTTTATTTAAAATTTGGGGCCTGGATTTTCAGCCTGGTACTGTGACACTCACAGTTGAGGGTTGGTTCTCATCAAGGAGTATCCACACACCTTGGTTTAGCCACCATTCCTTATGGTATTGCACAATTGAGTTAACTACTTCAAGGAATCACAAGACGGGACTTCTACGGGTGTACTGTTTATTACCAGTTAGATGCATACTGTAGAAGGTACTTTACATTCAGCACAACCATTGGCAAGAAAACAAAAAGACTTCTAGCATATGTAGACTTGAGATGCATTGGACATCAAACTCAGAGGTGCAGGCAACAACCATCTTGGCCATCTTCCACATGCCATTCAAAAAACAGTCACATATATTTCAGGCAAACCTTTTTTCCACAGGCGTTTGGTTGGAAGAATAGCCTCATTCCACAGAGTTATTCAACAAGCAATTTGAGATACCAAATTGTAGAATGATTTTTTGTGTGTCAATGTTCATTCTATGATTGTTATAACTCATAGCTTTAGGCCAAGAAACAAAAAGCTATGTTCCCCTATGTCAACTATGTCAACTGACAAGGGCAGATAACTCAGACTGACTTTGGCCACGACAAACTGACAGTCTCCAACATTGCCATATGAAGCACATTCTACAACTGACAGCCAGAAATAATCATTGTAAGCCTTAAGTCTTTTGTTTTCTTAAAATCATACTTCTACAGAAATGGTTTTGAGATTCTAAAAGAAGAAAGCATGTCTACAATAGGTAAGAAACATCAGTCAATATTCTTGATCTGGGCCTGTAAACTTAACTGGAAGGCCCTGAGTATGGATATAACATGGTTTAATGAAGAAATGATAATGGTGAAGACAGCGAGTGAAGGGCGGAGTGATCTAATACTAAATATTCATCGGCAAAACCCGAGATCTATGCAAGGCCGGTTCTTGCTATAGTGAAGTGGCAACCTGCACGTTTGGTAAACTCTGTGACCACACATTCCACCACCACACAACTTCTGGAGAAGTTTCCAAAATGGTGGCACCAACATGCTACTCTGGAAAGTCAGTGCTGTCTACATATCTTCTTGAATATACAGGCTTTCAAAACCAAACGGTAATGTTAAGCAACATTTTTTTTCATGAAGGTCATACAGATATGCCAAGCTTAAAAAGAGCAAGAATGAGAAAACCTAACAGTACATAACTGTCTTTCCATTCAAGAAACGGTTTCTTCATGATTTACAGAGAAAACATGAATGAATATAGAGATATTTAACTCACGGACCAAAGACAGCTTAATAATGTAGAGTCAATATGAAAACTGCGTATTTACTGTTCAACTTGTGTTGATTGCACTATCCATTGCACTAAGAACCCTGATGGTGAGCTGGTGTGGGCAGGCCCTGCCCCGCCTTCAACACCACTGTCCACCAGCACATGTACAGTACATTAGGCAGTGCCACACCTCACTACATTTCCTTAACATTGAATAACCTCATACTTTTGACATGAATTTTGAAAAAAGAAAGAACTGAAAACGTATGCTTGGTGTCATGGTTGGATTCATATGAAATATATTTATAAAATATATAAAAAAATTGAAAAAGTTCATCAATTATGCCTAGTGTAGTCTGTCATCATGCATTGTATGTAACTGTACTGCTCTACACAGCCCTGCCCACGCCGAGGGCAGCCAGACACTTCAAACACACAGACACATCAATGACACTGGCTGTCTGAAGCTGTGTACACACCAATACAAGTGGTTTGGACAGGCAATAAGCATGCATCATGTAAGATACATTATGACCTGTAGCCCTTGCGGGGAAGCAGTCGGGTGTTGAAGTGGTTGGATGCACACATACACATGATTCTGTGTACAAAAAGTATTCATTTCTGTAACCAACATTTAATCACAAATGTATAATTTTAAAAATAGTTACACATTTGTTTTATCTGTGTACACGCAATTGAGTAAATCATTACTAGAAATCGTGAAATAACATTAAAATTGTAAATAATAAAACATGCTGACCCTCTGGTTAAGAATGGTATCATTAGCATGATTAGAATGTTATTTTCTAATAAGTAAACAAAGTTTAAAAAAACAATTTGGTTCAAACGACATCCTATGCAACAATTGTAAAAGCTTAATATATGTAATATCTATGTACAGATATTGAAATGACCACAGCGCTAATCAGCTGTACCACACACAGCATTGGTCAGGATTAAATCAAAGTCGCTATCACGTTCTGTCATCATTGCTGCTAAATACTAAAAACAGCCTGATCCATGGCTATCTGAGATTAAACAAATTCCCAGGAATATCAGTAAATTTGAATATTAGATTATTTAGAGTGTGACTTCATAAATAAAGGCCGAAAATCATGATCTTCAAATACAGAACATCTTTTTTCTGGTTTAACAAGGTCTTGTTCAAACTCAAGACATAACCTTATTGTAATACACATAGCATGGCAAAGGCTCAGCATTAGCATGTATAAATGAAAAATGATATCTACAAATCTATGCCCTATACAGAAACTAATGAAGCAAATAAATAAAGTAGGCAGCAGGTAATATGAATAAAGAAATCCTCGCTGAATCCTTCTTCAACAATGTTCAATGGGAGGTTACTCCAGAAAATCATCCAAGGGAGGGAACTCTGCACAATGCAAGCATGGTCGCACACAATCTACGAAGCATACATAAAGTCTGAACATTCCTGTAACAGTGTGGTCAGGAACTGTTGTGAAGAAACTTGACATTGTAATTCTTTTCTTCAAGAGTCTATCTGAATAGCCAATTTCTTTTAGGTTCTGGTCAATGACACCCTCTGGGTGTTCAGGCCGTTGAGGGCTTCATTCCTTTCCGGCACGTTTCTTACGTACTGCAAAACAAGACAGCAAAGATGTCAAGTAAGATTATTTGCCAGCAGCTGTAGGGATGAAGTATTCGAAACAAATAAGAAACATAGATCCACTTGTTGCACAACAAGGGGTACTGCTGTCCTGAGGGCCGATCTCATACATTTGTTTGGGTGTGGGCTATTACCATTATTACTTGTGAGTGACCCCCATCTCATGTGATGATGTCATACAATGTTAAAATCACTCAATAACTGATGATGTCACACAATGTTAACAACACCGAAAAACTGATGATGTCACACAATGTTAATATCACTCAATAACTGATGATGTCACACAATGTTAACATCACTTAATAACTGATGATGTCACACAATGTGAATATCACTGAATAACTGATGTCACACAATGTTAACATCACTTAATAACTGATGATGTCACACAATGTTAACATCACTCAATAACTGATGATGTCACACAATGTTAATATCACCGAGTAACTGATGACGTCACACAATGTTAACATCACTTAATAACTGATGATGTCACACAATGTTAACATCACTGAATAACTGATGATGTCACACAATGTGAATATCACTGAAAAATGTTTGTTTGTTGTTTATCGCCGCACTCAGCAATATTCCAGCCACATGATGGTGATCTGTAAATAATGGAGTCTGGAGCAGACAATCCAGTGATTGACATCATGAACATCTATCTATGCAATTGGGGTACGATGATCAAGTCAGCAAGTCCAACCACCCTAACCCTCTTACAACATGCATGGGTTGCTGATGATCAATTCTAACCTGGATTTTCACCGGTACACAGAATAACTGTTATCACACGCACTCGAGATATAACTGGTATCACACACTGGAGATGTAACTGATATCACATGCTGATGATACAACTGATATCACACATTGGAGATGTAACTGATATTACACACTGGAGATATATAGAATACTAAACAAGCTCCCATGTAATACCAATTTTATGAAACGAGTGAATAGTTGTGGTATGTGACGAGCAAAAGCGAGTCAGATACCACAACTATTTACGAGTTTCATAAAATTGGTTTTACACGGGAGCGAGTTTAGTATTATATTTATTACTTGCCATTTATAACGTTTTTAGAATTATACTGTTGAGTATGAATAGGCTGACACCTACACGATCCACGGCATAGTCAATTTGAGTTTAACAGAATAATACTTCAAACATGTCAAAAGTTGAAATGTATGAATTTAATACCATACAACGGTCCACCTTTAGAATTCAGGCGTCCGTTCCACAAAATTATTGTAGGGCTAAGACTATCGCAACATACTTTAACTTAGACTAACAACTGTCGTTGTGCTACAATACGATCACCTCATGGAACGGGCCTTGCACCTCGAAGTTTACAATCACGTGACAATACTCGATGACGTAAATGTGTTTATTTCAATTGGAATCTTGGCATATTTTGACAATGACTAACTGGCCGGTGCTACTCACAGGCATCATAGTTGGTCTTCAACTTGTCTATGACCCGAAACCTGGGGTCAGGGAACTCAAAGGTTAGACCAAACCGAAGTAGGGTGTTGTTCGCCAGGATCAGCTTCAACAGGTTCATCTCCACCTGGTTGCCAAGCAGCTCAGGTTTCTGGGGAAAAAAGGAGTAGATTCAAGAAAGGATCCTGATATTTAAGGTATGCTGCTCTTTAGTGTTCCTTTGTGATGTGTAATGACTGTCCCCTTCCCTCACCTACAGTCTCCAGCCTCATCACCTACAGTCTCCACCCACATCACCTACTGTCTCCACCCTCATCACCTACTGTCTCCACCCACATCACCTACAGTCCCCAGCCCCATCACTTACTGTCTCCACCCACATCACCTACAGTCCCCAGCCTCATCACCTACAGTCCCCAGCCCCATCACCTACAGTCCCAAGCCCCATCACCTACAGTCCCCAGCCCCATCACTTACTGTCTCCACCCTCATCACCTACAGTCCCCAGCCCCATCACTTACTGTCCCCTCCCTCATCACCTACTGTCTCCACCCTCATCACCTACAGTCCCCAGCCCCATCACTTACTGTCTCCACCCCCATCACCTACTGTCTCCACCCGCATCACCTAAAGTCCCCAGCCCCATCACCTACTGTCTCCACCCTCATCACTTACTGTCTCCACCCTCATCACCTACAGTCTCCAGCCCCATCACTTACAGTCTCCACCCTCATCACCTACAGTCCCCAGCCCAATCACCTACTGTCTCCACCCTCATCACTTACTGTCTCCACCCCCATCACCTACAGTCTCCACCCTCATCACCTACAGTCTCCACCCTCATCACCTACAGTCCCCAGCCCCATCACCTACTGTCTCCACTCACATCACCTACTGTCTCCACCCTCATCACCTACTGTCTCCACCCTCATCACTTACTGTCTCCATCCACATCACATACAGTCCTCATCACTTACTGTCCCCTCCCCTCACCTACTGTCTCCACCCTCATCACCTACAGTCCCCAGCCCCATCACCTACAGTCTCCACCCTCATCACCTACAGTCCCCAGCCCCATCACCTACAGTCTCCACCCACATCACTTACAGTCTCCACCCACATCACCTACAGTCCCCAGCCACATCACTTACTGTCTCCATCCACATCACCTACAGTCCCCAGCCCCATCACCTACTGTCTCCACCCTCATCACCTACAGTCCCCAGCCCCATCACCTACAGTCTCCACCCTCATCACCTACAGTCCCCAGCCCCATCACCTACTGTCTCCACCCACATCACTTACAGTCTCCACCCACATCACCTACAGTCCCCAGCCCCATCACTTACTGTCTCCATCCACATCACCTACAGTCCCCAGCCCCATCACTTACTGTCTCCACCCTCATCACCTACAGTCCTCAGCCCCATCACCTACAGTCCCCAGCCCCATCACTTACTGTCCCCTCCCCTCCCCTCCCCTCACCTACTGTCTCCACCCTCATCACTTACTGTCCCCTCCCCTCACCTACTGCCTCCACCCATCACCTACAGTCCCCAGCCCCATCACTTACTGTCCCCATCCTCATCACCTACAGTCCCCAGCCCCATCACTTACTGTCTCCACCCTCATCACTTACTGTCTCCACCCTCATCACTTACTGTCCCCTCCCCCATTACCTACAGTCCCCAGCCCCATCACTTACTGTCTCCACCCTCATCACCTACCGTCCCAAGCCCCATCACTTACTGTCTCCACCCTCATCACTTACTGTCTCCACCCCCATCACTTACTGTCTCCACCCTCATCACCTACAGTCCCCAGCCCCATCACCTACTGTCTCCACCCTCATCACTTACTGTCTCCACCCCTCACCTACTGTCTCCACCCTCATCACCTACAGTCCCCAGCCCCATCACCTACAGTCCCCAGCCCCATCACCTACAGTCCCCAGCCCAATCACCTACTGTCCCCAGCCCCATCACCTACAGTCCCCAGCCCCATCACCTACAGTCCCCAGCCCTCACCTACAGTCCCCAGCCCCATCACCTACAGTCCCCAGCCCCATCACCTACAGTCCCCAGCCCCATCACCTACAGTCCCCAGCCCCATCACCTACAGTCCCCAGCCCCATCACCTACAGTCTCCACCCCCATCACCTACAGTCCCCAGCCCCATCACCTACAGTCCCCAGCCCCATCACCTACAGTCCCCAGCCCCATCACCTACAGTCTCCACCCCCATCACCTACAGTCCCACCCTCATCACCTACAGTCCCCAGCCCCATCACCTACAGTCTCCACCCCCATCACCTACAGTCCCCAGCCCCATCACCTACAGTCCCCAGCCCCATCACCTACAGTCTCCACCCCCATCACCTACAGTCCCAGCCTCATCACCTACAGTCCCCAGCCCCATCACCTACTGTCCCCAGCCCCATCACCTACAGTCCCCAGCCCCATCACCTACAGTCCCCAGCCCCATCACCTACAGTCTCCACCCCCATCACCTACAGTCCCAGCCTCATCACCTACAGTCCCCAGCCCCATCACCTACTGTCCCCAGCCCCATCACCTACAGTCCCCAGCCCCATCACCTACAGTCCCCAGCCCCATCACCTACAGTCTCCACCCCCATCACCTACAGTCCCACCCTCATCACCTACAGTCCCCAGCCCCATCACCTACAGTCTCCACCCCCATCACCTACAGTCCCCAGCCCCATCACCTACAGTCCCCAGCCCCATCACCTACAGTCTCCACCCCCATCACCTACAGTCCCCAGCCCCATCACCTACAGTCCCCAGCCCCATCACCTACAGTCCCCAGCCCCATCACCTACAGTCTCCACCCCCATCACCTACAGTCTCCACCCCCATCACCTACAGTCCCCAGCCCCATCACCTACAGTCCCCAGCCCCATCACCTACAGTCCCCAGCCCCATCACCTACAGTCTCCACCCCCATCACCTACAGTCCCAGCCTCATCACCTACTGTCCCCGGCCCTCATCTCCACTCACCTGGTTGGCGACTCTCAATTCTGTGACGACCTGGTTGGTGTTGATTGCCCGCATCAGCCCCACCAAACACTCCCCGCTGATGTAGTTGGATTCCACATTCACTGTCCGCAGTGTTTTGTTCTCGGACAGTGCTTCTGCTAATTTCTGGGGACAAAATTTCAGAAATTTATCAATTTCAACAATTCCAGGTTAAGAGATAAGGGCTGGAAGAACACTGAAATTACTTGAGAAAAAAGCACTGTGTAATTGGTCTTCCCTTTCATTAACATTAGGAGATGAATGGTGAACTGGTTACAATTCATCATAAACCTTCAGAGACAACAACACAGCTACCATTTAACCTGTACCTTCAGAGACAATGACCCATGTACCATTACTCATGTACCATCAGAGACAATAACCCTGATACCATTAATCATGTACCTTCAGAGACAATAATCCGGCTACCATTAATCATGTACCTTCAGAGACAATAACCCTGATACCATTAATCATGTACCACCAGAGACAATAACCTGGCTACCATTAATCATGTACCTTCACAGAGACAATAACCCTGATACCATTTATCATGTACCATCAGAGACAATAACCTGGCTACCATTAATCATGTACCTTCACAGAGACAATAACCCTGATACCATTAATCATGTACCATCAGAGACAATGACCCGGCTACCATTAATCATGTACCTTCAGAGACAATAACTCAGCTACAATTACTCATGTACCATCAGAGACAATAACTCAGCTACCATTAATCATGTACCATCAGAGACAATAACTCGGCTACCATTACTCATGTACCATCAGAGACAATAACCCTGATACCATTAATCATGTACCATCAGAGACAATAACCTGGCTACCATTAATCATGTACCTTCACAGAGACAATAACCCTGATACCATTAATCATGTACCATCAGAGACAATAACTCGGCTACCATTACTCATGTACCTTCAGAGACAACAACTCAGCTACAATTACTCATGTACCATCAGAGACAATAACTCAGCTACCATTAATCATGTACCATCAGAGACAATAACTCGGCTACCATTACTCATGTACCTTCAGAGACAATAACCCTGATACCATTAATCATGTACCTTCACAGAGACAATAACTCGGCTACCATTACTCATGTACCATCAGAGACAATAACTTGGCTACCATTACTCATGTACCTTCAGAGACAATAACCCTGATGCCATTAATCATGTACCATCAGAGACAATAACCTGGCTACCATTACTCATGTACCTTCAGAGACAATAACCCTGATACCATTGATCATGTACCTTCACAGAGACAATAACCCTGATACCATTAATCATGTACCATCAGAGTCAATAACTCGGCTACCATTACTCATGTACCTTCAGAGACAATAACCCTGATACCATTACTCATGTACAATCAGAGACAATAACCCGGCTACCATTAATCATGTACCATCAGAGACAATAACTCGGCTACCATTAATCATGTACAATCAGAGACAATGACCCTGATACCATTAATCATGTACCGTCAGAGACAATAACCCTGATACCATTAATCATGTACCTTCAGAGACAATGACCCGGCTACCATTAATCATGAACCATCAGAGACAATAACCCGGCTATCATTAATCATGAACCATCAGAGACAATAACCCGGCTACCAGTAAACATGTACCTGCAGAGACAATGACCCGGCTACCATTAATCATGTACCGTCAGAGACAATGACCCGGCTACCATTAATCATGAACCATCAGAGACAATGACCCGACTACCATTAATCATGTACCATCAGAGACAATAATTCGGCTACCATTACTCATGTACCTTCAGAGACAATAACCCTGATACCATTAATCATGTACCTTCACAGAGACAATAACTCGGCTACCATTACTCATGTACCATCAGAGACAATAACTCGGCTACCATTACTCATGTACCTTCAGAGACAATAACCCTGATACCATTAATCATGTACCATCAGAGACAATAACCTGGCTACCATTAATCATGTACCTTCACAGAGACAATAACCCTGATACCATTAACCATGTACCATCAGAGACAATAACCTGGCTACCATTAATCATGTACCTTCACAGAGACAATAACCCTGATACCATTAATCATGTACCATCAGAGACAATGACCCGGCTACCATTGATCATGTACCATCAGAGACAATAACTCGGCTACCATTAATCATGTACCTTCAGAGACAATAACTCAGCTACAATTACTCATGTACCTTCAGAGACAATAACTCAGCTACCATTAATCATGTACCATCAGAGACAATAACTCGGCTACCATTACTCATGTACCTTCAGAGACAATAACCCTGATACCATTAATCATGTACCTTCACAGAGACAATAACTCGGCTACCATTACTCATGTACCATCAGAGACAATAACTCGGCTACCATTACTCATGTACCTTCAGAGACAATAACCCTGATACCATTAATCATGTACCATCAGAGACAATAACCTGGCTACCATTAATTATGTACCTTCACAGAGACAATAACCCTGATACCATTAATCATGTACCATCAGAGACAATAACTCGGCTACCATTACTCATGTACCTTCAGAGACAATAACTCAGCTACAATTACTCATGTACCATCAGAGACAATAACTCAGCTACCATTAATCATGTACCATCAGAGACAATAACTCGGCTACCATTACTCATGTACCTTCAGAGACAATAACCCTGATACCATTAATCATGTACCTTCACAGAGACAATAACTCGGCTACCATTACTCATGTACCATCAGAGACAATGACCCTGATACCATTAATCATGTACCGTCAGAGACAATAACCCTGATACCATTAATCATGTACCTTCAGAGACAATGACCCGGCTACCATTAATCATGAACCATCAGAGACAATAACCCGGCTACCATTAATCATGAACCATCAGAGACAATAACCCGGCTACCAGTAAACATGTACCTGCAGAGACAATGACCCGGCTACCATTAATCATGAACCATCAGAGACAATAACCCGGCTACCAGTAAACATGTACCTGCAGAGACAATGACCCAAGTACCATTACTCATGTACCATCAGAGACAATAACCCGGCTACCATTAATCATGTACCTTCAGAGACAATGACCCGGCTACCATTACTCATGTACCATCAGAGACAATAACCTGGCTACCATTAATCATGTACCTTCAGAGACAATGACCCGGCTACCATTACTCATGTACCATCAGAGACAATAACCTGGCTACCATTACTCATGTACCGTCAGAGACAATAACCCTGATACCATTAATCATGTACCTTGAGACAATAACTCGGCTACCATTACTCATGTACCATCAGAGACAATAACCCTGATACCATTAATCATGTACCTTCCGAGACAATAACTCGGCTACCATTACTCATGTACCGTCAGAGACAATAACCATGATACCATTAATCATGTACCTTGAGACAATAACTCGGCTACTATTTGAACTTGTGGAGAGGGGGGTATACCTTGGCTACTTTGTCGGTGGCTGCCACACCTGCCATCTCGAAGATCTTCAGTGTATTGTTTGTTTTCAGGGCCTCGCATACATTAAGTAACTGCTCGATGGAGAGATTCTGGAACAAAGTAACACACGCGGCTATTGATTTGTGTCAGTTTCAACACTCCTGGCTCTCCATGAACATCCTAATCGAACCCTCAAAACAATAGTTGTTATAACAGCCACACAAAGTCTTCATGACACTTCTTAAATAGTTCTTTAGACTGTTTTTATCATAGTTCTTAAAATGATTGTGTCATTATTTCCTTTAAGCTAATAGTAAACAGTTCCAAAAAACAGAGCAGACTAATTCACAGGTAGGGCCACACAAACCAGTTTTGTATAATACACACTGAACATGGACTGTCTAGCTGATCTCACCTTGATATTATTGAGGTTAAGGTGTATAAGCTTGGCATCATTGCTCTTCAGCTGCTCTATGCTCTTCTCAATGTCGGTGTCATTCAAGGGCTCGTCCGGGACGGCCTTGAACTGCTGGGCTCGAGCATGACCTGCATCCAACACACTTGTATTAAACACGGACTGAGAAACAATGACCAGACCAACCGGGGAGCATAGTCTCACACAGATTGTCCTCCAAACAGAGAGATTTGAAACAAAACTAAGAGACATTACCATTTTTATTCATGTTGACTTGACTTTGCTCCTAAATTATGGTTCCATTGAAAGAGCAACCAAGAGCAAGAGTCCAGTGAAGACAATAGCAGTCTCTGAGACCTGTTAAAACTTTACTCTAGTCCTTTTGCTTCAATATTAGCTGATGTGATAAAGTGTGTACGGCTTAATTAGGAGAAAAACCTACTCTAAATTTCTAAATTTGATGTAGTCCCAGTGTCGGGGGTCAAAAGGATAATTGATACCTCTGTTTAACCAATCAGAATTACGGATTCTTCAATATCATGGTAGAATGCTGGTTAATGTGTAACTATATGACGGCAGCCTGTTCATAATCAATATTTACCAGACAAACCAGTGACTGATACTATGAACCAACATTTCCCCATTGCCCTGGTACAATGACATGCAATGAACCAAAGCAGTGAGTCTGACCAACTGGTTCATTGAATTGCTTGTACAAACAAGCACAGGTTGGTAGGGATTCTGCCGTATGATGAGTCTATGTGAAGCAACTGAGTGTACGAGGGTAACCTACCTGTGAAGCCGCCCTCACTGATCTTCTCGTCCTGCAAGGAGGCGTAGTACTGAGTCTGGGTCAGCATACTGTGGAAGCCCAGAACAGCTGCAACACATGGAGTACACATGTAGGAAACGCAATAACTCTGGACACTGAAACACACTGATCTGTAGTGCATTGTGTCGTCACAAACACAACACAGAGAGACATAGGAAGGGAGGTAACTCTGGACACTGATACATACTGATCTGTAGTGCAGTGTGTCGACAGAAACAATACATGGAGATCTAAGAAGGGAGGTAACTCTGGACACTGATACATACTGATCTGTAGAGCAGTGTGTCGACCCACAAACACAACACACGGAGACGTAGGAAGGGAGGTAAATCTGGACACTGATACATACTGATCTGTAGTGCAGTGTGTCGACAGAAACAATACATGGAGATCTAAGAAGGGAGGTAACTCTGGACACTGATACATACTGATCTGTAGAGCAGTGTGTCGACCCACAAACACAACACATGGAGATATAGGAAGGAAGGTAACTCAGTTTGTTTGTTTGTTTAACGCTGCACTCAGCAATATTTCAGCTATATGACAGCGGTCTGTTAATAATCAAGTCTGGACCAGCCAAACCTGTGATTGAGCATCGATCTACGCAATTGTGTTCAATGACATGCATCAACCAAGTCAGCGAGCCTGACCACTAGATCCCGTTAGTCGCCTCTTTCGACAAGCATAGTCGCCTTTTACGGCAAGTTTGGGTTGCTGAAGACATATTCTACTCCGAGATCTTCACGGGTCGAAGGTAACTGTGGACACTGATACATACTGATCTGTAGCGCAGTGTGTCGACAACACATGGACACCTACCATAAGGGAGATAACTTCTACTACAAGGCAAGTGCCACATGCAAAATATGGTGGGCGTGTACTACGTGGGTAAGTATGGTTGGAGCGTACCACGTGGAAGTTATGGTGAGAGTGTACCACATGGGTAAGTATGGTGAGAGTGTACTACGTGGGTAAGTATGGTGGGAGTGTACCAAAGGTATGGTGGGCATGTACTACGTGGGTAAGTATGGTGAGAGCGTACTACATGGGTAAGTATGGTGAGAGTGTACTACGTGGGTAAGTATGGTGGGAGTGTACTACGTGGGTAAGTATGGTGGGAGTGTACCAAAGGTATGGTGGGCATGTACTACGTGGGTAAGTATGGTGGGAGCGTACTACGTGGGTAAGTATGGTTGGCATGTACTACGTGGGTAAGTATGGTGGGAGTGTACCACATGGAAGGTATGGTGAGAGTGTACCACATGGAAGGTATGGTGAGAGTGTACTACGTGGGTAAGTATGGTGGGCGTGTACTACGTGGGTAAGTATGGTGGGAGTGTACCACATGGAAGTTATGGTGAGAGTGTACTACATGGGTAAGTATGGTGAGAGTGTACTACGTGGGTAAGTATGGTGGGCGTGTACTACGTGGGTAAGTATGGTGGGAGTGTACCACATGGAAGGTATGGTGGGCGTGTACTACGTGGGTAAGTATGGTGAGAGTGTACTATGTGGGTAAGTATGGTGGGAGTGTACCAAAGGTATGGTGGGCATGTACTACGTGGGTAAGTATGGTGAGAGCGTACTACGTGGGTAAGTATGGTGAGAGTGTACTATGTGGGTAAGTATGGTGGGAGTGTACCAAAGGTATGGTGGGCATGTACTACGTGGGTAAGTATGGTGGGAGCGTATCACATGGAAGGTATGGTTGGCATGTACTACGTGGGTAAGTATGGTGGGAGCGTACGGTGCGAGTATGTGGGAGCATGGGGTTGGCATGTACAGTGTGAGTGTACTCACCGGCCAGGTCCACCAACTCCTCCTCTGAAGCCTCCGTAAGGATGTCGTCCCACTCTGTGTCAATGTTGAAGTCACCATCATCGTTGCTCTTCTTTGGCTTCTCCTCCTCCTTCTTCTTGAACACTTTGCCTGTACAACAACCAGACACAGGGCAAAGTCAGCATTCATTGAAAGCAACAAATAGAAACCAACAAACATAGAAAACTTCTTTGTCCTCCAAAATCTGACGCCACCATCCGCAGCATTACTGAACACTAACGTAATGGAGACAAAACGTCATGTCCTTGATTCATTAATCCTGAAAACTGTTCATACAGACAAAGAAGGTTTCATTGTTAAATCTCTAAGTCGGTGGAGATCTAATCTCTTTCAACAAAGTATGCATGACTTCTTACAAGTTAAATGACTGGCCTGTCTCTTAAGCCTAGTTTGCAATACATTGAAATGAGTGTTTTTGAAACAAAACTTAACCCCTGGCAGGGAATGGTAGCAGGTTACCTCGGGTCTCCTTCACATAGCTCTTGTTCTGCTCCCAGTCCTTCTCCTGCTTGGCCTGGTTCTCGATGAACTTGAGCAGCTTCTGGCGGTTGAAGGGTCCCGTCGGCTCCTTCGACGTCTGGTCCCTGCATCTCAGGCCGGGGGGCAGCAGGGAGTTCTGACAATAGAAGGTGATTGTAGTAGTGTCAGTTGAAGACAGAAGGTGATTGTAGCAGTGTCAGATGATGACAGAAGGTGATTGTAATAGTGTCAGATGACAGAAGGTGATTGTAATAGTGTCAGATGAAGACAGAAGGTGATTGTAGTAGTGTCAGATGAAGACAGAAGGTGATTGTAGTAGTGTCAGATGATGACAGAAGGTGATTGTAATAGTGTCAGATGATGTCAGAAGGTGATTGTAGTAGTGTCAGATGAAGACAGAAGGTGATTGTAGTAGTGTCAGATGATGACAGAAGGTGATTGTAATAGTGTCAGATGATGACAGAAGGTGATTGTAATAGTGTCAGATGATGACAGGTCATTGTAGTAGTGTCAGTTGATGACAGAAGGTGATTGTAATAGTGTCAGATGAAGACAGAAGGTGATTGTAGTAGTGTCAGTTGATGACAGAGTGAGTGAGTGAATGAGTGAGTAAGTTTTGCTTAACGCCGCATCAGCAATCTTGCAGCTATTCGCGGCAAGAAAATGTCTAAACTGACCATAGGGCGTTGACAGAAGGTGATTGTACTAGTGTCAGTTGATGACAGAAGGTGATTGTACTAGTGTCAGATGATGACAGAAGGTGATTGTAGTAGTGTCGAATGATGACAGAAGGTGATTGTAGTAGTGTAAGATGAAGACAGAGGGTCATTGTACTAGTGTCAGATGAAGACAGAAGGTGATTGTAGTAGTGTGAGATGAAGACAGAGGGTCATTGTAGTAGTGTCAGATGATGACAGAAGGTGATTGTAGTAGTGTCAGAGGACGACGGAGGTCCTTGTAGTAGTTGTGATAATTACTCTAGATCCATTCACTAAAACTGCTCAGCTTTGGGTTTCAATTTACATTACACTGAAAGTAGCTTTTCATCCAAATTACACTTATGGGCGAGAAAGTCTCTTTGAAAATCTTTTGAGGGGATGATATAGTGATGACACCTCTAAAGGAGGTACAATTGGGACAAGGGACAAGACAAGTACATAGCCAGCCTTAGCGACAGGAACAAGACACTCACATCGGGGTCAAAATCTCCGTTGAGTTCCTCCAACTCCTCGGTTGTGAGCTGAGTCAGGAGATCGTCGAGGTCCTCCAACTCGATGTCCGGGACTTCCTTGTCCTTGTCCTTGTGCAGAATAGCCGACATCGCAGAGGTCAGGTCTGCAACATACAACACATCATGTTATACATATTTATACAGTGCTTATTCCACACAATACATGCCAATAGGACATACAATTATGTAGTATAATGATACAATAAATCAAATTTTAGATTTTCAACATCACAGGGTGGCCTGTGTCTGGACCATCCACCATCAGGGTGGTCTGTGTCTGGACCATCCACCATCAGGGTGGTCTGTGTCTGGACCATCCAACATCAGGATGACCATCCACCATCAGGGTGGCCTGTGTCTAGACCATCCACCATCAGGGTGGTCTGTGTCTGGACCATCCAACATCAGGATGACCATCCACCATCAGTGTGGCCTGAGTCTAGACCATCCACAAGTAGGCACAAGTGTTTAGCTGCTTGGCATGTTTAGAGAGGGTAGGAATGGAGTGTTTTCGGGGCAGGGCATGTTAAGAGAGGATAGGATGGAGTGTTTTCAGGGCAGGGCATGTTTACAGAGAGTAGGATGGAGTGTTTTCAGTGCAGGGCATGTTTATAAAGGGTAGGAATGGAGTGTTTTCGGGGCAGGGCATGTTAAGAGAGGGTAGGATGGAGTGTTTTCAGTGCAGGGCATGTTTAGAAAGGGTAGGATGGAGTGTTTTCAGGGCAGGGCATGTTTATAGAGGGTAGGATGGAGTGTTTTCAGGGCAGGGCATGTTTAGAGAGGGTAGGATGGAGTGTTTTCAGGGCAGGGCATGTTTAGAGAGGGTAGGATGGAGTGTTTTCAGGACAGGGCATGTTTATAGAGGGTAGGAATGGAGTGTTTTCAGGGCAGGGCATGTTTAGAGAGGGTAGGATGGAGTGTTTTCAGGGCAGGGCATGTTTAGAGAGGGTAGGATGGAGTGTTTTCAGGGCAGGGCATGTTTAGAGAGGGTAGGAATGGAGTGTTTTCAGGGCAGGGCATGTTTAGAGAGGGTAGGATGGAGTGTTTTCAGGGCAGGGCATGTTTAGAGAGGGTAGGATGGAGTGTTTTCAGGGCAGGGCATGTTTAGAGAGGGTAGGAATGGAGTGTTTTCAGGGCAGGGCATGTTTAGAGAGGGTAGGATGGAGTGTTTTCAGGGCAGGGCATGTTTAGAGAGGGTAGGATGGAGTGTTTTCAGGGCAGGGCATGTTTAGAGAGGGTAGGATGGAGTGTTTTCAGGGCAGGGCATGTTTAGAGAGGGTAGGAATGGAGTGTTTTCAGGGCAGGGCATGTTTAGAGAGGGTAGGAAGGAGTGTTTTCAGGGCAGGGTACTTGTTGGGATGCTTAGGTGTGCCTACAATAGGAATGTTTTTTTAGGGAATTTTAAAGTCTGTTGATTAATTGGTTACCCATGTTCATATTTTCACCACATGTCTCTGAACAGTCCATCACTCGCTTCACATATTAAAGTTGTCACAAGACATATATACATTTATAAAAATGTGATTTTGTGCTTTTTAGCATGTTATTGTCAAAGCATTGAGAATGTATTTTAACTGTGTTATCATGTTTTTAAACTTGCCATAGACACTTTTATGAGGAATTTTGAACCCTGAAGAGTGTTTCTACATTTCCTATGTTTAAGCAAATAGAGTGAGTGAGTGAGTGAGTGAGTGAGTAGTTAAATGCTGTAATTAGTGATATGAATGATGAAACACAATCCTAGAAAACAGTGTATCAGCCCTGAAGAACATTCTATGATGACTAAGACAACCATACTGACTGACAGTACCTGACAAGGTTCACTAAGTTCATCACGGAACACAAGTACCTGCTGCTGAAGTCAGTATGAGGTAACTGCCTCTCATTATGTCGCTCACTCGAACACGTCACATAATGAAGAGAGTATAAAAATTATTATGGACACTGTCGTCAAAATATTACATAAAACTCTCCACCCCTCTCTGTGTCAGGCTGCAGTAATCCAATCCCTAATACAATCCAAACGATTCCAAGGACAAATGGCAATACTGGCCATGATGATGAGACACAGGAAAATATCCAAACTTACCGGCCATTTTGAAAGTTTGCTTGTTTATCTGTGTTGATGTATAATTCTGTAAGCCAGAGGAGAGGTAAATCCACCAGAGTAATGGAAACACGACAAGAGTTTGGTGCGCTACCTATGATGTAATGAATAAGCCACACACTGCCAGTGCAGTTGGGCTGAGTATTGAGGCTCCCCACCCGTGGGGGAGCACAGCGTAACTTACACAATTACATTCTAGGGTTACAAATCTATTTCCACTACCATAGACCCATGAAGTAAAAGGTATCATGTTTCAATGTTTAACATGTGATAAAAACATAGATATGAACATAAACCGTTCGGATGACCACTTCGACTGTAAGCATCATTAATACCATGGTTACTTGCAATTAACTCTCCATTTCAATTACTTTGAAAAAGCCTTACAATTCTTAGATCAGATCAGGGGTTTTGACCAAAGAATCAAGAAAAATTCGTTCAAATTGTTGACAGTATTTGTGTTTAAATATTTTAAGTACAGGGACACAAGTGTTGTGGTCCAGTGACATGAATAGGCACTGGGTATGAGTTGCAGCCACATTGTCTATCATTCAAAGTGAAAAAAACACCTGATTTTCTCATAGGACTACTAGGGGTGAAACGATACATCGGCGCACCGGTGCATTGAGAGTTTTCATGCCACGATACGCTACACAATACGCCTTTTCCGTGTTGATACATGACAATACACTTGCTAAAGTAAATAACTTACTCATTGAATGACCTGGAGCAATTTTGTCAGTCAGATATTGCAAAATGTGCTGTAATTAAGTGTTTCAAGTTCAGTAGAGTCAATAGCTGCTTTCTTTTTGAACCTGCTGGGATATATTTATAGTCAATCCTTGTGATTTGATGTAAATATGCATATCGCAATATGTATCATATCGTGACCTATGTATCGCAATATATATCGGATCGTGACCTATGTATCCTACTATGTATCGTATCGTGACCTATGTATCGCAATATGCATCATATCGTGACCTATGTATCGCAATATGCATTGTATCGTGACCTATGTATCGCAATATGCATTGTATCGTGACCTATGTATCGCAATATATATCGGATCGTGACCTATATATCCTACTATGCATCATATCGTGACCTATGTATCGCAATATGCATCATATCGTGACCTATGTATCGCAATATGCATCATATCGTGACCTATGTATCCTACTATGTATCGTATCGTGACCTATGTATCGCAATATGCATCATATCGTGACCTATGTATCCTACTATGTATCGTATCGTGACCTATGTATCGCAATATGCATCATATCGTGACCTATGTATCCTACTATGTATCGTATCGTGACCTGTGTATCGCAATATGTATCGTATCGTGACCTTCCTGTATTGTTTCACCCCTATGACTACAGTTAATCATTCATTGCCATGACAGATTAACTCGTCATATGAACAAATCAGGTGTTGTTTAATTCTTTTGAGTAGTAAACATGCTGTAGCAGGAACATGAAGAATGAAAACAACCATCCCAACACATCCAATGACGGCCACAGAGCTACAGATAAGCTGCGAATTTGCGTAAAATACACCCCAAAACTAATCAAACCCAATTACTTTCTATGAACTTGCGTAGAGAAACGCATGCAAAAAATGAAAAACTCAATTGTTTGAAAACAGCACACGTATACCCAATGAAGCTTTTTCAGCATGCGGAGCTAATTTCCGTAACTTAGTTACGAGCTAATTTACTTTCTCACTCATTTTGGAAAAAATAATAATAGAGTGATGAATAGATAAGTGAAAAATATTGGTTACCCAATGAAAAATGTAATAACCCAATTAAAATGGAAACCTTCGAGTAAAAACTCAATTGCTCAAAAAGTTATCTGGAGCTCTGCGTCCATCAAAAAGGGAAGGTTTTGGGCCACGTCCACAAACCATTTACGAGCTGTTTGTTTGTTTGCTTGTTGTTTAATGCCACACTCAGCAAATATTCCAGCTATATGACAGCGGTCTGTAAATGACAGAGTCTGGTCCAGACAATCCAGTGATTGATATCATGAGCATCGATCCAAGCAATTGGAATACGATGACATGCATCAACTAAGTCAGCGAGCCTGACCACCTGATCCCGTTGGTTCCCTCTTGCGACAAATTTAGTCGCCTTTAAGATATCATTGTTTGTTTTCACTAGAGCACATAACTGTTATAGGCCCCTTATTTACATTGCACGTTCTTATGCCATTTTCAACTGCGTACTTATCAGAACATATGCAAAAACAAACAAAAACCATTTCAAATTGTCCATCCTCTTAATTCAATACCCCCTCCCCCATGGAGAGCCTCAAAACTTCCAAACCATCTATATTTACCTAGGAATCAGTCATATGTACTCATTACTCATTAACCTCATTATAAGGTCACAACTAAAATAAACCCATGTCCTCCCATCACCACCCTCAACAGACATTCAGACAACAGTCTTCCTCATTGCTACTCATGTTCCTAAATCCCTGGTCAGGAAAATCTTAACATCAAATTATCAATTTAGTTCCCCTTTTTCCCACTATAGTGAGGAGGCTGAGAATACAACTATGGAGTAGGACATCTCAAAACCATATGTTTAGGTTTAATGTTATAAACAAGGTGCTCCCTCTCAGAAGTTGTGATGGTTGGGGGGCTCCTGAGGGGGGGGATGACTGATGAGAAACATCACCATGTTGTCACAGGGTCTTGCAACAAAAGTGAGTGAGTGAGTGAGTTGGGTTTAACACCGCTTTTAACAGTATTCCAGTTATATCACAGCGTGTCAGCTTAATGTGGGAGGAAAGCCCGAAGTGATGCAGGTCTCAGACTTTTACCACTTCTGTGAAACCCATGAGCACGGGTACGGTGCTGACAAACCTAGAAACATAATCGGGGCAAATCGGGATTCAAACCCACAAGCATAGGTTTCTGACGTGCCCAAGGGACGCAACTCTGCACAGCGAATCATGGCACCTTAGATGACTGGGCCACCAGTGCCCCCTTGCAACTAAATACAAAACAGTGATCGATATAAAGCATGAAAGTCAAGCAGTCCCTTGCATAACCCTAATTTTAACTGCTGAAAGCTCCGAGGGTTCCTAGATTCAAATACGATAGGAGCAAACATCAAGGATCCTAGGAACCCCTTACTTTAAAACCATAACGTACCTTGGAGGCAAATGATAATTTATGACATAGCCTGTTACAGTTTGAGATATTAGGGTTGTTGCTGGGTTAGAATTCTAATTTAAATAATATCATTCATTACCAGGGTTACATTTTTTCCTCTTTCCTCAGTATCAAAAACATAACATGGAGAGACAACACAAGATGTTGTTGTGTTCTGGCACAAGTTACATTGCTTAGGACGCAGAGATGATGAAAACAAACCACCAATGCACAACAAGAGCATGACAACAAGCTTTACCTCTGAGAACCTTTTATAAGTTTAGTTAAATACTATCATGACCATATAGAAACTATAGAAAATCATCAACTTTTGACATTTTACTTTACTTTTACAAAATTGAATCTGAATGCACAATAAATAGGTAAGGGTTTCACAAAAAAGATTCCTGCTGTCATAGTTTATGGCTTATTGGAATCGAACAAGATTTAAACTAGAAATTTGAAAGTCATTACAGATTGAGTGGCACATCTGTGCAAAGCCCCAAATTATTTTTGGCAGTTCTTGCCAAGATAGCATCATGCATAGAAGTCTGCGGAGAAACCTGAGCTCGGGGCACAGATCACTGAGAAAGCTCTGGTAATGGCTGATGATGATCTCACATCAGCTGCACTTGCTTCAACACCAAGGACAGTTTGGAGTTCTGAAGATTTAAATATTGACGGAGGGGATTCACGTTTGGATACATCAAAATGCTGATGGATCTGACATTGCTGGGGACGCCTCTCAGGTTGGTCAATGTTGTGTTTGTAATGAGTAGAAGCCTTGTGTGAGAAGATGTCATGCAGCACTCTCCCCACTGGGCTGGGTGCTGTGATGTAAAACTGTGCAGCAGCAGGTACGAGCAACCACCACCTCTGGGGACACGCATCCCCTCAACTGTTGTCCAGCAGTGTCCGTACATGAGGGAATGATTGGGCGAAGGGGTATGTAACTACTGCAGTTACATCACAGTGGGATCGATCCTGGCCCCAACAAACCACACTGTATCACGTCATCACAGAATCAGCAAGTCACAGTCGACCTGTGTCTCCTGTTAAGTCACGTCAACCATGTCCATCTCAGATATGAGCAAAATGAAGACACATGTCCAATAGTCACAACTCATAACTGTTTTAAGTAACTGTCTTTGGTATTTCTTGGCGAAAAGATCAGAGTAGGTAAAAAATATCACTGATTCATGATTATCCTTATAACATGTATAATGTTTGAGTTACAGCTTTGGCCATGCTTTGGCGTGTAAATAATCTTGTTAATGGAGTCTGGTACAGACAAACCACTACTCAAGTGGACCAGTCTATGTTATAGGGGTGGTGGCTCTCAGTATGGCCACACCCTGTAACCACTTGATTTTACTTCATTATAGCTCAGCCAGCATGAGGAACAGTGGCCTATGTGACAAATGTAGAAACTTCACAACACCGCACTACTTTAAATGTGCCTTTTTCCATCGAGACCAACTCCACTGATTCATTGTGATTATCAAATCATAACCATGATAAATACCATAATATCTACCAACAACGACGAACAAGTTATAACCATTACTAAGGACAAGACAACTGACCCTCCTTGAATTCCTCCATCGTGTCGAGTATACCAGTGTCGCGTCCGAGCGTCCGCACAGGTGGACAGTGGTGGGAGAGACTGAAGGCCACGCTCACCGGAATGTCCCATGTTTACTCTTAATTACAAAGGCCATTGATGAGGGAACTGAGTGACCCTTTTACACTCAACAATACAAAGTGAAATTTCCCACAATGAGCCTATTCTTAAACCAATCTGGGTGATTGTGAGGATAATGTCATTTGAGCTGATTAAGTTATTTTCTCACGAGTCACATATACATGTATAACTAATGAAACAGGGAAATGTATTCTAATCAGAGAAATGTAATGCAATGTGGACATGTCAGTGTAAGTAATTTCTTTCAAAGTAGGTGGATGTGATATAGCATAAGTTGCCAATGGTTACACTGTTATATGCATGTTAATAATAATACGCAGAAAAGTAAACAACTGGCATGTGAGATTTGAGTATTTAATTTATACAACCTTTATATTTCTTGTCAGACTTTGGTACAATGAATATTATTATCCTTGGGAGGCAATATTTTTTTCTCTGTGCCTATTCTATACATTTGTGAGAACTGGGCGCACATTTCTGCGCCATGTAAAACCCTACAAATATATTATAATATGTATGAAACTATCCCTCATCATGATGCTGTACTTCTTGTGAAATACTGAAGGTAGACCAACAAATAGTCTCTGAAATAAAGTTCTCTAGACAAGCTAGAAGGTTAGATATCAATAATTCTATACACACAATGAGGGAACCTTCGAGTACAAAGGATTCCTCCAGTCTCCTGATGTCAGACTAAGAACTGAGGATCAGGGAATGAGCACTGGCTGCATAGAGCTGAGAAGGGTCAGGGCGGAATTTTCAAGGGGGTTCACTGTTTTAAACATATATCATATAACATATATCCGATATACTCCCTGGTTCTGTAAGAAGGGATATATAGAAGGCTGCTGAATGACATTAGCATCCCAAATATTGGGATCATGATCATGACTTCTTATCTGTTCTGAAGGGGGACATAGGTGTACTGTCGACAGAACCAAATTATATATATATCATGAAAACAGAAATATCTTGTATCAATCCTGTAATAAAATATGTCTGTTTAAAAAGGTTATTAATACCTATGCCGTTTACATAACACGACATATCGCAACACCATCAACAATGACAGACCAAATGCTAACATTGTGTTAATTATTAATGCCAGAATCATGACTTGCATCACCACGGATACAATCAGGACATTTAATTGAATATTTTCAACACAAAGTACATCAAATACACAGGTTCATTATTCAGGGGAAGCCCATTGTTCCCCCTACCATCTCACAAAGACAGAAAAACAGCAGCAAGTTTCTTTGCTATCACTGACTATGTGAACCCTTAAAAACAATTGTCAATCCTTACCAGCTGAGAAATCCTGGTATAGTAGTAGTGATCTACCCACGTCCACTAGCTGACTGACCACCTGGGCCAAGGCCACCCACTATTTACATAATGTAGGTAACAAGGGGTGGCTGATTCAACATTACATAACGCCATGCTGTGTGCAGAATCCCAGGAGAGTGGGGCACAGGGCTGCTCTCTCACTGGTCTCACAGTATGTCTGTAATGTTAGTCTGGACATGCTCTGTTACATCCCTTCAATGAATAGAAGTAATTACAGGATGTGTGGTCATGCCCAAACTTTACACCAATGCCTTTACATCAACCTTGTTACGTCAACCAACATGCTTTTTAACATTTCTTGGTGTGCTGATCTTATTATGCTTATTGCAGAACTTCCTGGTTTGTGCACTTTGTGGTCATGGTGGTTGGGAAAATGTAAACATAAAAAGACAATTCAGATGTTTTCTTTTGTTCTTTAAAGACTTACCAGAATCTGTTCCCATGGGAGCAGCGTTAGTTCTGAAAGCTTGTCTTGTCTGTCTTAAAATTTAACTTATTGTATGAAAATGTTTTTGTGGTGAACATAGCATCAGTGGAATAATATTTGTTGTACTTTTCAGATTTACTTTATTCCTACCGTTCATTATTTTAGGGGTGTTAGGATTGGTATAACAAGCTTCATCCTGTGCCACATATCACTGTGACTGAACTTGGCTTGTCATGGTATTAGCAGTTGCCCTTGAAGCTGCATGGTTCTAAGCAGTTTCTATTGGAGGTTACGGGGTTAATTAACTGGCACATTCCAGGCTGAATCGCCCTGTGTGTGATGAGACAACACGCTGGCCACCAGGCCCCTCCCAGGCTTGTGTTTGCAGGGACCACAACACACACCTACTTTCAACACCCTCGTGCCCCACAGGCTGGTGTCTGCACACATCTCTGTCATCATAACATGTCATCACTGTAGCCTGCACTCTTACAGCCACACATTCTTATTGACATCCTCGTGTTTCTTGCACTGCCAAAAAAGCTTTCATGTTAGGATATTCAATTGTAACAAATCTAACATCAGGTATTGGGGCTTTACCTTGACGCACAAAAGTGGGGTCCACGGGACCCCCAATAATACATTCTAAGGGTCCTCTCAGGCAATATGACGGTCCTGTATACCCGTTAGTAATGAAATGGTGTAGTGTACGGTAAGTTCCGTTAATTACTTTAGAGCCTTGAATGAATCAATGATCATGTGGACAGTCAGGTCAATGGATGAAATGACAGACACCCATAACTGCTCTTGATGCGATGTAGGTCCAATGAAGAACACTTGTGATTCATCTTCTAAGCGTCACCAAGGCTAGATAATAAGCAGTAATATAGACATCTAAAACTGAGTTAGCCACCTTCCTTTTCACCAAGAATTGATAATACTCAAAGTCATTGTGAGCCTATACTGTGCATAAATCTATCACATGTTCATCATTTTCCATGTGTCTGTCACACTTATCTGTTATCATGGGTATCACAGAATAAACATCTCACAATATACCATATTTAACTTTCAGGCCCTGGGACCTTATAATAAGCCTGGCATATTGATTTTAACTATGCCTTTGCACTAAAAACACAAGGAACTTCTAACCATGAACATTGTCTAAAAATATCATAATTTTCATTACCCAGAGACCATATAAAAAACACCCAATGTCCAAGTTCCTGCAGTTTGCCATCTGGATGACCTTTAAACATGCCCAAGGTCTACTGACTGAGACTGCAACTTGGACAGGCATGATGGGAATAAGCATGATGCCGAGAAGATGTGTGACATGAATACATCATCGAAGGTATGATGGGAATATGCATGATACCGAGAAGATGTGTGACATGAATACATCATCGAAGGTATGATGGGAATATGCATATGACCTTTAAACATGCCCAAGGTCTACTGACTGAGACTGCAACTTGGACAGGCATGATGGGAATAAGCATGATGCCGAGAAGATGTGTGACATGAATACATCATCGAAGGTATGATGGGAATATGCATGATACCGAGAAGACGTGTGACATGAATACATCATCGAAGGTATGATGGGAATAAGCATGATACCGAGAAGATGTGTGACATGAATACATCATCGAAGGTATGATGGGAATAAGCATGATACCGAGAAGATGTGTGACATGAATACATCATCGAAGGTATGATGGGAATAAGCATGATACCGAGAAGATGTGTGACATGAATACATCATCGAAGGCATGATGGGAATAAGCATGATGCCGAGAAGATGTGTGACATGAATACATCATCGAAGGCATGATGGGAATAAGCATGATGCCAAGAAGATGTGTGACATGAATACATCATCGAAGGTATGATGGGAATAAGCATGATACCGAGAAGATGTGTGACATGAATACATCATCGAAGGCATGATGGGAATATGCATGATACCGAGAAGATGTGTGACATGAATACATCATCGAAGGTATGATGGGAATAAGCATGATACCGAGAAGATGTGTGACATGAATACATCATCGAAGGCATGATGGGAATAATCATGATACCGAGAAGATGTGTGACATGAATACATCATCGAAGGCATGATGGGAATATGCATGATACCGAGAAGATGTGTGACATGAATACATCATCGAAGGCATGATGGGAATAAGCATGATACCGAGAAGATGTGTGACATGAATACATCATCGAAGGCATGTTGGGAATAAGCATGATGCCGAGAAGATGTGTGACATGAATACATCATCGAAGGCATGATGGGAATAAGCATGATGCCGAGAAGATGTGTGACATGAATACATCATCGAAGGCATGATGGGAATAAGCATGATGCAGAGAAGATGTGTGACATGAATACATCATCGAAGGCATGATGGGAATAAGCATGATGCCGAGAAGATGTGTGACATGAATACATCATCGAAGGCATGATGGGAATAAGCATGATGCCGAGAAGATGTGTGACATGAATACATCATCGAAGGCATGATGGGAATAAGCATGATACCGAGAAGATGTGTGACATGAATACATCATCGAAGGCATGATCATGTTTTAGTTACGTTTGGTTATGATATACAGTTATATACAGGTGATATACACAAGTTCGATTTTTTTTAGTTAAAATGATGAATGACTTTTGTCTCTTCCAAAATCTCTGGACATATATCTGTGTATGTTATCATCCAAAACCAAAATGGGACTAATAAATTCCAGGAGGAATTTATCATACATATATTGTCACTTCATTTGTTGAACGTTTCTGTCAGCTCATAAGATGCAGTGACAGAAACTAACAGTTTGAGCCCACTAGTCCTTGTAATGATATAGTAAAACCCTTAACAACCTGGGCACATTTCTACTGGTCCTTAGGTTACCATAGCTATGGGGCAGTTTGGCAAGGACTATAGGATGTGCCAATTTCTAACATGTGTCTAATGCTGAGATGCCCTAAGTAGCACACCTATGCACCACCATTTAAGTCCAATAACTTAGAATACGCTGCTAAACCCCATTTAACCTCACCTCATCATACAAGGGAAATAAAGAAGACATATTTCTTCTTTCTACATGATATATGTCCTTGAACTACAAAAGTCGTTCCTGCTGCAGCGACTGAGCTAGTCATGCTATTCCTAGCCAATCAATCATTTACCCTGCAATATTATTTTGAAGACACAAATCCATGATGTGAAGAATGTTATCCAGATGTCGTGGAGCCATGGTGGACATAAATCAGAGCAATTCCACATCCTTAATTGAACCCATGTGATGATGATAATATAGCAATGACCTGCAGTCTTCATGTAACAGGTGTGTTATTACTGAAGATGAAACAACATATGTTGATATTCCAGGTTGTCATGGTAACTGTTAATATCTTACATTACTGACATGCATGAGAATCTTCCAGGAATAATTGGTTCCACGCTGACGTACAAGAAGAAGAATGTAGATGATATATGTACAGACTGCACACGTATGTGCATGTCTGATGTCAGTAGGCTGTCTTTACATCAGCAGGGTGTGCCTGGGGAGGGTGGGCTGTTCAACACCAGCCATGTTTCTACTAACGTTTTTAAATTGCTGATCTTACAGATCCTGAAACAGATATATATCTAATACAGTCTATGCAAGCCTATAATAGTTGTTAAGACTACATTACTGTAGTTCAGTCTCTGGGCTCCTCTTCATTATATTTTATTAAAATAATTTAACAACTGTTTTTTTCTGTAAAATATATTTTCAATTCCGAGGCTATAATGTTAATCTAACACATGGCCCTAACCGACTGGCAGCAAATTAAAAATACTGGTCCTGGCAAATTTATTCCCTGTCCATTTTCAAAAATTCATTTCCGAAAAAAACCCACTAAATAGGCACCATTAGGCCATTCCTTCATCATTCTTATCAATACTAAATACTTTCTGTGCTTTAGCAAACAAGAGAGAATCGACTGTCAACTGCTTGATAACCTTGTCATTTCTAAGTATGTATGATACTCTCAATTAAGTTTGCCTTTAAACAACTGAAACAATTCAAGAGTACATCAGCCAAGGGCAAAAACCCTCAGGATTAAATGAGAGACGACTAACTTATAGATTGATACAGGGAAACGTGGGAAATACACCATCTTTTGAAAGGAAAAACAAACACTGAGAGGTCTGTGCTAATATTAATATTTTACATGGTGTAATGCTATAAAAATACAGAATTTTTGGTTCTCATTTCAATAAAAGTGATGCAGGTCTAAACATCGGAATTTCCTGGTCCAAGTTCTCTTTTACGAGTCAGATATCAACAATAACTGGAAAACAGTAACTGTGATAAGTCTTTGGCAAGTTTGGGGGTGAGACCTGGCAGTGTTTCAGGGTCGCTGACGAGCAGTGGCCATGTCTAACCCTGATTGTGTGTCAAGTTGAGCAACATTCCTCTTCATGATCAGACAGATAGTTGTAAACTGTTTCCTTAGAACATAGTCCCGAACCTGTCTCAGTTCGGTCTCCTATTACAGGTTGGTTGGTTGGTTTGTTGTTAAACGTGGAACTGAGCAATATTCCAGCTATATACAGGACTTCCTAGCTTCCAAGCAGCTAAAACTCCAAAATTATACTGAAAAAACAACCATTTCCCCTCACAGATTTAGTTAAATTCATTTTTTGTAAACTCTAATCCAAATGAAAAAAACAACAAAACAAAATAATTCCCCAAACTGTCATCATAAACAGTCATCATTGGAGAAGACATATAATTATGCAAACAAAATTGCAGTCTTCAAGGAAAGCTTGTCTTACACCTGACATGCTACAGAGAGCTACACAAAATGCTGACTTGAAGATCTCGGATTTCAAACATGTCAAACTGTGTCAGAGCTCCAGATAAGCTGCGTAACTGCGTAAAATACGCATCAGAAATGCAGAAATACACAGTAAAATATAATCCAAGCGTATCAAATACGCAACGAACATTACAGATACGCTACAAAAATAAAACTCGTGCGTATCATCAAAATATTGTGAAGTAACCCTGCGTATTCGATTAGCAAATCAGCAACCTATTTTGAAAAAAACGGGCATTCCGTCAACCTTGCCAAACTCCACGATGACAGTTACATCATGATCATTTGCCATCACACTTTCTTGTGGAAGTATCGAAGGTATTTTTGAGTCCTATAAAGCTCTCGAACCCACACGACACCAGTTTGCAGGGACTAGATGAATAGTGTTTTTTAATATTTAACTTAAATACCCACATGTGTAAAAACTAGTGGGTAACAGAAATTTGAATACGCAGATAGAATTACTGATACCCAATGATTTTAAAATGCATGGGTAAAATACCCACAACACCAAAAGCTTATCTGGAGCTCTGTGTGTACTTTATTGCAATAGTATCTAACCTACAAACCTGTTCAATCTTCATTTTCAAACACTAAGATGAACATAACAAGTGCCCCTGAAGTGGTAACTAGCAAATGCACTGCAGCAAATGTCAGTAAATATCACCATATTGGAACTAAAATTTTCTAAGTTCTTGTTAATAATGCTAAACAGTAACTAATGTTATTGCTTTTGGGGGGTGACTTGTATATCACTGATAACCGGCTATAAAGTAGGTTTAATACTTAATTCTACATTATTGCACTCAATGCTATATCAAAATACCTCAGAATCTAAAAAAATAAGAACTCTGACAAAACAAAAATTTCCAATTTGTTGCTTAGGGCAGTGACTTCGTTTATAATTCCACCTCCAAGGTAAATCCCTGAATGGGGGAAGTGTCAATACTACATGCATGACCATGGTTAATGCTTCTGACTTGTACTGTTGTGAATAAATGTAGATTTGCCCCTGTATATTATGTCTCATATGTCATATTATATAGGATGATATAGTAAAAATGGTCAAATGTGACTATATTACTAAAATAGTGAGTCTAAATCCTAAAGAGGACTACAACTCTGACAACTACACAACAAACAGGTGAACCATCATGGCCACCGACATCGCTACTGTCCACAGAAAGTGTGTTGGGACTCAGCGCAGTAATGCATTAGGCCTTAGTTCTTTAGTCGGCATGACAGTGAGTGAGTGAGTGAGTTGGGTTTAACGCTGCTTTTAACAGTATTCCAGTTATATCAAGGCGTGTCGGCATGACAGATTAGCTATAGTAATATGAAAGAATTGGGTGTTCTGTAACTTCTTTTGAGTAGTATATAAATAAAAGCAGGGATCCGGAAAATTTAAAATCCCAATCGGACATTTACATTTATGCCACGCCCCCTTCAAACAGCGTGTTTTAGTACGACTTTTTACACACAAATTACAAGTTGTTACGTATTCATAATATGATGAATTATGAATTGTTTCAATTTAAATTGTTTAATTCACCGGACAATTAATAACAAATAATATCATTTTAGATATATATGGAAAACATACGTTTGTTTCTGTTATAATAACGATCTGTCAACGTTGTGAACGGTCTAATTAATATTCATGAGTCTGCTCAAGTGTACGCGTTGTAACATTTGGATCGAGACTATTATCCCATATTTGGTTATCACGTGACCTCACGGGAAAAGTTTTTTTTTAAACTAAAGATTATTTAAAAACAAGACAGATAATATAATCATAAATCCTAAACTATCGTTGATAGCAATAGTTATTTGAATACTTTTTCATCTGTACTTAATTATTGACCATAAAAAAAATTGATATCGATCGTCACAGAAAGCAAAATGGCAGTCAATCAAGATTCAATATACGACTAGCTACTGAAAACAATAAAATCTGCAAATGCTCATTGTATGTCAACCAAGTGAAAGTCGTTAGCCACGACTTACAAAATGATCATTCAGACGTTGAGGGTTTGGCAGATCCGCTCGACTAATCTGCATCGGTCGACTGGCTGTCGTCACGCTTTCGCTTCTTGTAAGAGGTTACGTATCGTAGCATTGTGAGGATAATGAGGTACATCGATGATGCAAGGTATTTATGTACAGTTGTAAACACATTTTACTCAAATTAACAAGATGTTCTCAGTAATAAATCCTCGATTAATCAGTGTCAACTCAGTTTATTGCCTATTACAGTGACTGACCGATTGGACTATCATTCTAAGTCCGATGTATTTACAGCAATCAAAACAAACAAAGCTTGTCAGTGTAGATAATCTTCATTGTGTTACAACTGCAGACAGAAATTGCTCAGTCTTAACTGTTGATCATGTCCGGTCAAAATTTAAGAATGTTTGGACAATACTTTTTAAAATGTCCGGACAGAAAAATTTAAATGTCCGGTAAGCAATATTTTAAACCGGACATTTGAGATTCCCAATCGGACATGTCCGGCGCATATGACGGTTTCCGGACCCCTGAATAAAAGTAAAAGGCCTTAGCATAATTAGTAACAAAAAAATATGACGGTGTTAAAGTATGATCAGTAGTATAGGTTGCAAAAGAAAGCATTAAAACACGATAGTATTCGAATACTCGCCGAAGCAAAGTTGAACAGCATTGAGGATCATATTTCGACAGCAATGGTCGATTGTAAGATATCTGAGGATGAGTTTCGTTTAGTGCTGTCGGAACTCCGCAAATACAATGAAATGAAGCAGGAGATTCGATCAAAATCTCGTAAGACCAATGGTATTAGCGAAGACGAGAAAAAAAGAGTTCATAGAACAGGGGAGGCAACAAGCGCGTCAATTATTCCGTACCAAAACCAAAGAACTGGTTGGAGATGAAAAATATCATTTGATTACATTTAGACAAATGCTTACATAAATATATAATAATGGAGAATTACAAACCAACAAAGGAAGAACTCGAAGAACGAAGAACTTAATAAAAATGTTGAATATCACTTTATCGATAAAAATAATGAAGAATATTTTTATTACCATTTAGACTCATCTAAAGCAATGATTGGCCCCAGGTATTGGTGAGCTAGGACCAATTTAACTTAATCTCATGACTATCGTTAAATCGCATAATCATTTTGGCATAAAAAATTCCATCTGTAGTAGCAGTATAGGTATATGAATCCAGCTCCAGTGGAAGTGAGCCAGAACCATCATTACCTATAAAAATTTATATCACAGACTCCAGGTGGTGGTGAGCTGGAGTCAATTTAGCTGAATCTCATGACTATCGTTGAATCGCATAGTCATTTACACATAAAAAATGCTACCTGTAGTAGCAGTATAGGTATATGAATCCGGCTCCAGTGGAAGTGAGCCAGAACCCCCATTACCTATACTACTTGATCAGATAATAACCATTCAACAAAAATGAAAACTCTATTCGTTGAATCAACATTATCACAAGTCCTGCACCATGACTGTGGAATATGTTTACTTTATGAAAACTAAACCAATCTACATATACATATATATGTTGATGTTAGACATCAATTGTTAGTCTACGATATCACCTAAATTCAGGCCAAATGAAACCTTGCTATACTTAATCACGTTATGCCTGATCCCAAGCCTGTAGTTTACTCATTTCAACAGCCAGTGTGACTACTTCATCTGTCTATGTCTCACCTGCCTTGCTACAACTGAACACCCAACTGACAAGTGTGATTCAATAAGCGTCCTGTCCAGAAATAGATAGCCAATTTGAACCAAACTACCCCAGTAGTCCAACATAATCTGTTTAATGTGTGGTGAATGAAAATTAGATTTCCTATCGCCTTGATCCAATGTGTGTTTTCCACAGTGCAGTGAACGGTATTGAGCAGCACGGCAAGCCCTGGCCCTGTTTGTTGACCGACCTGTTCAGAATGGGTGACTGTGAGTTAGATAGCTACCTAGCTGTGGCTAAGCAAACACTGCATGCAGACAGCCGACACTGTCAAACAATCCCACCATTTACAAAAATCATTAATGAGGAATTCTGCTAATTGATAGTGTATTCAGTGGCTGAGATCCTTTATTTCTGGATGCAAGGGTCTATTAATTTTCATGATGTAAACATCGCAGTTCAACATGTTCATGAGTCTATCCAAATATATTTCTGAGTTGAGTCTTTCCACCTAAATATATCTGATCGTTACTGTATAATACTGACTGGGCATGGGACATGTAGTATTTCTTTAGGTGCAATTCTTCAAGAGCTAACATCAAACTTTTCTTCTAACTTTTCAACTTTCATTCCGAATTTTATTCTAGACCCTTGTGTTTCCATGGCAACAAGAGATGCCAATCATAGGTCGATACAGTTTTGAATATATTTCAACATGTGTAGAGTTACACTTTGCAGATGCAGTGTTAGAAATTGTTACTAGTCCTATAGTCCTTGCCAAACTGCCCAATCATAAGGACTAGTAGACGTTTGCCATTTTTAAGGGTTTTGCTATATGTTATCATTTTAAGGACTAGTGGGCTAAAACTGTTAGTTTCTACCGATGAGATGACTGATTATAAATATGGCTTCAACTACTGATCTATCCGCCACAATTAGATATCCTTTGGTTTGGGTGAGTTAGGGTAAAAACCTCGTGTGAGTGGCCTTGATTTCTTGAAATGCAACTCTGTACCATCATCAGATGTGTCTATCACATCTAGTCTGGCCTCTTTGGAACAATTCTTCAAACACATGTGAAGATAGTGACTACTGACAGTTCAAGGGACTGGTCAGACAAGTTTTAAGTTTTCACTCCCATGGGAACTGTGTCCATGGTGACCCACCTTTTCATGCAGAACACACGACTCAAAATTAACAGTACCAATTGGAAAGAAACAGTACCAATCAGGAAAGAATTAGTTTTTGAAAAGATAAATATATCCAAGCATTTATCTGAGCCGTTTTTCCCTTTTAGGGGTTTTCTCATCCCAGTGTCAAAGAGGTAAACAAAGACAACTAGAAAATGAGTATCAACAAGATGATCGTAATATCTTAAACATCCCTGATCTCATTTTGAAACTGACCTTCCGTTGTACTAACAGGCTACTTTTATTACTCTTCCTCACAAGATATATGTACCAAAACAGAATAATTAAAGGCAAAGAGATATAGTGAAAGAAAGTGTAGGTTTGTATTTCTAACTGCAATACATGATGTCCGTGGCAAGTCATCGAAGACACTGCAGTAGTGTTACAACGACTGTGTCATGATCCACTGCTTTCAATACTATGGCGGGCCAAAAAACATGGGTTTGGTACCCACTCTTCCAATGTGGGTATTCAATTCAATGTGGATATTCCATGTGGGTATTCAATTCAATATGGGTATTCAATGTAGGTTTTCAATTCAATATGGGTATTCAATGTGCGTATTCAATGTAGGTATTCAATTCAATATGGGTATTCAATGTGGGTATTCAATTCCATGTGGGTATTCAATGTGGGTATTCAATTCCATGTGGGTATTCAATGTAGGTATTCAATTCAATGTGGGTACCTGAAAAACTAGTTATGAAAAGAACTGGGCCTCCCCAAATCTCACCAGTCAACAGGGACATGATATTGATACAAATCCCATATTCTTCCCGGCACACTCTGTTTATCATGAATGGCAGTAGACTACAGCATACATCATTACATGTGAGTGTAGACTATCAACTGGGTCACTGATTCCAAATTATAGCCAGGCATCTGCTATTTCTACAGCTAGTACTGACCATGGTCATGATGGTTATGTCGATCTCTGGTGAAACCTAGATGTTCTGTTGGGCTAGGTAATGGCTATACCTCGTCATACTAGGTCGCATTCCACACTGCAGTCTTAGTGCTGTGATTGTCATACCATGATACATTTATGTTAAAGTATGGGACTTCTGGTTGCTTTGTGTAACAGAGTTCTGGTATAGAGCACATATAAAAGATTCCAATATATGTGTTGTTAAGACGACAAGTGGAAACAGTGAGGATGGTACATCTTCCCGAGGCAAGAGAGTTAACTGACCATAAAGTCCAGTTTCCACCCTTGCCGAACTAGGCTGAGATTATGGAGTTATAGTTATGGCAGTTAAGGGTTTTGCTATATGTTATCATTATAAGGACTAGTGGACAAAAACTGTTAGTTTCTAACCCTGGTTATGGTATGGCAACATGAAAACCCAACCAACTGTCACCAAGGTGACACATACTTAAGATGTAGAAATGTATCTTCTAAAGCCAAAGTTAAATGATATTACCATGCAATCACAGAATAAGAAAAAATGTACAGAAACATTTCTTGGAAGGTTACGTATGCGTGCCAGGAAACCGAGAACATGATAATTTTGTATATTATCTGGTAAAAACCTGGATTTTCTATCAATTCTATGAACGTCAAGACAGTCTTATCAATGGAAGAGTTATCTTTCCTTGCCCGAGCCATGTAAACTATGCTGTGAGTATCCACGCTTGCCTGCTGCGGGCCACCCAGTAACCTGGGATATCATAACAACAACCCACAAGTCAACCATTGTGTGCATGTCGTACACATTATACACATGATAAACAAAGAGTCTAGAAATAACACTGTCCTACAACTGGACATCAACAAAAGTGATAGAAATTAGCACAACCCAAGACAATTTTTGTTAACATTTATACTGGTATTCTTTGGGGTGTAGAATTTTGAATATTTAGGGCATGTCAGGGGCTGTTTCCATATGTTGACACTATTCAGGTTAGTAGACTTCCAGCATGTCCAGGGTAAATTTCCTTCCTTGTTAAAATACATAGATCATTAACTCTCAAAACACACAATAAAATCAATATCTCTATCTGTCACTGTTTACCTGGAGAATTGGCTGAATAATGTGTGCCCTCTGATGAGTAAGTGTGTCCACCAAGTCTTATAGAACAGCAGCACAGACACTTGCTTATAACTGGGTTTGTTGGAATGATGACACAATTTCATATGACAGAGTACTGCCGTGAGGTGAAGCACACCTCATAAAGAAACTAATGACTGTCACTGTCAGCAGAGGACTCAAGCGTAAGGACAGTGTCATTGTGCACTGAGGCGGAACTGGAACCACAATATCGACTGTTAACATTGAAAGTAATGCTGATAAAAATAGATTGAATAGAAATAATCATATACTTGAATTGGCATACCCTTGCTGTTACGACACAAAATGTCAACTTCACAGCAAACAGCAGTGTAGCTTAAGGTGAAATCTAGCCTGAATCTGTGCTTGAGTTTGCTTGACAAACATTTAAAATGAGAGACTATGCCCCATGGTCTGATGCGAATTTACAGTTTCAGACTAGATATTGATATAAATGTGTGAAATTGACCCATGTTCTCAGTGTAATTATTATAATCACTCAGAACTGATCTCCAACATGCACAAAATCTATGTTAGCAAACAAAATGTCATTGGAAGAAATTGAACCAAACTTGCTAGCACTGAGCCTAGTGCCCCTTTAACCCAAAAATTCTACTTTGTCTACAGGGATCACTAACACTTTGTCTACAGGGTTCACTATCATCAGTGAAGTTAAAATTCTTGCACTTTTCTATTTTGCACATGTTGTATGGACTTAAAGCTCATATTGTGGAATTGCTTTTATTAATCCACATAATAAGTCAATCAACCATCTGGAAGTTCAGGTGAAACACTTTTCAACTTGAATATAATCAATTTAAGAGTATTAGAGCTTAATTATTTCCTTAAACCAGTGACCTCATCCTTAACAATTTCCTTCCTGTAGCAGAAGAAAGAAACATATATATATATATTTTATGCCACACACAGCAACATTCCAGCTATATAACGGCAATATGTATATAATCAAGTCACGACAACCCAGTGATTGACATCATGAGCATGACTCTAAGCAATGATGACATGCATCAACCGAGTCAAGGAGTCTGAATTCCCCATCCTGTTAGTCGGCTTGTTGCCTTTTACAGCAACCATGGATTGCTGAAGACATATTCTAACCGAGGTCTTAATGGTGCTCTAGTGCCACTTGCAAAACCAAACCAAACCAAAGCCAATGATGGTACTCTCAATCATCATGAGATTACTATATGAGACAGGAACCCAGTTGTAATGTTGCTCAATCTCTTAAGTGACAGGGAAGTAAAATTAACTTCTTAATTTGAGCAAGTGAGTGAATGGTCCAAGATGCTGCAGTTCACTGAGCAGAGTTAGTATGTCCCTTAGCATGTGTTGTCACACTAGATTCCATTCAAATCCCATATTCGCCCTGATAATGATTCTTGGTTTATCAGCACCATACATGTCTGTGGGTTTCACTAGAATGGGAAATGTCAAGTCATGCGTCATGTAATATATTTCCAATCATAAAATCATGTATATCTTATACAATATCCCGGAAAAAACTAAAATGCATGTAGGGCATTGTAGACCTACATAAATTGGGTTCTACTACCATGATAAGTGAATATATCTTAATGTGTCAATTATCCCATGGCAAAGTGCATTACTATCCATATGGAATTCTCTCTTAAGTGCAAAATGTTTACTGAGGTAAATTCTGAACACTTGAGAGAGATGAGCAAAGATGACATCTAATGATCTATGTAGCTCTAGTATATACACACATTCTTTTCAAGGTCAAATCTTTGGAATAAAAAACCCACATGGATATGACAAAAGCACTGTCAAGATACGATATGACACTAAAACATAACAATCCGAGACGTATGTTAGAAACGAAGAAGCCATGTCGAGTTCATATGCCAAAGATCTTTGAAAAAGAAGCTTCGGCTTTAGTTTTAAAGCGATATGGCAAAATAAATGTTTCAAGTTGAGGTACACAATATATCAATACAATGTTTTGAACGGAAGCAGTGGGACATTTAGTTTGATTGTGGTGTATTTGTAATATGCCAAGATGACAGTTCCGAGTTGAACAGGTGCCCCTTGGAGTTGAATCCCTGCCCATTTATGGAAAATAATGAGAAACGGTAAACAAACGTAAAAATGAAAATGCATTCACTGACATAGACATCAGTGTTGAATATCTGAGTGATCTGTCAATTATGTATAATGTTCTTAATTAGAAAAACGTACTAACCGGTCTAAAAACAAAATCTTTTCCTGTCTGCTTCCTTTTATCAATTCTCGCCAAATCTCGTAAGCGGAAATTCCCTGCGCGTGATTTGGTATTTTGTGTTGTTTCTTAAATTTTTATCACATGACAATATAATTCTTTTACGCATTTCCTGTGTAACATTTCAATTTCATATATTGTAAGTGAATTTGGGGATTTACGGAAAATTGTTAGGTGGTTTAAGTTTTCCGGTAAGACTCGGCCATGTCCGACTCGTTGCCATGCGATAGCTATCAACCAACATGGCGGACTAGGTTGCGTGAAAACACTGGGCAGAGTAATGAATATTTTATCATAGTGTGTAGCGTACAGATTCCCAAGGCATCAGTTTAGATAAACACTATCAAGAAAAGGTGAGGTAAGATAATTGCTCATGATTGCCAATTTAGAATTTTGAAGATAATTGCCGAAAACAGATTTTAAAAAAAAGCAAATGAAAACATTTGCTCTAGGGCCTAGATTTGTGCCTAATATTCTTGTTGAAGTTTGCTAAATGTTCCGTGTTCTGTACGTTCTTTTTGAAAATCTAGGAAATGGAAAAGACATACATGATTGTAGATTTTTTCACACTTATGTGGCCATGGTGATTTCGAAAAATAGGTCATACATTTACCATAAGACTGTATGTAAGTTATCTGAAACACAGTGTTGCAAACATAATTGGGAATGCTGCTTGTTTCAACCTTGGACTAGAGGTTATGTGACTGTATATGAGCTGCTTGAAGAAGAAAACAATTGTTCCCAATATTATGTACATGTATACAGGTTTTGATCCTGACCAGGTCCAGGTGTTGATGACAGTTCCATTCATCTGTTTTATATAATAATAATGATCATAACATCTACTTTTTATTTTACAAACAAATAGTGCCGTAGATTTAAAGTCTGATAATTTTTTTATTTGTTCATTATCAAAGTGTATTCTCTTGCATATTTGTTCACTGTTGGTTGTTAAGCAAGTTTAGTTGTATTATTAACAAAGATTGGAGCCCAAAAGATATGCAGACAAAAGATCCTCTATTTTGTAACTGATTGACATCATGGCTATTTCGAATAACTATCAATATTATGAAGTCAAAACTAGTTGCAGTCTGCATAGAATTTATGTCATGTTGTTACCTGAAGTTATCAATTCAAAGGCAGGTTCATAATGGGTTTTGATGTAACAATATTCTAAGCACAAAAATACATTGGATAAATTTTCAAACTGACTGTCTTTTGGTTCCAACGTAACATTTCGGAATTGAGACCGCATCTCATTAAAACCATATGAAACTGAGATGAAAGAGTGATAAATCGTATGTTCTGGTTTGACACAATTTCAGACATTGCCTTAATAAATATAAACATTACTCTGTGTTTTATCAGCCTACCAGTATGTACATTTTAAGTAAGGGGGACACATTATTTTATATTTCCTCTTTATTTTTTACAATTCCTGATCTCATCATCTCTCCAAGGCAAGTCAGTTAACTGATTACAAGCATTCAGTTTCCACCTTTGCCGAACTAGGCTGGAATTTCTGAGTTACATTTTGGCCTTCCTAACGCGTCTATGCATAGTCCTAAAAACAATTGGGTAACAAAATCAACCTCTGGCTCATAAACAACATTGCTTCTGTTGTGCAGATTTCAGTCAATTGCAGGATTTGCAGAGCATGTGTACCATCAAAGGGGCATCAACAGATATTTTCCAAATCTTTCATGTTTTTAATCAAGGTGCTCAAGTGATTTGATGTACTTGCAATGTAAGACCCATTTTATTACACTATGGATCTTGATTATCGATCAGATTGTCTTGACTTGGCACCATCATTTTGTTTGAAGGAAATGGGTGAGGTGAGGTGAAATGGGGTTTAACGACGCATCAAAGATTATTGCACTTATATAGCGACGTGCATGTACGTGTGTGTGTGTGGCTGCTTGTACTAGTCCAGACTGATGCCGATTTATAGCGCTAGCTCACTGAGATACCATGACACAGTTTAACATGAATACACCACTCAGACACAGTATACTGACTCTGAGCCGACCAGTCCTTGCTTTAGCCCCTTAATGCCGAGTGCCAGACAGGGTAACAACAAGTACCATCTTTTAACGTCTTTTGGTATGACGCGGCCGGGGATCGAACTCCGGACCTTCCGCTCTCCGGGCGGACGCTCTACCACTAGACCATGGAAATGGTCTGAAGGAAATGGGAGTAATATGAGAGGTGGAATCTGATTGGTCAATAGACGAGACATAAATCGTAATAGCCACTGCTGGCGCTATGATCGAGCCACAAAATTCCAACCTAGTTCAGCAAGGGTGGAAACTGGACTTTACAGTTAGTTAACGCCCTTGCCTCAAGAAGATGGATCTCATTTACACATATTTACCAAATGAATTGAGTTTATTGTTCAGCCATATTCTTTTGTTCTCTTCAAGACATTCACAATCACACAAAAGGTATTTTTTAAAACTTGTGTACATTCATGTCCAACTTGAAACATGATTATGTAAACCAAGAGAACAAGCAGATAATTCATTGTAGAAATCATTTGCATATTCCTTTATCATGTCAATAAATCACTAATTCTTCAGACTTGGCCATGGCATCTGGCCAAAATGGCTCCACGGGAAGCATGGGATTCCCCCCTGGCATGGACGGGATCAACCCAGAGAAGTTGAAGGCCAGACTGTACTCCTATGCTCCACAACAAGCACCAGCCAATCCCAGGGCCCTCCACTTCAAGGGGGTCACCCAGGCCCAGGCTAACAGAGTGAAGACACCCCTTGGGCCAAGAGTTGAGCCATTGGTCAGTGCCATTTTGAATGAATTGAATTTAGAAAACTGGGATGAAAGGGTTTGATGTTGTACATATTGAAAGTATGCCCTCACATTTTTGTGAAAAATTGGATGAAAATCTAAAAATAAATGTAGTAGGGCCTGCAGAAATAGTTTGAACAAAATAGATTTTTTTATCTTGACAAACTATATCAATAACTGAATGCTGGATACAGTAACTACAGTCACCCAGTTTTTAACGATGTGATGATATTACACAGAAAAAAAATGTATTCAGCCTGTTCTTTTAAAGATGAGTCCATAGCGTTTATGCTACACCAAAGAACTCACTCTGCCAGCCAAAGGATGAATATTGACCCTCGTCGATTACCCTGTGTATTATATGTGAATGATATGTCCATTCTTTTATAATATATATCCTGAATCCATTCGCCATCCTAGTTTCTTTTTGAGTCCAAACTTACAACCAGACGAGACACTCTGAATGTTGTTTTTTTATTTCAAGCTCATGAAATTCTGTGCTAAGTTAACAATAAGAAAGACTGAGATGGTGACGTCTCTTTGGAATGAAGCAGTGGCGGTGAATATGTATTGTATATGTCATAATATAAGGGTAACGCTATTTTTCAGGGCATTATCATTTGCAGAAGCCCGAGATCTTCCATTAACTGCAGTTGAAAAGACCGAGGGCTTCTGCAAATAACTTTACCGTTTTTATAGCTGAAATGGGGGGAATTTGTTATGAAATAAAAGGAAACAACAATATTGGTTTTGAAACATTTACTGCAATCAACACGAATGTCAATGACCCACTTTAACAAGTATTGAAACGTCATAAAACAACCCAGATGACGTCACTATTAAACGTGACGTCACTTTACAATGGGGGTGATAATGGCCAATCATCAAGCAATATGAGGGCATTATCAAGTTACAGTGGCCCGCTCATTTCTGATAACATGCTGGCGGTTTAATGATAATTCTATCCATTTTAACCATAGTAGAATGCAGATGTGGTACATTCAATAATTAAGAATGAATATTGCTCTCTGTATTCAAAAAAGGGCGTGTGTTATCTCAGCACTGTTGCATGGTGATTCAATAAATTTACCTGAACACATGACTTTCAGACATGCCTCCAGAAGCATCAGATGAGGAACCAGCCCCACTACATCCACAAGGTCAACAAGGAACGCATCCAGGCAGAACGACGAGGCAAGAAGGATGAACCGGCAACCAAGAAACTACGACGGGCAGGGTCAGTCGAACCCATGGAGGTCAGCAGTGGAGCACAGTCACCTTTGCCAGACCTTCCAGAAGATCTCAAGGCCAAACAGGTCGGCATTTAAGTATATTCTTTATAGAAGGGTTTAAACCTAGTGTACTTTATAACAAGATCAGCAACAGCTTTAGAAGGCCTTGAATTTTGTATTCTCGGCTTCAAAAGGGCATAAAATGTTATTTATCTTGAAAGGTAATACAATTACAATTAAAATACTGGTGTGTGGACTTGGATGTTGTAACTGTGTTTCTACTGTGCACAGGGAAACATTCTGACAATGGAACAGCGATAATGTCTTAATAAATCAGTTTGATTTGGGTCAAATTTTAGACTTTGAAAATTGGAATCTCTTTACATTTAAACTTGGCAAAGACCAATTTGTTTTAATCTTTAATTTCAATGTTATTAGACTCAAGCATAAACTGAGTTTAACAAAAGAGATAATTATTGAAATATTGCTTCAGGTAATGAATGAATCAGTTAATGATATCTGATTATTGACCATATTCACCTTGACCATAAACATTCTAGCACACTTGATTTAAGCAGCCAGAATCATTAATGACTTCAGAAGCTCATTGTATAAGATGCATATAAAATCTGATCTAAGTTGTCCTTGTTCATTCATTGCAGTGAGTTTTACCTTCTTTGTTATATTGGTGAGAATCCTTCCTGTTCACCTGTGAAGATATGTTACACTTATTTGCAAGAAAAATGAAATAAAAAAAATCTGGAGAAATTTGAGATGAAGATATTGTTGACCCCCCATGTCTCCTCCCCCAGGATGCTATGGTCTATCACACAACACCACGGCTACCCTCGCCACCGCAAGAACCAAAGCCAGAGTCCCCTCGGGGCAGAACTCACATACAGGCTGCCTCTATACCACCATCAACAAGACCAAAGTGTAAGTTTAACATTCTTTTAAAGAAAACTGATACCATCTTTGTCTGATATGCACCCCTCAGGGGACACTGAAGTAAAGATTTCAAATATGAACACCACCCTAACCCCACTGTAGTAAGGATTTCAAATATGAACACCTCCCTAACCCCACTGTAGTAAGGATTTCAAATATGAACCCCACCCTAACCCCACTGTAGTAAGGATTTCAAATATGAACACCTCCCTAGCCCCACTGTAGTAAGGATTTCAAATATGAAAACCTTCCTAACCCCACTGTAGTAAGGATTTCAAATGTGAACACCTCCCTATCCCCACTGTAGTAAGGATTTCAAATATGAACACCTCCCTAACCCCACTGTAGTAAGGATTTCAAATATGAACCCCTCCCTATCCCCACTGTAGTAAGGATTTCAAATATGAACACCTCCCTAACCCCACTGTAGTAAGGATTTCAAATATGAACACCTCCCTATCCCCACTGTAGTAAGGATTTCAAATATGAACACCACCCTAACCCCACTGTAGTAAGGATTTCAAATATGAACACCTCCCTATCCCCACTGTAGTAAGGATTTCAAATATGAAAACCTCCCTAACCCCACTGTAGTAAGGATTTCAAATATGAACACCTCCCTATCCCCACTGTAGTAAGGATTTCAAATATGAACACCTCCCTAACCCCACTGTAGTAAGGATTTCAAATATGAACCCCTCCCTATCCCCACTGTAGTAAGGATTTCAAATATGAACACCTCCCTAACCCCACTGTAGTAAGGATTTCAAATATGAACACCTCCCTATCCCCACTGTAGTAAGGATTTCAAATATGAACACCACCCTAGCCCCACTGTAGTAAGGATTTCAAATATGAACACCTCCCTAACCCCACTGTAGTAAGGATTTCAAATATGAACACCTCCCTAGCCCCACTGTAGTAAGGATTTCAAATATGAACACCACCCTAACCCCACTGTAGTAAGGATTTCAAATATGAACACCTCCCTATCCCCACTGTAGTAAGGATTTCAAATATGAAAACCTCCCTAACCCCACTGTAGTAAGGATTTCAAATATGAACACCTCCCTATCCCCACTGTAGTAAGGATTTCAAATATGAACACCTCCCTAACCCCACTGTAGTAAGGATTTCAAATATGAACCCCTCCCTATCCCCACTGTAGTAAGGATTTCAAATATGAACACCTCCCTAACCCCACTGTAGTAAGGATTTCAAATATGAACACCTCCCTATCCCCACTGTAGTAAGGATTTCAAATATGAACACCACCCTAGCCCCACTGTAGTAAGGATTTCAAATATGAACACCTCCCTAACCCCACTGTAGTAAGGATTTCAAATATGAACACCTCCCTAGCCCCACTGTAGTAAGGATTTCAAATATGAACACCACCCTAACCCCACTGTAGTAAGGATTTCAAATATGAACACCTAACCCTCACTAATGTAAAGATTTCAAATATGAACACCACCCAATTTCACTGAAGTTAAGAAATCAAACTTTGACACACCCTCTCTTTATAAAAATATGGATCTATCATCCTCCTGTTTATATTGACCATGACCTTTCAGTCGGAGAGACCTATGAAGGGGTGAAGGATGCTCACCAGATCATCCGAGTGATCCATGAGAACCCGCGTGTTGGTTTCCTGTACCTCAGTCCTGCTGTACCCAAGTCTTCAGTAGATTACCACTACTACAACCTCAGGTGAGATCATATCACACTGACCAGGAAGAGATCCATTGTACCACATTTGTCATAACCAATTGATTTTCAGGAGGGGTGGGGAGGGGTATTTTTGAGAGATTTAAAGGGAAAATTTAATCTTTGAAAGAGTTACAAGTGTAAGAAACCAATCAGGGTAAACTTGTACTTGTTGTGGAAATGAGCAGAATGGCAATAGGACTCTGGTGGTCTGCATAGAGTATAGTCATGGATATTTGCGAACTTTCTTTTTGGAGTACAGATGTTAAAGATGCTTTGTTCTGTGCAGGGTTGTCAAGCATGAACATGTTCACAAGAACGACCACTGCACAATCAGCCGGAAGGGTGTGACGAGGATGCGCAGTGATGATGAGACTGAGTTTATCACCCTGGACAGATGGGAGCAGGAAGTCAACTACTTCAACAAACTCATCCAGGTCAGTTCTGTCATTCTACACACATTACAATGTGAAAATAATAATCAGTGTCAAATTGTCTCATGGGTATATACAACTATGCAGATATGCATAGATCATAACATCGCTAATGCAAATAACATATTCAAAACATAAGGTGTATTTGCACTTTAGTCCAGTCTATCAATTTCAAAGGCGTGTTGGGTGATGACTTGTTGAAGGAAATTTTTCACTCCAACCTACCAGGATTTTTCACCAAAATATCTGTAAAAATGGCTTGCCTAATGATAAGCATATCACCTTCACTTTAACAGCTGTTTGATGTGTACAAAAAGGGGTACCAAGTAGTTTTGGTAGTTCTTATTTGGGTACCTGGGTCATCAACTTTACATGTCCTAGCTCTGGATGAAAGGAGGTGAATGAGGTCAGGCATGCGTTCAATAGGCCGAGGCGCTTACTTAGCGCTCTCTGTGGGGTGCAGTCGAACCATGTGTCAACTGCTGCTGGCAGAGGGTGCGGTTTTCAAAATGGTGTCAAAGACTGATTTTAGGAATATTGTTGAACATTGTGTATGTGAAGTTTTATTGTTTAGAATAAAGATACAATAAACTTACCATTAGTTAGACGGTCACCGATATTAGACAACTCATGTAATCCTACCGACTTAGGTAACAGAGGAAAATCAAAATATAGACTGTGATTGTGTTGATTCACCGCTGATTGCATACAGCCAATTGTCAGTGACACTTGACACTGAGTGAGATTTCTCAGTTCGCTGTACAAGTCACTAATTATTGGTAGATGGGCTTGTCGGTGATCAGATATCAGTTCGCAATATCAGTTGGTTTGCTGTACAGAGTTTGTTATGTACGTAAATTTTATATGATAATATAGAGGAGATAAATCGTGGATTTTGTAACAGTTCGTTGTATCCGTTTGTTTGCATGTTGTAAGATTCAACTAAATGGATCGATGACTTGGTGGATTGTGTTTCATTGTACCCTGACGACCAATCGTTACCACTTGCCCCTTTCCGTAAAATGCTTGTCCCAGAATAACATGAGTTGGTCACGAATGCCCCGACAGCAGGGGACATTGTCCATATCAACCACTGGTTAAGTTGTCAGGGCCAAAATCGATTATTTACAGGCCACCCTGATATTGCTGGAATTTTGTAGACTGCAGTAAAAAGGAACAAATCACAATGTTTAAGATTTATTTAAGAGAAGACAGACATCGATGAAAATATCTGAATTTACGTTTTCTCTGAGTTTCGACAAGTGAAGGTTTATATCGCATAATAATATATGTCAATTGTTTACAAAAAGAAATCATATGAGAGTTATTGGGACAAAATTGCAACTTCACACCAAATTTTATTATACATGTATCTTGTTCACAAACAGACGCATGAAAAGGATTTTTTTGGGTTCCAAGGAAAAATACTCCATGCTGCGAGGGGCTTCAAAATGCAGCTAAAACAATTGGGTTTTCCTGGTTATAACAAGTGACAATCTTCCAATAAACGTAATCACTAATGTGGTGGTATCAAACTTCACCGCTGTGTGCATGTATGTCTAACAAGTTGTTCCATGTCCAAAATGTAATAATCACAGGCCCCGCATTTGTCCAAGTCCTCCATCTTTGTCCCTCGGCGTGCCTCCTCCTCAGTATGCGTGGAGGCGCTAGAAAGCGCTCTCAGCGTGAGTTTCGTTCATGAGGAAATATTCGGAGGTGCTCGCTAGTGCTCGCTGGCGCCTCAGCACAAAACGGCTTATTGAATGCCCCTCAGATATTAATTGAAACTGAATGTCTGTCAAGGGGAGATAATTTACAAGGGAACATGATTATCTCCTCCTGATGTAGAGGTCAAATCAGGGGTAGAAACTAACAGTTTTTATCCACTAGTCCTCATAATGATAACATACAGCAAACCCCTTAAAATTGGCCAATTTCTACTAGTCCTTAGGATACCTTTACCATTGGGCAGTTTGGTAAGGACTACAGGACTAGTGCCAATTTTTAACGCTGTCAAATGGAAGAGAATATTGTATATGTGTTGTGGGAAGTACCCACACAGAGGAACTGGTAATTTATAATAGGGAGAGGGGGTGGGGCAGGGTTGGTCTTAGGACTGTATCATATTTTGCTGACACAAAACCCATTTTATGAAACATTTTTGTGTGGCCCAAGCCATACACATGTAATATTTTTTCATGCTGGTCCTGACCCCTGCCTGTGGCCTTGGCCCTGACCCCTGCCTGTGGCCTTGGCCCTGATCCCTGCCTGTGGTCTTGGTCCTGACCTGTGGCCTTGGTACTGACCCCTGCCTGTGGCCTTGGCCCTGACCCCTGCCTGTGGTCTTGGTCCTGACCTGTGGCCTTGGTCCTGACCCCTGCCTGTGGTCTTGGTCCTGACTCCTACCTGTGGCCTTGGTCCTGACCCCTGCCTGTGGCCTTGGTCTTGAGTCCTTGAGTTTTGTCACACACACACACACACACACAATATCAATGTTTCTAATATATTGAATGTTTTTTTTATAGTAATCATTTCTTTTTCCAGATTCCCGCATTTGCCCTCTTCCGGAAATGGAAGGCCTTTAGTGTTTGGAGGAAGAATGTCCGCACCAAGAAAATACAGGGTTGCAAGAAACAGCTGAATGAAAACCTCTTCATCGTCAACCCTGTAAGTGTTGTGTTTGTACTGTCCATGTACTAACGTGGGGCCGACTGATTTACTCACCATTCAGTGCATCACCATACTCTGTGCCATACCATGATTCAGCTGTATGTTTCAGTAGCAATGTGTATTCAAGATAACCAAGTATGATGTTTACTGCGTTTGTTTTCCCAGTCTCTGCGACCAGCTCTGTTGAATGTCCGTGAGATGTGTCACCGTATCAGTGAGATGGGTTTGTGTCAGATTGACAAGGATCACACATACACGCTCACTGACTTCAGAGAGGCCCAGTTCAACCAACTCAATGATGTAAGTGGCCCATATTATGACTATATAAAACTACCTTAAAGATATGAAAACGAAACAATATTAATAATCTATTTTATTCTGTTTATATCTTCAGGAACAAATAGGATGTTGTTACAGCTTACTTTACTTTTTCCCATTTATATAAGCAGCCAAATAATTTATCTAGAATAATGAAACAATAACAACCAATACCAATAATAGACATCTATATCACTTGACCCACTCTGAGGCATGTTTGAAGCAGATGACATATTATTAGAAATCGATCAGTGTGCATTCAAATTTCCCTTCTCAGGGAGTATACTTGGTTCATAATCAGTCTGCACAAGAGACATTTGGGTCCACATGCCCAAAGGTTTTGCACACTTGTCTTTAGTTTTTGGTTGTTTTAAGTCACTAGATTTTCAAAAGCTATGTTTTGGTTTTGACTGCAGTCACAGGCTCGTATTAAACCTGAATGGAAAGAGGTGTAATGAGTTGCATGACCTGTTCCAGGTGGCGGGGCGCCTCCAGGACTTCCGGGAGCTGGTGAAGGAGGTGGTGCGCAGCGCGTGTCGGACTGCACTGCTGGAGGCAGGCTTCACCCCAGATGACTACTTCTATGATGGTCAGGACAGCCCCGGGCTGTATGGTGAGTCTTGGGGTCCCATCACAGTTCCGATGATGCAGTGACTAGCAGTGAACAGAGAGCTAGACACCTTGCAAAGGCATCTGTCCTTCACTTAGTTGGGGAAGTGATGTCGTTGGCTGGTACAGTTACAAATCTAGGTGGGCTAAAATATGTACAATGTTAGACCAGTCAGAACAAGTTGCCCATTGTGTGTTGTGCAGGTGAGGGCAACATGGCCCCTGGGACGGCCTCCAGCTACCTCATGCAGAGCAACTACGACATGGACATCTATGGAGAGGCTCCAGACAAGATGACATACACCGAGCAGGCCAACAAGAGGACACACTGCAAGAGACTTACATGGTCAGTGCACTGCATTCAGACTGTCTTAACTATCTCTTTGTGAAATGCGGCTTTCTTTCCGATGTTTTTTTTTCTAGATTTTAACAATCTTAATTTCATTAAGGTATAATAATGGTTCTTATTGATTCTTGAAGTATTCCTAGTCTAAGGGTAGAGAGGAGACCGCCTGTAACTATCAAGGTTGTAGGACTGATGGAACCACAGTTGATTACATGGACACAACATGAAATGTTTGTGTTGCGTTTTCAGCTTCATCCGACTGGCAGATTATCTGATTGTGAACACGATGCATGTTCTGGCTGTGAACTCGGTGTCCACCCTGCTCAACTACCTGTCTGAGCAGCTGCAGAACACACCCACTCTCGCCCAGATTCAGGGACTTGAGGAGGAGGGGGAGAAGAAGGAGGAGAAGGAGGAGAAGAAACAAACAGACGACAAAAGTGGAGAGGTGGGTGAGGTGGAGAAGTTGAGGAGATGTCAGTGGCTGCAGTCAGATAGTGGGGGTGGAGGAAAGAGGGAATGTCAAATGTGGAGAGATGTCCAGGATGCCTCAAGTACAAAGAATATAATGATACAGATTTTATTTTAAAAGATGGGTGCATTTGTGATCATTAGTTAAGTACAAGCGCTAGATGTACACAAATAATCCTAGAAGCAATTGGTAGTTGTATTATCTTTGTTGAAAACATTTTACTAAATGTTATATAATGCATCCTATTCATGAATGTATGAATTTTGTATATGATTATAGCTGTAGAAACTAACATTTTAGGCCACTAGTCCTTCTGATGATAACAAAAAGCAAAACTCTTAAAAATGGCAAATTTCTACTAGTCCTTATGATACCTTAACTACTGGGAAATTTGGCAAGGACTACAGGACTAGTGCCAATTTCTAACACTGGATTAAAAACAGGGGTACAGCTTGTGTGCATTTCCTTTTATACTTTTATATGAAATGTGAAAAAATGTAACTTTATTCTATTTCAATATAATCATGTCGTACAGGCACAGGACGACGAGGAGGAGATTCCCAAGTTACCTCCCCTGTTCATCTCTGAGTTTATCCTGGAACCGATGCAGCTACTGTTCTCTCCGGATGTCGACGACTTCCAGGACGGTCTGGCAGAGGTCATTAAGAGATTCCAGGATTCTGTCCTCAGTGTCATGAATCTGGTGCCAGATCCCTACTTTGACGCTTTTACCAGGTGAGTCTTCTTTGATTATAGTTGTTTAGGACAGTCTGACAAGGATGCAATGCATATGTGTGTTGTTCATTGCAGCTCCTGTCAATCAGGTGACGTAGTTGGCATAGGGAATGTTTATACGCCTATACTGAAAGGGGACATCAATATCTGTAAATATCAGCCAATACACTATTTGTAGTGGTATGTGTGGTGGTTACAAGTTGTGTTGTGTGTGTTGAGTTGTGGGCTTCAAAATAAAAACCTTCTCCATAAAAAAATTAAACCCCAAGGCCAGAACTAATTGATAATTAATTTAAAACCGTGTCAGTTCAGTGAGAATATGTTTTTTTGACAGATGACAGATGTCATTTACATGAAGTTTGACTCTTTGGTAGGATGAATGAAGTACACAGTGTATTTTAACAAGTAAAGAAGCACACAGAGCAGTATACTTTGTACATGGAACACTAATATGATTTGAGCTTTCTGTTTATTGGTGAGGGGGGGATGAAAATCGTATGATTAATATATTTCTACTTAATGCCCTACTAAGACATTGGTGTATTTTGTCAGACCAATAATCAACAACAAGTTTGAGGAGAAGACTTGCGGTGATGGTCCAAGCCTAGGCACCATGTTCGAAGATGACAAACACCTCCAGACCATCATCTACAGCATCAGGGTGAGATTATATGCAACTAAATCACCATTGCTACACTTGCTGTGCAGAGTTGTGTTTCTTAGCTGTTACAGGATCAGCTGGCCATTGTTTTGAATCCCTGATTAGACGTAGGAGAATTCTGAATCTGAGTTTGAAATACTCGGGTACTTTCAGAGCCAGGTAAATGGGCTCGGTAGGTCAGTCTTTGTAATTTTGCTGCTTGGGTGGCACATTACCCAGAAAGCGTTTGAGCTCTCAATCACTGGTTTGTCCGGTACAGCCTGAGGACAAGCTGATGTATATATCTGGAATATTACTGATTGTGGCTTTACACAACATTCATTCCCTCACTTGTTCAGTCATGTTTCATTTGCTTGAATCCTCCACATGTGAAGAATGTGTATAAACCTGGTTGTGTATGCAGGACGCCATATCAGCAGCTTTCAACGCAGCCAGCCAGTACGCAGACACGTTCGAGCCGTACAGGGAGTTCTACAAGGAGAACGAGAGCATGGACCTGGACAGTGTGCGAGCTCAGGAACATGGTCAGTGTTGGTTCTTGAGAAGGATTTGTTGTGAGAAGATACTATTTGTCCTGCTGTCTAGGGTATTGGGTTAGGCATGGCTGTTCTACATGTACACATTGTGATCACTTTCTAATATTCATTTGCCTTAATAATCCAGACAGTAGTCAGCCAGTTCAAACGTATGATACAAAATTAATGCCGTCAATTTTTAGGCATACCCCAAGACACCCTCTAAGCCTTAATTGTGAAACTGTTGACATCTTCATTCACAAGGAAAGACAGAAAACATTACACCATGCAAGGCAGGTCTTTTAACTGGCATGATTTTGCTTGTACAGCATCTCATTTTACCTACATTAGTGACCTACCCCCAAACTTATTTATCCGACGTCACACTTTTGAACTTACTGTAGGACAAGATGTTTGCCCATGTAAGGTACCAGCGATTTTTGATTGATGAATATTTTATTTTTCATTCCCAGATGTGGCATTTTTCTCTGAACATCTTGAGAAGTATCATAGTCAGCACAAAATGGCTGAGAGTATTGTTGCTAAGCGACCAATTGGAATGTTGTTGGTGGATGCTCTGAAGATGAAGAATCAGTTGATACCGTCACCGCTCCGATGCCTGGATGTAAGTCTCCCAACACAGACATTTGTTTTTTGAAGGTTTAGTTATGGAAACTTGCACCTGTATCAAACTGGTGGTCTTAGGGACTTGGAAGATCTTTGGTATTTTCTTGGAAACAAGGACTCCCCTAGAGCTTGTTCCCCCAAACAAGACATGTGACCCGCCAGGAGAAAGGTGACCTGATGGCTGCTAGGATACAATTGTTGCTGTGATGTCATAAAGAAAGACATTTGATGTCAACATACTTCGGTAAAAATCGCCATGTGTGAGGACTGCAAGGAAATATCTCATTTTCTCTCGATAGTTTGTAATGTAATAAAAATAGTAATTCAAAACATTTCAGCATAAATGTCTACTTTCAATTAATCGGATTATATTTAAAAACTGCAGTTATTAATTGCATTAACAGTTATAAGTCTGAAAATAGGACTTTGCAGAAAATGAGTCCATATGAGATGTATCTCTGTAACAAATAGGAATTGAGGGTTATGAATTATATTTTTGTGGTCCTAAACTACTGTAGTTGTAAAATATAAAAAGTCAAAATATAATATTTCACCCAGGAGGTCCCTTATCTCATGGTTGGTCACATATATCAATATCAAAATACTTCACTGAGTTAGGGGAATAGGTAATTTCATGATAAACATGTTATATTGTTATGAGAGATTCTCTGAACATTTAAACAACAGGGAGAATTTAGTTCAGTACAGACAAATACAGTGTAAACAGACAGGTGGGGAAAAGATCTCTTATTTTACTCTTATTCATGTGAACATAACATATCTTTCTGAAATGTATGCTCATTTCTTATAATACAATGTTATGATAAGGACTGATTTTATCCTTCATATCTTGCCCTTGGCTGGCAAACTTTCGATTATAAAAACTACATTAAAATGTCAAGCAAACTCAAGAAAGACGCTACTTAAAAGAACATACACTGATATCGAGTGTAGAAATGTATAACATCTACCAATAAGAAAGTACATCTGTGTTGCATGATCTCGCAAGATAAAGGTGAGCTACGGTACCTATTTGGTAAATGCAAACAAATGTAATTGTGAATGCAGCATGAATAATAGATGCCTTGGTGAGAGTGTGCTGATTGTGGCTGTGATAGCACTTCCACACTGAAGCATGTCATGCTCCCTCTCTGTACTTGTAGCAATGTATAATTAATGGCCAGTTTAGGCACGCACGTTGGCACTGATAACGATCAGTCATTGATTGCGTTGTCTTGTCTGTTGGTGAAGAGGCCTGCTGAAAAGTAAAATGTTTTAAAGTTGGTGCCGAGAGATTCTCAGTTTGATTAAAGTTACAGTTAACTGCTGTTTGACATGAAATATTGATTTGGGACATGCATTAGGGGAGATAACTCTTGTTACTTTTGATTGTCTTGAAGAAGGAACATAGTTTTTCCATTTTATTGTGTTAGATGTTGTAAACATGCCAAGATAAATACAAGAATAAAAATAATTTGTTCCACATTTTTGTGGGTGTTGGATATAAGATAGATATAAATTGTCACTTTCATGAACGATTTAACTATTTTCCCAAACGCTATAAAGCTAAAAAAAGAATGAAAACAGTTCAGGCAATGCTCCTGCAAACTTGAAATGTGTGAGAGAACATTTTTTGTGTAAACAAGTAATATAAATTCTTTGTAAAATTGAAAATATGCTGTTAATAAAATATAAAAAAATCTTATTTCAAAATTCAAATTCAAGCGGTCTATTCAAGTGATTAGTGACATGTTGTGTATTTCAGGTGATCAATGACATGCTGCCTATCCTGGCTAAGAGCGAGGTTGACCGACTGATTGCGGAGCTGCAGGACGGGCAGTTCAAGCTGGAGACCACGCCCACTACCACCCTGGAGTTCGTCCACTGTCTCACATTCCTGGACGAGATCCAAGTCAGGGTAGGGGCACCAACACTCTCTTGGACAGCATCGTGTTTACATCATTCAGATTATGGAAACGAAGCCGTGGCGAGGATTGGGTCTACTGCAGAGGCTAAGATTGATGGAGGATATGACTAAAAGTTCCTTCTGTATCTGAGATATCATTTATCATGACCGTTGCCAATATGGGCTAAATTAATTTTTCATCTTTGGGGTAGATTATTATTGGGCACTTTTTCGTTATAAATTGTAATGCGAAGACACCCACCCTGCAGTACTAGCTGCAAACTTACATGTTCATCACCAAATTGATTTCAGTTTCTTGCAGTGCAGACATTGTTAAAATTAGTTTAATGTAAAGAGAGCAAATTTAATATGAAAGTATTTAACAGGAATTTTCATTTTCTAACAGTTGTCAATGTTACTCTGTGTTATATATTTCAGATTGAACCCTTGGAGAAGGAGGCAATGGTTGTCAAGGATATGTATGACTTGATTGATGAGTACAATGTACCAACACCACCAGAAGACTTTGCTGTCTATCAGGCAAGATTTCAACTTGAAATACTTATGAAATATTTCCACGAGTTGGATCGTCTTACACTCTTATCTTCTGTTGAAGCAGGAAAGTATGCCATTGCTTTTCTGTAATTGTGTATGTACATAGAATATAAAGTGATTTACTTTGCAATAAATGTGATATTTGTTGATTGAACAAATATTTGAATCACTTGCATAAACTTAAGGCACCTCGACAGGGCCTCTGTTATACATTTTTTATGTATCTTTAGATTTGATCCCTTTTCCCGAGGCAAGCAAGTAAACTGACTATAAAAATCTAGTTTCCACCTTTGCCAAACTGGGCTGGAATTCCGGAGTTACATCATGTTTGAAAACATGGATTTCAACGTGCAGACTGAATGTGCATGTGCATGTGTACCTTCAACTGGGTGTTGACATATTTTGCACGTCTTTTCATGTTTTTCATGTTCCTTTGTGGGGTAGGACAGTGGAACTACAGTCAAGCCACACACTTCCAGCCTAACTAGTTCGGCAAGGGTGGAACCTGGAGTCTGTGAACTCCCTTGTCTTGGGAAGATGGTTTTCATGATGCTTCTCCCTTATTATGTCTGAAGTTTATTGTGATATATTTCTGAACAGACTCTAGGCCCATCCATCACCAATGTCCGTAATGCAATAGACAAGTGTCTGACTGAGAGGGATGCCAACATTGACAAGTTCTGTACCCACCTGGACAAGGATATAGGCGAGCTGACGAAGGAGGTGAAGGAAATCAAGCAGGAGGCCCAGGTAACCAACACTGTCAACCTTGCTCAAATTGCCTGAAACCTCCAGTAAATATAAGGGAGTGGCTGGAACAAGGAATACTGGATACCTTCCACTATCTTGGGAAAGGATCTTGGGAAGGGATATGCACAAGCTCCTTCTTTAGTAACAGTTCCTAAGTTTCTTACCACCATTTTCAGCTGTCTTGTTAACATAACAGAGGGTTTGGGGGACTTGTGACAATCCCCCTATCCTTATAATAAATGACCAGTCCCTAGGCTGCAAGGACTGATGTTTATGAGAACTGTTGAAGAAGTTGGAAGGACCACTGTATGTATCTAACTGCCAGCCTCGTCTTTTGTAGAACCCCATCATCCTGGACGTCAACTCAGACACAGACAGGGTGAAGCAGGTGCTCACCAAGCTGCTCAATCAGATGGAGGATCTACAGAAACGAGCCTACACGTACAAGTCCTACCAGAAGAACTTCAAGGTACTCACTGTCACTGCATCTGTCTGGCATGGACTTGGATGTTCAATGGGCTGCAATAAGAGTAACATTGAGTCAGATATTTTCAAAACCTACATTCAGTCTAACTGTCCATTCTGTGCGCACGTATCAACTACATTGCCCAAATTCCCACTTTATTATAGAGACATATCAGAAAATCACTCACCGTGTTTACAAAGACCTGCATCAGTTCGGGCTTTCCTCCCACATACCTGACACTCAACATGTAACTGAGATCCTGTCCCCTCCCTCACCCTCGTTCCCTCCTTCACCCTCGTTCCCTCCCTCACCCTCCTTCCATCCCTCACTCCCTCACTCACTCACTGTTACAGGTTGAGGTGACCAAGTTTGATGCTCTGGAGGAAGCATATGCTGAGCTGAAGCTGAAGGAGCTGCTGTGGACAGCCATAGACGAGTGGGACGTCCTGCTGGAGGAATGGACGAGTGTAAGTCTCAGCAATGGAAGCAGTGTACATTTCACTCACCACAACATTGACATGCTATTGATTACTTTGTATTGAAACATGTTTTGGTTATGCAGGGAAGTTCATCTGGAATTTTATTTGGTAATTTCCAGATTAGAACAGGTCATCAGTATCCCTGGTTATTGTCACAAGTATCAAGTAGCCAGTCACTTGGCTGATTGCAGTCATTGTACCCCATGATATGGATCATTGTTCCTTCTGTCAGTCGCTGGTTTATTTCTTGACTCAATTATTTATGAACTATCGTCATGTAGCTGAAATATTGCTGACTTCGGCGTTACACAACAAACACCGGTGTTCAAAATTAACGTCAATCGGCTAGTCTGGGATGAGTAAAAGGACACAGGACATTTCCTTGTGAACTTTCACCATGACATAGAAGTCAGCCTGTAGCAGATCGCTTTAGCAGACAAGTTAAAAAGAAAAAAACCACTTTAGCCTGTTCACTCACATGATGAAGGTTACACTTGTGGAGATATTTGTGCATGCCTGTGTTTCAGTCGGCGTTCGAGACCTTGGATCCTGAGACGATGAACAATACAACTCTCAGGTACTCAAAGTCTGTCCTGCAGCTGGAAAAGGGCCTACCGCCAAACGCTGTCGTCCCCAAGCTCAAGGAGAGAGTGGAACTCATGAGAGAAAGGGTGAGGGACAAGCCAGAGCATGATAGTCTGTTCCGTTGTCACTACTTGAACCTAGGGGCAGTCACAGGGGCAGTCACAGGGGCAGTCACAGGGGTAGCTGAATGGTCTCGTAAAAACACAGCCAGTCTATTATAAGTGTAACAGGAAGAGTTTCCTTAACCCAGGATAGTTTCCCTTTATTTCAGCATGTACTGATTTTGTTATGTGTTTGCTATCTTTTATCTTGAAAGTTTAGTAACTTATAAAAGTTTCTTAAAAAGATTGTGCCCCTAATTTTTAATCACTCTTAAGAGACAACTTTTTCAACTCAAATTTTGTTTTTCCACTTAATACCTTTTCATAGTGTATGAGATATGCAAGAAAACCTAGCCATGGTCACAGAGCCTCTGGCCCATCGCTCCATACTATGCGCTGAAGGGGATGTGGCCACAAATAGGACATTTGGTACATTATAATCAAGTTTACTTTCATTTGTAACTTACTAAAGAAATAAAATATAACTTTACAAACACCCTCTCTACCTGATCCCAACCTACTGATTGATCTGTCCATCACGCTAAAGTCATGTTGTGCTTTGTGCAGTTGCCTGTGATCACAGATCTGCGGAACCCGACCCTGAAGCCACGGCACTGGGATCTCATCCAGGAGACTCTCGACTGTCAGTTTACCCCCGAGGATCCGCTCACCCTCGGCAAACTGTCCGACATCAATGCCTTCAAGCACAGTGAGACTTTGCAGGAGATCTCAGGACAAGCTTCCTCCGAGGCCAGTCTGGAAGCCATTTTGAAAAAGGTTTGTTGTTGTATTCTTTTTTTAGAATTTGGGCTGTGTCAAGGTTGAGATAAAAGTTGAAATAGAAGTATTTGTAGATGTTTTTGTATTGAGTTGATGTGTAATCTAAGGTGTTTTTATTCTCTTGTTACTCTTGCTAGACCGTCATCTCCAGAAATACTGATTATTAACAGGTCGTTTGTACAGAGGTTTTATTGTAGACAGTCAGAACAAATGCCCTGAAACATATATACTGAACAACAAAAGTTCCTGTGACATTGAATAAGATTTAATGCAAAGTTTTTTACCAAATCTGAAACAATTTCGGTTTGCAACAGATAAAAGACTCCTGTAAGTGTTCAAATGGTTTAATTTCCCATACTTACTTCAGAAAATGTGTGAGTTCATAAAAATCATGAACATGACAAAATGTCAATTTACAAATCAATAGCGTGTGTGTCCAACTCTTGTTGCGATGCAAGCAACATATCTTCATCTCATGGAATGGACCAGGCGTCGCACAAAGTCCTGTGGGATATCTGTCCATATCTGCTGGAGCATGTTTCAAAGTTCCTGGAGTGTCTGTGAAACACGTGGTTGACGTCGAAGGCGCCAATCCATCTCATCCCACATGTGCCCTATTGGTGAGAGATCAGGGAAGTGAGCCAGCCAAGGGATGACATTCACGTTGTTTTGTTGAAGAGAATCATGAACAAGTTGAGCAATATGAGGCCGGGCGTGTCATGTTGAAAGGTAATGCCTGGGCCATGACGACGCAAAAATGGTAGAACAACAGGGCCGATGATCTCGTCGCAGTAGCGCCGTCCATTGAGATTTCCCTCTTCCACTATCTAATGGGTCCTCTGTCTTGCTGTAATCCCACCCCACACCATAACGTTGCCACCCCCGAACCGATCTTCTTCGATGACACAATGATTGACGTAACGTTCACCTCGACGTCAATACACTCGTATCTGTCCATCGCTGTGGCTGAGGTGAAAACGAGACTCGTCAGTGAATAGAACATGTCCCCACTGCATGGTTGTCCAGCATAGACACTGTCTGCACCACTGTAGACGTGCTCGACGGTGGTTTCCTGTCAAAATGGGACGTCTGGTGGGTCTTCTTGTGACAATCCCTGCACATCTTAGGCAGCAACGTGCGGTTTGTGAAGATATTCGTCGAAGGCCAGGGATGCTTCTTGCAGTCACAGTTGCTGGCTGGAATTGATTTCATAGGTGTTTTGTTTGAATCCAGTTGTCTTATCGATTATTGGTTACGCGTGGCCTGCCAATCAGAGGATGGCCTCTGACTGCATTTGTCTGTTGCCAACGTTGCCATAAACACCAAATGGTGTTTCTGTAGACTTTAATTTTTCTTGCAACATCACGTTGACTCGATCATGCTTCAAGCATACCTATGGCTTGCAGACTCTCATTTTCGGACAGGCATGGCATTGCGTAATGTTGAATAATTGCATAATAATTGCATTGTTGATTTTCTGAGTAGCTGTTGTCAGCACGATGCTAAACAATGCATATGGAATCCCGTTAACGCACATGTTTTTATACCCATTCTTGGGTAGTGAAATGCATGGGGCATAAAAGTCAACTTTTGCATGGAATGCATGCTTTTCAGTAGCAGTTACGTTTTTGTGACTTGATTCCATACATGTACTACAATATTGAAAACAAAAGTTTACTTGTGTGAAAAATACACTAAAATATTGGTGTCACAGGAACTTTTGTTTTTGAGTATACAGTAAAGTACGGTTATAACGAACTCAAAGGGACTGCTAATTTTAGTTCGTTATAACCGTAGTTCGTTATAAGCATATATACAGTATAACTACAGCAAATAGTCGGGACCACAAAAGTAAGTTCGTTATATCCGTCAGTTCGTTATAAGCGTGTTCGTTATAACCGTAGTTTACTGTAGTTCAAAATAGATACACATGTACATAAATATGTAAAGATACATCACGTCATGCAATCAGTTATAGTCACTCACAGCATCACATCGTCATGGTATAATAGACTGAACTCATATATTTATCTAATCTTTTCAAGGATGGGTTATTAGTTACAATGTATACATATGTATTCATGGACATGCATAATGATATGATATACATAATTATTTTTTGCATTAATACACAAAAATATAACCATACCCTGTGGGTAAAACTGGGGCTTACTGACCTAGCTAAAACATTTAAATGGCTGCATTTGCATGACCATATATATTGAATATTTAGATAAATATTAAAATATTTTGACACTGTAACAAAAACACAAAGCTATACAAGTACATTGCTAACAATTTTTTAAAATACATGACCAACCTGTAAGGACGATCTCCGAGATGAACATGACACCCAAGTAAGTGATAGTTGCGAAGTCAAGATGTGGTGGCTGGTGTGCTGGTTGAATGCTGAGTGCTGAGTATTTTAAACAAGGCCAATCAGGTGTAAGCTGACTTAAACAAAGGACGGACCCAAGCTATCTTCCCTACCCCACAACAAACAGAAGTTGACTGAGAGAAAACTCCACACAGAGATACAGTTGTTCTTCTGCTGAAAGCAGTGGTGTAGAGAACAGCAGCTGTACAGGTTTATTCAATTCAATGCAACACAATAAAAGGTTTCTACATCATTTCAATACAATATAGAAACATATGTAAAATAGAGAAAGTATACATACATAACACTGCCACATTTATAGTAAGGAATCATACATGTCTTATGTAATAATTTCTTTGTCATATCATGTCATTTGAAAAATGATGAATGTTAAAACTTCAGCAAAAAATAATACACAGTTGAAATCCTTTCTCATAAAAGCAGTATGGCAAAAATACTCCTGTAATAGTCTGTGTGTTCCCTTTGTTCATGACTGTATACAGCTACAGATTGTTTTCAGATGGTTTGCCTGGTCAGATACCATAGAAAGTCCAGTCGTTTCGTAAAAATGGTATCTAACGAGAATGAGTGTAGTATTCTCTATGTATGTGGTAGTCACCTACATGACACCTGTATGTTGTAGTCTACATGACACCTGTATATTGTAGTCGCCTACATGACACCTGTATGTTGTAGTCTACATGACACCTGTATGTTGTAGTCTACATGACACCTGTATGTTGTAGTCTACATGACACCTGTATATTGTAGTCACCTTCATGACACCTGTATGTTGTACTCACCTACATGACACCTGTATGTTGTAGTCTACATGACACCTGTACATTGTAGTCACCTTCATGACACCTGTATGTTGTACTCACCTACATGACACCTGTATGTTGTAGTCTACATGACACCTGTATATTGTAGTCTACATGACACCTGTATGTTGTAGTCACCTTCATGACACCTGTATATTGTAGTCACCTACATGACACCTGTATATTGTAGTCACCTTCATGACACCTGTATATTGTAGTCACCTTCATGACACCTGTATGTTGTAGTCACCTTCATGACACCTGTATGTTGTAGTCACCTTCATGACACCTGTATATTGTAGTCACCTTCATGACACCTGTATGTTGTAGTCTACATGACACCTGTATATTGTAGTCTACATGACACCTGTATGTTATAGTCTACATGACACCTGTATGTTGTAGTCTACATGACACCTGTATGTTGTAGTCACCTACATGACACCTGTATGTTGTAGTCACCTACATGACACCTGTATGTTGTAGTCTACATGACACCTGTATGTTGTAGTCACCTACATGACACCTGTATGTTGTACTCACCTACATGACACCTGTATGTTGTAGTCACCTACATGACATATGTATGTTGTAGTCTACATGACACCTGTATGTTGTAGTCTACATGACACCTGTATGTTGTAGTCACCTTCATGACACCTGTATGTTGTAGTCACCTTCATGACACCTGTATGTTAAAGTCACCTACATGACACCTGTATATTGTAGTCACCTTCATGACACCTGTATGTTGTAGTCTACATGACACCTCTGTTGTAGTCACCTACATGACACCTGTATGTTGTAGTCTACATGACACCTCTGTTGTAGGTTGAGGATTCGTGGAAGTCCACAGAGTTTGTGGTGCTGCCTCACAAGGACTCCAAAGACGTGTATATCCTGGGCGGGACAGATGACATCCAGCAACTACTTGACGACAGCAACATCAACGTTGCTACCATTGCCAGCTCTCGTAATGTCGGCCCCATCAAACCTCGCGTTGAGGAGTGGGGGAAACAACTGGATCTGTTCAACAAAACTCTGGTTAGTTTGTTGGTTTGTTGTTTAACGCCGCACTCAGCAATATTCAAGCTATATGACGGCGGTCTGTAAATAATCGAGTCTGAACCAGACAATCCATTGATTGACATCATGAGCATCGATTCACATAATTGGGATACAATGACATGCATCAACCAAGTCAGCGAGCCTAACCACTTGATCCCGTTAGTCGCCTCGTGACAAGCACAGTCACCTTTTACTGCAAGCATGGTTACTGAAGACCTATTCTACCCAAGATCTTAGTGCAGACACTGACAAAACTGTCACTGTCTCACTGATTAACCATTTCAAAACTAATTTCTTAGTTCATGATTTTCCAGGTTCAATATTGTTGGACTTATGAATAGTGTAGTAGCTGTGTTTCTTATCTTCAAAACTAGGCTGGGGTTGTGGGTAACAATTGGTTCCCAACACCCATGCCTTTTGTCAGAGACAACAACAACGAGGGTTCGATTGTCACTTGTTGGGACCTGGGTGACGGTACAGACCTTTGCTCATGCTATCAACCACCTGTATGCCTGGTTCAGACATTACAAGGATGGTTTCAATTCACTTTTCAAAGGAATTACCGAAATCATTTTCAATAGCAACTTATTAAAAATGTATTAATTTTAATTCTTCAATTAAAAAAACTTTTTGTTAATATTTTGTCCAGAGAGTCTGACAACTGAATCCTCATATAGATAGAGTGTATATTATTGGTTTTCCCCCTGACAGGAAGAATGGCTGAACTGTCAGCGAAGCTGGCTGTACCTGGAGAGCATCTTCTCGGCGCCGGACATCCAACGTCAGCTGCCGGCCGAGGCCAAGATGTTCATGCAGGTGGACAAGTCATACAAGGACATCATGAGGAAGGTGAACAAGGTCCCCCTGGCTATCCGGGCCGGCACACAGCCAGGTACGTTCAGCCACTGTCAGCCACATGGGTATATTGCTGGAATGTAATTCTCTCCTCCAGGGATATGGCTGAGATAGTACTTCAAGCAGCATTAAACCATGCTCACTCACTGATCTTTCAAGTATGTCTTTGGGTGTGTTACCAAAGTATATAACACTTATATAACTATATAACTATATAACAAAAATATGGAGATTACCAAACACAATTGCTTTCGCAATATATTTGCATTCATGTAGCACTTGTATATCAACTATTGATCTGGAAATTCAGCCCTCTCTTCCTAATAAGCTCAATCCATGTTCAATTCTAATAATGGAAAACCTATTATGAGCACATATCAAAATGAGTGTAGCACTGACTCAATGCCATCTTTGTTCTCATGCTATCGAGCTGTAGAGCATCTTCCCGAGGCAAGAGCGTCCACTAGCCTTTTTATCAAAGTCTTGTTTCCACCAGTGCCACATCAAGACCACTTTCCTGTGCTAAATATGATTGGACTATCTCACATATGGATAATCCAATCAGAGAATGTTTCACAAAATCAACATCCATGACTGGTACTGTTATAATGTGATTGTGTGATAATGTGATAATGTTATGATGTTATTGTGGGGTTGTTTGATAGTGTGATAATGTTATGATGTTATTGTGGGGTTGTTTGATTGTGTGATAATGTGATAATGTTATGATGTTATTGTGGGGTTGTTTGATAGTGTGATAATGTGATTGTGTGTTTGTGTGGTTGTGTGATTGTTTGTTTATGTGATTGTGTGGTTGTGTGTTTCAGGTCTGTTAGAGACCTTCCAGAACAACAATGCTCTGCTGGACCAGATCATGAAGTGTCTGGAGGCCTACCTGGAGTCCAAGAGAGTCATCTTCCCACGGTAAACAACTGTCCTGTCTCCTCTTACTCTTCATGTTATTTTCTCTTTTTTAAACAGTCTTTTCCCAGATCCTTTGAGTAAACTAAATGTGAACTGTAGAAGACAATGTGATATTGCCTGGTGATCCATAACAGTCTTTTCCCAGATCCTTTGAGTAAACTAAATGTGAACTGTAGAAGACAATGTGATATTGCCTTGTGATCCATAACAGTCTTTTCCCCGATCCTTTGAATAAAATAAATGTGAACTGTAGAAGACAATGTGATATTGCCTGGTGACCAATAACAGTCTTTTCCCAGATCCTTTGAGTAAACTAAATGTGAACTGTAGAAGACAATGTGATATTGCCTGGTGACCAATAACAGCCTTTTCCCAGATCCTTTGAGTAAACTAAATGTGAACTGTAGAAGACAATGTGATATTGCCTGGTTAATTATAACAGTCTTTTCCCAGATCCTTTGAGTAAACTAAATGTGAACTGTAGAAGACAATGTGATATTGCCTTGTGATCCATGACAGTCTTTTCCCAGATCCTTTGAATAAAATAAATGTGAACTGTAGAAGACAATGTGATATTGCCTGGTGACCAATAACAGTCTTTTCCCAGATCCTTTGAGTAAACTAAATGTGAACTGTAGAAGACAATGTGATATTGCCTTGTGATCAATAACAGTCTTTTCCCAGATCCTTTGAGTAAACTAAATGTGAACTGTAAAAGACAATGTGATATTGCCTTGTGATCCATAACAGTCTTTTCCCAGATCCTTTGAATAAAATAAATGTGAACTGTAGAAGACAATGTGATATTGCCTGGTGACCAATAACAGTCTTTTCCCAGATCCTTTGAGTAAACTAAATGTGAACTGTAGAAGACAATGTGATATTGCCTGGTGACCAATAACAGCCTTTTCCCAGATCCTTTGAGTAAACTAAATGTGAACTGTAGAAGACAATGTGATATTGCCTGGTTAATTATAACAGTCTTTTCCCCGATCCTTTGAGTAAACTAAATGTGAACTGTAGAAGACAATGTGATATTGCCTGTTGATCAATAACAGTCTTTTCCCAGATCCTTTGAATAAACTAAATGTGAACTGTAAAAGACAATGTGATATTGCCTGGTGATCCATAACAGTCTTTTCCCAGATCCTTTGAGTAAACTAAATGTGAACTGTAGAAGACAATGTGATATTGCCTGGTGATCCATAACAGTCTTTTCCCCGATCCTTTGAGTAAACTAAATGTGAACTGTAGAAGACAATGTGATATTGCCTGGTGATCCATAACAGTCTTTTCCCAGATCCTTTGAGTAAACTAAATGTGAACTGTAGAAGACAATGTGATATTGCCTGGTAATCCATAACAGTCTTTTCCCAGATCCTTTGAGTAAACTAAATGTGAACTGTAAAAGACAATGTGATATTGCCTGGTGATCCATAACAGTCTTTTCCCAGATCCTTTGAGTAAACTAAATGTGAACTGTAGAAGACAATGTGATATTGCCTGGTGATCCATAACAGTCTTTTCCCAGATCCTTTGAGTAAACTAAATGTGAACTGTAGAAGACAATGTGATATTGCCTGGTGATCCATAACAGTCTTTTCCCAGATCCTTTGAGTAAACTAAATGTGAACTGTAGAAGACAATGCGATATTGCCTGGTGATCCATAACAGTCTTTTCCCAGATCCTTTGAGTAAACTAAATGTGAACTGTAGAAGACAATGTGATATTGCCTGGTGATCCATAACAGTCTTTTCCAGATCCTTTGAGTAAACTAAATGTGAACTGTAGAAGACAATGTGATATTGCCTGGTGATCCATAACAGTCTTTTCCCAGATCCTTTGAGTAAACTAAATGTGAACTGTAGAAGACAATGTGATATTGCCTGGTGATCCATAACAGTCTTTTCCCAGATCCTTTGAGTAAACTAAATGTGAACTGTAGAAGACAATGTGATATTGCCTGGTGATCAATAACAGTCTTTTCCCCGATCCTTTGAGTAAACTAAATGTGAACTGTAGAAGACAATGTGATATTGCCTGGTGATCCATAACAGTCTTTTCCCCGATCCTTTGAGTAAACTAAATGTGAACTGTAGAAGACAATGTGATATTGCCTTGTGATCCATAACAGTCTTTTCCCAGATCCTTTGAGTAAACTAAATGTGAACTGTAGAAGACAATGTGATATTGCCTGGTGATCAATAACAGTCTTTTCCCCGATCCTTTGAGTAAACTAAATGTGAACTGTAGAAGACAATGTGATATTGCCTGGTGATCCATAAAGTACAGTCACTGGAGAATTGCATTACTATGATTGCCTACCCAAATGGATAATGGGAATTTTGCATTTCTTCACAAACGTTTTAAGTCTAGGTTTTGTCAGCTTGAAAACATCCTACGGTTGATTTGTAACTAATGTTGGATTTCTTCCTCTTGCATGGCATAATTTCTTCAATTTATTGTATGTTTTAGATTCTATTTCTTGTCTAATGACGAGCTGCTGGAGATCTTGGCTCAGACAAGGAACCCTATGGCTGTACAGCCCCATCTGAGGAAATGTTTTGATGCAATCGCAAAGCTGGAGTTTGGGATACAGGCTGCATCAGAAGGCAAGGCATCACCTGAAGGTATGATGGTTGTCATGGCGATGTAATAACTAGGAGACACTGGCCCATAATAAATATAAGATTTTCGTCAAGACAAAGGCAAAAATGTGAACAATGGTCCAGACAATGTGAACAATGGTAACCTTGATCCAAATAATGTGAACAATGGCAACCTTGGTCCAGATATGTGAACAATGGTAACCTTGGTCAAGATAATGTGAACAATGGTAACCTTGGTCAAGATATGAGAACACTGGTAACCTTGGTCAAGATAATGTGAACAATGGTAACCTTGGTCAAGATATGAGAACACTGGTAACCTTGGTCAAGATATGTGAACAATGGTAACCTTGGTCCAGATAATGTGAACAATGGTAACCTTGGTCAAGATAATGTGAACAATGGTAACCTTGGTCCAGATAATGTGAACAATGGTAAACTTGGTCAAGATATGAGAACACTGGTAACCTTGGTCCAGATAATGTGAACAATGGTAAACTTGGTCAAGATAATGTTAACAATGGTAACCTTGGTCCAGATGATGTGAACAAAGGTAACCTTGGTCCAGATAATGTTAACAATGGTAACCTTGGCCCAGATAATGTGAACAATGGTAACCTTGGTCCAGATAATGTGAACAATGGTAACCTTGGTCCAGATAATGTGAACAATGGTAAACTTGGTCAAGATATGAGAACACTGGTAACCTTGGTCAAGATATGTGAACAAAGGTAACCTTTGTCCGGATTAAGTGAACAATGGAAACCTAGGTCAAGATAATGTGAACAATGGAAACCTTGGTCCAGATAATGTGAACAAAGGTAACCTTGGTCCAGATAAAGTTAACAATGGTAACCTTGGTCAAGAAAATGTGAACAAAGGTAATCTTGGTCCAGACAATGTGAACAAAGGTAACCTTGGTCCAGATAAAGTTAACAATGGTAACCTTGGTCAAGAAAATGTGAACAAAGGTAATCTTGGTCCAGACAATGTGAACAATGGTAAGCTTTGGTCGAGAAAATGTGAACCATGGTAACCTTGGTCAAGAAAATGTAAACAATGGTAACAATGGTCCAGATATGTGAACAATGGTAACCTTGGTCCAGATATGTGAACAAAGGTAACATTGGTCAAGAAAATGTGAACAATGATAACCTTGGTCCAGATATGCGAACAATGGTAACCTTGGTCAAGATATGTGAACAATGGTAACCTTGATCCAGATATGCGAACAATGGTAACCTTGGTCCAGATAATATGAAGAATGGTAACCTTGATCCAGATATGCGAACAATGGTAACCTTGGTCAAGATATGTGAACCAAGGTAACCTTGGTCAAGATATGTGAACCATGGTAACCTTGGTCAAGATATGTGAATAAATGTAACCTTGGTCAAGATAATGAGAACAATGGTAACCTTGGTCAAGATGTGTGAACAATGGTAACCTTGGTCAAGATAATGTCAACAATGGTAACCTTGGTCCAGATGTGTGAACAATGGTAACCTTGGTCAAGATAATGTCAACAATGGTAACCTTGGTCCAGACATGTGACTAATGGTAACCTTGGTCAAGATAATGTCAACAATGGTAACCTTGGTCAAGATATGTGAATAATGGTAACCTTGGTCAAGATAATGTCAACAATGGTAACCTTGGTCCAGATGTGTGAACAATGGTAACCTTGGTCAAGATAATGTCAACAATGGTAACCTTGGTCCAGACATGTTAACAATGTTAACCTTGGTCAAGATAATATCAACAAAGGTAACCTTGGTCCAGATAATGTGAACAATAGTAACCTTGGTCAATATATGTGGACAAAGGTGACCTTGGTCCAGACAATGAAAACAATGGTTACCTTGCATGAGACAATGTGAACAATTGTAAACTTGTTAATGAGACAGATAATGTGAACAATGGTGTGATAGTGATATGATACTGACATAACAATTATGCCAGTGGTAACAGTTAATATTTTGAGAGTGACAACAGTTATGACAATGGTTAGAGAAGTGATGTAGAGCTTGTGGCAGTGATGTATGACTGGAATGCTCCTTGTGTTGTAGATGGAGAGAAGGCTGAGATTCAGTACACCAACGACATCCTCGCCATGCTGTCCCCTGAAGGAGAGAAAGTGTCCCTTGGCAAGGTAAAACTGAAAAAACTAGAGTCTGATAAAACTAAACTTTACGGTCAATCAAATAGAATAAATTACATACAGTTCACACAAAACATCACACAAAACAGATATTGATGGGTCTGACATGGTACAAGACTATTCATGTTGCTGTACCCAAAATGACCACAGATATCGGTGAAATTGTTTTAAGTAATTCTCCCTCAGCATTATCTGTTTATGTTCATGTTAGTTCACCCTCAATAGTTCCATTGTTTGCGAGATGTCATGTCAACACTTGTCACAAATACTTGAAGATGATGTCATCTATTGTTCATAATGTCCCTGATGTTTCTTGTGATGTCATTCCACAAAGACTGAAGGAGCTGATGGCTCCACTTATGACGAGGTAGCTCAGAAACAGACTGAATCATGGACTATCTGGTAATCATAACATACTGTCGAAAGTCCTCAGTCACGGCTCTGCTCTGGCTTACACAATGAATTCACTGAGGACCTGTAATTCCTCCTAGCTAGTGGTTATTATGTAAGACTGTACTTTGTGTTGCAGGGGCTGAAGGCTCGAGGCAATGTGGAGGACTGGCTGGGTAAGGTGGAAGAAGGAATGTTCTCCAATCTCAGGAAACTCACCAAGGCCGCCATCACAGACTTCGAGCGCAAGACGAGGGAGGATTGGGTTGTCTGCCATGCTTCTCAGGTATTTCTACCAAGTCATCAAAATTTCAACAAAATTAAACAAAATATGAGGTGGAGGCTTTTTTTTTAATTCATATATATTTTTCAAACAAGGTTAAGATATCTGTGTAAACATTTGGTCAAAAGATGGGATTCACTTGCCACATGAAGGTTATATCCTCAGCAAAGCCGGCAGGGTTAAGTTGAGAGGACCACCAGATCAGATTTATTTGGAATGAACGTTTGGTTTTCAAAATGCTGTATGTTTTTTCGAGAGAGCAACCAATATGGAATTATACATAACAAATTTGCACAATGGTTGGTTAATTTTTTTGTAATGACATCCCACATCTTGCATTTCGGCCAACACACTGGAACTAAAAGTTTATAAATGTCCTTTGCTCGAAGGAGGGAAAGGTTCCTGTGTTTTGAGAGCTCATATTTCATAACTTTTATCCCAGATTTTTTCTCCTGGAAAAATATACCAGCATTTAGAAATCATTATGTATTAATATGTTTTTGCCAAGGGAAAGGATATGGTGGATTGTGTTACTTAAAGAAAGAAGGGAAAACTCCTACCCATTTTATTTGTACAATGGGACAATAAACTGATGTAAGGTGGGATGATTTGTGGTGAATTAAAATCTAATAATTTATTAGTTATAGATTGATTATAGTTTGTTGTAGTAACAGATAGTCAGTGATAACCTTTAGAAAAAAGAAGATATGTATTGATGATTGGATTGGACAATTATATGTTTGTCCCTCTATCTAAGCTTTTGCAAACAACTTCCTCCTGACCATGCTGACCATCAAATTTTCAGATTTCCATTTATTGTCGTGATCATTGTCTGAAGGGGAAATAGTTGGGTTGATGATTATGATGGTTTACGTGCTGTATTCCCGATGGTGTGATTGAAATGATGACATGTAGTATGTGCTGTGTTGTAGATTGTACTGACAGTGTCGCAGCTGATGTGGTGTCGGGATGTTACCGAGATCCTGGAGGGAGACTTTGACAGACTTGCAGCCATGAAAGACTTTGAGGGGAAGAATTACAGAGTAAACACAATGCTTCAAACTGTTCATATAAAATATTTTTCAAGCACACTATGTATTCACAGACTGAAAGCAAAGGAAACAATCTGTTCTTGAATAGGATGGATGACATGGGATGTCAGTGCCTTTTTCTAACATAAAAGTGTGGTCCACTTTAAATTGTTATTGGTAATTAAGTCTTGTGCTAACGTTGCCATACCATTTTTGCACTTGTCTTACTTGTGGAATTTCTGGAATGTTACAACACTTGTTTCTTCCATTTTAGGATTTGAACAAGCTGGCTGCCATTGTGCGCGGTGAACTGCCCAAGTTGGCTCGGGCTGTGCTGTGTGCTCTCATCACCATTGACGTCCACGCCAGGGACATGATCACCGAGATTGTGCAGATGGAGGTAGGGGAGCAAGTGACACATTGCATTTCAAAACATCTATGATCCACATCATTGTGGTTCCATCTAGTGGTAAACATCTATGACCCACGTCATAATGAGCAAGCCATGAAATAACTGAAATACTCTTCACTAATTCATGATTACCTCAAGTGACCTGCAAGCCAATATGACCTGACCATGCCCTGTGTAGGTTGACATCAGCAATATGACCTAACCATGCCCTATGTAAGTTGACAACATCACCAAAATGAGCTGACCATGCCCTGTGTGTGTGTTGACAACATCATCTTTATGACCTGACCATGCCCTGTGTGTAGGTTGATATGACCTGACCTTGCCCTGTGTGTAGGTGGACAATATGACCTGACCACACCCTGTGTGTAGGTTGACAACATGACCAATATGACCTGACCATGCCCTGTGTGTTGGTTGACAACATGACCAATATGACCTGACCACGCCCTGTGTGTAGGTTGACAACATTAGCAATATGACCTGACCACACCCTGTGTGTAGGTTGACAACATGACCAGTATGACCTGACCATGCCCTGTGTAGGTGGAAAACATTAGCAATATGACCTGACCACACCCTGTGTGTAGGTTGAGAACATGACCAGTATGACCTGACCATGCCCTGTGTGTAGGTTGACAACATCAGCAATTAAGGACCTGACCATGCCCTGTGTGCAGGTTGACATGACCAATATGACCTGACCATGCCCCGGGTGTAGGTTGACAACATCAGCAATATGACCTGATCATGCCCTGTGTCGGGTCTTGCCCTGTATGTAGGTGTACAATATGACCTGACCATGCCCAGTGTATAGGTGGACAACATCAGCAATAGGACCTGATCATGCCCTGTGTCGGGTCATGCCCTGTATGTAGGTGGACAATATGACCTGACCATGCCCTGTGTGTAGGTGGACAATATGACCTGACCATGCCCTGTGTGTAGATGGACAATATGACCTGACCATGCCCTGTGTGTAGGTGTACAATATGACCTGACCATGCCCTGTGTGTAGGTGGACAATATGACCTGACCATGCCCTGTGTGTAGGTGGACAATATGACCTGACCATGCCCTGCGTGTAGGTGGACAATATGACCTGACCATGCCCTGTGTGTAGGTGGACAGCATCAACAGCTTCCAGTGGCAGAAACAGCTGCGGTACTACTGGGACCTGGACATGGACAACTGCGTGGTGAGGATGTCCAACTCCATCTACGAGTACGGCTACGAGTACCTCGGGGCGTCCGCACGACTCGTCATCACTCCACTCACTGTGAGTTCTTCCTTATTTGTTATGTCTGATTTCCCAACTGCTTTTTGTTTTTGTAACTACAAAATGAAGTAAATGTATGATTTAATGATGGTCTTGTAGGAAAGGAAACCCTTAGTTTTACCATGAATTTGGAAATTACTTAATTCTGATTGGTCAGTCAGAGGCTATTGAATCACAATAAACCCTCTCTGATTGAAACAGCTGGTTTGACGGCCGCATCACGGCGGAAGTTAATGTTCATAGAATAGTACTTTTTTCAGTCATTGTCGGTATGCGTATTTAAATAATTATACCTATTATAGATTATAGATATTTTAAGTTTTGGGGACAACAGAGATATCTATATACGACTGTGATGTCATATCTTTTGTGTCACAATGAGCAATATGTAGAATGAAAGCTTTGCAAAGCTTACTTAGTTTTCTTTCTGTGTGCCCACCTCATGTTAGCTTTCCAAGTTGCCATGCTTACGTGCTGTCATTGCCTGTCACATGTTCGAGTGAAGTATCACGGTGTAAACAAATTGCCTGAGCATATACAGCGCCATATTTTGTTTAAAGGCTGTTGTCGGTGAATCCTAATTCAGATCGACAACCCTCTCAAAACACTGATCTGAACCCATGCCGCTTCACTCAATATATTTGCTAGCACCAAAGAGTTCGCGTTTATTTTAGTCATAGTAAAATGGAGATAAACATATTGTGTTTTCAATGTAGAGCTCATCTTCCCGAGGCAAGAGAGTTAACTGACTATAAAAGTGCAGTTTCCACCCTTACCGAACTAGGCTGGCATTATGGAGTTACACTTGGCTGGACTAACGAGTCTATGCATAGTCCAATCAAAATCGCCCACCGAAATCGAAATCTGGTTCGTAAACTGTCGTGCAGATTTCGGTTGATTGCAGGATTTGCAAAGCATGTGCACCGCCAACTCTTGTCAACAGATATTTTCCAAATCTTTTCATGTTTTTGATCAAGGTGCTTACGTGATTTGATGCATTTCGCGATGTAAGACCCGTTTTATCACAATATAGATCTTGATTATCGATCAGATCATCCTGACTCGGCGCCACCATTTTGTGTGAAACAAAGGCAAGTGATACGAGAGGTGGAATCTGATTGGTCCATAGGAGAGGCTTAGAAGGGACATAACTGGTTACTCTCTTGCTTTGGGAAGATGTGTAGATTTAACTGCGCTAGATTGAATTTGGAACCGAACATAACACAGTAGGTTTATCTCCTAAATAACACATAGTCTAAATCCATCACAATGGAATCCCCTTTCTGGGCTCAAAGCACTACATCATAAACATATCCGGCAAACAAGTAGTTAATTGAATAAACCTAGTAAAGCCCTGATTTTCATGACATAAACCTGGACATGTACACTGTTTGTGTAACAGCTTATCAATTGCTGCTTTAAATAATCTTCAATGTTCAACTAATGTACATTGGAAAAAGATTTTTGGTTGACAATGTTGGTTTTGCATGGCTTTGTGTGTTGCACTAAGTCACCATGTTCCAGCAATAAAGGTGTAGATAAATAGGACCTGGTCACATCATAGTATCGGAATGTATACCAGGTTCTAGAAAAGAAAATGAAAAATTGCAAAATACTGCTCTTCTATTATTTTATACCTTCATTTATTACACTTAATTAGCTGTGAAAGTGAATGAAATGGTAAGTTACTGTAAGTCAATTGGTAGGAGTGGAGTTGAAGGGAGAGACTGTGTTGCAGGATCGGTGTTACCTGTGTCTGATGGGAGCCCTGCAACTGGACCTCGGGGGAGCGCCTGCCGGACCTGCCGGGACGGGGAAGACAGAGACCACTAAAGATCTGGCCAAGGGGCTGGCCAAACAGTGTGTGGTCTTCAACTGCTCAGATGGTCTCGACTACAAGGTACACCAGAACAGTCCAAGTTACTAATCTTTTACGTGATTCAACTGTGTAGAAAGGTTGTTGGTAGTCTAGTGGTTAAGGCATTTGCTTGTTGACCTAAGGTACCAGTTTGAATGTAGCCCATGTCTGATGTCCCCCTGCTATGGTATTGCTGGGATATTAGTAAAAGCTGCGTAAAACAATATTCCCTCACTCACTCTCCTAACTTGGAACATCTGATAACTTATTAATTTCTTCAGCAAAGACATATGAATTCATAAAGTGTTTCATGGCAGTTTCTAAGGCTGTCCATCCTTGATATTGTTTCATAACAAATCTGTGCATTTGAACAAATTAATTGCCTGACATATTTTTATTGAAATAATTTTTATTTACTCGAAAGACATTTAACTACATTGTGTATGTGGTGGTTTTTGAAATTATTTATATTAGAGTTTTATACTATGATACTAATTTTCAGAAAAAGTTGTCAGACTGTCGTACGTGAGTTAAGATGTTATGTCTGGTCAGCAGTATTACAGATGATTGTGAGGAGAGCTGGTTTACACGGTCTGCATGTTTCAGATGATGGGACGTTTCTTCTCGGGTCTGGCCCAGTCCGGGGCTTGGTGCTGCTTTGATGAGTTCAACAGAATCGACATTGAGGTGTTGTCTGTCATTGCACAGCAGCTGATTACCATCAGGAACGCCAAGGCACAGAAGGTAGTGGAACACAACTGTCTTCCTTCAGTCATGATGGACTCCCAGGACAAACGTGTTATACACCATGTACCATTGCTACTCTCAAAACCCGTTTCAAATCTGATTCAAGAAATTCAGGTCATGAGTGTTTTATACTTCAGTAATGATTGACTTCCACGACAAAATTTGTATACACCATATACCAGTTCCACTCTCAGAACATGTTTCAAATCTGATTCAGGAAATTCAGGCCATAAGTGTTATACTTGTCGATTCGAAAAGGAGTTGAAAGATGTAAGAAGGAATTATCTAACTCTCTGTAACTTATTGATTGACATTTTGGTGCAGTCATCTGAGGCACTGCAATGTTTTGTGCAGAGCGCATTTCTTAAGCATGCAAGGGTCCGATGATTGTGTGTTTGAATCCCAAAGTGGCCATGATTGTGATACTTGGTTTACCAGTCCCATACCTGTGCTTATGGGTTTCACCAAAGTGGTAAACGTAAGACCTGCATCACTTCAGGCTTTCCTCTCACAGCAAGCTGATATAACGGAACTATTGTTGAAGCTGTGTTTAACCAGCTCACAGCTTCCAAATGTTGCAAGATCTGCAGTTGCGTGTGGTTTGACATGGTATCCAACTTGTTTTTTGCAGTTGTCCAGATTCATGTTTGAGGGGCGCGAGATCAAGCTGCTGGCGACTTGTGCTGCCTTCATCACCATGAACCCCGGCTATGCTGGGAGGACCGAGCTGCCAGACAACCTCAAGGCTCTCTTCAGACCCATTTCTATGATGGTGCCTGACTACCGTAAGTCGAATGCTAATCTGTCTTGTCAGTCAGTGTTGTTTTAGTCAGTATCATTATCTGCAGTAGTTGTGATGATGTAGCTGTATGATGGCAGCATGTAACAATTTAATACAGAACGGACAGTGTCCCAGTAGTTGACAGGATGAACATTGATCATTGGGTCTGATGCCCCTTACTCGGCAAGGTCCTATATTGTGCCTACCCTATCTGTCACCATATTTGTCAGTATATTTACTAGTAGGGGGAAATGGGGCAGTTGTATGACGTTTCACACCCTTGATTCTTTGTGTCATTGCAAGTCGGAAAATGGTGTATTTCTTGAAGAGCATGTCCAAATTATACTGTTGATGATCATGATGATGATGGTGGTGGTAATAGTGACGATGAACCTTCCTCAGGTCTCATTGCTGAGGTGATTCTGTACTCCGAGGGCTTCGAGTCCTCCAAGAATCTGGCCCAGAAGATGGTGCAGATGTACAAGCTATGCAGTGAGCAGCTCTCACAGCAGGATCACTACGACTTCGGTATGCGTGCCGTCAAGTCCGTGCTAGTCATGGCTGGCTCACTCAAACGTCAGAATCCAGACAAACACGAGGACGTGGTGCTCATCCGTGCTCTCCGAGACAGCAACCTGCCCAAATTCTTACAGCAAGATGCAATCCTGTTCCGAGCCATCCTGTCGGACTTGTTCCCCGGGGTGGAGATCCCTGATCATGATTACGGACGCCTCCAGACCGAGATCGAGGGCGTTCAGGCCAACATGAAGCTACAGCATGTGGAGGCTCAAGTGAAGAAAGTTATCCAGTTCTACGAGACCATGCTGGTTCGACATGGGGTTATGCTGGTCGGACCAACTGGGGGTGGAAAGACTACAATCTACAAGGTATGTTGAAGTTAGTTGTTCCCGAAGAATCTTTTGCGGAGTACCCTATCAAAAACAGCAATTGAAGGATGTGGCTGCTTGATTAACTCTAATAGTCAGTGTATTCTGTATTTGTTTTTATGTTGTGTGTGGGGCAGTTGGGTAGCCTAGTGGTTAATGTGTTAGCTCATCACGCCGAAGACCTGGGTTCTCCAGGTACAATGTGTGAAGCCCATTTCTGGTGTCCCCCGCCATGATATTGCTGGAATATTGCCTAGAAGCAGTGTAAAACCATACTCACTCCCTTATATTGTGTTTCACCCTGCAGGGATTCTCAGGGTTTAACCTTGACTTACAAAAAGTAACGTAATAATTAATGACAAGGGTCCTTAAAGGAAATATGAGAATCCTGCAATATATTGAAATGGTGCAGTGTACTTTAAGATTTGATAATTACTTTAATTACAGGACCTGCATATTTCTGGCCAAGAATTTGGCACAAAGAACAATATTGTGTTCTCTCAGGAATATAATTTCATTTCTGTGTCCATTCTTTACATTTATACACTGGATGAACATTTCTGGGTCAAGTTAAACCCTGCCCAGTGCCCTGTACTTGATTGTGTTTATGGTTGCACATAATGTTTTGGTCGATGGCATGGATCATTTTTTACATTTTCTGGAATATTGCTTACTGTAGCATAAGAAACATTCAATCATTCAACCAAGATGGTAGCCTAGTGGTTAAAGTGGTATCTAGTCAGACCAAAGGCAAGGGGAATAATTCCCCACGTGGGAACGATGTGTCAAAACCATTTCTATATGTCCTGCTGGACAAATGTTCAATCACACACTCCTTTGCTTTTCTATAACTTTAGATATTTTCCTGTTTACCTGTATGTGATTGTTTTGTGCAGATATTGGCGACCACTCTGACAAATCTCCATGCAGACGGCTTGTCCACTGATAACGCGTTCTATCAGCCTGTCTACTGCCATCTGATGAATCCCAAGGCCATTACCATGGAGGAACTGTACGGAGGTATTGACAAGCTGACGCTGGAGTGGCATGATGGGCTGATGGGACTGACCGTCAGGAAGACCGTGCAGGTACACTCTCTCTGCCTCTTGCCCTGTGTTACTGTGTACATAGGGGACAGGGTGGCCAACAGTATGGGCTCAAAACAGTTCTTGTCTTGTGGCCTGAAATTGTCTTTTAGAGATACTGATTCAGAACAATTTAATCTTAATATATGGTTTCTGTTTAGCTGAGTTTACTGGACTGAAATATGTTTTACAAGGCTTGAGCTTTGGAATAGTGGTGAAAATAGCAGATTGCAGATGTATATTAAAAAACTAGCATCAAACTTGTCCTTGTCCTATGGGTTATTATTAGCAGAGCTCACAAGATGGAAATAACTTGATCCAGATTTTGAACTTGAGACTCAATTTGCAGACTGCCCAGTCAACTAACGCATTGCAATTCACTGTGCAGCAGAGTTGTGTCCCTTAGTTGTGCCAGAATTCCATGCCATGGATTCACATCCCAGAATCCTGCTGAGATTTCTTGGTTTGTCGGCACCAGACCTGTGTTCACGGGTTTCACCAAAGTGGTAGACATCTAAGACTTGCATCACTTCGGGCTTCCTCCTGTAATTAACCTGACATGCAAACATACATCTAAAATATTGTACAAATTTGAGTTAAGCTAAACTCCCTTGGTAGATGAGACAGGAACTTGGAATGCGTGAGGTTCAAGTGTTTTAACGTTTCCCGTAGGACACGTCGGAGGACCATCAGTGGATCGTATGTGATGGCCCCGTGGATGCTCTGTGGATTGAGAACATGAACACAGTGTTGGATGACAACAAGATGCTGTGTCTCGCCAACAGTGAGAGGATCAAGTTCACGCCGTTCATACACATGTTGTTTGAAGTGCAGGACCTCGCAGTGGCCTCCCCTGCCACAGTCAGTCGGTCAGTCACAGCTTTACTTGTCTGCCATTGCTCCTTGAACCAAATGAAGTTGTGATGGATATTTGAACATTTGGCGCAGTTTAGGATTATATGCACGCAAAATCTTGTAATCCATAAATCTCTGTTTGCTAAAAGGATTTCATATGATTCCACTAGATCCTGCAATGTTTGTCAAGTGTGTGGAGCTTGCTAAGATGATTTATTTCATTGCTCTAAATGACAATATTCCTGACAATATCTAAAAGAAAACAAAATACCTCATGTGTGAAACCAATTGGCGGGGGATATTGAATTGGGTTCCCTGCGTCCGTGATTCCGTGTGTGCGTGCGTCCCAAAATCGTTTCTGGACCATACTTCAGAAACCGTTAAATATTTCTCTATGAAACTTTGCAGGTCTACGAGACTCATGCAGAACTGGTGCCTTTTGCTATTTAAGAATTTTAGAAATTTTTATTTTTTATGTTTCGATGGCAACAAGTTGGACTTAGGTTCTATAAGGGTGGTGGTCATTTCCAGAGCGTAACTCAAAAACTGTCAAATACTTTCATACAAAACTTTGCATGTCTACCAGGCAGATACTGAACTGGTGCCTTTTGCTACATAGGAATTTTATAAATTTTTATTTTTTATGTTTGTGTTTTTCAAACTAATCCCAGCACCCCACTGACTCTATTCTGCTTCATCTCTCGCATGTTCCCAGGTGTGGTATGGTGTTTGTGGACCCGGAGGAGCTTCGGTGGCTGCCATTTGTGCGGACATGGATGGAGAGCTGGTCACACAAGCTGAAGGAGGAGACTAAAGACTTCCTTTTAGAGCTCTTCACCAAATATGTCGCTGATGGACTCAAGTTTGTCAACAAGAAATGCTTACAGACCATCGGTCAGGTAACTCCAGAGTCTGACAGCAGAATTACCCTCCTGAGGTATTTTCTGTATAACTAGCTTGATATTATGTAAATTCACCCTAAGAGATCCTCTACTGTCCATGAAATGTGAGAATGATCCCTGCCAATGAAGAACAACGATATATAACTCTTAGCACAGCTGAAATGTTAGTTATCCTCAACCTATTATGATCCTGAGTCTTGTAGATAATTCAAAGTTTTGATTTCTCACCTAATTTAGTTTTTTATTCTGGAGTATGATAGATGAATACCTTGTATGTAACACCCCAATGAATAGACTGCTAGTGTTGGGATTACAGGGTTATTGTAGTGTGTGTTACCTAGAGTTGTGAGGGGATCACTACTGACCACATAACAACTGCTGCCAGAAGCTCCATTCCAGCTCATGCCGCTGTCACATGGGAAAGTGTATTGAACAAAGTGATGCTGTGAAGAGTTTCGTGATACATGTTTAAAGGGTATCAGGTAGTCATTATGTCAGGCAACTTCGCTATAGCTGGAATATTGCTGACTGTGACATAAAACAAGATTCACTCACTCAGGAATCAAAATTTGTAAATTTTAACAAGATTTTGTTATACAAAAAGCAGTTAAACATGGTGAAATCAATAATCATGATATTAAAATTCACATTTATTGGTGTATAAACATATGGTTAGATCACTAGCAAACACCTCATAGGCCATGGAAACAAATAGAAATATTTCCACAGCAACACATGTGATCTGACATGCTGGCATGGTCCAGAAGGTGGTACAGTGGATGGGCATCCCCACCACCTGGTTTCAAAAGTCTGCAATGATTTCACAAGAGACAAGAGGCATTAAGTTATTTTAATGATTTTATAGAACATATCTTTTGATAGGACATATTTCTATATCATGACAAAATAGGAAAACGTCTTAAGAGCATCTTGGATAACAATCAGTCAGTGTGGTTGAAAGTGACCAGATCTGAAAGCCTGCACCTTCCCTGTGCCAGCCAGTGTGAGTCAGTCCTCCATGTGACAGTGGTGACTAGTGACTTGGGTACTGTAGATCATCTTCTCCTGGCTCCCTGTCAGCTGCATCTGTGAGGTGATGCCAGCCAGTGTGAGTTATTCCTCCATGTGACTGTGGTGACTAGTGACTTGGGTACTGTAGATCATCTTCTCCTGGCTCCCTGTCAGCTGCATCTGTGAGGTGATGCCAGCCAGTGTGAGTCAGTCGTCCATGTGACTGTGGTGACTAGTGACTTGGGTACTGTAGATCATCTTCTCCCGGCTCCCTGTCAGCTGCATCTGTGAGGTGATGCTCCACTCCTGTGTTTCCAGGTTGACATCAGCAAGGTGACGACTCTGTGCAAGCTCCTGGAGGCCTTGCTGTTCCCCGCCAAGGGGGGACCAGACTTGAACCAGGACCCCAACAAACTCCACCCCATCATCTGCACCACCTTCGTCTTCTCCTACATCTGGGCTATTGGCGGCAACATCGTCGAGACCTTTTGGGATGCCTTTGATACATTTGCCCGGGGACAGTTTGAAGACAACGGTGATGCCAAGGTATGCACATGATTTGTACCAGGTTTCAGCTGATGAATCTTTCCAGAAAATGTATAATCCCTCCCCTCCCCTCCCCTCACCTCCACTCACCTCCACTCACCTCCCCTCTGCTGCCTACAGCTGCCGTCTGGTGGAGACCTCTGGGGCTGCTACATGGACTTCGAGACCCGCCGCATGGACTCCTGGGAGAAGATCGTCCCTCAGTTCAAGTACAACAAGGATATGTCCTTCTTTGAGATGCTGGTCCCCACCGTGGACACTGTCCGCTTCGGCTACCTGCTGGAAAAGCTGTTGTCGGTCAAGCGGTCAGTCCTCTACACTGGAGGGACAGGAGTGGGAAAGGTAGGTTCGGAGGATACATACAGTAGTAATACAAGCTCCTATGGCTGTCATATGCGCCAGGAAAAAAGGAAGTTTAACTCTTCATTTTAATGATAGGATGTTGTGTGTTGTTGCTGTGTGTTGTACTGCAGGGCTATAATATGGCCACTAGTAGGAGACGGTGACTCCCCATTTTGCAGACACTACAGTTTACAAACAGAACACAAGGTTTAATGCACTGCCATTTACTACCTTCCTAGCTCTTCATTAGAATGGTATCACCCATCCTACTTTGCAGACATTAGTCTGAATAATGAAACATGAGTTTCTGCATATTCTTATACTGTCATACAGATATTCATATTACAACAGACTTCCCACATACAACATCCAAAGTACTGATTTATTATGTCATATGCATTATTTCTCCATCTTTGTATTTTGTCAAAATTCAACAATGTATTAAAACAGACTTCCAATTTATCAAGTCATCTAGCACTGATTTAGGGTAAGTGTAAAGCACTGATTTACAAGATCACTTAACTTAACGTAACAAGTCTGTCAGCAGCATCCAGGAAGTCAGGTTGGGTTTTCAGTCCCTGAGAAACTTCTCCTTGAGTCCACCAAAAAGATTGGGGTGTCTGCATAATGGGGTGTCTGCAAAGTGGGGTGTCTGCATAATGGGGTGTCTGCATAGTGGGGTGTCTGCAAAGTGGGGTGTCTGCATAATGGGGTGTCTGCAAAGTGGGGTGTCTGCAAAGTGGGGTGTCTGCATAATGGGGTGTCTGCATAATGGGCTGTCTGCAAAGTGGGGTGTCTGCAAAGTGGGGTGTCTGCATAATGGGCTGTCTGCAAAGTGGGGTGTCTGCAAAGTGGGGTGTCTGCATAATGGGGTGTCTGCAAAGTGGGGTGTCTGCATAGTGGGGTGTCTGCATAATGGGGTGTCTGCAAAGTGGGGTGTCTGCAAAGTGGGGTGTCTGCATAATGGGGTGTCTGCATAATGGGCTGTCTGCAAAGTGGGGTGTCTGCATAAGGGGGTGTCTGCATAATGGGCTGTCTGCAAAGTGGGGTGTCTGCATAATGGGGTGTCTGCAAAGTGGGGTGTCTGCATAATGGGGTGTCTGCAAAGTGGGGTGTCTGCATAATGGGGTGTCTGCAAAGTGGGGGTGTCTGCAAAGTGGGGTGTCTGCATAATGGGGTGTCTGCAAAATGGGGTGTCTGCATAATGGGGTGTCTGCATGATGGGCTGTCTGCAAAGAAGGGTGTCTGCATAATGGGGTGTCTGCAAAGTGGGGTGTCTGCATAATGGGCTGTCTGCAAAGTGGGGGTGTCTGCAAAGTGGTGTGTCTGCATAATGGGGTGTCTGCAAAGTGGGGTGTCTGCATAATGGGGTGTCTGCATAATGGGCTGTCTGCAAAGTGGGGTGTCTGCATAATGGGGTGTCTGCAAAGTGGGGTGTCTGCATAATGGGCTGTCTGCAAAGTGGGGGTGTCTGCAAAGTGGGGTGTCTGCATAATGGGCTGTCTGCAAAGTGGGGTGTCTGCATAATGGGCTGTCTGCATAATCGGCTGTCTGCAAAGTGGGGTGTCTCCAAAGTGGGGTGTCTGCATAATGGGCTGTCTGCATAATGGGCTGTCTGCATAATGGGCTGTCTGAGTAATGATGTAGATCTGTCTGAGACTAGTGAAACTCTGTAAGGACTAGTGGATATTCCAATAATGTAGTCATGTTGTTTGAACCACTTTTCTGAAATGAGTTGTTGACTTGTTGCATTTAATTCGTGGTGCTAATCACTGCTTGGCAATTAACTAAATAGCTTGAATTTTTTTATATTTTGAGTACAGTTAGTAGTTGGTAAGTTTCAAATGGACAAAAAAATACAAACTTGTGTCTTTACAACAAATGCTGCATTCAGTTAGGCACTGGAGGTAGGCAGTAGAAACTAGGTATTGTATACTCTTTTTGATATTATTATGTTTATAACATTTTTCGTTGTTGTTGTCAAGAATAGATAAATGTACAAAGAAATTTCATATGATCACCTGCTACATCTTGTTTAGTCTGTGATTGCCCGGGGCCTGCTGAACAACATATCAGAACGCCAGAACTATGTTCCGGTGTTCATCAACTTCTCGGCCCAGACCAGCAGTGCCAGAACACAGGAGATGATAGAAGGGAAGCTGGAGAAGAGGAGGAAGACAGTACTAGGTCAGTCACTCCGTCCCATCAACACTTGTGTCATCATTGAACACAACATGCAGAAACTGCTCTTTTTGTTCACTCTGTTGCAGAAATCATCTATAAATATAAGTACCTTGACATTAGTTTTATAATGTGAAGATGGTGAGAAATGTACTTTGTACAAGTAATCTGGACATACACATGGAAGGAGTGAGTTGTTAGAACACTATCATCCTTGTGTTTCCAGGCGCACCTATTGGCAAGCGTGTCGTCTTCTTCATTGATGACCTCAACATGCCCAAGTTGGACACCTACGGGTCCCAGCCGCCCATCGAACTCCTCAGACAATATCAGGACTTTGGTGGATTCTACGACAGAGAAAAACTCTTCTGGAAAGACATACAGGTAGGATCAAATTGTATTCTTGTATTTGTTCAAAGGTATTTTGTCAGTTATGATCAGATAGCAGTGGTGAAATGTCAGTTGTTCTTGTGACCCCGCCCACATGCTTGTCCATTTACCTCTGACATTACCAGGCATTCCGTTCACTTGCCTGTTTCACCTGTCATGGCTTGGAACGGTCCTCTGTCATTGTGACCTGACACCCCCCTGCTGTAAATGACTCAACCCTGATATGTACCAGTAGAATAGGGCTGAAACTGTTTTGTTTTGTTCATAGCCTTGAAGAGTGTGTGTCTTGATATGTTGGAAAATTTGTAAATAAAAGACTTTGATTCGATTTTTGACAAAAGCACAAATGTTTAGAAAGTGTAGAAGCTATACAATCTGTGGTACAAATACCAAGTTTCACATGCCATTTAAAAATTCTTATTTCTGCAGAAGTTTACTAGGGTTTAAGAAAATTTACCTTACAAAATCTCCAAACCTGTATAACAGAAAATTAGTGCTTTTCATGTGAAATATCCTGCTAAGTTACAGCTGAAGTATGTTTCCTGATTGATAACAATTCCCATGACCCACTCTTACAGGATGTGACCTTGTCTGCTGCCTGTGCGCCGCCTGGCGGTGGCCGTAACCTGGTGACCCCTCGTCTAGTCCGCCACTTCAGTATGCTGACCATACCACCACCGACTGAACACAGCCTCAAACACATGTTCATGGTCAGTTCCAGACATTTGTCAATAACAATAAGTAATAAAAAATGCATATTTATGATGCAGATATCCATGCTCTGAAGCATGATCATGGCACTACACAATTATTACCCATATCAATGGATCAGTTAGTCCCAAGTCTTGAGACCTTTAGCGAGTACCTGGGTAGGGTCGGGTAATACCAGGGTTGAAAAGTTGGGCTCATCCCAGCCCAAGCAGTCGGAAACTCCCCAAAAGCACCTACATAGCAGACTTGTAGTTCAATTCTGAATCAATGAGATTGGACTGCAGTGTAAGTTGTGGCTTGTTCTTCTTCCAGGCTATCTTGACTGGGTTCTTCATGGACTTCCCCCATGCTGTGAGACAGGCCACCGAGTCCATCGTGTCAGCCGCTGTCGAGATATACGGCAGAATGAGCACAGACCTTCTGCCGACCCCGGCAAAGTCTCACTACGTCTTCAACCTCCGAGATCTGTCAAAATGTGTACAAGGTACAGATCATGGTTCCTTTATGTTTATTCCAGTGTTCTGGTCACTGAAGAAGCAGGGTAGACCAGTCATCTGGTGCTGGTGCTGCAATTAGCCTTGCAGAGTTGTGTCCCTTAGACGTGTCAGTAACCGATGAACATGGTTTTGAATCAAGTGTTTTCAGCAGTGTACCTGTGCTTGTCGGTTTCCCAAAAGTGGTCAATGTCTAAGACCCAGGCTTTGTTCCACAAAGAAATCATAGCACTGAGTTACGATCATTTTAGTGCTAAGATCAGTTTGTGGAACACAGCCCTTCATTACATCGGCTTTCCTTACACATCAAGGTGACATGCCATGATAAAACTGAGATACTGCTCAAGGTGGTGTTAAACTAAACTCAAGAAAGACAGATTCACAGGTTTATCACAAAACATTGACATTCAGGTAAAAGATAACATACTGGTCAAAACTGCTGTACTTTTGTTTGCACAGTTGTCTATTTTAATATGTTACATTAATAATGACTTAAAACCACTTTTGTTAATCCAGTTCAAATTTAGAAACCGTTCAATATAAATATACCCTTTACTTAACATGACAAATGCTGATAGTAACACTTGTAGCATGGTTTAGTATCTTTACATAGAGCGGTGGTGTTGGCGTTTCAGGTATCCTGCAGGCAGACCCAGGAGTGATCCGTGACAACAAGCAGGTGTTCCGTCTGTTCTGTCATGAGTGCCAACGTGTCTTCCACGATCGTCTCATCAATAATGAGGACAAAATGTACTTTCACCAGATCATGTCAGAGATGGCCAGCAAGCACTTTGGAGAGGTGAGTGGCCTGATTCATTCATGTACACGACTGGTCTTCAATTCCACATGTTTGTTCTAGAAATATTTTTTCTCCATTTTTCTTTGTAAATTATAACAAGACTGAAGGAGTTGTTGGTATCTCATCAATGATTATATCTTATTGAATTTAGATTTCTGTAGGTTTTTTTTATTTCTGCTGATTTTTGGAAAAGATTATATGCTTTTTTCAGCAGATAGATATACAAACTATTTTATTTGATCTTTTTTTCCCACAGAATATGGAACCAAATTCATTTATTACACATCCTATAATATTTGGTAACTTCATGAAAATGGGTGCCAATGCTGATGATAAGATGTATGAAGAACTGAGCGACTTTACCAAACTGAAGAATGTTTTGCAAGATGTAAGTATAAATTTGAGCTATTGCAATGATAATACAGTTGAATATCATTGAGTTGGACTCTGATGTGGTGAAATCTCTGTTGTGTCAATTGTTCCGGCATCACTATTGCCTTGGGTTATGTATAATGCAGACTGCACTCATGTTACTGAGTTCTGTATAATGCAGACTACAGTAACATTACTGAGTCTGTATAATGCAGACTGCAGACACAATGATGGGTTCTGTATAATGCAGACTGCAGTCACAATGATGAGTTCTGTATAATGCAGACTGCAGTCACATTACTCAGTCTGTATAATGCAGACTGCAGTCACAATGATGAGTTCTGTATAATGCTGAGTGTAGTCACATAACTGAGTCTTTATAATGCAGAATGTAGTCATATTACTGAGTTCAGAACAATGTAGACTGTAGTCACATTACTGAGTTCTGTACAATGCAGACTGTAGTCACATTACTGAGTCTTTATAATTCAGAATGTAGTCATATTACTGAGTTCTGTATAATGCAGACTGTAGTCACATTACTCAGTCTGTGTAATGCAGACTGAAGTCAAATTGATGAGTTCTGTATAATGCAGACTGCAGTCACATTACTGAGTCTGTATAATGCAGACTGCAGTCTCATTACTGAGTTCTGTAGATGCATTTAGGAGTAATGCAGGATAATTATACAATGTAAGAAATATTTAAATTTTACTAAAATGCTGACTTAAATTAAATCCCAACTTGTTCATGTCTAGCATTGTGTCTCTCCTCAGTACCTGGACGACTTTAACATGCAGTCGGCTAAGGAGATGAAGCTGGTGTTTTTCTTGGATGCCGTGGAGCATGTGTCTCGTGTTGTGAGGATGTTGCAGCAGGAGAGAGGCAACGCCCTGCTTGTGGGGGTGGGGGGCACAGGGAAACAGTCACTGACCAGGTACAGTACTTGACAACACAGTGTCACTATGTCCTAACTATCGGTGTGTGTGGGGGGCACAGGGAAACAGTCACTGACCAGGTACAGTACTTGACAACACAGTGTCACTATGTCCTAACTGTCGGGGTGGGTGGGGGTCACAGGGAAACAGTCACTGACCAGGTACAGTACTTGACAACACAGTGTCACTATGTCCTAACTGTCGGGGTGGAGGGGGGACACAGGGAAACAGTCACTGACCAGGTACAGTACTTGACAACACAGTGTCACTATGTCCTAACTGTCGAGGTGGGTGGGGGGCACAGGGAAACAGTCACTGACCAGGTACAGTACTTCACTTGACAACACAGTGTCACTATGTCCTAACTGTCGAGGTGGGTGGGGGGCACAGGGAAACAGTCACTGACCAGGTACAGTACTTCACTTGACAACACAGTGTCACTATGTCCTAACTGTCGAGGTGGGTGGGGGACACAGGGAAACAGTCACTGACCAGGTACAGTACTTGACAACACAGTGTCACTATGTCCTAACTGTCGGGGTGGGTGGGGGGCACAGGGAAACAGTCACTGACCAGGTACAGTACTTGACAACACAGTGTCACTATGTCCTAACTGTCGGGGTGGGTGGGGGACAGAGGGAAACAGTCACTGACCAGGTACAGTACTTCACTTGACAACACAGATGAACAAACAACAAGACATCTATAATGAAGCAACAGTCAAATTGATATTGTTTTTAGTGTTTTATTACTCAATTAGTGACTACCCTTCTGTCAATATGACCCTAAGAACGCCTGTGTGATAGAGAAAAAGGGAATTTTTAAGTTCAATGTTTGCATTTCAGACTAGCCTCTCACATCTGTGGTTACAAGTGCTTCCAGATTGAGCTGAGTCGAGGCTATGACTACTCTGCATTCCACGACGACATAAAGAAACTATATGACATGGCTGGTGTTCAGAATCTCAATACAGTCTTTCTCTTCACGGACACACAGGTATGAGACATGGAGGGTTGCACAGGGATGACTAATCAATAATTACTTTTTTTGATTAATGATGTTGTTTTTTATTGCTGTTTCTTGTATTCCTTTTGCCATGATTTTACTGCAGAACAAGGACTGATAACTCTTACCAAATGTCAAGTGGAAGGGGAGATAACTATCCACACTTTGATGTCATGACAACATATGTTTCTTTAGTAAAACTTCAGTTCGATTTTGTACTAAGAAATGATTAGTTTGTTCACAATATGAAATTAACAAATTAATTGTTTATTTTCATTATTTGTTTAATTATGATATTTATATTTGAATATAAAACAAAACACTTTGGTCCAGAGTTGTAACTTTGTCAGAACTACAAGGTGTCAGTGAACTTTAGATAAAGACAATAGTTTAGGTTTGGAAATATTTCTTTCTTGAATTGAAACCTAGGCTTCCAATCAATGAGCGTATCTGTGAGCTGCATGCACTCTTTCTGCAGATTGTTGTTGAGGAGTTCCTGGAAGACATCAACAACATACTCAACTCGGGTGAGGTCCCAAACCTCTTTGAACCAGATGAATATGAGAAGCTGATCATTGGCTGCCGACCTGGAGCCAAGGAGGCTGGCATCCCCGAGGGAAACAGGGATGCCATCTATGAGTTCTGTATCAACCGAGTCAGGTAAGGTACAGCTCCATCCTCTGGTGGGACACAGTTTAGACTGCACATCACATATGGGGTGCTGCAGTGTGATTCAGAGCCAAAAATGAAAAGTATCCGTGTTTCCAGTTTCTCAACCGACAATAATCAGCTCCCCGGCTGAAACAGGAAACACATGCATGTTTTCTGGCCATTTGAAATAGGATGCATGGTGATAATCACTTTATGACCCAACCTTTTACATACTTGGGTCACAGAATTGTTCAGATGAGACCCTGCATTTCAAGAATTCACTCACCAAAGGGGTAAACATCTAAGACCTGCATAAGTTCAAGTTATCCTCCCACATCACATGCAATCATAACTGAAATACTGATAAAAGTGGAGTAAATCCCATCTCACTCACTCACACAGTATTCTCTTGCACTTTCAGAAATAATCTGCATGTGGTTTTGTGCATGAGTCCAGTAGGGTCTGCGTTCAGGTCACGGTGTCGCATGTTCCCGTCGCTCGTCAACTGTTGCACGATTGACTGGTTTGTGGAGTGGCCTAGGGAAGCCCTTCTGGGTGTGTCCACTTCCTTCTTTGAGAATGTGGAACTAGGAGCAGATGAACTCAAGGTCAGTGTTTTAATCAGCATTGTGGACATTTTGTGTTTTGTCATCTCTCTTGTTCCCTCATAGTTTGCTTTCTTACACTTTTGTTGTGGAAAACAATAATAAGATAAACAGAATGAAATAAACAACAGCATCCTCTTCGGCAGAAGATGAATAACATGGATGTTTATCATTAGAATTAGTTTTAATCAACTAAATTTATTCAGAATTCCGATCTCCATTTTTAACTTCATATTTTTATCGATTTTTTTTTGTGAGGTCCAAATTACCTACTAAATCATGTTTTTTTTCCAACGTCTTCATTTATAAAGGAATAAAAGAAGCTTGTTATATACTCAGTGATCATACAAATGTGAGAAAGCATGGGACAAAAAATATAACATCAATCTTTACCAAAGGATATTTTGACTTTTTAAATATTGTAATGAAAAACTTTGTTCAGATCTTCTCCTCTATCCCCCCGACAAAGTAAAAGGTGATCTGCCAGATCCTCACTTGTAAACAAAGGGCTGAATAAAGGAATCGTGAATATGTTGTGCCACAGCAGCACCTGAGGAGGAGTATGGTTAGATGGGTGACCTCTAACCTATGCTTGTCTTAAAGGGCAATTATACTATTTGTCTGGTCAGGAACTGTGGTTTAGTTGATTGTGTGTCCTCGTACCTCAACAGTGTGGGACATTGCTTTATATACGAATCACTGGTTTGTCTGTCCCAGGCTAGCAATTTGCACAGGCCGCCATCAAATAGCTGGAACATTGCTGAGTGTGGTGTTAAAGCACGAACACAATCTGGCCAAATCTTGCTGATTGCATGATACAACTGTTATGTTGCTGATCTGGTACAAAACAGTGATGACTCACCAAAGGAGAACACAACAGAGTCTTTGATGACCTCAGAACACTGTGATGTGATTCCACCTGTGATGTTTTTGTGATTGTTCCCCAGAGTAAGATCTCCGAGCTGTGTGTGGACATCCACGTGAGTGTCTCAGACATGTCGGAGCGCTTCTACCAGGAACTGAAGCGCCGCTTCTACACCACCCCAACCAGCTACCTGGAACTCATCAACCTCTACCTCTCCATGCTCACCGAGAAGACGAGGTAAGCTGGCAGCCCAAATAGGTTTCCCTATTCAATCCATATTATTTTACCCCCGACCTAAAAGGCTGAACTTAAAATATTGTTTCATTTCAACATTTGTGCGACTTCTTGTCAACTCTTTTAAATGATTGTGTGTCTTTATGCTCCAACCACAGTGATTCCAGGTTAGACTAGATCCCCAGCAGCCTATGCTGGTCATAGATTGTGTGTCTTTATACTCCAACCACAGTGTTTCCAGGTTAGACTAGATCCCAAGCAACCTATGCTGGTCATAGATTGTGTGTCTTTATGCTGCGACCACAGTAATTCCAGGTTAGACTAGATCCCAAGAAGCCAATGCTTGTCATAGATTGTGTGTCTTTATACTCCGACACAGTGATTCCACGTTAGACTAGATCCCCAGCAGCCTATGCTGGTCATAGATTGTGTGTCTTTATGCTCAGACTACAGTGATTCCAGGTTAGACTAGATCCCAAGCAGCCTATGCTTGTCATAGATTGTGTGTCTTTATACTCCGACCACAGTGATTCCAGGTTAGACTAGAACCCCAGCAACCTATGCTGGTCATAGATTGTGTGTCTTTATAGTCCGACCACAGTGATTCCAGGTTAGACTAGATCCCCAGCAGCCTATGCTGGTCATATATTGTGTGTCTTTATGCTGCGACCACAGTAATTCCAGGTTAGACTAGATCCCAAGCAGCCTATGCTGGTCATAGATTGTGTGTCTTTATATTCAAACAACAGTGATTCCAGGTTAGACTAGATCCCAAGCAACCTATGCTGGTCATAGATTGTGTGTCTTTATACTCCAACCACAGTGATTCCAGGTTAGACTAGATCCCAAGCAGCCTATGCTTGTCATAGATTGTGTGTCTTTATGCTCCGACCACAGTGATTCCAGGTTAGACTAGATCCCCAGCAGCCTATGCTGGTCATGGATTGTGTGTCTTTATGCTGCGACCACAGTAATTCCAGGTTAGACTAGATCCCAAGCAGCCTATGCTGGTCATAGATTGTGTGTCTCTATATTCAGACAACAGTGATTCCAGGTTAGACTAGATCCCAAGCAACCTATGCTGGTCATAGATTGTGTGTCTTTATACTCCAACCACAGTGATTCCAGGTTAGATTAGATCCCAAGCAGCCTATGCTGGTCATAGATTGTGTGTCTTTATACTCCAACCACAGTGATTCCAGGTTAGACTAGATCCCAAGCAGCCTATGCTTGTCATAGATTGTGTGTCTTTATGCTCCGACCACAGTGATTCCAGGTTAGACTAGATCCCCAGCAGCCTATGCTGGTCATAGATTGTGTGTCTTTATATTCAGACAACAGTGATTCCAGGTTAGACTAGATCCCAAGCAGCCTATGCTGGTCATAGATTGTGTGTCTCTATATTCAGACAACAGTGATTCCAGGTTAGACTAGATCCCAAGCAACCTATGCTGGTCATAGATTGTGTGTCTTTATACTCCAACCACAGTAATTCCAGGTTAGATTAGATCCCAAGCAGCCTATGCTGGTCATAGATTGTGTGTCTTTATACTCCAACCACAGTGATTCCAGGTTAGACTAGATCCCAAGCAGCCTATGCTTGTCATAGATTGTGTGTCTTTATGCTCCGACCACAGTGATTCCAGGTTAGACTAGATCCCCAGCAGCCTATGCTGGTCATAGATTGTGTGTCTTTATATTCAGACAACAGTGATTCCAGGTTAGACTAGATCCCAAGCAGCCTATGCTGGTCATAGATTGTGTGTCTCTATATTCAGACAACAGTGATTCCAGGTTAGACTAGATCCCAAGCAACCTATGCTGGTCATAGATTGTGTGTCTTTATAGTCCAACCACAGTGATTCCAGGTTAGACTAGATCCCAAGCAGCCTATGCTGGTCATGGATTGTGTGTCTTTATGCTCCAACCACAGTGATTCCAGGTTAGACTAGATCCCAAGCAACCTATGCTGGTCATAGATTGTGTGTCTTTATACTCCAACCACAGTGATTCCAGGTTAGACTAGATCCCAAGCAACCTATGCTGGTCATAAAAGGCGACTTAGTGGTCAGCTTGAGGACTTGATTGATTGCATGCCAATGTACTCCGACATTTGCTCATAATGTAACGTGGGAATTCAATACAGAAGAGTGAATAGTTTCAATGAAGAGCATTTATTGTCGTTCCATGAAGTCAACATGATGAAAAAACCTACAAAACAATATAAACACGATTGTCAGGATCTGCGCCGATATTATGATGTACAACGATTAATTTACTTTTAGCATTATGGATATTCCCTACAGACAATATTAATAAAATATGAAATGTAAAAATATCACATGTTATCATATAATAATTTCTGTCATCACACGAAAATCCATAATAGTAAATACTTAGTTGGTTAATCAGCACTGAAAATATCAGTGGCATTTGAGCCTTCACTTCCACAATAAAACCAATTACAAATTCACTAATTTCTTCTATTTCAAATTACAAAGTACGGATTGAGATTAACAACAAGGGAATACAGAAATATGACAAAAGAGCAAAATATTAAATCTTTCTACTAAGTCTGGGCTAACAACAACTCACCCCCAGGTGACTACAACCAGCTGACAAGGGTCAACGGTTATCCATGCCTATCATCAACACAGGGACAGTCACAGGGACGGTCACGGGTCCTAGCACCAAACAAAAGGGCTAATCGTAACAATCCACGATATAACCTCGCAGCAATCACAACATGCTTTTCAAACTAGTAAACAATGCATTTTGACTTTGGTCAAGTAGTTAATCAAAACGATCTCATTTCTAATGAGCATGGCCGATGTTTACATAAAATGGACAAAAGAGGTAACTCGTGATCACTCACTAAACTATTCAATTTGACTAGCATCGATATTACAAATACGTGAAAATTAAAGGAAAAGAATTCCAGCAGAAATGCGACCATCAACAATTACATTTCCATGATCGTGTCAATAAGCAACAGTCATGAATTGAAATAGCTTTACCACGTGGTGTTATTTTCACCAAGCACTGTACTGTGACGAGGCCTGAACCGACTTCTAAAATAGACATCAATTTAGCAAACCATCTACGTAAATAATTACTAACTAACAAATCATCTACATACGACGTGCTACAAGTAATTGGAGAGTACTTACAAGGAATGACAAAGTTGTGGCTTCGTGTGGGTAGCGCTCTAAAAATGTTGAGTACCTCGCACTTTAACAAGCATGGCGACTATGGCGGGAAAACTACGAAACAAGTGCACCATGGGAAAGGTTGAAAGCTTTGCGTACTTTTATCCAGTTTAACAATTACGATGCGTCAGAATTCTGACAGGTACTTTTAATTATATTTTAACAGTTTATTAATAAATTTTAACAGCAAATGTAACTCTAAAACATTTCAAATTTGTGATTATTTCCGGAAGTTACCGACTATTTCCGGCAAGGATTTTATGCGCGCAATACATCTTCACACTCCCCTGCTAAATAGTTGACTCCTGGCAACTAACAATCTATATACTCCAAGGGACAATATATCATTCACATCAGGCATCTATTACAAGTCACAGGAAAAAGCATTTCGACTTGAAACAAGTAACTGCCACACTTCTAAAAAAATACACATTATCAAATGTAAACAATATCAACATGGTGCAATAAACAATGTGCACTGAGCTGTTTCAAAGTAATACTGGTACGGAAGTTGTAAACATAACACAGGCTTTGGTTCGTCAAAAAGTTTCCTTTTTCACAGTAAATATCTGGACGGAACAAATCAGCTCACTGTTTACTTTGGGACGGACTTTGCTAACAACTGCAGTAACAACAACTGCGACTGACTAATATTAGCTAACACAGTAGGATCTATTGGAGCAACTGCAGTCACTTCATTCTGTACTGCTGACTGCGGTAGGTTGTGAGGGTTGGGATGATGTCCCGCGTTTGAACGCATTGTTCGTCGAAGTGGTGGAGCTTCGTCCTCCTCACAAGCGTCCATTTCAAGCTCACCACCTTGACACGAAGCAGTAGCATCACCTGGATCCCTACTATTAGTGGCAAGTGTGCCTGTATCACTCACAACATAATCTTTGATGTTGTCACTATTAGGGTCACTACTAACTGCACTACACAGATTGTCCCCAGCATGATCACTCCCAAGTGTCTCATCAGCTGAATCACTGGAGGCCTGGGTGTTTACAGGCTCCCCTGCTGTGCATGAAGCACTTCCACACACTTTTGTGATACCCTTGTTGGATACCTCATCCGGAACACTAACACGAAACGTACAAGCTTCTGGGAGAAGGTTCTCGTTCTCGGCTTCAACTGCAGCACTTCTGTCAGTTGTACTGACCATTGGTTCCACTCTGTCTTCAAGATGGGGCTCTGTCTGTATATCGGACACAAGTGTTCTTGAGTCCAACAGTTCTTTTCTGTGTACTAGTTTTGGATTATCACTGTCGAGAGGACATATAGCATAAACTTGGTTTTCTTTCCTAGCAATAACTTTGTATGGCTCTGGTCGCCAAATGTCTTGAATTTTATGTCTCCCGGCCGGATGATTTCTGAGAAATACCCTGGCTCCAACTACAAGTTCTCTGTCATTTGTGTTTTTATTTACTCTTGCTTGCCTTTGCAGTGCAGCTTCTTCGGTTCTCCTGCTGGCTTGGTTAAAAGCTGCTTGTAACCGCTGATGGTGTTCTGTCACCCAGTCCGTCTCTGTGGTCTCGTCTACTTGATCTCCTATGACAAGGTCAACCGGTAACTTAGGGTCTCGCCCGAAGAACAAGTAGAAGGGTGAATACCCTGTAGTAGCATGTGGGGTACAGTTGTAAGCATAGATCAGCTCTGGAAGTAGTTGTGGCCATTTCTTCTTTTGAGGGAAAGGCAAGGTTCTTAGCATGTTATGCAGGGTTCTGTTGAATCTCTCACACTGCGAGTTTCCTTCTGGGTGATATGGTGTGGTTTTGGTCTTTCTTACACCATATATGCTACATAGCTCGTGGATGATGTTGGATTCAAAATTTCTACCTTGATCACTATGTAGCCGTCGGGGAACACCAAACTTGACGAACCATTCTTTAACCAAAATCCTGGCAACAGTCCTTGCGGTCTGATCCCTAGTTGGGAAGGCTTGTGTGAATTTAGTGTATACGTCCGTAAGAACAAGTACATTTTCGAGTCCATGAGTGCCCTTCTCCAACAGTGTATAGTCCATTGCTAGGATTTCGAGTGGTCGTTTGGCGATGATGCTTCCATATGATGGCTTCACAGAGGGCCCATGTTTCCCAAGCAAACACCTCTCACACTTTTTGCAGTATTCTTCTGTGTCCCTTGCCATGTATGGCCAGAAGCATCTCGCTCTCAGAACGGAAATGGTCCTCTCTGCACTTGGATGTCCACTTTCGTCATGGCTTGCCTTGAGGACTCTTGATTGGAGCTTGTTGGGAATAACGACTCGCAATGTTGGCTTATTGTCCACTTTCACCTGACGATAGAGAACTCCACTTCGCAGGACCATGTTTTTCCAGCATTTCAGCATTCTACGCGTGTTTGGATGCTCTTTCAACCGGTCTCTGTAAGATGGATACTTGTCCTGGTTGTAATGAAATAGGAACCTCTTGATGTGTACATCTTCTTCCTGCATTTTCTTCATTTCATCGGGGAGAACAGTAGGGAGATTTGTGCTTGGTATTGGTTCAAGGCGTACTGTTTGTATTTGCAAAGACTCCAAACAAACTGACTTCGTGTCTTGCTGGATCTGCGTCTTCAGCTGGACGGGCACCATGGTTGACATAACTGGCATGTCACTGGAGCCAATTACGGAAATCTTTTCCAGTCGTGCAACTTCAGGGATGTGGGTTTCTTTCCTGCTTAATGAGTCAGCGTTTCTGTTCTTCTTTCCCGATCTGTGCCGAATGACAAGGTTGAACTGTGCCAGTTCTCCAATCCATCTTGTTTCCGTTGCACCTAACTTGGCAGTGGTCTGGACATAGCTCAACGGGTCATTGTCTGTGTAGACAGTACATTCAGCTCCAAGAAGGAAATCTCTAAATTTTTCGGTGACAGCCCACTTCAGTGCAACAAGCTCCAACTTCATACTGCTGTAGTTGTCCATATTTCTTTCGGCTGGTCTTAAGGATCTGCTAGCAAAGCTCAGCACCACTTTTCCAGATTCCTGGTCCTGTGACAATACCGCTCCTAATCCATAGTGACTAGCATCGACCTCAAGGATATACGGTCTATCAAAATCAGGGTGTCCAAGGACTGGCGACATGGTAAGACGAAGCTTCAGCTCTTCAAAGGCCTTGTCACAAGAGCTGTCCCAAGCTTTCATACCACTCCCTGGCTGAACTTTTCTTCTTCCTTTCTTTCCCAACCTTTTGCCTTGCAGCAGAGAATGTAGAGGAGCTGCAATGCTGGCGAAGCCTTGGACAAACTTTCGGTAGTAACCTGCCAACCCAAGAAAGCCTCTCAATTGTGTCTCTGTCTTAGGAACTGCCCAATTACTAACAGCTGTGATCTTGTCCGGATCTGGAGCAATACCTTCCTCAGAGACAATGTGTCCAAGATAACGAAGTTTTTCTTTGAAGAGTTGACATTTTTCAGGTTTAACTTTCAGATTATATTTGGAGAGTCTGGTCAACACCATGTCCAGACGTTCTAGAGCTTCTTCAAATGTTGTCCCAAATATAAGAATGTCATCTAAATAGATGAGGAGAGTTTGGAAATTTTCGTCGCCGAAGATTTTATCCATCAGTCTCATGAAAGTTCCTGGGGCTCCAGTTAATCCAAACGGCATCCGCAGATACTCATATAAGCCACCTGTTCCTGTCCGAAAGGCTGTCTTCTCGATGTCTTCCTCTGCAACGGCTATCTGGTTAAACCCATGGGCAAGATCCAGACTACAGAAGTATTTGGCATCCTTTAATACAGTGAGGGCTTCTTCTATCCGAGGTAGAGGATAGGCGTCTTTCCGAGTTTTCGCATTCAGCGCGCGATAGTCGCAGCAAACTCTCAGTTTACCTCCCTTCCGCACAAGCACAATTGGGGACGCATATGGACTGGATGACTCCCTGATAACTCCCTTGTCTAACGACTTCTTGATATATTCTCGTACTTCTTGCCAGTGGCTTGGGGGAATACGTCGATGTGGAATGCGAACTGGGGCATCATCAGACGTTATAATTCTGTGCTTGATGGCATCGCAGAATCCAATATCATCCTCATCCTTGCTGAAAGTGCTGGCATGTTTGGCAATAACTCCATGCAACTGTTCCTTATGAGAAGAAGGCAAATCACTGTTAATCTCCATACGTTTCATAAGATTCTCTACTAGGTTGGCTCCATGTATTGAATGGGATACCTCCGTGACTTGGACTTCATTTAAACTGACGTCAACTACATCTATGCTTGGCTCCACCTCCGCAGCGTTGAGTATTCCCACAGGTGTCCTCGGCCTTAAATAGATGTCCTTGTCACTGAAGTTGGCGACTTGAAAGAGAACTCGTCCGGTTTTGTCAACAGTGACCACCGTTGGTCCAAGCACTAATCCTTTCGGGAGGGGTAGTGAAATTTCCTCAATGACAGCTGTGAAGGGCTCTTTCGATGGTGCCACACTTCCTTCCAGGACTTGGAGTGATCTTGCGGGTATGAGTGTTGGTTTCTTCCCAGCTGTCCTCACCTTGGCATCACTTCTTGCTGTTGCGATCTCATCGTAGTACGCCAAAAGATCTCGGACTTCATCATCCACTGTTACGCTATTTGTTTCAAAAAGGGATTTCATGTCTCTAAGAGCGTTGCATCCTAAAACTCCAGGGACTTCTAATTTTCTTTCTTGCATCGCTGGTTCTAAAGGGTCTTTCACTACGAGGAATCCTATAGATTTGAGTTCATGGCCAAAAGTAACTATATCCAATGCTAGATAGCCCAAGTAGGGGATGTCCTGTCCATTGGCAGCCCTAATGCGGATCAGTCCTCCAATGTCGACGATTTCCTTTCCTTGAAAGTAATCCCTGTAAAATGATTCTGTAATCGTCGACACCTGTGCTCCGGTATCCACCAGACATCGGATCTTGATCCCATTAGCATCAATAACGGTCTCCGGACATCTCCCTACCAGTCTATTTAAGAGTGGACCATAAGCATTGTTTTCTTCAACCCCCACAGTGAGGTCCTCCGCTGTGGGTTTTACATGTTTAAAGCCCTTGGTCTTCTAGAACGAGAAGCAGATCGATTCGGACAATCGCGTCGCATGTGACCCTCTTCGCCACATTCCCAGCAAGCCCTTGTCCTTGGTCGAGCGTTGATGGTGAGGAGCTCTTGTATCTGTTTCTGTTGTTCCTCTATCATGGCCTCCTGTCTCTTCAAGACATCTTCAAAGTTTGATCGATGTTCTTGATAATGTACGTTCTTTTCCTTTAATGGAGTGTTGCCAAGCCATTCGATAAGACGATCCCTCAAGTCCAGGAAACTCATGCTGGGGTGCTCGATAGTAAGGCGCCTTGTCTCTCGTTTTTGGACGTCGCTCTGTACAGCCTCCGCCAGTTGACCTTTAAGGGCAGACTCCTTCATTCCGCTGAAAGTAGGATCAATTTCGATGATCTTGTCATATAGATCAATAAGATCAAGGGATACAGTAACCAGATCCTGTCCAGACGATTGGCGATAGGAATAGAAGCGGTGCTGTGCCGACGGTAAGTCACATCCATCGCCGAACACTTTCCGTAAGATCCGTATAATGTTGGTCGGAGAATTCCTGATGTCTGATCCTCTGGCAAGGATTTCTTGTCGGGCCCGTCCACCAAGATTCTCGCATAGCAGAACAGCGAAATCTTCTGTCTTCAACTTGCGGGTTTCTGCAGCACATCTCACATCCGAAATCCATTCCTCTAGTGAGACATCGCCCGGTTTGGATGCTTTGTCCTTGAAGCGAGCTATTTGTCGACCCGTGGACAGGACAACAGGCTTGTTGATCCTTGCAGCCAGTGCATCCTCCTGTTCCCTCACTTTCAGTCTCAGGACCTCCAACTCCTTCGCGACAGCTTCCATTGTTTCAGCAGACCGTTCAGCTTCCCCCTGCAAGTTGATATTACTTGGGCTGGCAGACCCAGACATCTTGGCTGTAGGACTCTCCCTCACATCGATTTCCTCATCACAGTCACCCTGGGGGTTTCATTCACATCGCTTCTGGATCCCACTTCTGACACCATTTTTGTAACGTGGGAATTCAATACAGAAGAGTGAATAGTTTCAATGAAGAGCATTTATTGTCGTTCCATGAAGTCAACATGATGAAAAAACCTACAAAACAATATAAACACGATTGTCAGGATCTGCGCCGATATTATGATGTACAACGATTAATTTACTTTTAGCATTATGGATATTCCCTACAGACAATATTAATAAAATATGAAATGTAAAAATATCACATGTTATCATATAATAATTTCTGTCATCACACGAAAATCCATAATAGTAAATACTTAGTTGGTTAATCAGCACTGAAAATATCAGTGGCATTTGAGCCTTCACTTCCACAATAAAACCAATTACAAATTCACTAATTTCTTCTATTTCAAATTACAAAGTACGGATTGAGATTAACAACAAGGGAATACAGAAATATGACAAAAGAGCAAAATATTAAATCTTTCTACTAAGTCTGGGCTAACAACAACTCACCCCCAGGTGACTACAACCAGCTGACAAGGGTCAACGGTTATCCATGCCTATCATCAACACAGGGACAGTCACAGGGACGGTCACGGGTCCTAGCACCAAACAAAAGGGCTAATCGTAACAATCCACGATATAACCTCGCAGCAATCACAACATGCTTTTCAAACTAGTAAACAATGCATTTTGACTTTGGTCAAGTAGTTAATCAAAACGATCTCATTTCTAATGAGCATGGCCGATGTTTACATAAAATGGACAAAAGAGGTAACTCGTGATCACTCACTAAACTATTCAATTTGACTAGCATCGATATTACAAATACGTGAAAATTAAAGGAAAAGAATTCCAGCAGAAATGCGACCATCAACAATTACATTTCCATGATCGTGTCAATAAGCAACAGTCATGAATTGAAATAGCTTTACCACGTGGTGTTATTTTCACCAAGCACTGTACTGTGACGAGGCCTGAACCGACTTCTAAAATAGACATCAATTTAGCAAACCATCTACGTAAATAATTACTAACTAACAAATCATCTACATACGACGTGCTACAAGTAATTGGAGAGTACTTACAAGGAATGACAAAGTTGTGGCTTCGTGTGGGTAGCGCTCTAAAAATGTTGAGTACCTCGCACTTTAACAAGCATGGCGACTATGGCGGGAAAACTACGAAACAAGTGCACCATGGGAAAGGTTGAAAGCTTTGCGTACTTTTATCCAGTTTAACAATTACGATGCGTCAGAATTCTGACAGGTACTTTTAATTATATTTTAACAGTTTATTAATAAATTTTAACAGCAAATGTAACTCTAAAACATTTCAAATTTGTGATTATTTCCGGAAGTTACCGACTATTTCCGGCAAGGATTTTATGCGCGCAATACATCTTCACAATAAGATCAATCACTAGATTTTCTGGTCCAGAATTGGTTATTTACAGGCTGCCGTCAAATAACTTGAAACTTGCCAAGTGCAGCTTTAAACAAAAAAATTGATTGGAACATTGCTCAGGTTGCTCATCGCTGGTTGCCCAGGATAAAATATTTATGGCACACTGTTTTATTGCTTGGTACAAAACAACATTCACTTAATCTCTAGTTATTGGTAGTCATCTCTGTATGTAAATCTCTCTGGCCTTGTTGCATGTGGAAGTAGCTGTGGCTCCAGCTGTTTGATTGAAGGAGTAGCCTAGTGCTTGGGGCAGTTCCTAGCGAGGTAGACAAGGCTCTCATTGACAAATTCTTCCAGCCAACAGGCTTTCTACTGTTGGGGTTTGTACACAGCCTTTGACGGCGAGAACGTTATCGTCATGGGAGTCAGAAGGTTTGACTCCGTCTTGGTGTTTTTGGTTTCCCCAAGCTGATGAGATGCTACGAACAACCTGAACACTTGCTTGTAAAACTGATATTTGTGGAGTTTGTTGGCTTCTGTTATAGAATCTTTATGATATTCCTTTAGGATTCTGAAGAACGCCCGAGACCGTGTGAAGAATGGCTTGGCCAAGCTTCTGGAGACCAATGACCTGGTTGACAATATGAAGATAGAGCTGGTGGCCCTGGAGCCGGAGTTGAAGAAGAAGTCAGAGGACACCAACGCCCTGATGGAGAGACTTGTAGTTGACCAGGAGAAGGCTGATGCTGTGAGTACCAGTATCCTCATGACGTTATGTCCTCACGTCTTCGAGTCACATCCTCAAGTCATGTCCCACATCCTATGTCCTCAAATCCTCAAGTCATATCCTCAAGTCACATCCTGTGTCCTCAAATCATTCTTCAAAACAGTGGCTGTCGCATGTTGCAGTGTGTTCAGTGTTAAGCTTATCTTATTGGTCTTTCAGTCTAACATATTGTATACACAATTTTTGGTGGTGATACTTGTTTGGAGTTGATGGATTTCTGAGCCTATTACAACCCAAGTGTGGCCTTAGGTAAGGTTCAGCATTCCTGAAATGTTCTGAATGTTTGCCTGGGTGTTTGTGACTTCAGGTACGGAAGGTGGTGATGGAGGATGAGGCTGTGGCCAAGGTGAAGGCCGAGGAGACCCAGTCTATTGCTGATGATGCCCAGCGGGACCTGGACGAGGCCCTCCCTGCCCTGGAGGCAGCTGTCAAGGTCAGGCTCACACACATGACACATGGAGGAGAAAACCACCACTGTCACATGTTCACACAATCAAATTCAAAGACCAAAATGTTGTTGTCATTCTGATCGAAATAATTTCAATTTAAGGGCTGAAAGCTGATTCACCACATTGTGTGTATTAACTTCTGATTATCTCTGATAATATTCTGATAATTTCTACTGAGATGATTTTAAGGCAGGGGTGGTGTACTGATATTGCATAGAAACTGTGGGGTTCAGACTCCTCATGGTAGGGGGAGGGGATGGGGAGTGGTAAGGTTAGCACAACATCCCTTATTTACCTCGTACTTGAGTTAGTTGAAATGTATGGTGTGGGTATGGGGAGTATGTGTTGTCGGGGTTCACCATTTGTTGTGAACAAATGGTGTAGAAACTGCTGTGTAGAAACTTCCTGGATTATTTTGTTATCTGGGGAATTTGGAAACTGAACTGGTTGTAAGTGAGTTGTCTTCCCTATACAGGCGCTGGATGCTCTGGACAAGAGTGATATTGCTGAGATCCGAGTGTTCACCAAGCCCCCGGAGCTGGTGCAGACTGTCATGGAGGCTGTGTGCATCCTGCTGGGACAGAAGTGAGTATCTTGGGATCACTCACTAACCCTGGTCAAAAGAGGCGACTTAATGGACTGGGTGGTCAGTCATGGTAACTTGTGTCATCTTACGGCCATGAATCATTGCTTACATTATCAATCAGTGGTTGTCAAGACAAGTCGCCATCATATAGCTGGAATATTGCTGAGTGTTGCATAATAACAAACTTAGAAAACAGATTGAGTGATGAGTTGGGTTAACAACCCTAGTAACACACTCTGAGGTGTATCACCTTCAGTGGACCAGGTCGTGGACAGTAAAACACATGGGCATCAGCGTTCAGTGTTTGTTGTTATGCAGCGTTCTCTTCAAAGTTCCTTCATGGGCATTCAACAACCAACAATCAGTGGTCAACTTCTGAAGTGCATCTTTCAACAATTGACATTTATCTCTCCCTACAACTAACAACCAGCTCTCTGTAACCAACATTGGTCATTAACACAAAACAACATACAACATTCCACAGGCAATTTTCAACATTCAGCTTTCAGCAGTCAACAACCAAAAAGGAACATTTCATATCCAACATTCCTCATTCAACATTTATCATTCATAACCAACTTAAGAAAACCAACATTTAACGACCAACATTCAACATTAGGTCAGGTGAAATGGGGTTTAATGTCATGTCCAAGATTATTGCACTTACAAAGCACCATTCACGTGTGTGTGACTGCTGGTACTAGTCCAGACTGATGCCGATTTTATAGTGCTAGCTCACTGAGATACCATTTTCACATTCCACACTCAACAAATGATAACCAGCATTCAGCATAACACAATCATCAATCAACATTTCACATCTAGCATTCAACTTTCCACAATCAACATTCAACAAATGAACACCTGTCCTTCCAGAACCGACTGGGCTGCAGCTAAGACTGTGCTGGGAGACTCCAATTTCCTGAGGAAACTGGGAGAGTATGACAAGGACAACATCCCCGAGTCAATGCTGAAGAAACTCAAGAAGTACATTGAAAACCCCAAGTTTGTACCTGAAGCTGTGGAGAAGGTGTCCAAGGTATGTTGCTGTAGAAATTCAGACAAAGTCCCATATATGATGTATTTTCTGTAGTGTCATTTCAGGGGTACCGGTCAGTTGTTGTGGAATAGTGAGGGGAGGGTGTGAGTGTGTGTGTGTGTGTTGAGGGGATGGAGGTGGGGAAGTGGTTGGAGGTGGAATCACGTGGTGGGTTGGTGGTTGGTGGTTGGTGGTTAGGGCTGGGGGTCGGGACCATGAACTCATGGCGTAGTTATTGTGTGTTTTACTCGTTAGTAATGTTTGTGTACACCTTTGAATGTGGCTTTGCTGCTTCTGTCAAACTTTGTTTGTGGAGTATGTTGTGTTACTGACACAATGAAGTACATTGTCATGTTACTGACACAATCAAGTACATTGTCATGTTACTGACACAATCAAGTACATTGTCATGTTACTGACACAATCAAGTACATTGTCATGTTACTGACACAATGAAGTACATTGTCATGTTACTGACACAATGAAGTACATTGTCATGTTACTGACACATTGAAGTACATTGTCATGTTACTGACACTATGAAGTACATTGTCATGTTACTGACACATTGAAGTACATTGTCATGTTACTGACACATTGAAGTACTTTGTCATGTTACTGACACAATGAAGTACATTGTCATGTTACTGACACATTGAAGTACATTGTCATGTTACTGACAATGAAGTACATTGTCATGTTACTGACACAATGAAGTACATTGTCATGTTACTGACACATTGAAGTACATGTACATTATCATGTTACTGACACAATGAAGTACATTGTCATGTTACTGACACAATGAAGTACATTGTCATGTTACTGACACAATGAAGTACATTGTCATGTTACTGACACATTGAAGTACATTGTCATGTTACTGACACAATGAAGTACACTGTCATGTCACTGACACATTCCTCTGTCTGGTAGGCCTGCAAGTCCATGGTGATGTGGGTGAGAGCGATGGACCTGTACGCTCACGTTTTCCGAACTGTGGAACCCAAGAAACAGAGGTGAGATATTTACTGGCAGTGTTTAGCATACAGAGGTGAAATATTTACTGGCAGTGTTTAGCATACAGAGGTGAGATATTTACTGGCAGTGTTTAGCATACAGAGGTGAGATATTTACTGGCAGTGTTTAGCATACAGAGGTGAGATATTTACTGGCAGTGTTTAGCATACAGAGGTCCTGCACATCATTGACAAGTTATGGATTCAATTTCACACATAAATAAACAATTTAAAAAAGTTCAAAAGATCAAAATCCAAACAAGAAAGAAACAGAACCTTTGAAATAATAATTGATCAAATACATCTCTGACAGAACTAGATATCAATGTACATCTTTCTATGAACATATTTCACATTATGCACTTTAATCTGAATTAGCATTAATTTTGTTCCTAGCTGACTGACCAAAACAATATTATATGCTAAATAATATATATGAATTATTGAACAACATAAATACATTTATATTTTTACCCTTCCAAGTTAATTGATAAGCATCAAATCTGTAAACAATAAAATATAACATTCATGTTCATACTTTAATACTGACTTGTGATGTTGCCAGACTGGCGTCTGCCCAGGGAGAGCTGGACGTCGTGATGAAGATGCTGAAAGAGAAGCAGGACAAGCTGGCGGATGTGGAGGCCAAGATCGCACAGCTGCAGAAGTCATATGACGACAGTGTATCATCAAAGCAGAAACTGGAGCGCAACATTGCCACCACAGGTGCACGACTCAAGCGTGCGTCCAAACTTACATCAGCTCTTGCAGATGAACAGATTAGGTGGGAGGCGAGTGTCAAGGTGAGAAGCTTTGGCATCTTTGTAGATGCTTTCAGTCTGGTTACTTCGCTGGTCCAATGAGGACAGGTGGCACAATGACTGCTGGTTGTCGCTAGAACTTGGATTGGGCCACTACATCTCATGGCTTGTCATTGTCTCCACATATATACTGTACACGTTACCCATTGTCTCTGTGCAAAACAGTTAGAAAAGTGGGAGTTTCCTATAGTAGTGGCATGATACAGGGATGCATCAATGGATCGCAACATTTAACTTCATGCTACAAGTATCAATCACACTTGTACAATAAGTAAAAAGGATTGATTCTTACCTTAAATGTATTCTTAAATAAATGTTACATCAAACACTAAATACAAGGGAAAATAAGTAGTGAGATGTAAATATTGACATCCATTGTGCCATACTGCCAACCGTAAATTGTTAGTGGGCCAGGTATTTGGCCATCCTGTCTATGAAAAGGATGGCTCACGCCCCTCAGATAAGAGCACTTGAAATGATCATGATCCGTATCAGATCGTGAGCAAGGTATCGGACAACACAGTTGGTGTATTGTCCCAGCCCTAGTTTCCTGTACAAAAAAGCTTCTTCAGCTGAGTCAGTCTGTTGTCAGAGCAAGGTCACATGGAGTCTTCTGTGATGCCGTGAATAATGGCTGATGCTATCTGGGATTATTTGCAACAATATCCGGATGTGATGTCATGTGTTTTGCAAACAATCAATATGTGAAGCTGGTTTCTTCTTACTTGAATATAACCCTGAAGTGTGTGGTACAGATAGTGCTGGACTGTGTGGTCTGGCTGTGCTGTGCTGTTGTCAGCCTGTGTATCCCACTCTCATCTATAGCTGCCTGCACTAGGGACTATGAACATCTGCCTGCACTAGGGACTATGAACATCTGAAACAACTCTCAGCACTTCAAAAATATTTGATTAATGATAACTAAAACAACTTAAAGAAAGAGATCAAGAGACCCCTGGCTTTTATGCTCAATTTTAAGAGTTCATTGAATATTGTCTCAGAATGAGTTTGAAACAGTATGGGTTTAATGACAAGACTTTTGTTTGCTATCCTTTTAGATGGTAGTGCTTTATAATGAATTTGTTGTTGTCTTTTAGCAATTCAACATTGAAATCGGCAACGTGACCGGTGATGTGTTCATCTCGGCCGCCTGTGTGGCGTACTATGGAGCCTTCACCAGTGTGTACCGCCAGGAGCTGGTCAGTCACTGGATTGACAAGTGCAAGGAGCTGGAGATACCGGTCACTGACGGGATGACCCTAGAGAAGGTCCTCGCTGACCCCTTCGAGATCAGGCAGTGGAACTCGGATGGCCTACCTCGAGATCAGGTGTCCACAGAGAACGCCATCTTGGTGACACGAGGTCGGAGGTGGCCCCTCATGATTGACCCCCAAGAACAGGTGATTGGTTCTTGACAGTGATAGCTTCATGAAAGTTATCTCGGAGGGATTCTTGGACAGTAAAATGCCAGGGCCCCATTCCACAAAGCTATCTCAGTGTCAGTCTATGTTAAAGTATGAGAGTGACGATTGTCTCAGCGATGCGTTCGATTCGAGGAATCAGGCCTTGGAAATGTTATATCCAGTGCTATGTGCTCTTATATTTATTACAATAAGTTGTTATTAACGGTACTAAAGGACAGGAATGCACATTAAAGGGGTTATTCAAAAGGGCCTTATTGACCACTATGACCAGATGTTGTTATTTTCCTGGTGTACTGATTTCTATATCTCATGCAAAGTTTTGTTGTAGTTCAATAACTAATACAAATTAGGGCTGTGAATTGGCCAAAAGATTGTGTTGCAATATATTGGGATACAGGTATCTGTATTGTGAGACATGCGATATGCTGGGGCCTGATGTGTCTGACAGTGCTTGCTGCTGATTGTGCATGCAGATCCTATTTTCTACATACTAAGTCAATTTTGTGATGCCAAAGTCGGCATGGTCAGTCGCCACCACCGTGTGAAAAAAATCACTTCCACATTTCTGCCATTTTGTCAATCAATTTCAAAGGGAAACATCATTTGTGAATGAATTTCTGTGTAGAATTTAGGTTTAACAATACAAATAATGATGAGACTTGCTAAACATTTTTTTCCCGATATACCAGAACACAGATAAAATATTGCAATAAGTATCATTTGAAAAGTGTCTTGCAGTATACTGATATACTGGTAATACTGTGCAGACTTATTGCAAATAGTTCTTTTCGTCTCTCTTTTCAATATTTTAGGGTCAGAATAAACATACTGCCTGGGTGCTAGGCAGGTTTAATTTAATTCTTTTGTGCTGTGTTTGTTATTTCACTTTATCAAAGGATACATTAATAAAATTGTATCAAAAATAATGAATGGACTAATGTGGTGTTTCCAGGCCAACCGATGGGTGAGGAACCGTGAGGTTAAGAATGGCCTGAAGGTCATCAAGCTGACTGATGGTCAGTTCCTCCGGACCCTGGAGAACTGTATCCGTATCGGAATGCCGGTCCTATTGGAAGACCTTGGGGAGAGTCTGGACCCCGCCCTGGAACCTGTGCTGCTCAAACAGACATTTATGTCGGTCAGTACGTCATCTACCTCTGTCTGGGTTATAGCTGTCACAGGTCATGGTGAATGTATGGCATCTTGCAAGATTTAATGCTACAGTTAACATTTAGGACACTATGATTTCATAGAAAAAGCATAGGAAATGTATGCAAGGAAGTGGTGTAAGTAATAATAGTATTCAAGATGATCCAGTATTAAACAGGACTTGAGGTGCTATGATTTTATAGAAAGTAGAAATGTTTTTGTACAGCCGAAGGATGATGCTTTGTTCTTTAGGGAGGGCGTCTTCTGATTCGATTGGGTGACAGTGACATCGACTATGATCGTAACTTCCGCTTCTACATGACAACAAAGCTGGCCAACCCCCACTACCTGCCCGAGGTTTGCATCAAAGTAACCATCATCAACTTCACTGTCACTAAGTCTGGCTTAGAAGATCAGCTTCTCAGGTAGGTCAAGGTCATCATTATATATTAGGTGACATTTGTCTTTTGATCTTTATTATTTGCTTTTTGATGATACCTTACACAAAAGATTGTTTAGTTGGAATCTGAAATAGAGCTATACTCTACCAAGGGAGTTGAAACTGAAAATTTGTTTCAAATAATAATTAGGATGTTGATGTTTATGAGATTAATAGACATAATCATTAGATTGAAACAACAAGTTGATTACAAACTGAATGTAACACTTTGTACATATTAGTGATGTTGTACGCCTGGAGAGGCCGGATCTAGAGGAACAGCGCAACCAGCTGATTGTAAGGATCAACGCGGACAAGAACCAGTTGAAGGCCATTGAAGACAGGATCCTCAAGCTGCTGTTTGAATCGGAGGGCAACATCCTGGATAACGAAGAACTCATCAACACTCTGAATGAGTCCAAGGTGAGACAGGCATTGTCTACTACATCCTTGTGTTTCAGTCACCACACCTCAGTCACCTATGTTGTCATTAGAGACGAAAGGATCATGTGGTCAGTCTCGTTCACTTGATTCTCTGTCATTTTATGCCGACATTTACTTTTATAGCCTCATTCCCGCCTCAAGAGTTTGCATAAACTCTTGTTACGCTTACAAAATTTAAACAAGATGTTCTCCAAGTTTGGGTGGCACTCTGAGTGAGGGAGTAATGCTTAAGTCTTAAATAAGGGACAAACCACAAAATTGTTCCACATACTAATTTATTACAATTCTAGGTATTTACGAACGATATACATGTGTTTCAAGTTCGGTCACAACTGGTTACAAACCAATGGAAGTACTCATATCGAAAGATATACATGTGTTTCTAGTTCGGTCACAACTGGTTACAAACCAATGGAAGTACTAATATCGAACGATATACATGTGTTTCAAGTTCGGTCACAACTGGTTACAAACCAATGGAAGTACTTATCGACCGGTATACAAGTGTTTCCAGTTCGGTCACAACTGGTTACAAACCAATGGAAGTATTTAATATCGACCGATATACATGTAGGCGTTAAACGCTTTCACTAGTCACAGTCCTCGAACTTATCTAACACACTCGGTCGACACCGGGTCCAAAGACTTGGAAACTCTCTAGCCTAACCAACACTGAACACAAATTCCAGCAGAAAATATCCTTAAAATACATGCTAAATCTATCTCATTATAACAAACATGATAACCTAAACAGAAAAAAATGGTTTGACTGGGCAAATAAAAAAACAAAAACTACTACTAATACAATTATCTTACCATACCGAACGCACGTGTGTGTACAGATTCCGGCAAGCCTTTTCCCGGAGCCAGACGCTAACTGAAGCTTGTGAGGCACGCATGAGCTTAAGTTCCCTTTCCAAAAACCCCGATGTAAAAACACCCATATGAACCGAGGTACCTTCCTGTTCCGGTTGTGGCGAGTGTAAACTTCCGTTACAATTACAACAACGATTTGTCCGGTCAACGATTTATCCCGTCCAAACTCTTTTATTTGTAGCAGCCTGTGTTCAGTGACCGTCAAGGTGTATAATATATACGTCTCTGTTAAGGCGACTTGAGTGCTCAGTGACCATAAAACTACATATATATATCTCTGTTCAGGTGACATCTGGGGTGATCACGCAACGACTTCGGGAGGCTGAGAAGACGGAGGAGATGATTACGACTGCTCGTGAGAAGTACAGGACTGTAGCAGAACGAGGTTCTGTCATGTACTTTGTTGTAGCTGACATGGGCAACGTGGACCCCATGTACCAGTTCTCACTGAAATACTTCAAACAGGTAATTACACACATTCTACATGGACATGTTCCGATTGGTCAGCAAGCAGTATCAATTCGTTGTTACGCCATGATTTTGCTCGTCACAGCCTCTATCTATATTTTAGTGTGAGGCACTTCTTCTTTTTGCATGTGCAACTAGTAGGCAGTTTTACTTTATAAACATTGTAACATACTGCAGTTCCTGGAAATAACTGAGGTAGCAAACATTCTCTTCAAGAGTGTCATCGAATTTGGTAGAATCCTACAGCAAAATTTGATACCTGTAATTGTTTAAATCATAAACATGAACCATTTTACTACAAATATAGCACAATAACATTGAACTATGTTGAAAACCTTTTAGGTCAAGATTAATATTATGAGCTATTTTCCACACATCCTCATGTGTAAAAGGTAACCTTCCAGATGTATTCTCCACCTCAGTGAGGTTATATTTAATTTGTTTTTTCTTCCAACTGATGTTTCACTCTGAAGATAAACATGGCCATGAGAAACACCACATATATTATGGACGTCCTACAGGATTTACATGAATTTCAGAAGCTAGTGGTGTTATTGAGCAGGTCTTATTTGTGTTAAACTGCTGTGTGGGATTTTATGTCTCGTAGGTACAAACTGTTTTATGAAGGGAAATGTTTTAGTGATGTGTGCAGTGCTGGGGGACAATGTCTGTAGCCTGTCTTCAGTGCATGTGTTTTATGTTCCAGCTGTTCAATGCCACGATTGAGTCCAGTGAGAAGAGTGACAACCTGAACACCCGTCTGGCCATTTGCCTGGACCAGACCACAATGTGTATATACAAGAACGTTGCCAGGTACGCCCTCCGTCCTTCATGTCAGTCTCAAACATTTGTGTAATTAAATGAGCTCTGACCAACAATTGGTGGACACAGTTAGCCCAATGAATTTTGATCAAACGCATTGTATACAGTCTCAGGCCACTGCACACAAGTGCTTCTCTAACAGAAGTAAGTATGTATGTAACTGAGAAAAGAGTATTTCATCCATCCATTTGTCCATCTGTCTGTCCATCCATCCATGTTATTTGTGTTCCTCTAGAGCTCTGTTTGAGAAGGAGAAGCTGGTGTTCTCCTTCATGTTGTGTGGTGAGATCCTCAAGACTGCCAAATTCATCTCTGTTGCCGGCTGGAACTTCTTCCTGCGTGGTGCTGCAGGCTTGGACAGGGTGAGTCTACACAGCTCTCACTCCCTACAGCTACATTGTCATGGTCAGGGACACAACTCACTGTGCAATGTTGTGGCACTTCCTCTGCTGATTCATGTTCCAGATTTTCCCTGATGATGATCCTTGATTTGTCAAAGCAGCTCAAAGCCGCTCAAAGCTATTCAATGTGGTTCAGAGCCATTCCTAGTTGTTCATAGTTGTTGAAAAGCATTCAGAGCTGTGTCGAACCTACGCAATCATTTTACTCAATAAAAAGTAAATTTATAAATGCTGCTTTACAATCTTATTAACAAATTGCTGTAAATATATAATTTGATGCCCTTTTTTATAATTCCATTACTTTTCTGGTGGCTATATGGCTGAAACAGTGTGGATGTCGCCTTAAATGGAACTCCCCTCACACTCACTACTGATATGCCAGTATGTGGATGTGTTCTGATCTTCATCAGACACAAGAAGTATTTGCAAGATGTTGATGGAAGTGTTGATGTTACAGCAACGCCCCCCAAAGCCAGACAAGCCGTGGTTGAGTCAGACCGTGTGGAGGATAGCATATGACCTCAGTGAGACTGTGCCAGCTTTCAGGGGTCTGCACACTGACCTCATCAAGACCCCCGTGTGGGTCAAACTCGGCAGCATTGAGGTAGGCACTAGCAGATGAAGTAAATCACTGTAAATGTAGTACAACCAAACGTTCATTCTGCATGGGAATCACATAATGACATTAAGTGTACATTGATTGCTGCCTTGAAGAATTTGTTCAGAAAAAATGAAATATAATACAATATTTTCTTGTATATAATGCACACTTTCCCCAGAAACATGCAGCTGTGTAGAGGGGGGTGCTCATAATACACCCATACAATGAGATGTTATGTTTTCTCAAACACAAGGACATCGCTTTGAACACATAACACTGTTAATATAATACCTCACAGTTTGAAAATACTTTGTTTATTGTGGCCTAATCTCCAAGTGTCATGTTTGTGTGGTAATTGCCTTCTCCTGTGTGCAGATACGTCTGAACCCAGAAACAAATGAGGACTATGAGCCCCTCCCCGACGAGCCGGCTCCCCCTCCTCTCATACAGGAAACTGAAGGTCAGGAACAGGCTCAAGCAGATGATGGCAAGGTCAAAGGTCACTGGAACATCAGGCTCACCAGCTTCCAGAAGCTCACCTTCATCAAGGCGTTCCGAGAAGAAAAGGTAAATGTTGTATTGGTGGTCATGGACGTAACAGTAGATGTAAAGAATATGTAAAGAGATATGTTTGAGTTTACGCCAATGATCAGACTCTATCTTAGCCATTGGCTCTTACCATGTCCAATAATACACCCATGAACAAAATGTTAGGAACATATTTCTGATGTTGGATATATGTCTTTTTTCAGACTGTGTTTGCAATCACCGATTTTGTTCGAGAGAATCTGGGTCAGCAGTTTGTGGAGAGTCCGCCAGTGGGTCTGCCGGAACTCTACGATGATATGAACAAAGTGACCCCCCTTGTGTTTGTCCTCAGCACAGGCTCCGATCCCATGGGGGCCTTCCTCCGATTTGCCAAGGACAGGGACTACACAGACAAGTGAGTCCATGTTTAGGGCTGTGCTGCACAGCAACCTGACAATCAGTCTTCACAGTCTGACAATTGAACCTGAGGATCTGTTGAATCCATGTAGTCCATAACGGCACAGGTGGAAGGTTGGCTTATGGGCTACAGTGCATGTGTTCATGTGGTGCTTTGATGAGTATATGTGAAACATGACCTCCTTGTGCACCATGTCCTTTAGCAGTAGCATCTGATCCAACTGTGTTTCTACAAAACATTGTTCAAAATATGTTTATAAGTGTATTAATGGAAATAATCAGAGGTAACTCCCTCACAACATCTGTAAGACCTAGGACTTGATGAACATCTTTAAGACATAGAACTTGAACAACTTCTGCAAGACCTAGGACTTGAACAACATCTGCAAGACCTAGGACTTGAACATCTTATAGACCTAGGACTTGAACATCTTATAGACCTAGGACTTGAACATCTTATAGACCTAGGACTTGGACATCTTATAGACCTAGGACTTGAACATCTTATAGACCTGGGACTTGAACTATTTTTTTTTTTATGTTGCAGGATCCAGTCAATTTCTCTAGGTCAAGGTCAGGGCCCAGTGGCTGAAAAATTGATTGCAAATGCAGTGAAGAGTGGAGAATGGGTCTTCCTTCAGGTGACAAGTCTCTCATTTATCATTGTTGATCTAATCTGTCTGAATGTGGTACGATTCATTCTGGTAGTTGCTCTCAAGTCAGGGTTCAGTGCAGAGTAGGTCCCCAGTGTCCCTTGGTTGTTGTCAGAGCCTGCCACACTGAGGGATGACCAGGCTGATTTTATGTCCTCATGCTGTCAACCATTGATTTGCCAGCCCAGTTTTGATTATTTGCAGCCATAAAACAACATTCGCTCACTGATTATATTTGAGAATTTATGTGTATGTTGGGAATTTGGGGTTTATATCTTTGTAAATTTGATACCTTTTACTCAGTTATGTTTCAAATGTAACTGTTACGAATTAAGCCCGTGCTTATGTGAGACGAAGGTATTAATGTGGCTTGTTTCATGTTGTGCTTGTCCTTGTCTCCAGAACTGTCACTTGGCCGCGTCGTGGATGTTGAGAATGGAGGCTACAGTGAAGGACCTGACGGAGAAGCCCAATGACATCCATGAAGACTATCGCCTGTTCCTCAGCTCCATGCCAGCCAAACACTTCCCCGTGTCCGTGCTGCAGAACAGTGTCAAGGTCACCAATGAGCCACCGAAAGGTCTAAGGGCAAATGTCAGAAGGGCATTCACCGACATCACCACCAACTTCTTTGAGGAGAACAGTAAGTTCATTGAGAGGGAGTGAGTTTGTACGGTTTTACTCCTCATAGCAGTATTCCATTAATATGATGGCAGAGGATGTCAAGAATGAACTACCGGGGTACTCACATTGTACCCATCGCGGGAATAAAACATGAGGCGGGATGGCTTAGAATAAGAGATTAGTGAGAGAACAAGTAATTAACTAATATCCATTCTGACAGACTTGTTTTGATGTAACTGTCAGTTTGTTCAACAAATTATTGGTTTCAGTGTCTGTATGAACATTCACTGATTTGATAACAAGACAGTTGAAAGTATTTGCCTCCTGCATTTTGGGTGTCAGGGGTGAAGGGTTACACTCACGGATACATGTTACTCTGTGTTTCAGTTCTGGGCACAGACTGGAGGAAGATGATATTTGGTCTGTGCTTCTTCCATGCCATCATCCAGGAGAGGAAGAAGTTTGGTCCGCTTGGCTGGAACATCAAGGTGAGTGATCTTCAGGAGATTCTGTACAGTGTAAATTGGTCAACTCCTTTCCGTCAATGTGACCTTTCAGTTTACATTAGTGACTGGCATAAAGAATCTAAAATTAGAAAAAAGTGGCTTTTGACTAAACACTTGTCTCAAACCTGGTTCACAAGTAGGTATTGTGCCAGGAACGTGTACATGATGTGATTTATAACTGTCCGGAGGTTGAAACAGCTGCCTTTCACAGACTGTCTGCTCCTGAAATGAGTCAGCTGCTGTAATCCTGATTGACCTACTGTTTCATGTTCTCATCTGTTGCTGTTGTCAGTTAGTGTACATGGATCATGATATCTGCTGAACTAGTGTTAAACCATTGACTTACATGGATACTGAAGGTGAATTAAGCAGACTGGTCTAATATATACATTACCTCCTTCAACTTTTTTAAAAATCAATCTTTTATATTTTTAGGACTATCAATATGTTTTGTGTATTTCAGTACGAGTTTAATGACAGCGACAGGGAATGTGCTCTGCTCAACCTGCAGATGTTCTGTTCTGATGGTGCCATTCCCTGGGACACTCTCATCTACATTACAGGGGAGGTAAGTCAAGTTGAGCTGAATATTCAATCTTTCTGTTGGTCACTTTTGAATATAAGTAACATTTTGTGAAAAATTCAAAAGTTTAGAGTTTGTTTGGCCTATTACTATTCAAATGTCTCTATCTCTTTGTGTGATTTCAGATTACATATGGAGGCCGCGTGACAGATTTCTTGGATCAGCGATGTCTGCGAACAATCCTGCAGATGTTCTTCCGACCAGAAAGCATTCAGAAGGACTACAAATATTCTGAGTCAGGTGGGTTACGCAAGTCAACTTGCAGTTGAACCTGCTGTTTAAAGAGGGTGTTGTTGGACAGTGCAATATATACATTCGCGGCACAACAGAGAGCATGAAATTTGGTGGTTTTCTATATACAGCTGCGGCCTCATAATTTTTATGTCACAGTGAAAGGCAAGATGTCATAAGAGTGATGTGGAGTGAAGAACAAACCTTTCAAGGATTGCTTAGTTTTCTTGTGGGTGCCTTCTTCATGTTAGCTTACAAAGTGATCGAGTGAAGTGGTATGGTGTAGAAAACCTGCTTGAGAATATACATGTTTTGTTAAGGCTGTTGTTGGTGATTCCGAAATTCAGTTTGACTCAAAACATTGGACTCAATCTGTGCTGCATCCTGCGCTCAGTATTTTTGCTAACACTAAAGACTTCACATGTTATTTAGTTGTGGTAGAATGGAGTTAAACAGTTACCTGTACATTGAATCCAACATGATTTAACATTTGAAACCTCATGCTGTATCTTCAATTCCAAATTTAATCAAGCATTGTACCCTGCGCTATGTTGACAACACAGTATTTATATCTCCTAAATATATGACCAGGAATTTACTACCCACCCGCCTATGAGACTCTGGAAGACTACCGGCAGTACATTGAGGGGCTGCCTCTGATTGATGAACCTGAGATATTCGGGATGCACGAGAATGCCAACATCGCGTTCCAGACCCAGGAGACACAGACGCTCATCACCACCATCCTGGACGTGCAACCCAGGATGTCTTCAGGAGGCACAGGCAAGTCCAACGACGACATCGTGTATGAACTGGCTGAAAACATCCTGGGGAAACTGATGGACAAGCTGGACATTGAGAAGGCTAACCAGGAGATGTTTGAGGTGAGAGGGAGTCCATTTGTGAGAATGCATCCTTAGCATGCTTGATGAATAGATTGATTGCCCTGATGCATGATGCATGCACAATTATCCATTGTCTTTTGCTTCATTCTGTTGTGTGATGACAATAGTCGCATACCTGTCATAAGTCTATGTTAAACTTTGGGAGTTACGATTGTCTTTCACTAAGATTGCTTTGTGGAACAGGGCCTTCGACCCATTGGTGCGATGACTATCGTGAGTCCTTGTTAAACTATGGGAGTTATGATTGTCTTAGTGCAACAATTGCTTTGTGGAACAGGGCCCTGGACCCATTGGTGCAATGACTATCGTAAGTCCTTGTTAAACTATGGGAGTTATGATTGTCTTAGTGCAATGATTGCTTTGTGGAACAGGGCCCTTGGCTCATTGGTGCGATGACTATCGTAAGTCCTTGTTAAACTATGGGAGTTATGATTGTCTTAGTGCAATGATTGCTTTGTGGAACAGGGCCCTTGACTCATTGGTGCAATGACTATCGTAAGTCCTTGTTAAACTATGGGAGTTATAATTGTCTTAGTGCAATGATTGCTTTGTGGAACAGGGCCCTTGACTCATTGGTGCAATGACTTTCGTAAGTCCTTGTTAAACTATGGGAGTTATGATTGTCTTAGTGCAATGATTGCTTTGTGGAACAGGGCCCTTGGCTCATTGGTGCGATGACTATCGTAAGTCCTTGTTAAACTATGGGAGTTATGATTGTCTTAGTGCAATGATTGCTTTGTGGAACAGGGCCCTTGACTCATTGGTGCAATGACTATCGTAAGTCCTTGTTAAACTATGGGAGTTATGATTGTCTTAGTGCAATGATTGCTTTGTGGAACAGGGCCCTTGACTCATTGGTGCAATGACTATCGTAAGTCCTTGTTAAACTATGGGAGTTATGATTGTCTTAGTGCAATGATTGCTTTGTGGAACAGGGCCCTTGACTCATTGGTGCGATGACTATCGTAAGTCCTTGTTAAACTATGGGAGTTACAATTGTCTTTCGCTACGATTGCTTTGTGGAACAGGGCCCTCGACCCATTAACTGCCAGTGCTTCATTTTGACCCTCATTGAATGGCACAATGCTAAAAATATCCATCCAATCAAATTACTCTCCTGTGTGAAAAAGATGTGTGCCAAGTTAGAAGTAGCAGAGATATCATACACTAGATAATACAGCTTATAGGATGTGATTCATAATATCAATCACTAGATTATCTGGTCCAGATTTGATTATTACAGGCTACTGTTGTATAACTGGAATAATGCTGTTTCATTCATAAAATAACAAACAAACAGAAAATATGACTCTAAGGAGAATGCTTGTATACTTTCTGATATCTTGTGTCCTGTAATTCTAAAGTTTTAAGACAGGAAATGTCAGTTCTAAGACGTTCTGTCATTCAATAATTTTTCCCTTTGACAGAATTTCTGCATGAAGGGAAAAACATGAGATGAGGAAATTAGCAATGCTAAAAAAAAACTAAAAAGAACTGCACTGGTCTGAAATTAAAAGGGTCCTGTTTTTTTATGGTTTGCTATTATTATTATTTGAATCTGGAGACTTCCCACAGTGTTACGTTTTTAACATTGGGGTAAGACAAGGACTTCTTGACTTTCAGGCCTAATTTTGAACAACAAATGTAAACTAACATGTTGTCAGAGGACATTGTGTCCATGGTATGTTAATCAGTAACACCAACAATGTAGCACAGATTACAATAAACCCAGAAGCGTCATTTTTCTGAAACAGTAGCAGAGCATATATAGTTTGCTGCATGATCACCCACCTATTGCTTGTGGTGCTGTGCGTATGCGCTGGCTCACTGTAGGGTGTGTGTTTCAGCCAGATGACAAGGGACGGATGAACTCGCTGACGACAGTGCTGGAGCAGGAGGTGGACAGGTTCAACAAACTGTTGCGTGTCATCAAGGTACAGTCCACTTGCCCTCACTGTTGAAGTTGTTTCTACTCTTGCATTGGTATTCAATAGTCAAAACACTATTGTACTGTATCTACTATAGGTACAATTATTGCAACAGTATAGAGTTGGTTCACTGAGAGTCTTTACCTTCCTACCATGCAGATGTCCGTGCATTCTTTGACACAATGATAGAGCTGCCTGTGTCGGCCATGTCCCAGAGTCTGCAGATGAAGTGAAGTGTGTTAAGGGTACCTCTGTTTATTAATTTATGAATCTTTTCTTAATTGATATCTTCATGCAACCTTTCAAGCTGGGCTTATTTGTGATCAATGAAAGAAAAATAACAGAATTAATCTCTTTTTTTTATTTTAGAAGCATGTGACTCCAAGTATTCTTTTTTTTAATAAAACTACATACAAATTCAACATTTCACGTTGAGATTGTGTCTAGCAATTTTCAATCATTATATGTGTACAATAACAGTTACTCTGGTTTTGAATATATATAAAAGGGGACATGACTTATACCATCATTCCTTAATCTGAAAATTATCCATCTGCACAATTGTACTGGGAATGTTACCATGCAGGTTAATAGGGTTTAATGTAGCCGTAATAAAGCTGTATGGTGTGTAAGACATCACCATGCTCCCTCCCACCAACCCACCAACCTCTCTCTGTGGACCACCTCCCACAGTGTCATACTAAAAGAGAGACGTTTAAAGATAATTCTTGTTGTAACCCTGCCTAACTTTTGGCATTAAGGGGGTAAAACAAGGACTTACCGGCTTGGAGTAAGTATACTGTGCCTGCATGGGGCATCAATGCCTCATGGTATCTCAGTGGGCTAGCACTATAATACTTCTAGTACAGGCAGCCCCACATGTGCATACCGCATAAGCTCTATTTCACCTCCCTTATCTTTGTGTTGTAGAACTCTCTGAAGCAGCTCCAGAAGGCTATCAAGGGCTTCGTAGTGATGAGTGAGGAACTGGAGCGGGTGTACAACGCCTTCCTCAACAATCAGTTGCCCCAGCTGTGGGCCAACGCCGCCTACCCCTCCCTCAAGCCCCTCGCTAGCTGGGTGGCCGACCTCGTCCTACGCTGTGCCTTCATTGACAACTGGATTGTACATGGAATCCCCAAGTCCTACTGGCTGGCTGGATTTTACTTCCCACAAGGTAATGCTTCCGGACTTCTCACCTGGATTGTAATTACTTATTTCTTGTCAAAAGTAATGAGGACAATTTGTTTTAGTTTTGTTTGAATTACTATCCTGTCTTGAAATTAATTGTGTTGTTATGATTCTATGGGGAATGTTGTCAGCACTGTACATGTTTGTGGGTTTAACTGAAGTAGTCAATGCATTATTTTGCACTTTTCTCCCACATTAAGCTAACATGATGTGATTTAACTGAAATTTGGTGCAGAGTGGCACTGAACCCAGCTCACTTTCTGAATACAGGGACTGAGATATATTTTGCTCTGTTTGGAGATCCAAAGAAATCAGAAATGCTATAAATCTGTATGTTCACAACTGTGCCATCTTTGAAGATTAGAAAAACTGAGCTGACAAAAATGACTTAAATCAAATCTCTGTAACTTTAGACAATTTCCTTTAGTTGTATCTCTATTTTGACCCATGCAATAAAAAGATGAATAAAGGTATCACCAACTGAGTTTGTAGTAAAGTGGCTTCCTGATAGGATCAAGAAACTTCTTACATTGTTTGCTAGACATTTCTTAGAAGTTGACAGATGACAATGTAGACAAAAGTTTATGGATAACAACTTCTTTATTATATTGTGATAGCGATGTTTCACAAAGTTAGTGACATTTCAGAATAGATCCTTACACCATTGTCAAGCAAGCCTTGCTTGACAACAACGGTATCAGGATCAGTATAAACTTTTGTCTACTTTGTAAGAAAGATCCTGTGTTGATCAAACGAGCCTTTCATGACAAAAAATTTGAACCGTAAAATCAAATGTATGGCCTTTATACCTTCATGGTGTTTGTGTGCTGCAGGCTTCTTGACGGGCACCCTACAGAACTACGCCCGCAAGTACGACTACCCTATCGACCACCTCAGCTTCAGCTACAAGGTGCTGCCACACTACCGTGATCAGAAGGACGTCTTCAAACAGATGGAGGAAGTCAAGTTTGGGGAGGAGATGGAGATGGACAAAGAGGTGAGAGTTCGTGAAGGTCAAGGTCAAGGTCATAGACATCGTAGGGAGTGCCAAAGAATATGTTAACATGTGTACATGCAGCATTGTATCCAGCACTCCAAGCTTTGATGTTTTGGAGGCCATGCACTTAGCTCCTGGCAATATTTTCTATTGGTGCCTTTTCAAACTTTAAGGAGCCACATTAAAATTTTAGGAGCTACATTGATTTCGACTTACAAATTAATATTTAATAAAACAATCAATTATAAGACTAGTCATTGAACGATTACCCTTGTTGAAAGACCATCTCTGGAATACACTTAGCCAATTATCTGAAGCAATTCTGCCTTTTTGCTTTGTTTCAATGTTTTATGCATTTGCTTAGATTTCTGATTCATTTATTTCTATCAGACAAGAAGAATACTGGTCTTAAAATTTCAATTTCAATACACATTTTTTCAACGTTAGGATCGACCGTTGTTCAACAGGATAACAATTTAAAAAATGACGTGTTTCATGTTCAGATCGAGAGGCCAGAGGATGGTGTGTTGGTGCATGGCCTGTTCATGGATGGCTTCAAGTGGAATGACGACACCATGCACGTGGAAGACTCCATCAAGGGGGAGATGAATGGTGTGATGCCCATGTTGCACATGCAGCCCAAGATGGACTACGTCGCTGACGATAAGGACTACCAAGCACCTCTGTACAAGACAGCAGCCAGGGCAGGAGTCCTCTCTACTACAGGTACATGTTCATGAGATGTAGCTAAGTAAAGGTTAAAGGGATGTGGGTCCCAATCGTTGCGATATGTCCTAACTACCATATGTTAACATAGACTCACTATCACTGTAGCTCTACCATATCATTGTGGAATGAGAGCCAGTCCATGACAGTCTAATGAAGGTTTCTCATCAATGTGGGGGTCATTTACACTTGGCTGCAAGAACAAATAGTTATGTTTGATTTTAATCCTTTGAATGTCACGATTGTGAGAACTGTGAGTAAGAGTTATCTTTCCTTGAGCAACAATGTCATGCTTCCTGATTAATTTTTTGCGTATTGAGAAGAAAAAGGAAAACAAAGACTGTTGTCCTGTTTGAAATAAGCTCATGAAAACAATATTTTTTGTTTTGGCTTAGGTTCAGTCACTTGTAATCAGTGAAAGAATATGTTGGTAGATATTGTATCATTATAGCAGGGCACCCCTCAGGCAGTGTTTACAAGGTATAAGTTGTCTGCTGATCTGAGACCCTTCCACAGACTCACCGCCATCATTGATGTTGGCCATGGTGCAAACTGTGTAAACCATGAAAGAAAACAGTGTGACCTAAGACTGCTTTGTGAAACCAGTCCAAGGTCTGCTGTGGCTGCTACCTTGGTGTGGGTTGGACTGAGCGCGGTCATATTGAATATGGGCTAAAGAAACTTATGTACTCAGGAAGAGTTGTTAATTGACACAGGCAGGAGTAGATGGCAGGTCAAGGTATTTTTCTGGCAATATTTATGCAGAGCATGACTGACAGATGTTGCTGATTGGACTGTGCATGTCTTTATTCAATATGGTCAGAGGAGAATTGCAGAAGTTGTTGCGATTGCTATTTTTTTACCCGATATTGTTTTCCTTTTCTTTTGGTAATGCTCCCTTGTTGGAACATGTTATACATTCTATGTGTTTGAGGCAATTCTTATGTATACATTTAGGTATATAGAGTAACATTGTCTTGTTCAGACTATGGCAATGTAAACATGAGTCATCCATGGGAATTCAGGGATAGAACTGTGCCCCGTAATTTATGCTTGTCTTGTGAGCTGAATGAATAGATCGGGTGGTCAGGCTTGGTTGATTGTGTGAACCTAAAGAAGTGGGACGATGCTCATAGTATCAGTCACTGGTTTGTCTGACGCAGACAGATTATTGACAGGCCACCATCATTTCATTGGATTATTGCTAAGTGCAGCATTAAGAAACAAGCACATGAACAAACTGACTTTGATCAACTATAATCAACATTTTACCCTGGTTATGTCTGTTTTCAGGAATGTCCACCAACTACGTGGTAGCCATCTACTTGCCGTCATCACAACCTCAGGATTACTGGATCGCCAAGGGAGCTGCTCTCTTATGTCAGCTCAGTGACTAACCTGCATTATTTGAATTGTAAAATAAATACTGTGTGTCTGCTGAATTGTGTGCCCCATTTGATGTTGACAGAGTTATGTGCCCCTGCTGTCCAGTAAGTGTGAGCTATCTCTCCTTGGCCAAGTAATGGTGTTGAAAGTTATTTGCTTGATCTTGTGTGTGATAAAGAAGTGTTTCAATTTATGAATGTCATTATTCATATTATATCCGTCCAAATAGTGAAGTCAAGAATATGTGATATATTTTGTGTTTACTGCTGATTTTGATGTATTCTATATATATTTATGTAATAATCTCTATGTCCATATTAAGTTGTATTACAAATTCTGAAGATTTGGTAAAAAGAATGTTTACAATTACATAGATGTGTCCATTGATTAAAGATTATGTGAAATTCATTTTTCTACGACAAACCAGATTTACCAAAGTGTGTGTCCAAAGCTGGAAACAGAAGCATATGGACAATTAGTAGTTTTGTAAATAAAATGATAAAAACAGAACTGTTTGTTCTGAACCCTTCTGTAAGTGCTGTTGTCTGTTATACACTCAAGAACCATGTGATAAGTACATGTTTCTGATGCTGATGTCAACCTCTGTGATATGTCTGTCAGTGAAATACATTCCGTCCATGTTGAAATGTACATTTGTAAATAGATTTATGGTGAATTTATGCATCTATTCACAGTATTACTTTGTAGATGTTTCCGCAGTATATATATATATGTAACAGATCCTGCAAGATACATAATTTTTATGCATGAACAATAAAATGCATTCAATGCATATATGCATGAATTATACTGCTGCCAATTTGAACAGCATGTTCCACAAGAAATAGGTGCAGAAAAATGAAGACAGACACCAGATCTAAACTTCTGTCACCTGTCATTGTATTACTTAATACTATATCTGAATGCATACAGAGGAACTAAGACAGAAATCTGACGAAAGTATTACTGTAATGATATGATGTTTACAGCATTCGCTTCTTCAGCATTGTATGTGTGAAGCTGAACATGGTTATACACAAGGAGAGATAGGAGCTGATGCCTGTATTGTGCTGATAATATTCACTCTAGGAACCTAGGCTGTGTCAAGGCAGCAGTCTGTTCAGGAAATGGCAACTTTCAGAGATATTATGTAGAAAATACTGTTTGTCTGTGGTACATACCAACATGCTGCCCTTGTATGCTCCTATTTAATAGTCAACTTTGATGAAGAAATCATGAAAGTCTGTGATAATGCTGTTGTTTTTGTTTATACTTATGTTTACTGTACATAAAGTGCCTTTGAAAAAATAAATATATGTGACATGAACATTCTTTCTGTTTTAGATATACAGTAAACTATGGTTATAATGAACTTAAAGGTGCCACTTATTTTAGTTTGTTATAACTGTAGTTAATTATAAGCATATATTCAGCATAAAAACACCAAATGTCTGGGACAAAAAAATACATGTCATATCCGTCAGTTTGTTTATGCATGTTCCTTATAAACATAGTTAACTGTATTTCAAAAATATATTCAAATTGGACAACAACAGACATAATTTTCCTTTTTCCCTGTCTTGATACAAATTGTGTTTTGTTCATGATATGTTGTGTAGTAATATTGCAGAGTGCAACAAACTTCCAGTTAACACCATTTGCAAAGTGATAGTTTTATCAATGAGTTGTTTTCTATGTAGTCTGCATATACCAATCTGTGTCTGTGCACCCAATGCTTTCGTAAGTGGCGACCAAAAAGATGGGTGCTCAGGCTCATTCCCTGGCTGATCGTGTGTCATTGCACGGTGTAGACCGTTGTTCATAATATCAATCAGTAGATTTACTGGACCAAACTGGAGTAGTTTCGTGAGGAATGTTTTGATGACCTGGTCAGTTGACCTCCAATGTGGGGGTGTTTGCGACCTGATCAGTTGACCTCCACCATGGGGGTGTTTGCGACCTGATCAGTTGACCTCCACCATGGGGGTGTTTGCGACCTGATCAGTTGACCTCCACCATGGGGGGGTTTGCGGCCTGATCAGTTGACCTCCACCATGGGGGTGTTTGCGACCTGATCAGTTGACCTCCACCATGGGGGTGTTTGCGACCTGATCAGTTGACCTCCACCGTGTGAGTGTTTGCGACCTGATCAGTTGACTTCCATCATGGGGGTGTTTGCGACCTGATCAGTTGACCTCCACCATGGGGGGGTTTGTGACCTGATCAGTTGACTTCCATCATGGGGGTGTTTGTGATCTGATCAGTTGACTTCCATCATGAGGGTGTTTGCGACCTTATTTTCAAGGTCATGGGAAGCATTGGACCAATTCTCTGTATGTTTTTGCGATATGGCAAGAACTCCTGCATGGATTTGGTTCGAATTTGGTGCTCAAAAAGTCCACCTCATTTCATCAGTTCAAGTTAGAATTTAAACCTGACTCTCACATTATGTCAAGTGTCACCATCAGATACTAAAGATGACCAAGCAGTGCCAGGAAATATGGAAGTAGTCAACACATGGACAACGCCTGATGCAGCTCTTCCACAACCGTAAAACACCTGAACAGACGACTGTCGAAAGTCAAACTTTAATGTCAGCTGGAGATGGTATTGGCTAAAATCGATTTGTGGAACGTTGACCTGGACTGTTGAAATAACAACTATCCAACAGGCACCTGGACATGTCCACCCATGCAACTCCGCCCTTCCAAAATAGAAAAAGGGTAAAAGGACTCTACAAGAATTTTCTGACTCTCTGTGGTGTCTTCAGGCAATTAAAGACATTTCCTGTAAAACAACACCCATTTTTACATGAAATTATAGAATAATTCTACAGTATAAAGTAGCGACACATACCTCCGTACTTCACGTTATCACGGAACGTCTAAAGGTCATCCTGACAACGCGAAGAAAACAATCAAGGAAAATATAACCCTTTGCAAAATGAGGGAATACATTTTCTAAAATAAAATGTCTGGTCACAGAACATAACAATAACCGTAAGATCACTGAGACGCAAATGGGTGAATACTGCCAACGCACTAATTTTACATCTATAACTGGTGAAATATTTTACGAAGATCATATTGAATAACCTTGATAAAATCTTTATTGATCATCTCTGATTCAAATAATGATAACTCCGAGGATCTCTGGTTGACAATATCATATCACTGAGGATCTCTGGAAGACAATAGACCTCACCCAGGAAGAGCCAACAGTTTTTGTTTACAGACTGTACGGTAGCACAGACAAAGCAACACAAAGTTCCTTTTGACATAGTTGGGAATTGTTCTGGGGTATGAGTGAGTGAGTGAGTGAGTGAGTGAGTGAGAGTGAGAGTGAGAGTGAGTAAGTGCCTAAGTTTGGTTTTACGCCACTTTTAGAAATATTCCAGCAATATCACATTGTACCCACGTCGGTAATCGAACCCGGGTCCACGTCGTGACGAGCGAACGCTTTAACCACTGGGCTACCCGACCGCCCCTCTAGGGTATGACGCAAATAAACACTCCATGTCTAACTTCTTCTTTAAAGTTAAGAAGTGTTCGTTTGATACGCTGCCATCAGGCTGAAAAATAATTCTACCATAATACAGCATATGTTTAGGGAGACGTGCAATTTTGATTACTTCACTTGTATTGTGGGTCAGTGACTTTTGAAAGATTCCAATAAAATCACTGTAATAAAGAACATTGTCATCATGGTCTATAGTCACTGCATTCACCAAAGTCCCAGAATATAACTCCTTCTCATCTTGACCTTTATACCCACGGGAATTACTTAACTCCCAGAGATATTTGTACAACTGCGTAATCTTTGCCTGTAAGAAGGGATTCAATTCTACTTCCATCCGGTTTCATCCGTTTTATATTATCCGACATCTCCGATAAATATAAGCTGCTTCTCCTGATCTACCGATATGCACAACGGTGCTTCATCTTCTACCATGGTTTTCCTGTCTCCACCATCAAGGCTTTGGGAGATAAGGCGTTTATTTCCTCTTGGCATCCATACACCAATGATGGGTCTTCTGGATGAAGCTATGAAGGCCAGTGCTACGACTGTCGTCAGTCCTGGTTAAAGTATTGGAGATACGATAGCCCTACTACCGCTTTGTGAAAGGGATCCAGACGAGTTACAAAGTGACGTCATTGTATTCAATAGTGACGTCACGGAGGGAGAGAGAGTTCTTCAGAATGTGACTGATAGCTTTTGCATTATACAATGTCGATAAAGCCGTCGATTCCAAATTTAATTTCAGTCCTAGTTGAACGGGTGTGACACTTGTGCTTGTGGAACGGATGTGACACCTCTCCCCGGTGAACAGGTGTGACACTTGTCCTCGTTCAACGGGTGTGACACCTCTCCCCGGTGAACGTGTGACACCTGTCCTCTGTGAATTGGTGTGACACTTGTCCTCGTTGAACGGGTGTGACACCTGTCCTCTGTGAATTGGTGTGACACTTGTCCTCGTTGAACGGGTGTGACACCTGTCCTCTGTGAATTGGTGTGACACTTGTCCTCGGTGAACGGGTGTGACACTTGTCCTCGTTGAAAGCGTGTGACATTTCTCCTCGTTGAACGGGTGTGACACCTGTCCTCGTTGAACGGGTGTGACACCTGTCTTCGGTGAACGGGTTCAGCCCAGACTTAGCCCCCAGTGACTATTTCCTGTATTATCTGCCCTACGTGAAAGACGCTTCCGGAGTGACGAGGTCATAAAGGCTGCCACAGAGGCGTGGTTAGAGGGCCATCTGCGGATTTCTATAAAAGTGGTATTAAAAATTTGAAGGACAAATGGAATAAGTGTATTGAGGTGAATGGAGATTATATTGAAAAATATAAGTGCAAAAGATATTCTGCGACTTGGTCTTATATTGAAGTTGCAAAACTTATTGAACGCCCCTCGTATATAGTGGAAACTGTATGGTGCTGGACTGTCATACAGACTCACGACAACTGTAGAGTTTCCAACCTACTCTCAGTCAATCGCTTCGAAACAAACGAAAAGTCACAGTTCAAACATAAATGAAAGATGAAACTTCAGATCGTTCTGAAGTGGAAGCCCAACGAAATCCGTTACCCCAGTGATCGTCTAACGTCATTCCTTACATATATTTCTCCGTATCGCAGATTGTCAGCAGGGACATTTTCTTATCTGGTGTTTCCAGATGTTGTCATCGAAACACACGAAATGTTCAAACATAAAAGATAGATGAACGTTTTTTTTCTGGTATTTTTTCTGCAATTAATATGCGTGTTGAGTTTGAGAGAGATTTGAAATTACCTCTAGTTTGTTTAAACTACATCATACTTTCAAAATCGCTTGTTGTAAAATGCCTGCCTAAAGAAATCCGCCACTCCAGAAATTCACCAATCCACATTCGCTACATATTTTGATGTTTTATTGATAGGCATCGGTGACAGTTGTATTGAATTGTTTTTATTTCGGAAATGTAGGCCACCAGGCCGTTATTCACAAGCACTTCACATACAATATATTGACGAAAGGTCCGCCTTTGTACATTCAATGCAATATACATCGTCAACAAGCGCTTTTAATTCACATCATAGTGGTTTTTTCAATCCATTGTTTTCTCACATTGAAACAATCAATGTTTATTGTCACCATAATAACATGTTGATAACATAAACATGTCCTTTCACAGCAGATGAACAGGAAATGTTCTTCATCTTCGATGACTTTCTTTAACAATATAAATCTAATCTTTCTTCCTACAAAATAGTTTCTCATCGTCCAGACTCAATACGTAGATCGGTAGCAGTGACCGTTACTTGTGAAGTGTTTCTACAGTAATGGTTTGAAATACATGGAGAAACAAAATCAACCTCTCTCAGCATACATGCAATTTGTTTGGCTGTCCATATGTCGGCCACATATCCACTCCTTCAAAGGGAGATCATACTCATGCAAAAAATGAACGTTCTAATAAGTAACCTGTGTGAAATTAAGACATTGTGTAATTAGAATTTTTATTTACTTCTGGATTCATTGAGGCTAATGAAACAACAACAGGAGGCTTTTATCCTGTTTATACCTATCGCCGTAACCATGGTCACAAGAAAGTACGACATGGCATCATTGACTAAGAAGCGGTCTTGTCTCTCCTTCAGGAACCATAGGTAAGACAACGACTATACTCTCTGTCGTTGAAAGTACTGTTGCTGATGGTTGGATCAAGAAACAGTAAGGGTCCTCAATATTGAGTGGCGATTACAATTCTTGATAATGTTTTGAAACGTTAGCCAAAACCAGAAAAAAGGCTCCACTGAATCAGAAAACGACCGCATGTTTCTGAAAATTTCCAAACAAGTGAATTGAAGTTGTGAACTTAGTGAGATTCTCAGACAAAATCAGCTATCCTAAATATTTGAAATTTTAGGAACCACCAGAAGTTTCATTTTCCTATATAGACACTTTTTCACCCAAGTTGTTCAATTTTATTAACTTCTTGCAGAACTGGACTCGATAGCTCATGATGTTAATTTCACTACTTGTGTCAACCCCTCAAGTTCCGGATTAGAATTGGTCTTCAGAAAGCCACGCTTGTCATATGAGGCGACTCACGGGATCGGCTGGTCAGACTCGGTGATACGGTTACTCCATGTCATCGTATCCAATTTCGTACATCGATCCTCTGATGTCAGTTGAAGTCATGCTTTGGAATGTTAGAAATAATACTTAGTATATTGACACCATGTTTATTTTCTGTTCTTATAAATTCAATAATAACTGAGATGGGCAATCGCATATGAGTGATTTTTATAGAATACCATAGTGGGAAAATAAAGTGGCGTACTCTTTGCCGTCAATAGAAACGTGTTGGACACCTGCGACATTGACTAGGTGTCAGTGGAGACAACTTCTGTATTTGGGGGGGGGGGGGGGGGGGACAAAGCGGCCAATATTTGATTTAGGTAATGGTCGAGGAAGGGTAACGTCAAGGGCAATGGTAGCAGCAACCAAACCTTACAGAAAATATGTATGTATATTCCAAGTCTCAAAGTACAGGGTATGTATGTGCAGGAGAAATTGAAATAACACTCCTAAAATATACCTATCCTGCTTTGGTATATGTTACCATTGTCAAGGTTCCAACAGGCCTTGAATTGTAAGGTTCATTTTGAAAAGCCTTGAATTTAGTGTCAACCTTGAAAAGCCTTGAAAATCACCAAAGTGACTTGAAAAACCTTGAATTTGTAGAACGTGACATATCGTAGACATTGAACCATGTAATGCAAATTATGCATGGGCTTACCCGACAAAGCTTAGTCTTTGCAGTTCCTGCATTTATATACCTTCTGGTGAATAATAGGGTGACACTGGGTTTTACATGTGCACTGATGTGCGTCACGTGCCGTTTCAGATGTATTCATCAAGAGGAAGTGACGTGCCGTGGCCGAAACCGAATGTACATTTCTCATTAAGTAAGCTACTGAGACTCTGGATTGTAGTCCTTCTGTACTGAACATTCTATATTTTCTAAAAAGAGAAACTAATCAGACCGGAAGTATACAAATATAGTTGGAATTGAGTACTTTAAACGCATGGGTGTTTGACACTAGTGTCAATGAGACATTAAGTAAAAGCATATTGCATTCTGTCCTACTCAATATAACAAATGTAATTCGGTGATCTGATTAATCATTTGTATTTTATTTACATGATTAGTACAAATGTCCGATTGTAATTGAGAAGCAGTTGATAATACTGCATGTGTGTTTGGGCTACTTAAACAGACAACTAGTAACGTATTACCTGCTCCCATATCGATTCATTGTTTGTGGGAAGGCGTTTCGTTGACACAGAATGTCAGGATGCCATCACGATGTTATTCACATGGATCATGGGGTCAGAACCCGTGGAGAACTGATGAAAAATGGCGATCTTCCGCGGAACATGAACTGGCCTCGACAAGAGACATTCGAAATTGTTACAAAATATTGAATGTTTAATGTTTAGGTAGTTATTTGCTGTCACTACTTTCTCGTGTGAACATTATATAAAGAACGTCATAGCAAACTGATGTTCGTCCGATACAAGCACGCTCGTGCTCAGTCGACGTGTTCGTTTACAGAAATGAAATAAGATGAAAAACATCAGCTCTGAATATTTGAACACCATCTGATGCAAAGGTATGTGAGCCAATGAGACACTATTCTTTCCTACTCGTGTATTCTCTATTACATTTTTCTGGTGTTTAAACAACCAGGGGATAATATTATCATGACACAGTCTATGTCTTTCTCGTAATTGAAGATATCAAGAGTTATTTCTTTCATGACTTTTTAACAAAGAACATTTTGGGGGAATCAAATCACATAAACCATTCCCCAACCAGACATAGTTTAGGAGTTATGCTGTGTTGGAATGTCAGCCTCGTATCAGTTGTGTCCTGCCCCTTGATACTGTTAGTTATATTGTTTCCCGACAGTGAAACTGATTGGTTACCTTGACATAACTGGAGTGCTATTGAACCTAAAAGTTGAACTTCATTGCTTGTTTGAAGTTTTCCTCTGGAATCCATTCTTATTCAAGTTTAGTTATGTGACTTTAATGTCTCTAGTATAGACTTATAATGCAATGTAGTAGAAATGTTACAGGAGTGCGTTTTGGTTACGATGTAGCAACATTAAGAAAATCATATTTTTTATGTTAGGGCAACGATATTTTCTAGCTGTGTAAATTATCAGAAACAAACCTTTTGTATTTATTCCGGCTCTGTAATTCCAAGGCGTGTTCGCGTGACTGTGGAAGTATACCGTCAGTGTATAGTTCAAGAAAAACGTATGAAAGTCACACTATGTTGTTTATGAACGCCAGTTTCGCGGTCATGTGACAGTCTCTCGTCCAATGGAAAAGTCCTATATCGTGTAAACTTCACCTTCAACAAGTAATATCCCTTACACTGCTGATGACACTTGTACTAAAATGATTTGTCCCCACACTTGATATCATAGACAGCCTATCACATGCGTTGACTCTTTGCATTTTCACTATATCGTCCCTTCCATAGTCCTATAAACTTGTCATCGCACATAGGTGCTTTAAGGCTGAAGAGATACAATTTTTTCTTTTATTTCAAAAGTACAAAAATATATGGGTTCTTAAAACGGACGACAGTTGAGGCTTTAATCAGTTGTACTATCAGGTGCAAAGTGTTTTGTTGTTGATGTCCAGGAGCTCATCATAGCTGGGTTTACCACCTTAATTTGGTAATCTCTTCCGGGGGGACTAAATCAGAGGTCTGCAGGAACAGAAACATTTGTCTAAATGAAAATCTATCGGACTGATGCCAAAGACAACTGTAACATTACACTTATAGTGAGAATAACTAAATGTTGCAGGTTAATGACCAACTAACGTCACAGATTAACATAAACTGCTCACCCTCCCGCGTCTGATGAGAAAGGAAGACAGGATTCATTTGTGTGCTTCAATTTCTTTATTATTTCAGTGTACACTTGTCTCGAACCCAGTGATCAACAACTGGGTTGGGCACGGTGACATACAGTGGAATCTGTCTAAACCGGACTCTGCCTAATCTGTATATTTGTCAAAATGGGACAACATTACGACTCATTTGTCATGTAGTAAAATCTGTGTAATCCGAACTTTTCATTCCGGATTCCGGACTGACACTGTGGGACAACGGGCCAGTTCATCATGTAATATACGCTGCCTAATCCGAATGAACCGCATGTCACTCACTCCCGCTAAGCTGTCCTAATAAACAAACACTGTGACAGCAACACAGACAGATACCGAGCATGGTCCGATGTAAATACATCAGCTGTACCCGGTATGTATGTGGTTTGTATTGTGTTGTGGGCCTTTCACAAGGCCATATCATTCTGGTATTATTCTACATGTAACCACATCTTCAATCTTTCCTGTTCATTTCCAAAGGACATACATGTTTGCTGGAATCCGGGCTGCCATGTAAACCTCACATAACCCGGCCCCACACAAGGCCTGTTTAGACAGACTGCACTCAACACGTAGCCTGGATTACGTACACAGAGGTTAAAGAAGAGACAACGGTACCACATAAGTCGTTACTAGAGCTGAAGTCTGGTGACGGAGCCTGCGACCAACCCGCCTGATTTAGGTAATATTATTAAATATACTCTTCAAAAAGAGAAACTTGACATAGATGTAAAACCACCTTTTGCCAAATATTTAAAATAATTACATTAAATGAGAACCAACTAAGTCAAACAGAAAGATGATGTGTCTATAATTCGCGAAAACACATGCAAAGCACATAAACATAGCGTTTGGGGATCAATTTTACAGCTTCATCCAAACGCAACCGCCTGTAAAAAAACGTGCAACATCCGGCTGCGACACCTCCGAGACCGCACTGCCACAGCCACGTCTACAACCACACAAATCCCTGGGGTACGCAGAATATCAGATCAAACGGTACGCAACAGACTGAGGGAGGCTGGACTTTTTACACGAAGACCTGTTCGACGTCATGTATTGACCCCACGTCATCTGGCGGACCGTCTGCTTTGGTGCCAACAGAGGGTTAGATGGGCACATGCAAGGTGGAGAAATGTACTGTTTACTGACGAGTCCCGTTTCCTACTCACACGTGCTGATGGGCGCGCACGTGTCTACAGACGTCGGGGTGAACGTTACGCCCCCAACTGTGTGCTGCATGTTGTCCCATTTGACGGCGGGAGTGTCATGGTATGGGCCGGAATTCATCACGGTGGTAGGACGCCTCTCGTGCAAGTAGCAGGTGCATTGACAGGTGTGCTTTACAGAGACTTGATCCTAGAGCCTTACTTTCCTTCTCACGTCAACGTTCATGGCGGACAGTTCCAGCAGGACAACGCTCGACCGCATATTGCACGTATTTGTCAGGACTTCTTACAGCACAACAACATCCAGACATTGCCTTGGCCAGCCCGGTCACCAGATTTGTCACCGATTGAGCATCTGTGGGACGAGTTGGATCGACGCGTTCGCAGAATGAATCCACCGCCCCGAACACTTCCGGTGCTTCTTGATGCACTTCAGCATGAATGGCAGCACATCCAACAGCGTGTTATTGACAACTTGATCTATGGGTCGTCGGGGTCAAGCGGTGATTGATGCACGTGGTGGGCACAACCGATACTGACATTTTCTGTACCCCTGTGAAATTAACTGTATCGTGTACGTATGTCTGTCTAGGTGACACGATTAATGTTTTGAACACTGTGTACATTGATCTTCAAACAGTGTTTCAATTATGGTTTCTGTGTCCTATTTTGAAACAATCACATTATATTACATTTTGAAAGTCAGTGTCAATTTTCTTTTTTTTGAAGAGTATATATTATATTTAAATGTGTATGTTTTCTTAAAACATTTCTAAGCGTATTGTATTGTGGTGTATTGTGTTTCTGGTGCTCCGGACGTGCTCCACTGAATACATCATTGTCCTAATGTATTGTATTTGTTCTGACAAACCCTTTATCAGAACTATGGTCTCAGATGGTCTGATCAGGTGATTTGGTTGCAGCACAGAGCATAATATAATATATTTAAATGTACATTTATTCTTAAACATTTATAAGAATATGACATTGTGACACTGCATGTATTTAGTCCCGACAGACACTTTACCATCACTATCGCCAGAGATGGTCTATAACTACAAGTAACAAACATCCAAACGTTCCAGGGATGTCGACTCAGTATGGTTTCCCTTTATGTTTTACGCAAGATGTCGAAGCTTTGTGCAAAACAATGCAATCTGTAAATATTCATATATCACAGATCACCTCTACGTCTTATTACTTGCTTGTTTGGTCTACCCGTAATATGTCATATTTCGTGGAGAAATTGATACAGTTTATAACATGGTTAGAATGGTCACCCCAACCCTGAAAGTCATGTTTCACGAAACAATGGGTACAACTTATAATATGGCGGGTCACATCTACCATTGAGAAGTTATATTTCACAGAGAAACTGATAAGTGTTTGTGCATGGTTTATCATTCCACCCTTGTCCTTTAAGGAAGTGCACAGACAGGTCGACACAGTCCTCATCCTGACCATCCGGTTGCTTCAATGAGGGTTGATCTGTTTGCCATTTACTGAATGAAAGGGTTGACCCGTCAACCCAGAAGTAGGTATCATTGTGATAAATGTCCCTCAGTCCTATCCAGTGTGACTCTGCAAAAGTAAGTTTCAATGATTATAGTGGTCATTACAATAACTGTCTAACCTAACGAAAGAATACGAAGACAATATTCAACAAATAGGAGAAAAACAGACTGTGTTTTCAATGTAGAGCTAGGTTACCTGTAGATTTAACCCCCCTTAATTGAATTTGGAACCAAACACGCAGCGTGAGGTTAAATGTTAAATTTAGCGCGGTTAAATCTACAGGTAACCTAGCTCTACATTGAAAACACAGTATGTTTATCTACATTCTACCATGACTAAATAAAACGCGAACTCTTTGGTGTTAGCAAATATACTGAGTGAAGCGGCATGGGTTGAGTCCAGTGTTTTGAGTGGGTTGTCGATCTGAATTACGGAATCACCGAACAAAATATTGCGCTGTATATACTCAAGCAGTTTGTTTACACCATAAAACTTCACTCGAACATATGACAGGCATTGAAAGCATATAAGCACGGCAACTTGGTACGCTAACGTGAGGTTGGAATCTCTAAAGAAAACAAAGCAAGCTTTGCAAGGCTTTCGCTCTACATCGCGCGTCACCATTATGACATCATATCGCTCATTGTGACGAAAAATATATGACGTCATGGTCCTACATAGAAAAGCGCCAAAATTCCAAGCTCTCTGTTGTCTCCGAAACGTAAATACATTCCCTTTGTAGATTGCTATCGTGTTTTATGCACGAAATGTATTGCCACACATCCTTTGATTATTGTAGTAACCGCATCTGTGCATTTTGTAACCTGTAATTGTAGATGTAATTATTTAAATATGCCTACCGACAATGACTGAAAAAAGTACTATTCTATGAATATTAGCTTCCGCGGTGATGCGGCCGTCAAACCAGCTGTTTCAATCAGAGGGGGTTTATTGTGATTTAATAGCCTCTGATTGACCATTCAGAATCGATTAAATTCCAAATTCATGGTAGAATGGACAATATACACTTTTTGAAACTGAAACAGCGAATGCGTCAGGTCAGTTATATTTGGGCCTTGTAAAGCCAATGTGAACAGCACACATCGAACTTCCAACCACATGTTTCTGTCATTACTTTCCAAAACATAGGTTATGGACTACCTGCAACCACTTTTAGACAACCTGAAGGTTACGGGAACACAGTACCACCGCTTCCTACACGATGCCCAAAACAGACATTTCGTCCTATTCCAGCTTGGCTGATTAATAAAAAGTGTCCCGTGCATGCTCAAACCGTCAAGCAAAGTATGCCAGACACCAAGCACTAAACACCAACTATAATTTATACTAAATCTCAAAAGAAAGAGTTAAATTAGTGCCATTTTGCTCTAAAATCCGCCTGTTATGCACATTTTAGTCTTATCTATACATTTAGTATGATGATGAGTAAGATATATTTACACATATAACATGCAACTGTTGACATGAACACTAATCATCTTCCAAATGAACAGAGGATTTCTTAAATGCTTTGCCGATTACTTAAAGCATGCAGATATTGTTGTCCAAAAATGGCCCTAATCCTTCTTATAGCTTCTCCTTTGTGTACTGTAAACATGTCAGTTAATGCGTTTGTAACAAAAGTCACTTACTAAAGAAAGTATGTTTTGAAAGTGAACGTTGCTTGTCACTAGAATCTATTATCACAAGTGTTCCCCCATCGGAACGACATGTAGCCAAAGCTTTCTCCCAGGTCTTCTTTGCATGGTACTCTTTAACATAAAATGTTGTCTTTCCTGCGGTAAGCTTTTCATAACCCTTTGGACCTGTCAAAAAGGTTAATGCATAATTAACATAGGTTAAATTTGAGAAATGTAGAGTAACTAGCAACACTAAATTTACTTCATCCTGTAGACTATGTTAACATTACTATGTACAACAGAGAGCCTATAAAAAGGGATGGAGGATATTTCATGTGATGAATGAAATATCATGTTTTTCGCATACAGTGACGGGGGAAATGAGATATTTTCATGAGTGAAAATATCTCCTTTTCCCACGTCACGAGTAAAAAAGTAGTTTCTTGTTTGCCAAAAATAGTAGTTTCGTGTTTGCAAAATCTTAAAAAGTAAAAACAAAATGACAAAAATTATTTAGGGTCACGAACATTCTGTATCATTCATAAAGATTTGATAATATACAAAATCAACTTTAGCAAAACATATTCTTGAAAACCACGAGACCGCTGTCGGAAGCGAAAGCATACACGCAGGTCAAGTAACAAAAATGGGCTTTGCAAAAAGAACAGTATCGATTGACGAGTTAAATGAGAAATATACAGTTTATAACAAAAAATGTTATGGAGAATAACAAACGGTATGAAGCTTTATTAAATCCATAAATAACCATCTGTCATTATCTTGCCTTGTCAATGTGGGAACTAACGAAGAAAGGAAGTCAACGGTTTGTGTTTGGGCCAGACACTAGGACAAATGGGTACAATTTCAGGGGAGGCCAAAATGTTATGTTCACGTCAGAGAAAAATCAAGCGTTATGCCTTTCACACTCATGTAAATAATAAATGTCATTATGCATTCATATAGTTGTTGTTATTTGTTATAACGCCACAATATTCGACCTGTTTGACGGCGGTCGGAAAATAATCGAATTTGGATTAGACACTTTCAGCATCGATCTACGCAAATGGGACACGATGACATGCATCAGTCAAATCAGCGGGGGTATACATTGATAAACAAGAAATAAAACAACATTTATACACAACGGACATATAACTGCATCTATTTTGTGTTATATATTGATGCATCAAGATATGCTGTGATAGACAGAAATATGGCTATTTCTGGCTGCAATGTATAAAGTTAGGATAGCAACAATAGTATTATGATGGCAACACTATGTATTCTAAGTACTCCTGAAATTAATGTTTAGGATATTTTATTTACCCTTTTAGAATGACTTTATGTATTCCAAACAAGCAAATCTGAGCCATAGACCGTGTGGCTCTTTTGTGAAGTTTTAAAGTTGACTGCTTTAATGAACATTTGCGTTTCGGGCATTTGTTCTTTTGACAAGTTTTAGACGAATGCAACTAGTTCCTCCTTACATCATTAAGCGTGTCTGGTTGTACTATTGAAATGGCTTTTTCAGGGGCAAATGACCTGTCGCAACAGTTTTACCTTTCCGCATTGGAACCTTTCTACCAGTCTGTGGGTTGTGTTTTGTTTAATTCATTCCACCAAACATCATCTTAGTCCCTGTACGACTTTGGTTGCAATATTACCACCTTGCTGTGTGTTGGCTTTGCTTTCGTTTATTCTGATATGTTCCATTTTGTTTTGTATTTTGCTGTATTGCTTTGACTTACGTGTGCTTGCACTCCTTTCACCCTGCCCAGTGGCTTTTCCATTTACATTCTGGGTTTGTAAGTTGATGCCTGCCAGTGGCCCGGACTCAGATGTGTCTTTATTTCCACCTCGCCCCCTCTTCTGTTCCATCTTGTCAATGTTCTGTTCACTACTGCCTGGTTGTGAAATTCCTTCGGATGCATTCACTCCACCTCGCCCCCTCTTCTCTTCCATCTTGTCAATGTTCTGTTCACTACTGCCTGGTTGTGAAATTCCTTCGGATGCATTCACTACACCTCGCCCCCTCTTCTCTTCCATCTTGTCAATGTTCTGTTCACTACTGCCTGGTTGTGAAATTCCTTCGGATGCATTCACTCCATCTCGCTCCAACGTCTGTTCCTTGATATCTTTGTTCTGTTCACTGCCGCCTGGCTGTGAAAGGGTTTTGGAATCAGTTACTCCACCTCGGCCTACTTTAACTTTGCTGTCTATCATCTCCTTTGTTTCATTCATTCTGCCATGCACCATTGTCCTTCCATTTCCATTTGAGGTCATTTCTGACATTTCCATCACAGACTTGCACGCCAACACGCACTTCATGTCTGTAACCGCGCCCATGCTTCTGTTGTCTCTCCGTTGCTTACCAATGTAAAACCGCACATGTAAGATATAGAAAGAGTATCACAAGTTTTCACCAACATAAGATGTTTACAATGTTGATCGAGATCACATGACATATCATTGCAAAGAATACACGAAGTATGCCCAAATATTAAGGGCTGTTTTGTTAAAAGCCACACCAGTTATATGTTCACATTTCACAATATGGCGCAAACAGACCACAACCTTTCCAGAATGCCCCAAAACTCGTCACATATAACATCTCTATTGAAGAAAGAAAGTTGCATGCCTCCAACCAAATTTATAAAACACTTTATAAATTTCTTGTATAACGACAGTGGCCTTTAATTTAAACCATGAGTTGAAAGCTAATTTCAAGTTGCAAGCATGGGTTATGTTAGTCATACGCTATGTGACTGAACGACATTAAATGGAGTTAAAGGATTTTTGTATAATGTATTATTAATGACAATACAGTAGGAGCTGGCAGTTTAACTCAGTTTCTATCAAAGATATCTTATTGAAGTTTCTACCTGCACCTTCAATACACGGTATCCATTATTACTGCATTTTCTTTCTGAATGCAACTTTCAAAAGTTGGATAAAAAAGTGTCTATTTTTCAGCTGCCTTTTCTTCATCAAGTAAAAAGAACGTTTCCATAAATACAGCCTTTTCTTTCTGATGCAGTTCTATCGATCTTTGTAAGTAACTTCCTGAATGAAGGACATTCTAGGTGAACGTAATACAATCACATGTTACAGGTTTTGAGATTACATGACCTCTAGTCATCTTCGCGGTACATTCAGGTCACCCAAAGCTAAATGCGATCGAGACCACACCCTAAAAAAATATGTAACCTGTGATCAAATTCTTATTATAGGGGTCAAAGCAGTGTTAGTCGCCTCTTACGAGAAGCCTGGGTTGCTGAAGATCTATTCTACCCCGGATCATCACGGATTACTTGTTATGAAGATTATGCAATCTGTTTTTAGGCGAATACAGTCACAGACTTGTTAAATGGTAAATTGTAAATGAAATTATAAGCTTTAAACTTACATTTAAATCAGAATTCATTGAAAATACATAAGCCACGTGTTCATTTATATGACAATGGAAGTTAAAGATATAATATACACTTACCACGACTGTTTCATCTGTGTCCTCTATGAGATGGTTTATCGGACTGTTCTGATGACAGGCAAATTTGAAGATTCCTATTGGGAATGCCTTACATAATCCGGTCTTCGAACAAACTTCTCTACAGACCTGTATCCTCTTACAATTGGCTGATTCCTCGAACACGAGTGTACTTAACGTCAGTGTCAGTGCCATAAAAACATTCATCATTGGGTATATGTTCTGCGTTTGTTCTGTAAGAGTAAGGGTACTAAACAATCGTAAAAGGCTTTGTACCGTAAGGGAATTGAAATAGTCTTTTTAACATGAAAGAACCCCACCTGTTTCCTGACCTAAAGGGAGCTGAGCTATTTGATAAAGAAATGTTGGTAACATGGCTTTCAGTATCATCTCGCGTGGATATGAGAAGGGTCATACCTTGGAATTTCAAAGGTGGTGTTGAGCTGTACGTATAAGCAATGGTTACAGTGTGTCAAGGTCTTTCAGCTTCAGCCCGCGTGTATATGTGAACCGTGATGCCTTGGAATGCCATTTGATCCTTTGGAACAAGTTAGTTCTATATCGCATGCATACGCAAGGATTACAATACTTCACATACTTCGTGAAATTCAATACTGTACCGTCAGATTGGCTAGTAATGTATCATTGCACAGGGGAAGCCATAATGTAATATTTATAAATCACTTGGACCTGGTGTTGGATATAATGATTTCCATATATGGCTTGGTATCGAGTCGACTCTTCAGATATGGATGGTATTGGTAAGGAAAGATACCCATCAAGATATGAAGAGTTGAAATTATAATCCTACAACATCAGCTCAATTCATAGCAAAGATTATATTTCTTAATTTAAATATATCACTTCCAAAAAAATCAAAATCAAAAGAATCCAACGGCAAGATGGAAAACCCCGTGGCTCTAGATGAATAAGGTACTTCCCGTTATATGGACTTATTTGTAACGTTCTCTTTAACAAAAAAAACAACATAAGTTCACAATTATGGATTTTCAAAAATTCATGAAGAAATTACGAAGGTTATTATTTTTTTATTTTACAACAGTTAATGGAAGTATTTCTAGTATTTTATTGTCGGTTCGTCTTTGTGCCAAAAGAGTGAGTGGGTGAGTATGGTTTTAAGCCGCTTTTAGCAATATTCCAGCAGTATCAGAACGGGGAACACCAGAAATGAGCTTCACACACTGTATCCATGTCGGGAATCGAACCGTGACGAGCGAACACTTTAACCACTAGGCTACCCGACCGCCACCTTGGGCCGAAAGAGGAGTCAACAAAATGGTTTAATGCACCGTTCACTGACTTAATTTACATTTGTGTAGTCAAACAAAAAACTTTATAGCATTTTAGTCGAAGATTCATTACTCCCTCACCACAGTCGAACTTGATCAGCATCTAATGACGGTGTCACATGTCCAATCTGGAAGCTTTTTTCTAATAGCTTCTGAAAAATATATATAATGTTTTATGTTTTATGAATTAATACCTTCACGTCCACCACGTCCGCCACGTCCGCGACGTTTGACATGCACGTAAGAACGAAATGTTTAACATATACGTCCTTTGCTGAGTTATTTAATGATAAACTACTAGAGCCCAATACGACCGCTAATTAAAGCACATTTTAACATGCTTCTAAGAACAAAGATTATAATATTTCTACATACTGCCAGTTTGTGTGTGTGTGTGTGTGTGTGTGTGCGTGCGTGCGTGCGTGCGTGTGTGTGTGTGTGTGTGTGTGTGTGTGTGTGTGTGTGTGTGTGTGTGTGCAAAACCAATGCAGACGCGATTGTTTAAAAGCACGCTTTAAAAGAAACTTCAGATCAGAAGTAAAATCCAAAATAACGGCAACCTTTTGAGATATCTAAAAGCGGTTAGAGAGCTTACTGCAATCAGATTCAGAGGAAGGGGTTGGGGAAGATTGCCAATATGGCCAACACATCACATAATGTTTGACCCAGGGCAGAGATCTTCACCAGCCAATAGCAATATTGGAACTTTCCATGCAAGCAAATGCATAAAGCAAAATGTTTCCTGACAACTTTCACTTAGGACTGAATATGACGGCCATCGAAAACATGTGTCAACAAGTTTTCTTAACATTGCAGTATCGTGCATGGGAAGCAAGTATAGTTTGGGAGCATTTTATCTGATAGTTCGATCGGAACAGAATTTGGCTGACAAGCATGTCCAAAACTTTCAACCCAATATGGCTGCCAAACAATGCCACTTTATCTGCCCTGAGCCATAGGGATTTTTATTATAACTGATTCACATAGGTCCAAATGCTGAGGACTTTTGGAGATGTTCCGGCCACTGGTAGTTCAGTTACATGGCAGAATATTAAACGATAATATATAATAAACAGAACGATGACAATGGGGCTCTTGCCTTTAAGGTGTGGGGCCCCAATTACATCTTGATTCAAAGTGACTGATATGGAGACCATGTTACAAACAAATAAGATGTAAACAGGCAATATTTTGCTGTATGTTGTTTAACGCCACCACAGCAATATCCCACCTAAATCCTAGCGACGTCGGTCTGTAAATACTCAAGTTTAGATCAGACAACCCAGTGACCGATATTGTGAGCAAATACATTGAAAATACAATCATGCCAAATTGAAAGCTTTATGTCTTCTCTTAAGTTGTTATGCATGATTGTTTGGAGTATCAGGAAGCCGTCACATGGTTATTCATATGCCTTGAATAGTGCATGTCAACTGGAACGCGAAACGTGATCTCTATTTAGGAGCCTTGAAGAACTAAACGCGGATATTTTCAGTAGGAGATGAAATGGCCTTTACCAGAGACACGTTCGAAAGATGTATAATGTTTATTAAGTCACTAGCTCTCTCTATTTTCTCATTTTGACACTGTAAATGAACGTGTCGTACTGTTGCACGTCTGTTATAAACACAAGCGTCTAAATTCTTTCATATTTACAAGAACTTTCTGCCAAAAGCAGAATTCATTGTACAATTCATGAACATGTGTTGACGGATAACTATTAAATAATGAAGTGTTTGCGAGAAGGTGCACGTATCCTGCCCCACCGGTGGCACCCGTCACAAACACATGCAAAGGCAAGTTTCGTTGTTCAGCTGATAATACACGGGAACATATTCTACAAGTCAAACCAAACCAAACTGAGTGATCTGACAACGCGTTCGTATCATTACAGAAACAAAGAAATTATGAAATAGACAAGCTATGAATATTTGAATATCATCTGATACAAAGGTATTTCTGGCGTTGCAAGAACCCTGGACTAAAGTATTTGCACTTTCCTAACATAGATGATCTCAAGAATGATTACTTTCATGTTTTAAACATACTGGAATCGAAACACAAAAATACCATTTCCCAACCAGACATTCTTCAGAATGCTTGCGAGGAAAATGCTGTACGTGACACTTTTTTCCAGATGTATTTTTTACAATGGTGAAACAGATTAGATACATACAAGATGTACATTAACATTTCTGGCGTACTATTGAACCTAAATGCTCACATTCCTTAAATACGTGTTGACAATTCAAATAATCGCACGATTTTCCCTTTGTATTTTATAAGAGCGCCGGACTTACTTCCAAAAGTAAAGCACAAATCGTATAGATAATAATAAGAATAACTTTGTATTGTTTGTTGTGTAACGAGGCAATATTCCAGATATACTGGAATCGAGTCTGAACCACATACTTTACAAATACAATCATGCGTCTACTGGCGTCTATTTGAGTTCTATTAGCTTGTTATCCTGGATTCAATGTTTGGGGGCAGGTGTTTTGTTGACACAATATATCAGGATGCCATCACGTGGTTATTCACCTGCATACATACTGTATGTATAGTGCATGTCATATGGAGAGAGAAAGGTGGTATCAAGTCAGAGACTTTTGAAGAACTAAAAATTTGTGGAGATCTTCAGGATGAAATCGCCACTGCCACAGACATTCGAAACAATTGAAATATGTATAATGTTTAGTAAGTTATTTGCTGTCGCTACTTTCACATTTAGACATCGTGTAAAGAACGTCATGCTGTTGCTCGTCTGATATAAGGAGGCTCGTGCCCAGTCGACGTGTTCGTATCTTAACAGGAACAAGAACAGGATGAAATATATCAGCTGTGAATATTTAAACACCATGTCATAGTATTTCATTGGCCCTTTCCTACTCGTGAATTTGCCATCGCATTGTCTGGCATTATCCTAACATAAGCGAATGTCGTTTTCGACATTGAAGATATCTAGAGTTATTTCTTTCATGATGTTTTGAACAAAGCACAATTTGCACACAAAACATTACTTTAGGATCAATGCTCTCTTTCGGAAGGTTAGCCTCCTATCGAAAATGTCCCTTGACCCTATTAGCTATATTGTTTCCCGACAGTGATACTGCTTGATTTCCTTGATACCATAGGAGGACTTTTGAACCTAACAGTTTAACTTCATTATTCTTTAATATGGTTAGAAGGTTTTATCTGCAAAACCATTCTGGATCAAGTTTAGTTCTGTGATCTGTCTCTAGTAGAGACTTACATGGAAATGTATATTGTACAAAACTGCACCTGACCCACAATACCTGCAGGGAAATATAGATATAGCACACTTAGTTATAACCTAGTATATTCCTAATTACGCCTGAAATACAATTTCTACATCACAACCTCAAGACTTAAGTGAAAATAAATTGTAAGTTATTCTCTCTCAGTAGAACGTGTATTCCTTATTCGCGCAGTACAGTCCCGCTGGTCTCCTTTTGTCTGAATGACAGAAACACACACACACATACACACATACTTACATACATAACCATTGTTCACATTTACACAGACTCTCCGTGTATAATAATGTTGAATAATGAACGATGTTGACATTTTGTATGATTATACAACAGAAGTCCCACGCTCCTGGCTAACGAAAGTTGTATTCAAAGCGTTGTGTTAAAAACGATTTTTGTACGATTTTGTACCCGTCAGTCCAGGAGAAGGTGTCATTGTCATAGTCATCCTTCAAGCCTAGCCAGTGGGACTCTGAAGTAATACTTATGTTATTTAGAAAATAGATTTACACATATAAATCATAGATACAATGTACATGTAAAATTCTTCCGACAGAAAAGCACGATCATTCAAAATATCAGTGCTCGGTAAGATGATATCCTTTTTGGTCCTCGGGATCTATGCAATTTAAGAAATTCAGCAAAACGTTTTGACACCGAAAGATGTTGATAACGACTATACAAGCATATGTCTGAATAATCGTCATCTGTCACTCATCTTAGCTATATTCATGTACTTACTTATGCCATAAATATAATAAGGGGCCCTTTTCAGCTCACTGTTTCAACCAAAACGGCCTACATGTTCACATGGCTGACAAGTAGCCCTGTTCTCTTTGGAACTTTGGGAATTTTCGTTTTGCAAGCATGACATTTTCAGTGAGTTAAAACAAGCCCTTATTATACCTCAAGATATGAGCTTTATCTCAAATCTACTACGATAAGTAATGAGTGAGTGAGTATGGTTTTACGCTGCTTTTAGTAATATTCCAGCAATATCACAGAGGGGACACCAGAAATGGGCTTCACAGATTGTACCCATGTCGGGAATCAAACCCTGGTTCTCGGCGTGACGAGCGAATGCTTAACCACCAGGCTTGCTCACCGCCCCTCATATCTTCTAAGGTTCTTCACAGAAGACAAAAAGTTTGCATGAAGTTATGGTGCCATATGGACATCACAATATGTTCTTAATTGCATGTTAAAAATAACACCGCTTGACGAGTATATTTGAGTTTAGTTAGTACTCTCATTGATTACAAATACTGAAGGAAATGCCCCACAAATATACGATTAAACCCTATTCATTGGCTTTCCAGAGACGAAAGGGCAATGCCGTCTTGTCGCAAATGTCTTAGGCATTATGTTCACTACCCTTGAACATCCAGATTAGAATTGGTCTTCAGCAACCCTTGCTTGTCTTAAGACGCTACTAACAGGATCTGGTGGTAAGACTCGCTGACTTGATGCATGTCCTCGTTTCCTAACTGCCAATAGCTAAGGTGCCTTTCTTTTGACTGCATTTGTACAAGCAAGCCATTTAGGGTTCGAACACGTTCGAGGTCGGAAATGGCTGAATAACACCCTGGACACTCTGGCACACGCTAATTTCGTAGCGGCTATATAACCCTCGACACTGATTCGCAAATCCAGTAATTCTCAACGAACTTAAATCAATCATTGCGTAGACAACTGGATATTATTGTTTTTTAAAGTATTGGCAAACGACCAACCATGCAAGAAGCATAGGTTCTATTCGCATGGTGCTCAGTTAGTTGGCCTACTTCTGGTTGCTGGTGACCTGTAGCCTTGGTACATGGATGCTGGTGACCTGTAGCCTGTAGCACTTTGTAGTACATGGATGCTGGTGACCTGTAGCCTGTAGCACTTTGTAGTACATGGATGCTGGTGACCTGTAGCCTGTAGCACTTTGTAGTACATGGATGCTGGTGACCTGTAGCCTGTAGCACTTTGTAGTACATGGATGCTGGTGACCTGTAGCCTGTAGCACTTTGTAGTACATGGATGCTGGTGACCTGTAGCCTGTAGCACTTTGTAGTACATGGATGCTGGTGACCTGTAGCCTGTAGCACTTTGTAGTACATGGATGCTGGTGACCTGTAGCCTGTAGCACTTTGTAGTACATGGATGCTGGTGACCTGTAGCCTGTAGCACTTTGTAGTACATGGATGCTGGTGACCTGTAGCCTGTAGCACTTTGTAGTACATGGATGCTGGTGACCTGTAGCCTGTAGTACTTTGTAGTACATGGATGCTGGTGACCTGTAGCCTGTAGTACTTTGTAGTACATGGATGCTGGTGACCTGTAGCCTGTAGCACTTTGTAGTACATGGATGCTGGTGACCTGTAGCCTGTAGCACTTTGTAGTACATGGTTTTCTGGTGACCTGTAGCCTACAGTACATTGTAGTACATGGTTGCTGGTGGCCTGTAACCTGTAGTACTTCGTAGTACATGGTTGCTGGTGGCCTGTAGCCTGTAGTACTTTGTAGTACATGGTTACCGGTGGCCTGTAGCATGTAGTACTTCGTAGTACATGGTTGCTGGTGGCCTGTAGCCTGTAGTACTTTGTAGTACATGGTTACCGGTGGCCTGTAGCCTGTAGTACTTTGTAGTACATGGTTGCTGGTGGCCTGTAGCCTGTAGTACTTTGTAGTACATGGTTGCTGGTGGCCTGTAGCCTGTAGTACTTTGTAGTACATGGTTGCTGGTGGCCTGTAGCCTGTAGTACTTTGTAGTACATGGTTACCGGTGGCCTGTAGCATGTAGTACTTCGTAGTACATGGTTGCTGGTGGCCTGTAGCCTGTAGTACTTTGTAGTACATGGTTACCGGTGGCCTGTAGCCTGTAGTACTTTGTAGTACATGGTTGCTGGTGGCCTGTAGCCTGTAGTACTTTGTAGTACATGGTTGCTGGTGGCCTGTAGCCTGTAGTACTTTGTAGTACATGGTTGCTGGTGGCCTGTAGCCTGTAGTACTTTGTAGTACATGGTTTTCTGGTGACCTGTAGCCTGTAGTACTTTGTAGTATATGGTTGCTGGTGGCCTGTAGCCTGTAGTACTTTGTAGTACATGGTTACCGGTGGCCTGTAGCCTGTAGTACTTTGTAGTACATGGTTGCTGGTGGCCTGTAGCCTGTAGTACTTTGTAGTACATGGTTGCTGGTGGCCTGTAGCCTGTAGTACTTTGTAGTACATGGTTTTCTGGTGACCTGTAGCCTGTAGTACTTTGTAGTATATGGTTGCTGGTGGCCTGTAGCCTGTAGTACTTATTAGTACATGGTTACCGGTGGCCTGTAGCCTGCAGTACATTGTAGTACATGGATGCTGGTGACCTGTAGCCTGTAGTACTTTGTAGTACATGGTTGCTGGTGGCCTGTAGCCTGAAGTACTTTGTAGTACATGGTTACCGGTGGCCTGTAGACTGTAGTACTTAGTAGTACATAGTTGCTGGTGGAGTTTGTGATTGTAGGGTTATTTTGTTCTATTGAATCTATAACATAATCCTCACCAGTTTACTGTTCTTTTATGATTTATATATATATATTACATCCCATTCTGATGCGATGTTCTACTCAACAAACACTCACATGAAAATACCCCGTGTCCTTGCATGTATTTGGGAATTATTTTGTCATCAGCTTCATCATAACGAAGTTTCCTCTCGACCACTAGGAACATCGGCGGTAAACACACACCTCCGTGCTTAACGTTGTCACTGAACGTCTCAAGGTCATCCTCACGCGAAGAGTGAGTGAGTGAATTGGGTTTAACGCCGCTTTTAACAGTATTCCAGTTATATCACGGCGTGTCGGCTTAATGTGGGAGGAAAGCCCCAAGTCATGAAGGTCTTAGACGTTTACCACTTGGGTGAAACCGACGAGCTGACATACCTAGAAACCGGCGAACCGGGATTCGAACCCACAAACGTAAGTAAATGGCGTGCCCATGGGACGCAACTATGCAAAGCGAATTGCGGCGCCTTAGACGAATTGGGCCACCTGTGTCCCCTTACAACGCGAAGAAGACAATCAAGAAAAATATAACTCTTTGCAAAATGAAGAAATACCTTTATTTTGTGTGTGGTCACAGAACATAACAATAACCGTATGATCACTGAAAAGCAAATGGTGAAAATATTTGAAGAGCACAGATGTTAACCTTGATAAATCATCATTGATCATTGTGCATCTCTGGTTCTAATAATGATATCTGCGACATTTCCAATGATATCTGTTTGACAATATCGTATCAGTGATGCTATCTAGGTGACGATATACATCACTGATGATCTTTGGGTGTTAATAGACATCATCGAGGATCTCTGGGTGATAATACACATCACCGAGGATCTCTGGGTGACAATAGACATCACTGAGGATTTCTGGGTGATAATAGGAGATCATTGAGGATCTCTGGGTGATAATAGACATCATCGAGGATCTCTTGGTGATAATAGGAGATCATTGAGGATCCCTTGGTGTGATAATAGACATCACCGAGGATCTCTTGGTGACAATAGACATCATCGAGGATCTCTGGGTGATAATACACATCACCGAGGATCTCTGGGTGACAATAGACATCACTGAGGATCTCTGGGTAATAATAGGAGATCATTGAGGATCTTTTTGCTGATAATAGACATCACCGAGGATCTCTTGGTGACAATAGGAGATCATTGAGGATCACTTGGTGTGATAATAGCCATCACCCAGGAAGAGCCAACAAATTTCGTCTACAGTCTGCAAGGAAGCACAGACAGAGCTACACAGAGTTCCATTTGACACATTTGGGAATTGTTCTAGGGTATGACGCAAATAAACACTCCACGTGTAAGTTCTTCTTTAAAGTCTAAAGTTATGAAATGTTCGTTTACTACTTTGTCTTTCAAAAGTCCAATTATGTTGGAGCTACCAGAGTGACTTATAAAAATATTTCTACCATAATACAGCATACGTTTAGGGTTACGTGAAATTTTGATTACTTCACTTGTATTGTGGGTCAGTGACTTTTGAAAGATTTCATTAAAATCACTGTAATAAAGAACATTGTCATCATGGTCTATAGTCACTGCATTCACCAAAGTCCCAGAATATACCTCCTTCTCATCTTGACCTTTATAGGTCACGGAAATTATTTTACTCCTGGTCGATGCAAAGATTATGTGACGTTGTGTATACAGAGCGATTTGTACAACTGCGTAATCTTTGCCTGTAAGAAGGGATTCAATTCTACTTCCATCGGGTTGCATCCGTTTTATATATCCGACATCTCCGATAAATATAAGCTGCTTCTCCTGATCTACCGATATGCACAACGGTGCTTCATCTTCTACCATGGTTTTCCTGTCTCCGCCATCAAGGCTTTGGGAGATAAGGCGTTTATTTCCTCTTGGCATCCATACACCAATGATGAGTCTTCTGGATGAAGCTATGAAGGCCATAGAAGATGCTCCCTGTGCAGGGTAGGGCAGGACTGTCTTGTTGGTGAAGAAGTACCGCCGTACAGGGCCTTTGTGGACCTCCCCATACAGGAGCTGGCTCGGCATGACCTCACCTGCAGCTGTGTCGCCATCATTGGCTGAAAATTATTGGTTATTATTTTTAGTTATAATTATTGGTTATTAGTTTTTATCTCCGACAGAACATTGTAAAATGTACTTAAAACGAAGTGGAGTGTGTGCTGCAATATCACTAGTTGCAAAACATGATTTTGGATTTGAAGCTCCGACATTTCCTGCACTATTCACTGCGCCTGAATAATTTCCATGAGTATCTTTCTTTCTCAACACCAAATTTAAACAAAGTGCCATTCGGTTCGGCGAAAAGGTTTAATTATTTATCAGATCAACTCTGATTTAAGTGTTTGATAACTTGATACTTATTTGTATTTACAATGTCGATAAACATCCCAGATTTAAAAAAGATGTACTATTTGTGCTTCAGAAAATGACCGATAAACTTATAATTGTATTTCACTATGTCGACAAACATGATGGATTTTGGGGTTTATTGAATATTCTATGCCTGGGAAGCTTTAAATTTATAACCTCTGGTTCCAAATTAAGTTTGTTGGAATCAAATATTTAAAAAATGGGCAAATTTTAAAACAATTAATGTTTATTTCCCATAATATGTGGATTAAACCTGAAGGCTTATTCCACATCACCTGGATTCACTACAAATCTACTTGTTACTTGTTCCCGGTGACTCATGGATACCTGTTACTTAATGTGACACCTGTCATCGGTAGCGTGTGGCACCTGGCCGGATGATCGTGTGACGCTTACCCACGATGAACGTGTGTGGCACCTGTCCTCGGTGAACGTGTGTGACCCCTGTCCTCGATAAACGTATGTGACACCTGTCCTCGATAAACGTGTGTGGCACCTGTCCTCGATGAACGTGTGTGACCCCTGTCCTCGATAAACGTATGTGACACCTGTCCTCGATAAACGTGTGTGGCCCCTGTCCTCGATGAACGTGTGTGACCCCTGTCCTCGATAAACGTGTGTGATCCCTGTCCTCGATAAACGTGTGTGACCCCTGTCCTCGATGAACGTGTGTGACCCCTGTCCTCAGTGAATGTGTGTCACACCTGTCCTCGATAAGCGTGCGTGACACTTGTCTTCGATGAACGGGTGTGACACTTGTCCACGGTGAATGTGTGTCACACCTGTCCTCGATAAGCGCGTGTGTCACTTGTCTTCGATGTACGGGTGTGACTCTTGTCCTAGGTGAATGTGTGTCACACCTGTCCTCGATAAGCGTATGTAACACTTGTCTTCGATTAATGTGTGTCACACCTGTCCCCGATTAGCGTGTGTGACACTTGTCTTCGATGAACGTGTGTGACACTTGTCCTTGGTTAGCATGTGACATCTGTCCTTAGTGAACGTGTTTTCACAACTCTTCAAGTAATTTTTAGTCTTGGGTTAACAATTACCTTATTATGTATATAGCAATATTACTTACAGCGCACACATTGTGACATCTTGGTCCTGGTGAGGATTATCATGTGGCACCGTGGACAACACTCAGCAAACACAATATCTCTGTTCCGGGTTTCCTTGGAATAACAATAAAAACTTCCATCATCATTTTATAGATATAAAGATACAAGAATGAGCTTCATTCATGAGCTTGTGCTTCAAATAAAGTGCCGATCATTTAATGATTTGAGGTTTGGATTTAGGTTTGGGGTGGGCTAGGATACAGTTAATTGTTTTGGGGTGCGGTAGGTGGTGACCAGGGATACAGTATATTCTTTGGGGTGCGGTAGGTGGTGACCAGGGATACAGTATATTGTTTAGGGTGCAGTGGATGGTGACCAGGGATACAGTATATCGTTTGGGGTGCGGTGGATGGTGACCAGGGATACAGTATATTGTTTGGGGTGTGGTGGATGGTGACCTGGAATACAGTATATTGTTAAGGTTGTGGTGGATGGTGACCAGGGATACAGTATATTGTTTAGGGTGCAGTGGATGGTGACCTGGAATACAGTATATTGTTTGGGGTGTGGTGGATGGTGACCTGGAATACAGTATATTGTTTAGGGTGTGGTGGATGGTGACCAGGGATACAGTATATTGTTTAGGGTGCGGTGGATGGTGACCTGGAATACAGTATATTGTTTAGGGTGCGGTGGATGGTGACCAGGGATACAGTATATTGTTTGGGGTGCGGTGGATGGTGACCAGGGATACAGTATATTGTTTGGGGTGCGGTGGATGGTGACCAGGGATACAGTATATTGTTTGGGGTGCGGTAGGTGGTGACCAGGGATACAGTATATTGTTTGGGGTGCGGTGGGTGGTGACCAGGGATACAGTATATTGTTTGGGGTGCGGTGGATGGTGACCAGGGATATATTATTTTGTTTGGCGTGTGTGTATGTGTGTGGATGTGTGGGTGAGAATTTACCGTCACTCGATTCTTGTTATATTCTGTGGTCATCACCCTTTATTTGAGAGTATAATATAAAGGATTATTTTCATGAATAATCTAATATTTGTTTCTCAAAATGATTTGGTTCAGGACAAAATAGATTTTCAAGTATGTTCGGGCACAAATTAGGAAAAGTACTGTTGATGTGTTTCTCAGGTCAAGGATATTTTAACAATAAGTTTTTGCGTAAGGTACTTGTTTTCATTGGATCTGGCATCTTAGCAAGAATTTCAAGCCGTTTTGTGATACACGTAAACGTGAAACTGGACAATATTTCCAAGACAAATTAAAGAAAACGAAAAACAGTGTTTGTTTGCTTGCCTGTAATTTTTGCCAGTATATTAACTGAGGAAGAAAACTGCCAAACCCATGCATCAGTACTACCAGCTTTTGACTTGACTCTAAAACCTAAAGACATGCCCAATCCTCTTTTGTGTTGGATTCCAAAGCTCCGTACAAAGAGAGGGATATCGCTGGGTCCCGCAAATGTACAACCAAATCCCTCTCTTAAAGATCAACCATAGTCCCCAATGCAATCAAGGTAGGACTTTCCTAATATTCACGGAAAGTATTTGAGACAAGTGGAATTAAAACCAAGAGATTTCTTAAAAAAACACCAAAGGCTTTGCTTGACTTTTTGCAATCTCAACCAAGTTGAATTCTTTCAAAATATTTGATATTTACACTTTATGCACCACTACCCTACACGACCATATACACAGTTGCAGGTCATTCTTCTAGGTTCAGGACAACTGGTCAAAATGAAAGCAAATGCCATCTGAAGTTTTCTGAGAAAACACTATGAAATGTTGGACTTCCTCATTGATAACTTCCTTGTCAAATGTTGGGGTAAGACATTTAGGCAAGAAGTGGGTATCCCCATGGACACTAACTGTTCCTGATCTGTTTCCTTATGCACATGAATCGGAATTTCTACTCGGATTGGCAAAGTCAAAACAAGGTAATTTGGCTAAGAAGTTCAACTTACCTTCAGGTATATCGATGATCATATATCGCTCCAATTCCCTGCCACTGATTTACCCAACTGAACTAGAAATAAGGAGACCAGTGGGACCGCCTCATCTGTTTCATATGTATATATATGCAAATACATTCACACTGTGTGACAAAACACTCTCCACAACACTGTGTGACGAAAGGGATAACCTCAACTTTCCATTTGTCAACCTTCCCTTTATGTCGAGTAATGTTAAAGCAGCTCCTGTCTTTGGTGTATACATATCACACCTTTGAGGTAAAATCGAGCATGCTCTTTCCATGAAGATTTCAAAGAGAGTCATATGACGTGTGCTCAAAATGTGTTTGGTCAAGCTTATAACATTTAAGGACTCAGCAAAGTTTTCAAAATAACTTTATGGTAGACTTGTGAAGGACATTTCCAAATTTGATGCATCAGTGACAAAAATTATGCCCGATACAATTCCTTTTTTTAACTTGTACCATATGTTCCTGTGTTTTTTAGGTGAACAATTGACTTGCCTTTGCATGTGTTTGTGACGGGTGCCACTGGTTGGCAGGATAAGCTCACCTTTTCGGGAATACCTGGTATCATCATTATTTGATAGTGCTTCATAACAAAAGATGCCCAAGATTGTCTGAATTGTACAATCGAATCGGATTGTACAGGAGATTCACCTAAACAAGGACATGCTCCAACACTTACCCTAACACAGACATCACCCAACACTTATCTTAACACAGACATCACCCAACACCTACCTTAACACAGACATCACCCAACACCTACCTTAACACAGACATCACCCAACACCTATCTTAACACAGATATCACCCAACACCTATCTTAAACACAGATATAACCCAACACCTACCCTAACACAGACATCACACAACACTTATCTTAACACAGACATCACCCAACACCTACCTTAACACAGACATCACCCAACACCTACCCTAACACAGACATCCCCCAACACCTATCTTAACACAGACATCACCCAACACCTATCTTAACACAGATATCACCCAACACCTATCTTAACACAGATATCACCCAACACCTACCCTAACACAGATATCACCCAACACCTACCCTAACACAGACATCACCCAACACCTACCCTAACACAGACATCACCCAACACCTATCTTAACACAGACATCACCCAACACCTACCCTAACACAGACATCACCCAACACTTATCTTAACACAGACATCACCCAACACCTACCCTAACACAGACATCACCCAACACCTATCTTAACACAGACATCACCCAACACCTACCCTAACACAGATATCACCCAACACCTACCCTAACACAGACATCACCCAACACCTACCCTAACACAGACATCACCCAACACCTATCTTAACACAGACATCACCCAACACCTACCCTAACACAGACATCACCCAACACCTACCCTAACACAGACATCACCCAACACCTATCTTAACACAGATATCACCCAACACCTATCTTAACACAGATATCACCCAACACCTATCTTAACACAGATATCACCCAACACCTACCCTAACACAGATATCACCCAACACCTACCCTAACACAGACATCACCCAACACTTATCTTAACACAGACATCACCCAACACCTACCCTAACACAGACATCACCCAACACTTATCTTAACACAGACATCACCCAACACCTACCCTAACACAGACATCACCCAACACCTACCCTAACACAGACATCACCCAACACCTATCTTAACACAGATATCACCCAACACCTATCTTAACACAGATATCACCCAACACCTACCCTAACACAGACATCACCCAACACTTATCTTAACACAGATATCACCCAACACCTATCTGAACACAGATATCACCCAACACCTACCCTAACACAGATATCACCCAACACTTATCTTAACACAAATATCACCCAACACCTACCCTAACACAGACATCACCCAACACCTACCCTAACACAGACATCACCCAACACCTATCTTAAACACAGATATCACCCAACACCTATCTTAAACACAGATATCACCCAACACCTACCCTAACACAGACATCACCCAACTATCTTAACACAGATATCACCCAACACCTATCTGAACACAGATATCACCCAACACCTACCCTAACACAGATATCACCCAACACCTATCTTAACACAGATATCACCCAACACCTACCCTAACACAGACATCACCCAACACTTATCTTAACACAGACATCACCCAACACCTACCCTAACACAGACATCACCCAACACCTACCCTAACACAGACATCACCCAACACCTATCTTAACACAGATATCACCCAACACCTAACTGAAACACAGATATCACCCAACACCTACCCTAACACAGACATCACCCAACACCTATCTTAACACAGATATCACCCAACACCTACCCTAACACAGACATCACCCAACACTTATCTTAACACAGACATCACCCAACACCTACCCTAACACAGACATCACCCAACACCTACCCTAACACAGACATCACCCAACACCTATCTTAACACAGATATCACCCAACACCTATCTTAAACACAGATATCACCCAACACCTACCCTAACACAGACATCACCCAACTATCTTAACACAGATATCACCCAACACCTATCTGAACACAGATATCACCCAACACCTACCCTAACACAGATATCACCCAACACCTATCTTAACACAGATATCACCCAACACCTACCCTAACACAGACATCACCCAACACTTATCTTAACACAGACATCACCCAACACCTACCCTAACACAGACATCACCCAACACCTACCCTAACACAGACATCACCCAACACCTATCTTAACACAGATATCACCCAACACCTAACTGAAACACAGATATCACCCAACACCTACCCTAACACAGACATCACCCAACACCTATCTTAACACAGATATCACCCAACACCTACCCTAACACAGACATCACCCAACACTTATCTTAACACAGACATCACCCAACACCTACCCTAACACAGACATCACCCAACACCTATCTTAACACAGACATCACCCAACACCTACCCTAACACAGATATCACCCAACACCTACCCTAACACAGACATCACCCAACACCTACCCTAACACAGACATCACCCAACACCTATCTTAACACAGACATCACCCAACACCTACCCTAACACAGACATCACCCAACACCTACCCTAACACAGACATCACCCAACACCTATCTTAACACAGATATCACCCAACACCTATCTTAACACAGATATCACCCAACACCTATCTTAACACAGATATCACCCAACACCTACCCTAACACAGATATCACCCAACACCTACCCTAACACAGACATCACCCAACACTTATCTTAACACAGACATCACCCAACACCTACCCTAACACAGACATCACCCAACACTTATCTTAACACAGACATCACCCAACACCTACCCTAACACAGACATCACCCAACACCTACCCTAACACAGACATCACCCAACACCTATCTTAACACAGATATCACCCAACACCTATCTTAAACACAGATATCACCCAACACCTACCCTAACACAGACATCACCCAACTATCTTAACACAGATATCACCCAACACCTATCTGAACACAGATATCACCCAACACCTACCCTAACACAGATATCACCCAACACCTATCTTAACACAGATATCACCCAACACCTACCCTAACACAGACATCACCCAACACTTATCTTAACACAGACATCACCCAACACCTACCCTAACACAGACATCACCCAACACCTACCCTAACACAGACATCACCCAACACCTATCTTAACACAGATATCACCCAACACCTAACTGAAACACAGATATCACCCAACACCTACCCTAACACAGACATCACCCAACTATCTTAACACAGATATCACCAAACACCTACCTTAACACAGACATCACCCAACACCTATCTTAACACAGACATCACCCAACACTTACCAACTTTCAAATTAATAGCAAGTGACTAAACAAATAACAGTACTCTTGTTATAAGTAATGTAAAGTTATCTCATTTGACACTCATTTCAAATGTATAAATGCCGATGGTAAATCGTGTGAACACAACTCCTTGATTAGATACCTTCAACTGATGAATTACAAACGACTGCTTGGAGATTTCTGTGTTTGTCACTTGGCAAGCAATATCCGTTGTTGAAAACAGGAAACTGGAACAGTCATTGATGCTGTGACAAAACGCCTCACACATCCGTATTCCATATGGTTGGATAATATAGTTGAACGTTAGTGGCAGTGCAAAACCTGAATTAACCATTGCAATAACGATTGTCAACATAAAGATGTCTCGTTCATACAACATCTTTCGTATTTTGTTTGCTCCCACACTCACTGAAAACAGTCGACGATCACGGCCTCTGAAACCGTAATGTATACCATCTTAGTTGCATCTTCATGTATTATAACCATCGAGCAATACCGTGTGATGAAGTCGTCAGAATAACGACCGCGGTTCCGGGGTGCCACAATGTACTCCAAGTACCCCAGTTCCATCCGGTCACCCTCATAACAGTGAGTGAGTGAGTGAGTGAGTTGGGTTCAACGCCGCTTTTAACAGTATTCCAGCTATATCGCGGCGTGTCAGCTTAATCTGGGAGGAAAGCCCGAAGTGATGCAGGTCTCAGATGTTTACCACTTCGGTGAAACCCACGAACACGGGTATGGTGCTGACAAACCTAGGAACATAATCGGGGCGAACCGGGACTCGAACTCAAAGTCATAGGTTTCTGGCGTGCCCAGCCACCTACAAATTACGCTTGTCTACACAGATGGAGTGGTCTGACTCTGTGACAATTAAATGCGCGTCATTGTACCCGACGGTACTGGTTTGTCCGGTCCAGGCTCGATCAAACACAGAGCGCCGTCATATAGCTGGAATTACTGATAGCGGCGTTCAACACAATCACGACCAGCTACAGAATCCATAACTGTTTACAACGTCCCGAAATATCTACCCATTGAAGCATGCGACAGAGTTACCTTTCTGTGAGTGAGCACCGTTACGTCTGTTGTCATTCTCTGGTGTGCATATCTACACTGAAGTGGTGCCTGTTGGGGTGTGTGGGTGGGGGGTGTTGGTGGGGGTGGGGCTGGGGCTGGTGTGGGGTGGGGTGGGGTGGGGTGGGGTGGGGTGGGGTGGGGTGGGGTGGGGTGGGGTTGGGTGGGGGTGTGACTTTTTTTAAAACAGCGTTTTCTGACACAAAATAATGTCTTATGGGTCCAAACATATATGTGATGTTTGGCTTCTACCAAAGAGATAAATGCATGTCCTGAAGCGCTGACTGAATAAATGACTATCTCAATAAAACGTCCCAGGACTCCTCACCCCTTGTACATGGTTGGGCCCTAAGATGGCGAGGTTTCGGAACAAGCGTTTCTATTTTCATTTCTATATTTCATTTCAAATCGTATGTTTTTCTCCATTTACTTGACACCAGCGTAGTTGAGTTATGCATACTTCAAGTGATATGTTATCAGCAGTGAAATAGATAAATATCAAACACCTACTGACGGTTGAGAAACGCCTGGTAACAGATGCGTTTTATTTTACTTCATAAGTAATTCTATGCTTTAGAATATATACAAAACGAAATCATGGAACAAAATGAATGTTTGAAATAGCTCATCGCTGTATATGATGAGCATTATGCAGGGGTGATCATACATTTATATTGAGATTTGTATATGTTGTCACTAATTGCGGATTTACATGTTCTGTTGTAAGTTGCAAAACAAATGTGTAATATTCCAACCTATAATGGAAAGAATGTCTGGAGCAGGTCAATGAAGTACAGAAAGTGATTTCGTCGCAAAGGTTATGGTTTAGGAATAAAGAAAGTTAAGATTATTCTACTCCAAGAGCACGTTCGGTGATAGCTGTATGAAGGGGAGAAAAAGAAGGAAAAGTTAAAGTTACAGAGTAGAAGTTCAGGAAACTTTTGAAGGCATACATACTCAGCCAAAAAAGAAAGTATACACACTCAGAATCGGACCATATTTTATGTCATATATAATACCGATAAATCACACTGCTCTCAGAGACACAATGTTACGTCACAATGAACAGCGCTAAATTCCACATGACACCAATAACAGTTCAGTAGGTTGTGTGTCCACCTCTAGCATAGCGTCTATACATGGTTGACAACGCCCCATCGACTCAATAGTATTATTCACCTTTGTGATTGGGATATTCCGCCATTCAACAAGCGCCTGTTCACAAGGGCTGTCGGTTTGTTGGCGGAAGTGGAAGTCGGCAAATACGGCTCATTTCAAACGTGTAAAATAGATCTTAAATTTGGTGAATACGCTGGCCTTAACATTATTCTTAATCAGAAACGAGTAGAACAGAGACGAGCGACATGTGGCCGATCTCAAATGTGACGTGAGGATAGAAACTGTTGCAGCCGATGTTTCATCGGTTCCCCATATCTGTGAAGGTCAGGGCTGCCCCGTTCTGAAACTCCTGCCCAAACCATGACCTTCCGCCTCCGACGTTCGTCAACCCGACGGTAAACTCGAACACGACAGGAAGGACGCTGAGATTGAACTGGAACTCGTCAATGGTGAGGACGTCATCTGAACATGGTCCATCGTAGATGTTGACGTACAACTGATGTAGACTGCGGAGACTGGGTTGTGCAGATTCACCACGCCTGTGAGGAAGGACTACCTATGCAAGTTAAGATTATTCACTCCATGACATTCGCTTTTCGGAGATACAATCCTTTAACGATAACGATACGTGTTCACAATTAAAGAAACTGCAAGTTCTTCATCTATATAGATGTACACATTTTCATTTAATTATATTCCCCAGTGAATTCCTAGCCAGAAGGGCCACCCCGTGCCTGCTTGTTGTACGGACAGTTTGACGTGGGGATCGGGTGGTGAGATTTGAGTTGCCTTGACTCGATAGTGTGGCATCGTTCCCTGAGTTTATCATGCTGTCAAGCACGAGTTAGCCGTGTTCAGACTCATGTACAGACTGTCGAACAGCAGTTGAATGGAGCTTCCCCGAATATGCTATTTATTGCTGCTGGCAATTATTTGAGCCATTAAAGTGGTTGTATACCTTAAAACGTTTCTTAGTAAAATTTATTGATTATTTATTGAACTTGTGTGGTCGTTTTCTGAATTTATAATAATTCTGTGCAAACCTATGTCTGGGTTAACCTCTGTATTTCAATTTGGAAATCACAGATAAGTGGGGTTCGTTTTGGATTCGAATTAAATTTGCTGAGAATTCTACATTTGTATTTTTTCAGTGTTACATTTGCTTGTGCTCAGTGTACTCTCGTTGCTTCAGAGAAGATTATTGTGAAATCAGTTTAAGTTTAAATTAAGTTAAGTGAAGAGAAATTTGTTGAGACTCTAAGTGAGGAGGAGATCAGGATTTTGAAGAAACCAGATTGGTTAGCTTTAGTTACGTGTTATTGCCGTAATGCTAAGCCTTCAATGAGAAAGTGAGAAAATAGGTGTGGTATACTTGTTTGAGGGAGAACTTTTGGAGGGACTCGTTATCCAGAAATGACTTATACAAAGATTTCATATGACTTTTGCCCAGAAGTCTATTGATCAAGGTTACGACATTCAAGGCCTCAGTAAAGCTTTCAAAACGTTTTATGAGGGACATGTATGTCGGATGTAGTGGCCCCTCTCACTAATTTGATGGCTCTAAAGACATAGTGTCTTTGGGATGACTCCTGCCAGACAGCTTTTGTAAAAGTGAAAAGTCTTTATAAAAGCAGATTTTGAGGACACATTTGAGCTGGCACTTGATGCAAGTGTCATTGTTGCTGGTGGTGGATTGTTTATAGGAAGATGCGAACGACATCGATCACCTTGTTTGTTACTCTTCAAAGAAATTTGTCACAAGAAAAGTTACTCAAATATTGAGAAAGAAATCATTGCCTTGATTTTGCCATTGCAACACTCTTCACTGATCACAATCCGCTGACAACCAGAGTTTGTCCTCGGAAGAGTTTAATCTTGAGATAAGACATATTGAGGGCAAAGTCAATGTAATTGTGGAGGCTCGTTTTAGAGTCAGGTGTTTGGATCACTTCACAAAAGCAGGTAAACTTTGAGGCATGTAATCTTCCACCTTGAAGTTGTACATTTAAAGAAAGTTTTCACTGCCTCCACACTTTTTCCTCATGTAGACAACAACAGTTTAGAAACAATAATATGCCAAATACTGAATATGTTAGTTTTTTTCTATAAATTTGCTTACAAACAAGAATATATTCGTATTAAGTAACAGGAGACTGGTCGAAATTAAATGTACTTTAATCAGTGTCTCAATTAGTGTGCAAAAGGTTTGTAGATCTCTTACCGCAATTATCTGCTCTTATCTGCCATCATAAAATATATTAATAACGTTCCCTCGCCATAAGTACTGTGTTCCTTCGCAATAACTTCTCGGCACACTACGTGGATTAGACATGGAGACGCCTTCGTGTTTGAGAGTGTTACTGGCAAGGACACACCGATACGGTGAGTGTTTGTATTTTGTTGGAACGCGAAATCATAGCGAGGGAACGAGAAAGTGATAACAATAGAACGCGAAGCTTAATTTGAGGGAATGCGGTAATATTGCGAGAGAACTCTATAATATAGAGAGGGAACGCCATAAATATATTCATTATTGACCATTGCAGGGAGGAGCTTCCGTATCAGACTTCACAGATGGTAGATCAGATACATATACTGGAACATTGCTTGTTAATAAATCATACATAGGTACAAGTTTATTGACGTGTCTTCTTTAAGCTAATGGCTGCTGTCACAAATTCTAATATAGGCTTCTACGGGAGCAAAATTGGTAAGTCCTGTCACAATTCTAGCTGTAATAATTCTAATTTATTAGCATTGTAAGAAGAACGACTGTTCCAGATAACTGAGGCATAGTCTCATGTTGGTCTGATGAGAACTAGATGTAGTACCAGTTTTCTCATTGATGATGCCATCTTTTGAAGCACTTCGACTGCTTGATAATTAAACAGTCTACACTTTATATACATTTCCATTCCATTTCTTTATTTTTAGGGTTTTCAATATGATTAACAGCTGGGGATCATATGCAAATGCTGGTATAATTCGCGAACAAAGTATGACAAATTCTCATTCATAACATATGTCTTTGTAATAAATTTAAAAGAATAATGGCCCAAGGACCAATCCCTGGGGGACGCCCGCGAGTAGAAATTGTTCACTCGATAGACAACCGTAAACACTTATTTGCGCTTGAGCAAAGACTGGTAAACAACAAATACAATGGAGTTGTTAAAGAATGGACAAGCGAGTGTTACTGTTATCTGGGCCATTGGGTTTGTTTAGTGGAAGTGACTTTCTCAAATCGATTTTTTTCATACTTCAGCATTTTGGCATTCTACTACCTGTTACAACAAAGATCATTATTTTGGGTTTGGAAACAGGAGTAGTACCGGATCAATTGAAGAAGGTTCTCATCAAACAATCTCTCAAGAAAGCAAATCTTGACCCATCAGAGTTGAAGAACTCTAGGCTTATATCAAATTTGTCTTTTCTTTCAAAGCTCCTGGAAAAAGCAGTCAACAAGCGGCTAAAGACACATCTTGATTCAAACAACTTGAAGTATGAGTTTCAATCTGCATACAGAGAAGGTCATTGTACGGAGACAGCCTTACTTCACATCCTGAACTACCTCCAAAGTTCTGCAGACAAAGGCTCTTGCGCAGTTCTCATACTTTTGGACTTATCTGCAGCTATCGATCGATACTGTGGACCATGGTATTCTTTTTTAGACGACTAGAGACTACACCCAACTTGCGGATCAAGCTATAGCTGATGTGAACAACAGACTTTCACTAGAGTCATGTGTTGATGAAGTTAGCCTTTGGATGTTGTCAAACAAGCTAATGTTGAATGCTGACAAAACTGATGCAATAGTTGTTGGAACCAACATGATGTTAAACAAGCTTGATAACATCAGTTTAACCACATGCCAAGAAAATATAACTCTATCAGACAAGGTTAGAAACCTTGGTGTCGTAATGGATTTCAATCTACTTCTAATCTAATCTGTTTATTCAGTACATGGGTGGGCCAGCGGCCCATAGTACAATTCGGTTCACCAGACATGTATAAAAATACAACTGTGTACACCTAAATACACAACAGCAAGGCATTCATAGATAAAGAATATTACTTCTGCAAAAATGAATTCCTTAACTTAAAAGCGTGGTAAATATAACAAGCCAGACTTCTAATTGTTGACTGATGCAGAGACGACATAAGTATGTAAAATTGTTCTATTGATGGATTTACATAATATTTTTGAGGAATATATGTCACTCGGAGAGCATAATATTTTTCACAAACCAATACAAAATGGTATTCAGACTCAACATAGCCTGTTTTACAAACCATACATAACCTTCGCTGTCTTGGGATACCAAAATATCTCCCGGTTTCTATGTGGAGCGAGTGGGAGCTAGCTCTAAAACGTGCCAGTGCAACGCGAAACTTATTGATTGTAATAGCCGATAAATAAAATTCCCTGCTAAACCTAAATTTATAACAAAGATATGATGAATACTTGGGGCTATTGGTCAAAGCAAAATGCCAATCTTGTTCATAAGAGCATTTTAATCTTTGTATGAACTCATCAATAAATGAAATAGAAATAACAAGATGCTGATTTTCCCATACGTAGCCAAAGCCATAGGCGTACAAAAGTAATTTAACTCTAGAGGCCCAATTAGTCTTACCTGCTATGGCCTGCTGCACAAGCATATTGTAACTTTTTCGTGGATAACGCGAATCGGGCATCTTTAAAATCTTACACCAATAATTCAAGCATCTTTTGAAAGCATAGATATACAAAGGGTATCTCCCACACTCTCCACGCACAACATGATTGGAAGTTGCTGACTTAACTCCTAAAATACGTTTACAAGCAAGTGTATGAACAACTTCAATCTCCTCGCAAAACGATAAAGATAAACCCCAAACTTCTGCACCGTAAAGAAGTACTGGCACAACTTTAGCATCAAAAATTTTAAAGAAAATATTCGTAGGAGTAGGTTTAATTAGCTGTAGGGACTTCAAAAGCTTAAACAAAACCTTTTTAGCTTGATTAACAACATTAGATATATGTGCACTCCAAGATAGATTTCGAAAAAATAATATACCAAGGTATTTATATGTAGTTACACATTCCAACAATTTTCCATCGTAAACCCATTTTTCATATTTTGAAAGAACACTCCCATTTTTAAAAACTACTACTTTAGTTTTATCAATATTGACTGTTAATGAATAATCTTTACAATAACATTCTAACACATTGATTCTTTTCTGGAGACCATAAACAGTATCTGCTATGAGAATGACATCATCTGCGAAAAGTAATAAAAACAATTGAACTACATCTGGATGAAATTGGATACCATGTGCGCAACTGGATTCAATATCTATGGCAAGATCATTTATGAACAAGGCAAACAAAATGGGACTAAGGACACATCCTTGGCGAACTCCCTTACTGCAGCTAAACGTATCAGAAAATAAGTTATTGTATTTGACCAATGCCAAAACTTGTTTATAAATTGACTGTATACAACAGAACATTTTCGGAGAAATACCATTTTTGTATAGTACCATACGCAATTTGGATCTATCTATGGAATCAAAGGCTTTGGCAAAATCAACAAACAAGGCATAAATCACACCTCGTTTCTTAGCCAAATATTTCTCTATTACTGAATATAAAACAAAAATATTATCAGTTGTGGAATATCCACTCCTAAAACCAGCCTGAGACTCTACTAGTCTATCATAGGATTCCGACCAAAACTGGAGTCTTCTGTTTAAAATAGAAATATAAAGTTTACTGAATACACTTAAGATAGTGATACCCCTATAATTAGTGGGAGAATTGGCATCGCCTTTCTTATATATAGGAACAATGTGGCCAACAGCCCAAGATGAGGGAAAATATGCAGAATCAAATATAGCATTAAAGAAGAATGTCAAAAAAGGAACCAGAACATCAGGAGAAGACTTAAACATTTCTGCTATCAGTCCATCATCTCCCGCAGCTTTATTATTTTTCAATCCTGTAATCGCATCAAGCACTTCATCCTGTGAAATAGGGGAATCAAGAATACTCTGAGTTGTTTCGTCAAAATTAACATCGTCAAAAACTAAATTCTCCTCAACCTCTGAAGAAGAGTATTCACCAAATAAGTTCTTAAAGTGCTGATACCAATCTCCTAGTTCTATATTAGGAGAGCGTCTCCTTCCCTCACCAGAAAGTAGCTTCAATTGTGACCAAAATATTTTGCTGTTGTGTATGCCTGTCACCATATTACTAAGAATTTTATCTTGGTAGGCTTTTCTTTTGTTATGGAGTATATTTGTATATTTATTTCTTGCATGTAGATAGTTTGAAAGTGCCAAATGATCCCCAAGTAGTCTATACACTTTAAGCAGTCTTTGCTTTTCAAATCTAAGAAATTCACACTCTTTATCAAACCAAGGTTGCTTATCGACTAACCAAGCAGATGGGCAAAACTTACGCATACATTCTGCTGCATTACCTAATAAATCTGAGAATAAAGTTACAGCATCATCAAATTTTCCAGACAAAATATGTTCATTACACTGATCAAACACTGAAGCTGACTTGTCAGAAAGTAATACATCTCTAAATGTTGACACTTTATCTTCATTCCACACATAACGGGAGTTGTCACGCACATCTCGTGCATTACATAAGCTAGCACCCACAGAAGCCATATCACGTGACACAAATGAACACGCAACAGGCAGATGATCTGAATCTGACCTAGATAGGACATCGAAGCGGTCACATGATGTAAACAAGTCAGGGCCTGTTATGATATAATCAACAACACTCTGTCCAATATGACTTATAAATGTAAAGTCTCCTTTCCCAGCGTCCGAACCACATCGTCCATTACAAATATATAAATTTAAAGCACTACAAACATTCAATAGCACTTTACCAAAATTATTAACTTTTGAATCACACGAATGTCTCTTAATATCAATATTATCATAAATGTCCGAAAAATCATCAATCCCAAGCCTTTCGGCAATGTCACATTCAATTCCGTCGGGATCTGTGCCAGTTCTAGAGTTAAGGTCGCCACCAATCAAAATACTACAGTCTCCAAATCTTTGTAACACGTCAAGTAGTGATTCAAAGAATAAACTTATACCACACTTCGTTGTAGCCGATTTATACCAGGTTGAGCCCTCAGGATGGACATATACACAAGCTACAATGGTGTCCTTTCCCAAACAAAATAAGCGCTTGTCCAGTACGATGAAAATTCCGTTGGGACCGGTCACACAACCTTTCACATATTGGACTAGGTGTTGTTTTATCAAAACAACCAGACCACCTGACAGTCGCCCAAAAAATGATATTTGCTCAGCTGGGATGGAGTGAGTAATATATCCGGGGAAACATAGTTGACTATCACTATGGGATGACCATGTTTCACATAAACTGATGACATCAAATTGGTGTATGAATGAGATAAAGTCAGTATCGTGGAGCTTCGATTGTAGTCCAGCAATGTTCCAGAATACAAAAGAAGTGGTTAGTCTGGTATTAGAGTTACAGTTACGGCCTTGGCCACACCCCTATCTGCGAAAATCATCTTCATTCTGTGGGTTTCGGACACTAGCTGGCACACCCGCCCTGGGCGGAGTCTTTGAAGTCGCCTGGTCTGTGTCTGGGTGGCCTGGTGGAGACTCATGACGTCTATCTGTAGTCTGCATATGTTCAACCACAAGAACCCCTTTCTTGTAATATCCGCGCTTATTGTTACGACGTAGCTCCTGTAGCGTCTTCCGTTGAGCTATAGTCAAGTCATTTGCGATTCCGTAACCATTCTCTTTAAGCTTTGGACGGAGCGCAATCGCCCTGATTTTCAAGTCTAACGACGTGAAACGAACAATAACCGGACTGGGGCGATTTACTGTACTTGATCTAAGACGGTGAGTATTCACAATATCGCTTGGTGTGAACTTACAGTCACTATCACTGTCACGGGCATGGTCATTAAATACCTCACACACCTCTTCTTTCAGTTGGTGTAAAGTTTCTCCGGGTTTTGGGGAGATTCCATAGATTAGCACATTCTGTTTTCGGCTATATTGCTCCAATTTATCCAAGGAATTCTCCAGCTTTTCAATTCTATCACTTACTTCGGCTGATAATGCTTGACCTGATATTGATCTCGTGTCGTCCCCCTCCACATTGGAAAGTCTCTCAGCTACAGCATCCAAATCCAAACGAAATATATCTTGCCTAGCTTTAACATCCTCTATGTCATGCTTAATTGAAAGAACAGTCTCATTAAGCCTCCTTGTGTCTGACTTCACGTCTCTAATGTCTCTCGCTAACTCGCCTCGCACTAAACGAAGTTCATGTAAAATCTCATCCTTAACCGCAATAATATCTACCTTAGCAGGTCCGGGGTTTTCTTCAATATCTCCTGACAGCAGTAACAATGTTTGCACTTGGTTTGCTGAGTTTCCAAGAATAAAGACTGTGTAGGTGACCAATAATGTAGCTAAGAGCCGATAGCCCAACACATTACCGGGCGTCCATCTCGTCCCTGGTGTATACCGCGTCTCAATATGGCCGACTTGTCGGTACCCACGCGGGTGGGTGAAAGTGCCAATACGTGCTCGCCATACCTCCACCGACACGCCCATGATCTCAGAACGTTCTCTAGATAGTTGAAAACGAAATGTAACAACTATAACAGCTAGGCGCCTCTTTTTTGTTACTTGCTGTTGGTTTCTAGCGGAGATACCCGTGCATGGCTTGCACTCGGCCAAGGGACGCAACTCGTACTTATGGAGGCACAGGTCAATGACCTGTGTAGAAAGTGTCATCACCAACTCAGGAACATTGGCAAGATTCGACACTTGATATCTCATGATGCTGCAGCAACACTTGTCAGGACACTGATCGTTTCAAGGCTTGACTATAGCAATAGTCTGCTGAGTGGTATTACAAAGGACAGGTTCTCTAAACTTCAACACATTCAGAATATGGCAGCCCGTATAGTCAGTGGCAGTGTCGATATTGACAGTGTAATGAACCTTCTGCAGCCCAAAACGTACCCCTGGCGAAAGTGGTGGTAAAGTGTGAGATGAATGCACGCCCTGGCGATAGTGGTGGTAAAGTGGGAGATGAATGTACGCCCTGGTGAAAGTGGCGGTAAAGTGTGAGATGAATGTACGCCCTGGCGATAGTGGTGGTAAAGTGTGAGATGAATGTCCCCCTGGTGAAAGTGGCGGTAAAGTGTGAGATGAATGTACGCCCTGGTGAAAGTGGCGGTAAAGTGTGAGATGAATGTCCGCCCTGGTGATAGTGGCGGTAAAGTGTCAGACGAATGTCCCCCTGGTGAAAGTGGCGGTAAAGTGTGAGATGAATGTCCGCCCTGGTGAAAGTGGCGGTAAAGTGTCAGATGAATGTACGCCCTGGTGATAGTGATCCGGAAGGGTGAGATGAATGTACGCCCTGGTGAAAGTGGCAGTAAAGTGTGAGATGAATGTGCGCCCTGGTGAAAGTGGCGGTAAAGTGTGAGATGAATGTACGCCCTGGTGATAGTGGCAGTAAAGTGTCAGATGAATGTACGCCCTGGTGATAGTGATCCGGAAGAGTGAGATGAATGTCCGCCCTGGTGATAGTGGCGGTAAAGTGTGAGATGAATGTCCGCCCTGGTGAAAGTGGCAGTAAAGTGTGAGATGAATGTCCGCCCTGGTGATAGTGGCTTGCACGCCCTGGTGAAGAGTTGATGGTTATGATTTGATGCTTTTACAAATTCAACTAAACCGTGTTTTACCATTTTGGAATAAAGTCTGCACTTTCAATAGATATTAATATTGACAATAATATTATGTATATTTCCACTTGATTCCGCGTGTTTACACGTGTTACCAGGATACGTAGTTATAAAGAACAAAGGATGAAATATGCATTAAACATTAGAAAACGCTGGTCCGGTTGGTGGAGCAGGAGCTCTGAGGCATACCGACAAATGTATGCAAGTGTAACGTCGGATAACTTGGGGCGTGATGCAATGTCACAGAGCATAACCACAAGAACGCAGTGGCTACAACAGAACAGCCATCTGTATTCTGGAATCAATATAGACTAATTGATACAATAAAGGATACTCGCAATAAAACTAAATTAGAACTGAAAGGAACTCCTTGTCCTTTCTGATCTTTTAGTACATAGTAAGTGATTTGGGTTAAACACCATCTTGAACAGTATTTTAGTTATATCATGGCTTCATGTCGACTTCATGTGGGAGGAAAACCCTGTCATAATGACCACCTTGTTCGAAAATCAGTATCAAACAACGTGCGGTTGATTATCAAAATGTCAGTGAGGGTAACACATTCTGGCAGAGTGAACCAGTGTTTACCAAGCAATTATTTAGGACGGTCGACTGAATTAGGGAGCAAGTGACACGAAGGTTGAAAGGGCAGACTAACATGGGGATCAAGTGACATGCTGGTTGAAAGAGCAGACTAACATGGGGGTCAAGTGACATGCTGGTTGAGAGAGCAGACTAACATGGGGATCAAGTGACATGCTGGTTGAAAGAGCAGACTAACATGGGGATCAAGTGACATGCTGGTTGAAAGAGCAGACTAACATGAGGATCAAGTGACATGCTGGTTGAAAGAGCAGACTAACATGGGGATCAAGTGACACGCAGGTTGGAAGAGCAGACTAACATGGGGATCAAGTGACATGCTGGTTGAAAGAGCAGACTAACATGGGGATCAAGTGACATGCTGGTTGAAAGAGCAGACTAACATGGGGATCAAGTGACACGCAGGTTGAAAGAGCAAACTAACATGGGGATCAAGTGACACGCAGGTTGGAAGAGCAGACTAACATGGGGATCAAGTGACATGCTGGTTGAAAGAGCAGACTAACATGGGGATCAAGTGACATGCTGGTTGAAAGAGCAGACTAATATGGGGATCAAGTGACATGCTGGTTGAAAGAGCAGACTAACATGGGGATCAAGTGACACGCAGGTTGAAAGAGCAAACTAACATGGGGATCAAGTGACATGCTGGTTGAAAAAGGAGACTGACATGGGGCTCCAGTAATTACAATTATGTGTGACCATACTGAGTGTCACCATATCCAATATCACAGACTGGTGAACATGACTGAATTAATTGTGTAAGTTACGCGTTGCTGCCCTACGGATTGAGAGCCTCAATACTCAATACAGTATTGCTTTTGCAGTGGGTGGCTTGTACTTTACATCATAGTCAGATCTCATAGATGTGAGCCTAACGTGTTTCTAATTGTCTGGTGGAATTACCTCTCTCCTGGCTTGTCTTTGTTTAAAGAATTATACAACGATTCAGATGAACAACTAAACTTTCAAACTGTCCGGTAAGTTTGAACATTTACTTGTGTCGCATCAGGTTTAATTTCTTCTTGGAATTGTTTAGGGCGTTGTAAGGGATTGAATTAGGAAATGAACTATTTTACATGCTTGGCGTGCTTTATGCCTCCCCTGTTCTGTGAACTTTTTTAGATGGTGGGGGTACGACGCCAATCCACATAAATGTATATGATGATACGGCGGGACGCTAACCTTTAAAAACCTTCTGTGGTACAACAAGATAGCATTTGAAAATCTATATTACCATGTTGGTATTATATAAGTAACCTTTAAACCAAATTGTAATGAAAATATTCTCTATTATGTTTACTCATACGCATACTATTATTTCGGACATATTTATATTCAACATTTCTTTGATCATTTTACAAGTAGACCAGATTGAATACGCTTTTTCTTTTTCACAACTGTAAAGAAATAAATGATAACCATATTTACGATGGCTTGACATCCATGATAAGATATTTGCCTTTCGAAAATTCTTGCCATTTGATAAGTTTGTCTCGGTGCATAAATGCTTCGGCTCCTTTTTTAAGTTCTTCTTTTGTTGGCTTGTAATCGTTCATTGTTATACACTTATGGGAACATTTATCTCAATGGAAATTGTTCGGTGTATTAAAGGAACATCAATATTAATTAATAAAATTTACTATAGCCCGCGAGGATATTGGAAAGGTAAAGGAGCCATAGAAATATACTTGCCAGCCTCACGATATACCGAGGACAAAAACTTAATATTTCCATTGCTTATGAAGTTCATCAGGCTGACCTCGTGTTTCTTCCACGTTATAAGGTAAGATGCAAAACATATGCTTACATATGCTTACATTGTAGTAAATGTAGCTAGTCGATACGAAGAGGCTGAACCATTAACCTCAAAAGTTTCAAGTAGCTAATGCTATGGATCACATATTTAAATGTAGACCCTCAAATTGGCCTAAGTTATTTCAAGTAGATTCTGGACGCGAGTTTATGGGATCAGTAACTAAACTTTTAATTAAAATAGTTACAACCAGGCGTTGTGAAAAAGAGGCCCATCGTAGCCAAGCTGTTGTTGAAAGAGTAAACCTGACTTTGTTTGAATATCAATATGCTCAGGAGATGGTGATGACTGACAAAAAGTCAACGGAATGAATGACACGATTATCAGCTGTTGTATCAGCGCTAAATAATTAAGTAAAACGGTTAACTGGTAATTAAATAAAACCATCCGGTGCTGTTAAAATGAATTCTTTGTCTTCTGAATCTTCAGCCCCACGGAGAGGTAAAGAACAAAAACTTCCAGATGGAGCAAGTGTAAGATATTTATACCAGACCGGTGAAGGAAGTCAACGCCGTGCAACTGATCTAGTTTGGTCTCTTGAGATACATAACAGTAGTCGATTGGTTATGAAAGAAGGTGGGCCTTTTAATATTATTTTAAGATGGGCCAGGCAGAGGATTTGTACGAGAAGAGTTGTCTATAGTTCCCTGTGACACAGTATTACCTCTTCAAGTAACCATATGCATAGGTAATGATGTCTTATTAATTCTTAGTCCATAAATACTGTGTGTGTCACTCCATAAAGTATTCATCGCATGTTTGAATGTTCAACTGTTGAACAATGCCTCTTCATAATGTTCATTTCTATATGCTCTTTCACTACATACTTCTACCCACCTTTAGCTTTTCTAATATCATCGTTATCAGACTTCTTTAAAGATTACAGCTTCGGCCTTATATAATCCAACGTACTCGTCAATAGAACTTCCAGCGCACTCATCCTTCATCTTACCTATTTTATTTACTGTGCCGTGCAATTGATTATGTTTTGGTTAATTGCTTGTATCATATATATCTATTTGTTCTGCCATATATTTATATATATCATCAGTTTGTATTCCCTTTAACAAAAAGTCACATCTGTATAACACCACACATCTATCACCACATGGCCTCTTAAGTTCATTGTAATGAAAGTAATTTATCAAGTGTTTTGACAAGTCATGAATACTCATGCCAAAAAATACTGGTCTGTTGAATTTTATATTACTCTGTTTAATGTCACCAAGTACTAGTCATCATCAAATATCTTACTTCTCTTAAAAGCTGGACGAGCTATTAGTTTCCTAAGCCTTTCTTCCTGATGAATTCAGACCAATTTAACATCAACACCCTTCCGTAGATTCTCCATAATTATATACCAAATACTTAGTTATTCATGAGCGTATATAGGTTTTTTTCGAAGTCACTTGTAGCCTTCCTTCTTAAATCTGTGAAAACACTATACGGGTGCAGGTCAACAAGTTCTAAACTTTAAGAAGACACAGGTGTAAGCCATCAATCCATAGCAACTTCTATTCATGAACATTTACAGATGAATTAGATAACTGCTCGTCGGGTGCCAAAGTTTCTAAACTCTGATCTTAAAGGGGCACTGATCTAACGCAATTCCCCGGACTGGTTGTTGCCTTTGTTATTGTTTTTTTCCCCGTGAGTATCCGGATGATACGCAACGCAACTGAGCGTGACCAGAGACTGGGGTACCGTCTGCAAGGACTGCTAAATAAACTTGGAGGCTGGAGGCAATATTTGTTTTACGCATTTTTGCATAAACACTGATTGGTTAACTGTGATCTATAAAGAATTCGACAAAGGGCGCATTTTAATTAATTTCTTCAGCCTAAACAAACAGACAAAAAGAACGGAAGAGCTCAGCGGATGTCGTCATTTGGAAATACCCCAGATGACTATTGTTTATAATACTAAAAAAAGTATCCATACAGTGAAAGCATTTTCGGATTTCGGATTGCGTCGGTAATACGATTACTACTCCCTTGTTGTCATCCACGTTTTCTCGTATAACCCTACCCTGTGTATTTGTCGTCATTCACTTGATGATCAGTTAATGAATTTTTACAGGTACAATTAGTGGTAGCACCACTTAGATTACCTGACAAAGGTTCCCATTTGGCATTTATTGTGTCTGGGGTAATTATTCAATCTAAATCCAGGTTTGAAGTGAGGTGAAATGTGTGTTATGTAATATGCACGTGGCAGCCCAGCAAGAGATGAATGATCAGTTGATTTACTTTTTTTTTTGTAAATCAGTGGATCGTTCCTAGTCATCAAAGGATTAACAGAAAATACGTTGATGGATTAATCACTGTTATCTTGCACAGTGGATATGTCACAAGTGAGTGTTTACATGTCTAGGTTTACTAAAACAAAGGGAATACACTCATATCATGGCGTGAAGTGCCGATGTAAAAACAACATACTTTGTTCAAAGGGTTAACTGATAATACGTTGATTGATTGATTATTGTTATCAATCACTCAATGGATTTTTTAGGAACCGTGGACGTTATGAAAATAGTTGTCACGTGGGCTTTCTCAGCCGACCCTTGAGACTTGACACGTATGTGAAACACCTGAAACAATCCAAGTGATCAGTTGAGAAACGAACACGGGTTATAATATCCCGAAACGATATATATCTTTTATTAAAATATTTGATTGTTGCAGATACACGTGACATCGAATAAGTTTCTGTGTACACCTGCAGATGAGTGGGAGATTGTTCCTTTGTGTGGATATTCCTGGATACATTCCTCGAACAAGGAAGCTGCCTAAAATTTATACACATAAATTTGGTAGGTTGTAATTATGATATTTGCATTTTGTTTTCCTTCATTTGAACCGATTCGTTCTTGTTTCTCTACGTCTTGGTTGGGAAATTCTTCAATGCTCGATAGACGTTGTTTTCACAGGTCTTTTCCTTTGTAAGCGTGTATAAATTACCGTAAATTTGTAAAATGAGATTCTCTCAGGCAAGTTATAAAATGTGTAAATCTTTCTGTCATTTTGACTAAAAAATCTGTCCAGATTGATTAAGACGATCAAAAGGGCCTACAAACATCACAACGGATTATTATGTAGGATTAGAAGCCAAACAACATAGAAATATACTTTTCAACGTAACATTTTCAGTCTCTTGGTGATGACATAAAACATAAAAATGTTTGGAATTCGTTATCATAATGATACAGATGGAAATGTTTTTCAGTTACTTTGTAAAATAACTGAATATTTAGACGTTTAATAAATTTGTTACACATTTTGACAGTAAAAAAATATACACACTATAAAAAAAAGCAATGCTCAGGTGAAATATTTACTTTGTGTTGCAAGTCGAAATAGTATAAACGAAAATCGCAAAATTACCAAGCAAGTGACTTATCAAAACTTCGTCACCATTACCGATGCTACCCACAAAGATACCTACATTTCCTTATTATTTCGAAAACTGTATTTCATTTTGTTGATCAATGTGACCATACGCCCTTTATTACTACCCACAAAAGTGACTAATGCGCTTACGAATGGCGCAGCAGAGGTCGCGAACTAGTCTAGATTTCTGCTATACATCCGGGTACTCACTGGGATAAAACAATAACAAAGGCAACAACCAGTCCCGGGGAATTGCGTTAGATCAGTGCCCCTTTAAGGAAAAAAGAACTGACATTGCCAGAGAAAATTTAGAGCTAATTGAGGAGGATTTCATCAAATGCAAAAAGAGATTAGTAACGGGTGAAGAAACATGGGTCTACCACTATGATCCCGAGTCAAAGCGTCAGTCCATGGAATGGCACCATTCCACATCTCCGGCACCAAATTTAAAGTCTTCAAGATCAGTGAGAAGGTTATGGCCGCTTTATTCTGTGATGCACAGATCCTTGTTAATTACTTGGAAAGTCAAACGATTGTTACCGGTGCCTAATATGCTGATTTGCGTCATGGTATGTGAGATTCAAGTGATTTCCACCTCTTTCCTAAACTATAAGAATACCTTCGTGGGAATTATTGTGACGACAACGATGACCTCAAAGCTGCCGTGAATGGTTATTGCAGGGTGGCTTCAGAAAACCTTTTCCTGAATGGAGTTGAAAAGCTTCACTACTGATGTGAGAAATATATTGAAAAGCAGGGAAATTGAAAAATAAAATTAAAAACACTTTCACAATTCTTGGTTTTGTTTGTTAGGCTGACAACTTTTTGACCAGCCCTAGTATAGGGTTACATTCAAGGGTCTTGATCACACTTCAGAACTCTATGTGTTTTCTTTGTTGATACCTTATGATAGATTTACCTGGAGATTTCAATCTTGGACTATATATTTTGCCTTATCCATTCTGTTTGGATCGAGTTTCTCTAGATTAGCTTACATTGTCTTTCCCATCAATTTATGTTGATATTCAGACATCCTATCTCTATTAACCATTAACCTTCCAGGAGCTTGCGGATAACTATTAGGGTGTTTATGTTAATTTGTGGGGTATTCTAAGTCAATTTCTAGTATGTACCCTTTATCTCCTCTCAATCCTTTCTCAAGGAACAAGTGCATATCATAATCAGTAAGTAGGTTCAGTTCTATATTAATCCTTTTTAACAATGCATCCCACGACAGTCCACGACTGGAAAAGTACCATACTGGATCCAAGCCACATTGATTTAAACAGGTCTTTCTAAATACCTCAGTTACATCAGCGAGTACTAGTACATCATTTTTAAAATTATAGATCATGATAAACACCTTAATTCTTACAGCTTAATATATCCCTCACATTAAGAGCATGTTTATAATCAGCATTAGTTATTTTAGATTTTGTTAAGTCACCATAGAATGTTATTATTTAGTTTCATCAAATTTAAAACAATCATCCATAGTTTTGTAAGGATATATACCCTTTCTCAGCAACAAATGTCGAGTTAACTGATCAGTATATTGATCTGTTATAGCAAAGTCATTAGGATCGTTTGCTTTAGCTAAACTTTCCAGAGAAGATAACTGAAACTGTATGATATCTAAGTTACTATGTTTTGTTCTATCTTTCCCATTCATACTTGTCTGTATAATGTATACTTTTAGTCAAAGAGAATGATATATATCTTTCGAAATAATTAGAAATACATATTAAACCGCCATCAGTCTTTGTGATAGCTTGCATGATGAGATGAAAATTATACCCTCTGAGATTATGAATAGCTCTTCAGCAACCCATGCTTGTCATTTGCGGTTACTAGCGGGGTCGGGTAGTCAGACTCACTGACTTGGTTGATGCATGTCATCATATCCTAATTGCGTAGATCGAATCTCATGATATCAACCACTGGGATTATTTGCAGACCGCAGGAATATTGCTGAGTGCGGCGTTAAACAGCAAACAAACAAAGAAACAAATATGGATTTGTATTGCGATAATTTTTCACTGATTATTCTCTCTTCTAGGAACTTTTCCGCTGCACCAGGACCTCTGTAAATCACAAAAGCATTTGTTTCACCATCATGTCTTACAACTCTATATCCAAACCCGCAAGCCATATGTTCATGAGTTTTATGTGTATAACTGCAGTTAGTACTATGTTCAGTACTTTCAATCTGTGTCATAAAAACTTCAACGTCAGCTTAAATTATGTATGGTACTGGCATTTGCTTACAATAATGATCAAACGTTAATAGACTGTAACTTCCTTTGGCATATCGCTCCTGATAGCAGTCTGCCCAATACCTCTAAAGTCTTCTTCTTCCAAAAGATCCTGTCTACTGTATCCATGCGGACATCGTTCACCGAAATATTTTGTCCCTTAAGAGTTTTTTCATCATATAATAGTCTGCTTAAACCCTTTCATCATGTATAATGATATCTACCATCTTTTTCCACCAGAAATAAAAATTGATTCTGGGAATGTTTTTCTGGGACAGAGCTTATCTTGTGTACAACAGTTCCTTTAGAATGTCCGAAAACATTTAAAGCTGTCGTATTTTTCTTTAGATGCAGATGTATCTATGCCTTCAAGGTTGAGTCTATCATTTTGGGATAGGACGAAGGTATATCTTTATTCTTTTTAGAATCTACAGGAATTAAGGGAGATCTTAATGTCCATCTTAAATAGGTATTATCATCATTCTCATCTCAACGTTAATGAAGGCTTGTTTTTCTAAAAATATGGGGATAAATCTATATGAGGAAATCCACCTTTCAAAGGTATATAATTTGCTGTATCTAAACATAAAGTCTCAATTCTATCCACTATCCAACCTGAACTTCTATTAGTCATTCACTCCAAACCTTCTTGGATCTGTTGAAATGTTGTATCTAATGATGAACTCGATTCAGTTATTATATCTTTGTTGTTTCTATTGGCCTTGTCTATTCCAAGTTTACAATAGATAGTAAAGGAATACTGCGACTGCATGGCTCTCCAGATATTGATCTCATGAATACCCAGACTCTACAATAGCTGGGCGTTGTGATGGTATCAACCTTGTTCATAATGAATTACTTCTTACAGCTCACAAGCAAAACTAAGGTTCTTCAAACAGTGCGCACTTAGTGCAACAGCATCATCAATAGATCAAGATAATTTGAACGACATACCACAGCGTGTTTGTTCCTGGGTGTGCACAAATACTGCAATGTTGACTTCATGTTTTTAAGCCATTCGTAGACACTGTAATACAATGAGGACATTTTCTGGAGCACCCCCAAGCTAGACTTCAATATAAAGTGTAGCGCACTGAGCTATAGTATCCGAGTTGTTTAATACGTCACTGAACTCAGTCACCAAATTAAAACTTATATCTTTGAATGCTGGACGACTTATTAACCTGTAAATGCACTTGATGGAGTTGACACTGCAGTTATAGTAACTAGCATGGGGATTGGCGCAGCTGACGTTGGTTTATTTCTAACTACAGTTATAGCTCTTAAATGTATTTCTAGCCAGATGCAAACGGAAGCATTAAACCATGATAGTATTCGCGTACTGGTTGAACCATAGTTAAATAGCATTGAGGATCATATCTCAACAGCACTAGCTGATGGCAAGATATCTGAGGAAGAGTTTGTATAGTGTTGTCAGAACTCATCAAATACAACATAATGAAATGAGATATTCGATCAAATTCTCCTAAGACAAGTGACATCAGTGAAGATGAGAACAAAGTTCAGAGGACAGGGAAAATAACAAGCACACCAAGCAATCCTTACCAAAACCAGAGAACTGGTTGGAGATTAAGAATAAATTGTATTGTGTGTATTTAGTGGTACTGATACATAAATGTGCGTGTTTTTTAAATTTAAACTGAGAAAGGAACTTAAGAATGTTTATCATTATTAAATGCTTAATATTATTGAAGCTACAAACTAATCCAACGAACTGGGTATCACGATCCGATAAATATGCAAATTATGTCACCTAGAAGAAACTAGTTTTAGTTTCATCCAACGATATTTCCTCAAAAAACTAATGCACAACATTTCCATATTGATTAGTTATTGATTTACCAATGTGTGAGTGCTAATGTAAACAAACATTTAATCCAATATCATAAATGGGGCTGTCCACTGTAAATTCTTTCGTGGTTTCTAAAGTTACAATAGTGGATAGCAATATGTCTTATACTTTGATTTAAGAATGACATTGTTTGATAAAAAGAGTATTACCTTAGTGTGCGTCCGCATCGTGGATATCAGGGATAAAAATATGTATTACACTCGTCAAATGGTCGCATTATACAGTTGTTATTAATAATATATGACATTTACGATTCGGAAACACAGCCGACTAATAATCTCTATTTAGTGTCTGACCGCCTCAGTGGTCTAGTGGTAGAGCGTCCGCCTGGAGAGCGGAAGGTCCGGGGTTGAATAAATGAATGAATGAATGAATGAATGAATGTCAAAACATAATTATCATTAACGTAATTATTTACGAACAAATGTATCAAACACACATATGACGTACGTGGGAACAGTGTCCCACATATATACAAACTAACAACATAAATATTGGTATTATTATTATTGTCTAGGGTTGTTCAAGATACTCTTAATGTCATATATAACATAGTTACGCGATTAATCGCACAGATGAATGAAGAACGAAACGTTGTTTTTTTCACGATAAAACATTCTTCCATCATGACGTCATTTCTAGAGATTCGCATATTGATGACGTCACATATTGGACGACGTCATTTTTTAGAGGTAAGTGTATAGTGAGTTGTACCTCATAGCTGTAGCTGGGTAACGCAGATAAACGCAGTGGTCGAACGATCGCATCCAAAAGTGGGAGAGATATGACGAAAGGTATTGGGAGGAAAGGTACTGATAATCTACGTGAAATACAAACGGGAAATACAAACTTAACCCACCTGTTCATAAAATGGACATTGCCGAGGTCGGATTCTATTCAGGGAGTCATCATCATTAAAATATGGGTAAATATTTATATTGAAGCGTGTACATTTTTTCAACATCAATAAGAGGCTGTACATAATGTTGATATCTCATATAAGAAATAAACGACTTATTGTACAATAACACACAACTACCTCGTTGATATGTATTTCATTCAATACATCTTTCTCCACACATTCTGTACGGGGAATTGTGTGATATTTGCACTGTATAAATATGTATAACATGATGTGTTGTATGTTGCAGACCTGACCTCTGCGATGTCGGCTATTCTGCAAAAGGACAAGGACAAGGAAGTCCCGGACATCGAGTTGGAGGACCTCGACGATCTCCTGACTCAGCTCACAACCAAGGAGTTGGAGGACCTCGACGATCTGATGACTCAGGTCTCAACCAAGGAGTTGGAGGAACTGAGCAGAGATTTTGACCCTCAAGTGAGTTTCTTATTCCTGTAATAAAACAGGAAGCGGTTTTAGCATTTGGGATGATTATGTTCTTTTGTCTTGTTCGTGTCATAATACAGGAAATCTGCAATAAAGATTATTTGTCGATTCTGTTTCCATGTCGTAAATATCATATAGAAGGAATATGTCCTACTCCTAAAAGAAGCCATATACGATACGCAAACACACGAGTGTAATAATCTCTTTACCATATGATATCATTCAAAAAATAATGGATGTCATGAAACAGGCTTGTCTCTGCTCTTGAATCCAGAGCAGTGTTGGAAGGTGGCAGGAATTCGTCGTTTTCGGATAGGTATCCAATCCGAACTTGCAGAGTAAATATGACGCTTCAGGTTTGAAAAAGCTTCGAAATGGGCCTCGAATCGAATTTTTGTCGCAGTTGTATCGGTACAGTCAGCCTTCTAGAAACTATTACATGCAGAAACATCTCGAACAATCCAGCGTGCCATGTCTGTAAACCACAAGGGGCTGTAACTCTATATTCAACTTACTCGCTGCCGACGACAGCACTCAATTTTACTAACGCTTCAATAATTTGCTCCCACTGACAATCAAGGCAAATAATCAACAGGATGTGATATAAGCATTAGAGCTGAAAACCAGCCTCTCTCCGTTTGCAATAATTTACTCTTTCAGCAGGATCTAACGCCTAAGTCACCTCATGACGTTGTCCATTTGTACTTTCGTTGAAGAATGGATATCCGTGCATTCCTCTCAGAACAATGAGTTGTGAACAATGGCGTCTGTTATCTGTTACTACCACTATGCCCTTTCTTTCCCCAGCGGCTAACATGACACGCCTAACATAGGTTGCTGGGGACAATCTGGAATCGCCACGGGATTATTTTCTTTTAGTGGAGAAGTAAATAAACTGATAACCTCAATAAACATTCAGTTAGCTGAAAATGGACAAACTGACTAAGTACTAATATAACAAATATAAAACTTGTATGCTGATAATAGAATGCGTGTATCTGTCATGTAGAGCAGTTAATTGTATTGAAGGCCCTGCGAGTAATGACCGTGGACTTTGCAATGTTCAGGCTTCAGTCGTGTGTGAAAGCAGAGAGCAGGAAGAAATTACTAGTCGACGATGTTCAGTTCACAAACACGATGGCGGACAGTGCCTGTTTCAGTCTGTCAAGATGGCCTGTGAGAGGGATGGTAACTGTTCTGGGCGGGTTTCTCGTCCACTTGACCCTCAGCACCACCTATGTTTTCAGTAAGAGACTTTAAGTAAATTAACGATTTGCTATAGCATCCTGCATAGTGCTTTTATATTATTAATTACATCAACGGTTTCAAAAATAGCAATGCTGTTAGCAAGATGCCAGATCACGTTCTCCAATTAGGAGCTTCTGAAGCTTGTATGGGCAGGTTATATTTCATGTTATCGAAAGAAAAAATCTAGATTTATGATTATTTTGCAAACTCGTTATTCAAAAGCCGACTTGATGAGATTGCACGATTCCTCTTCTCATAAAGCTTAGAAAAAGCAATTATTTGAATTCTGGATATAACGCAAATACAGTAAACTACAGTTATAACTAACTCAAAGGGATCACTAATCGTAAATATAGAAATAATTCGAATACTGGATCTAACATTAATATAGTAATTATTCAAATACTGGATATAATGTAAATGTAATAATTATTCGAATATTGGATAAAGCGTAAATACATTAGTTATTCGAATACTGAAAATACCACACATATAGTCATTATTCGACTCCAGAATATAACGTATATATTGTATATATTCGAATACTTGATATAGCAAAATGTTTTTGTTTGTTGGAGTATTGTCTTTTATCTCAAATTGCTCCGTGGTCTTGTGGATAGGGCGTCTGCCTTGAAAGCAGAAAGTCGGTGGTTTGATTCCTGTAATGAAAGACGTTAAAAAAGATGGCACTTGTTGTTTTACCTCATATAACCTCAAATTGACTGCATTGTAAATGATAAAGTTCATGATCGTTTATACTGTAAAACACGTTCAGTATTTTACTAGTGATAACAGAGCGCCCATTCACTTAATGATGTTTACTGACAGGGAATATGAACCCATACGTTACCTCCTACCTGCGAGGGGGAGAGGAGAACTCCAGCGTGCGCTACACACAGACCATATGGATATCAACTGCCCAGGCTATGTCTATGGCGGGGGCAATACCTATCTTGGGGTTGCTGGAACAACGGATTCATCCCAAATACTGTGTGCTCTTTGGCTCGTGGACTTTCAGGTAACCTTAGCTGTTTTGACTAGAAATTGCTTAACCTTTAACTGATAACGCAAATGACAGATGGTTTTGCTGTTAACCCCCAAAATTGCCATATTATTTCTCTGTATACATATACTTACACTACTGCTCACAAGTAGTTACCTCTAGTTTTGGGGCGGTACCCACTAAGGTAGTTCCGAACATGTTACACATTCATTCAGAAAAAAATAAGACATGACTATTTCAGTTCCGCAGAACGTTTCCGGAATCTTCCGGCGATTAAGAAGTGTTTAGTTTCGTATTTAGAGCAGTAGTGTAGGTCTGGGTGTAGGAACGGCTGTAACCTGTGCACAGATTTGATCCGTGGGGTATATCAGAAGATGTGTAATATTGAAAATAATGTATATTCTGTCAGATGTTGACTACTGATTATCTTCCCCGAGTGACTTGATGTCCCGACGTTATTGCATATATTATATTCGGGTGAATGTTTGTTGTTTAACGCCGCACTCGGTATCTGGATTTAGAAAAAAAAAATATTAAAGATATTATGAAAGATCAACTTGTTTATTACAACTGTAGCTACATTTCTTATTCATAGCTGTGTACAAATATACACCGAAAAATCACTGCAAAGAAATTGATCATCCATACTTTCTTGTCAATAGTTATATATCAAACTTTTTAATGCCACTCAAAGATTGTGAAAATAGGCTAAGAATTGTTGATGCAGCATTTGTGATTGACTGCGGTCGAAGAGACACGCACAAGACTTTCCAGTGATGTCATTGCCAGATTTTAACGTGAAGTGTGGTCATTGCTACCACCCCTGCATATTTGTAAACATACATCACAAGCTTGATCGCGATATAAATTTCGCGACTGGACAGTTTCTGGAAAGCTGGTTGTACCTATATAAGAGCGACTCGATGGCGAGTCGATGCCTTTTACGACCTGACATGCGTCTTATGTACTTTCCAAGGTAGGATTGGATACCTATCTGAAAACACCGACTTCCTGCCAGATTCCAACACTAGTCTGGATTCAAGAACAGATAGGACGCTTTCAAGACATTCAACATTTTTGACATCCGTGAATGCACTGCCATATATTGAAGGGTAGGGTCTTTACTTGCTTCTGCCACCTATTTGACCCATTGTATTGTGGTGTTTGAGTGTAAGCCTAAACCTGTCTGTTTCAATATACTTTGTTCACTGCTCATTGATCTCGTGTAGTCGTCGGTGATTTCACAAATTACTTCTGTACGAATAGGTTCCTTAGTTGATCTTTGTGTTTCAATTTGGAATTCTCATCTCAACGTAAATTGGGGGTTCACCCGGGATCTGAATTAAAATTGCTGAAAATTATACAACTGTAAACAAAAACACTTTCAGCGCGGAGGGCACGTGTCCCCAGTCCAAGTCTATAACGTCATTGTGTGAGTAAGGTTCTTGAAATGTATGATGACACGCTGGATACTGAAAAGTTACCGACACGAATCGGAGTCGCCATGTCTGTATACTAATCAACGTGTAAGTACCACGGGATTTTGATGTCTGTAAGCGTGCAACTTGTCGCATGGAAATATGTTGTGTAGTACAACCCACTGCATGCAACACTTTGTATACAACTAGTTGTACCGTGTCAATGCCCCTTAAGGGAAACATTTCCTGTGGTGCTACTGGCTATGTCCTCCTTACTGGTTATATACATACATGTATAAATGAATCTGAATTTCTGCCATAATTGGCACACTCGGAACAAGGGAATTTGGCCAGGAAATTAACTTAAGCTTACATCGATACCCTTCCCTTTCACTGATGTCCGCACGTGAACTAGGTTTCATGTTTAAAGTTATGCACAAATATTCAGAATGGCAATAAACTATCCCCAAGAGGCAAGAGGGGTGACCTCAACTTTCCAACAGTCAATTTTCCATTGATGTTGAGCAATATTGCAGCCGCTACAGTATTTGGTGTCTACATTTAACAAGTTTTGAGGTGCAATCGACGACGATTACATACAGCGTCATACGACTCAAAACTTTGGTGATCATAATCACACCATTCACGGCCTTAGTGAAGCTTTCAACTCGTTTTATAGTAGACATGTCCACTAAATGTCCCAATTTGACGCATCAGTGACCAAAATGAGGACCCGTTCAATTCCCTATTTTGACTTGTATAATAGTTCCCCGTGGATGTTCAAGTGAACATTAGAATTTCCTTTGAATGTATTTGTGACGGATGCCAGTGGTAGGGCAGGTATCTTTCATTAATCAATAGCTTTATGTAATACATCACAAACACATCCTTCGGGATCGTTTAGCTGATATGTCTTATTATCATTAACATGGTGAAAATGTTTCAGAAATAATTTAGCGCGTTACATGCCACATATCAAGGATTGGAAATTGTTATCTGAGGAAATATTACAACTAAGGGACCATGTTCCAGTATCTTAACCTGCCAAGGGTCAAATCGATCACGCCCCTCGGACATAATCCAGGACCAGTATCAGGCAAACAAATTTAAAGCGTTGATATCTTTATCCGTATCTACAGCTGTGTACCATCCACTCTTATCAAGTCACACGTACCACGTTTACATTCGTGACATACTAGCAACTGGTAAGCTTTTGTTAACTCATTAACACCTTTATCATCAATGCCTCGGTCAAACTAAATCATTTAATTCTGTCGAGATAGAGCCATCAAAATTCACTATAACAATCTTATCGTCACTTTAATCAGAAAATGAGATTATCTGTAGTTGATAGAAAAGATATATATATATATATATATATATATATATATATATATATATATATATATATATATATATATATATATATATATATATATATATATATATGGACTGTTTATTGACTCAGGAAAGAAAACTTACTATCTTGTACTAAGTTAAATCTGAACTATATGCTATTACGCGTAGCAATACCTGCAAGTATATTCGGTAATTGAAAATGTCATACTTGTGTGTAAATCTTAGATATTCCTATTGTAAGAGATCTAGATGTGCATCCCTTATGTGCATAGGTTATGTCAATTGTGTTAACTTTTTTGCGTTGTTTACCTTTTGGAATTAATTAAGTGTGGCTGAACTAGTATGTATCTTGTGTGAATGCCCACTCATGTATTGTATTAGTTAGAGTGTATTGTTTACCTCGGAATATGTATCGTGACTAATGTAGTATGTTACTTCTGTAATCATTCTATATCATGTTCATCTGATTTTCTTCGCATATATGTACTTCTATAACTTATCGTATAACTGATTCTCTAATAATTGATTGTAAGCAATCTTCTTCGCATATATGCACTTCTATAACTTATCGTATAACTGATTCTCTAATAATTGATTGTAAGCAATCTTCTTCGCATATATGTACTTCTATAACTTATCGTATAACCGATTTTCTAATAATTGATTGTAAGCAATCTATATTGCTGACCGATGACATAAAAGAATGATTCTGTGGCTGTCTAATAAACTGACTGTTTATTCATACATGTCGTGTGTTGTTGTATGGATTGGTCGTGTACAGCGGTACCTCTGCTAAGCGAGCTGATACCCCAACTCTCGCTTTGTAATATGATTAGGAAAATGTATTGCTCGCTTTTATTGGCATACAACGTTGTGGATGTACATGTGGTTGTCAGTGCCACTTTCACCACTTTTAATCTCTCCATGAATATTTTTCGTCCTTTAGCAGTTGGGCAAGTCTCTGGTTGTAAGGTTCATAGAACTCCTCTAATATCGTCCTGGTGTCATTGTTCATATTGCCGATGTTGCGGCTGGACTTTGGCCTCTGGTTGATTTGTGTTTCGCCAAGAACGTCCATCCATTCAGATTCAGAAAGTTTACCTGAAAGCAAAAGAGATCCTACAATATCAAGGTCCCATGTTCCGACTGAGACATATATCTAGTAGTAGTGGTAGTGGTTTATTTTAGTAAATCAGGCCACAGGCCCATTTTACAATATATGTATTCAAGCATGCAAACAAACTGAGTCATCTATCTATAATAATATAATAAGTTTTGTTGTTTTACTCAGCAATATTCCTGCTGTGAGATTGCGGACTGTAATATGAACAACGTCCTACCCTGGCGGGTGCGATCAGACAAGTCATGCAGCCTGACCACCTGATCCATTTTGTCACCTGACCTGGTTTCACTCTGGCCAGGTTCCAAACGGGGTCAGGAATGACAGAACGGGGTAAACATTGCATATTTTCAAATGTCATTGTCAAAATATTCAATTGCATTAAAAATGTAACAGTTACAATGTTTATTTGTGTTAGAAACGGTAACGTCCCACGCTACCGGGGTGCTATGTCACGCACTCTACAAAGTCACGCGATCCAATTCAGTCACCTCTTACGGCAAGTGCCGAGTACCCATAGGATACAAGACGTTTAGGCAGGACATGTTTCACCAGTGTTGTCAGGGCAGCGTGGCCAGATCTACAGCCAACCGATAAGCAAGGGGTATCTAGGATTAATGCCTCATCACTCTACCCGCGTTTAGTAAATGGACATTTAAACTTACAGTCTAACCAAATGCTTTCCTCCCACATCAAACTGGCACACTGTGATATAAGTGGAGAATTTCACTCTCCCAGTAATTAGACGTCAACTTCCCTTGTTGTATTCTAAACTATGTTGATGATGCATCTTTACTGGTACTTACTCAGAGAAAGAAAGTCAAACAGTTTTTTCATCTCTCCACGTGTGTCCGCGACGTAATCCTCAAACCTGATCACGTGTACCTGGTCACGTGGAAACACTTTCCACCAATCCTCGAGGAAAGCGTGGTATATTCCAATGATTGGACGAACCTTGAACAATAACATACAAATTACTGCAACACCATTTCAGAGAATGCATCTGATATCGATGTTATTAATCAAATAATAAAAAGAAAAGGAGCCTATATTTAACAATAGGTTGTGAGTGGGTTTTACGCTACTTCTACCAATGTTCCAGGAATGTCACGGCGGGGAAACCAGAAATGGTCTTCATACATTGTACCCATATAGAAAATCGAACCCGGGTCTTCGGCGTGACAAGCGAACGCTATAACCACTAGGCTACCAAACCTTCCCTCAACAAAGACTAAATTGCAACTGGCTAACCAAAGAAAACAACTGTTGCGTTAATGTTTCCATAAATCTAAAGAAATTAGGTCACGCCCCTCAGCGGACTATTGTTTCCTGATTGGTTGATAAAATAGTGAACGGGATTTGTGTTGCATTATTGCGATAAACGTCACAATAATAGTTGTCTACATTTTTGTGTTTTTAATTGATTAAAAAATCAGCTATTACACTTGAATTTATTTATATGACACATCGATTTTTAATTTTATATATCCATCAACGCAAAACATATTGAAATCAATTCTTCAAAGAAACTTCATTGAATAGATTAAATAGATGCTCATGGGTAGGCCTAAGCAATTGCGAACATGCTCCTATTTCAACCCATGAGAAAAATGTTCTTCACTTTTACGTAGTTTCACTCACAATGGACACTGCATTCTCCAACTTTGAGTCGTATACACAGCGCCTAAGGGAATAATGTTTCAAACAGCCTTTGAAACGATAAATGGCCTCAATGATCCGTTTGTGAAAGTCCAGTCTATCTGGCGTGTATTTGAGGTATATGTGCTCAAATAAGTAGTCGGAATAGACTCTGAAAAAATAACAATACATGGTGTTAGGTCATCACATGAATGCGAATAAAGCTGACGATGAAGGTATAAAGTGACAATTGGGAGATTCCAGAATCAACCAGTCAACCATTAAAGTTGCATCGGGTTGGATTCCCCGTGAATATATGATATAGTTTCGGGAAATTAGAACAAGCAAGCTACCGACTCAGATAGGTTGACAAGAGCCGGCGAAGTGGCCACTCTACACATCAGTATGCATCCCTCTGGCATCCCTATGCCACAACGTACCGCGTCTAAACGTTTGGCTTGGATATTTTTATCTAAAGGATCTTATCCAACGGATGAGAGCAGCCACATGGACACAGTATGAGTTGATGTAGGAGACGGAATCGTTTTAGTTATGTTTTATTGTTTTTAAACGCCCAATTCAGCAATATGCCAGCTGTATGACGGCGGTCAGTAAGTAATCGAGTCTGATCCAGTGACTGATACATAAGCATCGATCCACGCAACTGGGATACGATGACATCCGATCCCGTTAGTCGCCTCTTACAAGCATGGGTTGCTGAAGATCACTTCTAACCGGAGTTTCAAGGGTGGTTCTAGTTTCTAGTTTCACGGGTTCTCGCCATGATGTATGTGTAAATGCATACAGGGAAATGTTGCATTCTACATACGATAAGAAATTGACATCCCTCCTAAACATGCTTAATGTCTTCATAAAAAGACATGCAGACGTGTTATACGTATCACTTACTATCTATATATGACACATATATTTACATACATGTATGTTATATTTAACTATTCTATGATAAAAATTTACTTTAAGAATGCAAATGAGAGCCTTAAGGATGATCACGTCAAGGGTTGAATTTGTGATATTACAAATGTTATTAATCATATTGCTCTGACATTTTGACCATGTGTTTCTATCTTTCCAGTGTCATCCATGTGTTATACAAATGCGTGATTAATTGTAAGTAAATTTTAATGGTAATAGAACGAGGACGACACCCGCTAGTCACAGATAAACAACATCCTTACAGAATGTAGAAAAACTTGCAAATAATTGTTTACGTTTATTACAATATTTAACATACTATGCACCTGTCTACTGGATTCCTGAGTGCCACAATGATCTTGGTGCCAGGATTAAGGTGGTGTACGTAGTCGGCGTTAGTAAAACATGGATCTGTACACTTGTTGTTGCGGGGCAGCTCCTGCCACAGATGGTTGTCCCACATGATGTCAACACTGCCTTCACCTATAGAGAAAAGGTGGAACAGAGGATTGTCAAACGACCTTATACGTCATGTTAAACAACTTCTGTAGAGAGGGTTGAACAGAGGTTTGTCACACGACCTTATACATCATGCAAAAACTGCCTTCTGTAGAGAGTGTTGAACAGAGGTTTGTCACACGACCTTATACATCATGTAAAAACTGCCTTCTGTAGAGAGGGTTGAACGGAGGTTTGTCACACGACCTTATACATCATGTAAAAACTGCCTTCTGTAGAGAGTGTTGAACAGAGGTTTGTCACACGACCTTATACATCATGTAAAAACTGCCTTCTGTAGAGAGGGTTGAACGGAGGTTTGTCACACGACCTTATACATCATGTAAAAACTGCCTTCTGTAGAGAGTGTTGAACAGAGGTTTGTCACACGACCTTATACATCATGTAAAAACTGCCTTCTGTAGAGAGGGTTGAACGGAGGTTTGTCACACGACCTTATACATCATGTAAAAACTGCCTTCTGTAGAAAGGGTTGAACAGAGGTTTTTCACACGACCTTTTCATCATGTCTACACTGCCTTCTCTTTTGGGGGCAGTGAAACAGATGTTTGTCACACGACAATTCTTCTCCTGTACGATTATATAGTTTGGAAACGAATCCATGGCTTAAATCTTGGAAATGATTTTAAAACATTTATGATCTGTTTGAAGTCTTACGACCGCCTCCGTGGTCCAGTGGTAGAGGGTCCGCCCGGAGAGCGGAAGGTCCGGGGTTCGATCCCTGGCCGCGTCATACCAAAAGATGGTACTTGTTGTTACCCTGTCTGGCGCTCGGCATTAAGGGGCTAAAACAAGGACTGGTTTGCTCGGAGTCAGTATACATATTCATGTTAAACTGGGGCATGGTATCTCTGGGAGCTAGCACTATAAATCGGCATCAGTCTGGACTAGTACAAGCAGTCACACACAACACACACACACACACACAAACACACACACACACACACACACACACATAAACATAACGTGCATGCATGTCCCTATATAAGTGCAATAATCTTGGACGCGACGTTAAACCCAATTTCACCCAACCTCATCTCACCTTGAAGTCTCACAGTGTGTGTTTTTTTTACGAGCTTAATAATTAAATAAGTTAAAACTTCATTTTAACACATACTGCTCTCAAACGCTATCCTGTAAGTTATTATGATTTTCCCCATAACAATTTCAGATCAAAGGGAAAATTCAGACCTGTAGATAATCATTTTACATTTCTAAGTCTATAATTAAATGCACTTTTTAAAAATGATTGTCGATATCATGACTTAATGATATTCTTGGAGAAGCCACCGGACTAATACACGTGAATACTCTAACTACTGGTATAACATTTTCTAATACTCTTCAATGATATAATGCTGCATTTGTGTTAAACAATGTAATTTCTGTGCTATGGTATTTTGGTTGCAATTAGATATATGAAAGCATATGAAAACTCATTTTTCATATTCTTAACCGCGTTCTTAACCTATGCTGGTTGTAAAAGGCGACTTAATGGATTGGGTGGCCGGTATGTATTGTTGCTCATAACATCAATCCCTGGTATACCCAGGCTAGAATAGATTATTTACAGGCCGCCTTGATGTACCTGGTATACTGTGTGTGCGATGTTAAACAAATAAACAAACATTATTCTCATCTACAGCCCTAATCAGCAAGGGTAGATTGTACACTGGTGGCAAATTTAGCACTGAAAGTTTTTAAATGTATAATTCTTAGCAAATTTAATTCAGATCCCTGACGAGTCCCCAAGTTCTGTTTCGATGTGGACATGATTCCCAAATTGAAACCCAGAAATATATTCGGACAGAACTAAATTGTGAAGTCAGTAGATGACTACACAAGGTCAATGAATAATTAACATAATATATTAAAACACGGTTTGAGGAATACAATCAAACAAGGCGATACAATGAATCAAATAAGTGGCAGCCGTAATAAGTAACAGTCCCTACAAGATATAGCAGTGAACTCTGACGAGTTTTAACTGTCGCATGTCTTGAATTATGATCAGTCCTGAATAGTGATGGAAGCTGGCAGAAATTCGGTGTTACCATATACATATATACGATCCAGATATGTATGGCAAATTGATAAGACGCATGTCAGGTCGCCCTCGTGTCGCTCTTATAGAAATACAGCCAGCCTTACAGAAACTGTCATGTCAACAACGAAGGGGGGTAACTCTAAATTACACTTCCTGTTACAATCAAATCACTACAGCCTCGACATTTTAAAACCGTTTCAATCATTTGCTGCCAATGGCAAACACAAATGAACACCCTTCTGCCACATATTACTATGTATCGCAACACTGACACGTTCCACACTAGTTCGTCTGTCGGTAACACGTACGTTGCTTCAATGCATGGACAATGTTTGTCATCTTAAAGTGTTCCTCTTTCACAAGTTTACACAAGCCTGAAGACTTTAGTCATTTTATTCTCACATTTAGCTGAAAGGCCGTGCCATAATCCAAAGAATGTTCAGAATCAAAGATTGTTACTGCCTGAAGATTGAGTTAAAGAATGGGTTTAGGACCGAGCATTTGATGTTCGTAGAAGGCGGGGGTTGGGATTTTATCGATAAAAATAAGAAAGCAAAGACATTCTCAGCCACAATATGTACATTTTTGCAATGAGTTTTTGAAAAGAAAACAATCTGCTTTTGAACTCCTGGAATATCAAATGGTTGATCCTTTACCTGTAACCATGTGATGAAACTGTAGACTCGTGGAACTATTTCCCCTCACACTTCTCTCGATAGTTTCGGCATTTCTTTGAAAAAAATCCAAATACGTTGAAACCGAGGAACTGACTTGAACTGAAACACAAGGTATAAACATGCAGGAATCTGTAGAAAGACAAACAGAAATCATTGATACCCTCAATGTTTTTGTATTCATTTGGTTATCAACAAGTAGATGTCGATAAATATATTATTAACCGTTAAATGTCTTAATGTCTTAAAATGTGTAAAACGAATAGATATGTGTGCTTCATTCCGATTGGTTGATAAATAGAGAATCTCACCCGAGTGTCTTTTGATATCAAATATATCAACACGAGTTGATAAAAGTGGGAAAACTCCGAGGCTAGCTGAGGATTTGTTCCACTTTTATCAACGAGTGTTAATATATTTGATATCAAAAGACACGAGGGTGAATTTTATTTATCATCCAACATCATTCTTCAATTTTTTTCAGTTTGTAGGCAGTAATTAGCAGTGTCTTAAGTGTAAAAAGTACTGCTTACAGCTTCAGTAGCAGAGCCATTAGTGATGTCATATGATTGTGACGTCATGGTAACCAATGACGTCACAATGGTCTGCAAAGCATTGTGATGCAATTTCATTGCAGCGATATCTACAGTGTAGATATCGCTTGATCTCACCCAAGCGATATCTCCTGTTGGAGCAAGTTTTGGATGATAAACGTAATTAAATGGGATTTGACGCCCGGAAATCTTCTCCGCTATTTACTGTGCATGTATACTTTTCTTGATAAGTGCCTTTTTTCTTCAATCCCAAGTTTGGCTTGGAGAAATAACTTTCACGTTAATTAAATATTAAGTTGGATAGATATTGAACAACTGATTGTGACTCTTGGTGGCGTAACCGTGAACGAACGAACAAACATGGACGCCAACCCTTCAGCCACGTACTACCACGTGGAGTTGCGTGGAGACAGCAGTGAACTGTACCAGAGGTCAGGATTCCCCTGCTGTTCTGTCGGTTGCCGTACAGTAGTTACAGCACAAGATTAATATATGGAAGTTAATAGCCCTTGTCACAATGGCTCGCTGATACAGTTTCAATTGATAGTTTAATTACTTCCGAAATCGTCATTTTCTGTAGCTGATGAAGCCAAGGGGTCAAAGTCAAAGAGTTTCTGAATGATTTGTTTGCCAGCTAAATCGAGTCTGTATACACAGACACCATGGCAAATCATATCAGTGTGTCTTTATATATATTTGACGATAAATATTGGAGGGTTAGATTGTAGTTATCATTTATTGTATGAATGTGAAGAACATCTTGATGTACGAGACCCTTTAATTGTTGTGACAAGAAAAAATCATCGCAAAAACACTATCAAAGAATTTCTTTTCCGGCCCCGCTATTCATGCATGTGTATGATATCTATGTAAACTCACAAGATAAGTACGGTATTTGCGTGTGGAGAAAACACAGTAATGAACAATAATTCAGATTTTACAATGACATGTTTGATGTTGCTAGAGTATTGCGGCAAACATATGAAAGGTATTGACCTAGTACTTAATCAGTCTCACGTATCCAAGTGCTCGTGGCTGTTAGACTCCTACTGTGTCTTCGACGAACAGTTATATATGTAACCGTTCATATAGGACTTTGGAACCCAACGCGCAGCGCGAGGTGTGAAATGTTTTATTTAACGTGATCATAACTACAGATAACTTGGCTCTACATTAAAAATACTGTATCTCAATTTGTGTCATCATGTCGTCATAATCTTCAATATGTGTTTAGTAATAAAACAGTCTTCTTTTGTGTACATTCACCGACACGATATAATAATTATCATTACTATTATTGAGGATTAAAACTACATATCCACATATTCGTCATGTTTTCCTGAATCGTGTTAATTACATTACTGTCAAAAGGGACATAAAATTCAATGATATAAATGATTTCATTGGATTTATGAAAAAGGACAAGATCAGGTTTGTTGGCCTGGATATTTCTGAGGCTGTATACGGGCCTATTCCAAAGAATTTTGTATTTATCATTTTCCATGACGCCCCTACACATTCTGGATCCATGGATGGACCTCGGTGTCAAAACCACAAGCATGGTTTGGGAGCAGATTGCATGGGAGGTACCAAATCCGAGGCACCGAGAACAATGGGGAATAGGACAACTTGGTATCCTGGGGTGTTTATTGTTCGGGAGAGAGGGCACCAGGGGTGTATTGTTCAGGAAAGAGGACACCCTGGGGGTGTTTTGTTCAGGAAGGAGGACACCAAGGGGGTGTATTGTTCTGGAAAGAGGACACCCTGGGGTGTGTTCTTCGGGAAAGAGAGCACACTTGGGGTCTATCGCTCGGGAAATAGGACACCCTGGGGGTGTATTGTTCGGGAAAGAGAGCACCCTTGGGGTGTATTGTTTGGGAAAGAGAGCACTCTAGGGGTGTATTGTTCAGGAAAGAGGACACCCTGGGGGTGTGTTGTTCGAGAAAGAGAGCACACTTGGGGTCTATTGCTCGGGAAATAGGACACGCTGGGGGTGTATTGTTTGGGAATGAGAGCACCCTTGGAGCGTATTGTTTGGGAAAGAGAGCACTCTAGGGGTGTATTGTTCAGGAAATAGGACACCCTGGGGGTGTATTGTTCACGAAAGAGAGCACTCTAGTGGTGTATTGTTCAGGACAGAGGGCACCCTGGGGATGTATTGTTCAGGAAAGAGAGCACACTTGGGGTGTATTGTTTGGTAAATAGGACACCCTGGAGGTGTATTGTTCAGGAAAGAAAACACCCTTGAGGTGTATTGCTTAGGAAATAGGACACCCTGGGGTGTATTGTTCGGGAAAGAGGGCACCCTGGAGGTGTATTGTTCGGCAAAGAGAGCACCCTTTGGTGTATTGTTCAGGAAAGAGGGCACCCTTGGGTGTATTGTTCGGGACAGAGGGCACCCTGGGGTATATTGTTCAGGAAATAGGACACCCTGGGGGTGTATTGTTCAGGAAAGAGAGCACTCTAGGAGTGTATTGTTCAGGAAAGAGGACACCCTGAGGTGTATTTTTCTTGAAAGAGGACACCCTTGGGGTGTATTGTTCGGGAAAGAGAGCACACTTGGGGTATATTGTTCAGGAAATAGGACACCTTGGGGTGTATTGCTCGGGAAAGAGAGCACCCTTGGGGTATATTGTTCAGGAAATAGGACACCTTGGGGTGTATTGTTCGGGAAAGAGAGCAACCATCGGGTATATTGTTCAGGAAATAGGATACCCTGGAGTGTATTGTTCTGGAAAGAGAGCACCCTTGGGGTGTATTGTTCGGGAAAGAGGGCATCCTAGGGTGTATTGTTCTGGAAAGAGAGCACCCTGGGGGTGTATTGTTCGGAAAAGAGAACACTCTAGGGGTGTATTGTTCAGGAAATAGGACACCTTGGGGTGTATTGTTCGGGAAATAGGACACCCTAGAGTGTATTGTTCGGGAAACAGAACACCCTTGGGGTGTATTGTTCGGGAAGGAGGACACCCTGGGGTGTATTGTTCAGGAAAGAGGGCACCCTTGGGGTGTATTGTTCAGGAAATAGGACACCCTAGGGTTGTATTGGTCGGGAAAGAGAGCACACTTGGGGCGTATTGTTCGGTAAATAGGAAACCCTGGAGGTGTATTGTTTGGGAAAGAAAACACCCTTGGGGTGTATTGTTCAGGAAATAGGACACCCTGGTAGTGTATTGTTCGGGAAAAAGGGCACCCCGGGGTGTATTGTTCGGGAAAGAGGGCACCCTGGAGGTGTATTGTTCGGCAAAGAGAGCACCCTTTGGTGTATTGTTCAGGAAAGAGGGCACCCTTGGCGTATATTGTTCAGGAAAGAGGGCACCCTTGGCGTATATTGTTCAGGAAAGAGGGCACCCTTCATGTGTATTTTTCGGGAAAGAGAGTACCCTTGGGGTGTATTGTTCAGGAAAGAGAGCACACTTGGGGTGTATTGTTTGGTAAATAGGGCACCCTTCAGGTGTATTGTTCGGAAAAAAGGGCACCCTGGGGTTTATTGTTCGGGAAAGAGAGCACCCTTGGGGTATATTATTCAGGAAAGAGAGCACCCTTGGGGTATATTGTTCAGGAAATAGGACACCCTGGAGTGTATTGTTCGGGAAAGAGGGCACACTGGGGGTGTATTGCTCGGGAAAGAGGACACCTTGGGTGTATTGTTCGGGAAAAAGGACACCTTGGGTGTATTGTTCGGGAAAGAGGGCACCCTGGGGTGTATTGTTAAGGAAAGAGGGCACACTGGGGGTGTATTGTTCAGGTAAGAGGGCACCCTGGGGGTGTTTTGATCGGGAAAGAGAGCACCTTTGGTGTGTATTGTTCGGGAAAGAGAGCACCCTTTGGATGTATTGTTCTTGAAAGAGGACACCCTGGGGGTGTATTGTTTGGGAAAGAGAGCACCCTTTGGGTGTATTGTTCGGAAAATAGGACACCCTAAGGTGTATTGTTCAGGAAAGAGAGCACCCTTGGGGTGTATTGTTCGGAAAATAGGACAACATGTGGGTGTATTGTTCGGGAAAGAGAACACCCTGTGGTTGTATTGTTCGGGAAAGAGATCACCCTTGGGGTTTATTGTTCGAGAAAGATGACACCCTGAGGTGTATTGTTCAGGAAAGAGGACACCCCGGGGGTGTATTGTTCAGGAGAGAGGACACCCCGGGGGTGTATTGTTCAGGAAAGAGGACACCCTGAGGTGTATTGCTCAGAAAAGAGGACACCCTGAGGTGTATTGCTCAGGAAAGAGGACAACTCGATGTGTATATTTAAAAAATAGAAATTAATCTAACGCACCACAAGTAGCATATATATACATTTGTCCTTTTCAATAATTTAGAGTTTTTGAACCGGTTTGTTTTTAAATCCGGATAAGGAGCGACATAACTAAACGTGTCAAGTCCATTACCTAACGCTTTTGTGGTTATTTTCGGCCGTCGGACCACATTGCAAATAGTCAGTTTCTGTGACCCTTATTCTTTACAAATGATTTATTGTCTCAAGTATCTAAGTTGTGAATATAAAAACGTATAATTATTATTTCACACTTTTCTAATGTAGAACGTCCAAAAGTACACTTACATTTTGAAAACAGCAACACTAAGTATTCTCATTACTCTTTTAAGAAAGAACAAATGAATGCAAATTTATACTGTGGTAAAAGTACATGATTATTTCACATCGATCAGTAAATTTCATTCCATAAACCTTGTCTGCGAATAAAGTGGAATTTAAGAAAACATCTTTGCTAATCTCCAAAAGTAGCAGGGGAATTACACCTTTTTATTTCATCTTTACAATCGCCATAGATTTACTTCTCACCCCGCGTCACGATAATGACGTCACAACGTTCAATTTACTGCAAAGGTTATGACGCTAGTGTTTTCATACTTTGATTATTATTGTAGCTGGAACTATAGCAATGCACTTTGTAGCCTGTCACTGTACATATCATTATTTCAAAATGCATACAGACAATCATTGGGAAAGAGTGTGCTTTTGTTTACATATTAGCTTTCGGGCGGTCTGGTAGCCCAGTGGTTAAAGCGTTCGCTCGTCACGACGAAGACCCAGGTTCGATTCCCTACATAGGTGCAATGTGTGAAGCCAATTTGTGGCGTTCCCCACCGTAATATTGCTGGAATATTGCTTAAAAACGTCGTAAAACGATATTCACTCACTCACTCTCACTCATAATAGCTTTCGTGTTGATGTGGCCGTCAAACCAGTTGGTTCATTTAGAGGTTATTGAGATCTGAAACCTCTGACTGACCAATCAGAAACGAGAAATTTCCAAATCAATGATAGATATAATGTTTGATGATAGTATTTGCATGATCATTTTGCATGATCATTTTATGGTCATGTAAAACTCACAAAACCGTTTCCTGTTGAACCAAAAGGGTTCCTTGCGGTCAGGTAAAGTCACATCCGGGTGTTTTCCAAGACGATTGTATATGCCAGTAGTACCACATTTGGGTTGACCAATGAAAATAAAGTACGGCAAGCAGCGCAGAATCGTAGTGGCTCGAATCGGCGAATGTCTTTGCGTTGGTTGTGCTTCCTTCCAACATGGGTTTTTATAGTCACTTAAGAATGCAGGGTTACTCTGAATTAAAAACAAAAATAATTGTGAAAACATGACACTCTAAAAATCAGATAACCCATGTTTTTTCCGAAGTTTTAATTGTCAATCATGAAGACAAAAACATCTTATACAAAACTGGTTTTCACGCCAACAACAACTACTGTTCCCACTCGGGTGTACCGAGTAATCGAACCGTCGATGCATCACAACTGTTCATCGTTCGATGGCAAATTAAAATAGTAATAGTTGTATCTCAAGCAATGCTACCCTATCGACAGTTATTCATTTACTTTTCATCACACATTGTCTGAAGAGACATCAAAATATTCCTCAAGTACAGTACTGCGAGGAAATGTACATTATAGAGCGGTATATGTGCTTAAACTATGGCGATGCTATTACAAAAAGTGTACACACATTGCAACAGCATCGCAATAGTGTATTTAACTATCGCACTATCGCATTCTTTTGGAGACGCATTGATTTCACGATTTACAGTATTCCCTCGATAGTCATCACTAGTCAGCAATACATGACCATGTTATCGTTATACATACCATACATGTAGCTGTCACAGGAACTGATCAAATTAACTGTGTTAATGTGTAAAACAAAAATGTTGAATGACTTGACTTGCCTTGTGTCAACAAACCAAGAATCCTAATCTGGGCTAATCAGTGATTCGATCTCACTGACAGCGGTGTGTCTCACGCCTCAGATACGCAACTCTGTACATGGACTTTTCATCGCCTTAGATGATAGGGTTACCCTTATGCTCCTTATCTTTATTTTAATAACACTGTTCGTTAGCAAATATACATCACAACACAATATCACAAGTAGAACATAAATGTCACAATAAAGTGAAGATTATACCGGGCGCGGCCGCTGTACAGGTTGTGCAAACAGCCCAATATAACAACGGGGTTTTATATGCTTGACGACAGCTGATACAACCCTTGTTCTGGGTTTTAGGGTCTTCAGTGATAAATTAACTGTTTGATAGCCTGATTCTAACAGCAATGATAGCACGCCCGTATCTTCCAGATATATACTGAATCCAATAAAAAAAAAGGCACCAACAACGTCGGCATTGTATGGCGATCCGAAAAGTTCCAATGTTGTGGTAACATTGTACACTTTATGTACACTTCACAAGAGTGCTTGTAAAACTCTCTCAGCAAACTGCCGTCATGTCAGTGGATGCGAATAAATGTCGTCATTGATTTTATATGACGCCACATGCGATTTGCATGAATTAACACGCACAACTTTCCTTATTCTTTGTTTTATATGAGAAGTTCATTTATATAACTGAAACGAGTGTAAAACTCGTACACAATCACAACCACTGGCAATCAATAATTACGAGGGTCATTTTGAGTGAATCCTGGTCCTGAGATCCTGGCCGAGATCCTGTAGGTAAATAACGCGTTTCGCGGAATGGTTATCGCTGTGTCCACGCCGTCGGTTTACTCGTGGCATTATCACCGTTATCTGACACCTTCAAGGATTTATTTACTTATTTGCTCGATAATATAGAGCACGTATTGATAGACCTTGTTTACATTTCCTGCCTTAGAGAGCACGGGGCGACAGAAGCGGTCGAGCAGGATGTAGGCCAGTGAAATACAACAGCACAGCAAGCATGTATTATACTTACTACGTTTACCTGTAAAAGTATACATGACCTCCTGGGCAAAAGAAAAAAATGGAAATGACCCCAAAATTACAAACGTTATAAAAACGTTATTAGATTGAAACACTGCAAACCTGAGGTCCCAAACACAACTATGATATCCGTATCCAACACATCACCATCGAATAACCATTTCTTGTTTGTTTTATTTCTAGCCACCATCAAACATGGCTGTATGCTTTCTTTAGCCCGGCAGTTTATTTCACTAATATAAGAACGTTAACAAGAGTATTCCTGATAAAATGATCGCTGTTTCAATGATATATATCACTAATAGAATTAATGTTATTAGAAATAATAGATATAAATATATTGAGCATAAATCACATCTTATATAAACGTGTAGAGTTCCCCTGGCGTGTCTGCAGATTAAGAAGTTATAAAATATATCTGAATGATGAGCATAGAGTCCTCCAGGAAGTATGTTGGGTATATGTAGAAACAAAGACGTCACAAAAAATCTTTTCATTTGAAGACTTAACGACCTATTGGTATTTACTTGGGTCTAAGATAGAATCTAAACTTTTCGGAGAGTTTTAAACAAATACAAAATATCAGAGACATACGGCTATTCAATATTAGTATGTGGACGTTTCTATCAGTAAGTGTCTGGAAAGTGGGACTTCCGTAGCGATATTTGTACGAGAACAATGTTACCAGGGAGACACCATAACTTTATCGCAGACCTTTCATCAGATGCACATCCACACTGTCCCTAAATGCTATTTTCTTTCTCTGTCTTATATGAAAGCAAACTATTATTTATTCGAAACTGAGAACGCCGTGATATAACTGGAATATTGTTAAAAGCGGCGTTAAACCCAACTCACTCACTCACTAGAAACTGAGAATATTTTGTGACAAAAGTGAGTGAGGGAGTTTATTTCCCCCATTTTAGCCATGTTCTGAGACATCGGAAATGAAATGAACAAATTGTACCCATGTAGGGAATCGAACCCTGGTCTTCGGCGTGACGAGCGAACGCTTTAAATACTAGACTACGAAAGCTAATATGTAAACAAAAGCACACTCTTTCCCAATGATTGTCGGTGTGCATTTTGAAATAATGATATGCACAATGACAGGCTACAAAATGCACTGCAATATTTGCAGCTACAATAATAATCAAAGTATGAAAACACTGGCGTCAACACAGAAACTAAACACTCCATGTATTACTCACTATGCTCATGATATCCAGATTGTTTAAGTACTGTCTGTAAGCTGTGATGTCTCGTTGTTTTGCCCCTCGCCTCAGTCTCTTCAGTTGAGGAACAGCGTATGGTTTTTTTTTCCTGATAGCGTCTACTTCGCGTTTTTCGGTCTCCATTTCTGTCATAGAGACGTTGTATAGCGTGTTATGGTCAGTGCCATTCTTTGTGATCTCAACTGGAGGAATGGGAATGGTATGTAACACGTGTTCGATGTATTTAACATCCGACGAATGGACATTCAGTCTCACTGGAATTTTGTAGCTGGCGTATTCTATATTAAACATACATAGAAGAACGATGGGAGCAAGCAGCGCACCCACGACAGACCAGTGTCTGACGACAGACGACACTGCTCTAATACAACGGCCTCTCGTCCCCATGGTCTGACCGTACACTGCGTCTCGGTGTGGCAGTGTGCGGCTTATCTGCCAATAGACTTGCTCAGGCTTCCGTTCATACTAAATCCTTTTGATACCGACCTATGTCCGTGTAGATAATACCTTGTTCTCAATCATGCGCCTACTATTTGTAGATCATCCTTTTCTCCTGGTGATATTGCTACTGTCTGTGGACCATTCTTTTTTCTCGATGTTACGGCTACTGTGTGTGGACCATTCTTTTTTCTCGATGATACGGCTACTGTTTCCGAGGATTAGTCTACCTGTTGAAAATATCGTAACCCTTGTAATGTATGTCCCATGTCCACAGGACCCGGGCTAGAATAGATCTTCAGCAACCCATGCTTGTCGTAGAAGGCGACTATGCTTGTCGTAAGAGGCGACTAACGGGATTGGGTGGTCAGGCTCGCTGACTTGGTTTGATGCATGTCATCGATCCCAATTGCGTGGATCGATGCTCATGATATCAATCACTGGATTGTCTGGTCCAGACTCGATTATTTACAGACCGCCATCACATAGCTGAAATATTCCTGAGTGCGGCGTTAAACAACAAACCAACCAACTCATGTCAACAGACCATGTAATGTATGTAACAGCTGGTGTCTCCACAAGCATACATGTTACCTCGGCCCAGGAGACACCGAGTCCGTCGCGTTTTACATGTCAGTAACGCTCACCTAACGTTGATAGTCATCTCGACAGCACTGCGGGAATTCATATTTCAACTAGTTTCACTAGTTCACTTGACTAGCACATTATACAATACAATCTGGCGACATCTAATTATCTAATTGTTGCTCGATTCAGGCTACGCAAGTCGCTGTTTAGACTTACGTCCCTCAGGCGTGCCATATTCTTGTGACCATGAGTTTAAAACCAAGAATCGCCTTGGTTTTTTTTAAAATTCTTAGTCTGTCATTACTATACTCATGTTCCTGTTTCCCCTGCATCAATTTGGGATTTCCTCCGACATTAAGCTAACACGCTGTGATTTGACTGAAATACTATTGAAAGCAACGAAAAATAAAACTCACTCACTAACTGATGTTCTCATGCTAGTTTTAAATACACACCTGTGGCTTGTTAAAATGCGTGTTATTTATCGTCAGTTAAAGTTCTATATATCACGCTCTTAGTCACAATATCCGGGATATATTGTTTAAAGTTTAACTCACTCACTCTTACCACAAGCATATGCGTCCCAGAAACCTACGATCGTGGGTTCGAATCCCTTTTGTCTCTGGTTTAAGACCTGCATCAATTTAGGCTTTCCTCCCAGATGAGACTGATACGCACAGTCACTGAAATACCATTCAAAGCGGCGCTAAACATAGCTCTCCGATAGTGCTCTTTGGACAGGCATCCCACACTCACTGATCCACAAGACTTGTTTATCTATTAGACGATATACACAGGAAAGATCGTGCCGTCACCACGAACCATACAACAGCCAGTCTTCCACAGGTCAACATCGATCTCTTCACAGCGAACGTCAAGATAACATTAGCAATCCCAACATTGTTGCCTACAGCCGTGTGTGCGTGTGTGTGTGTGTGTGTGTGTGTGTGTGTGTGTGTGTGTGTGTGTGTGTGTGTGTGTGTGTGTGTGTGTGTGTGTGTGTGTGTGTGTGTGTGTGTGTGTGTGTGTGTGTGTGTGTGTTACTGACAGCATAACCCTAACCCCGCCACTCAACCATGTGTGTTGACATACGCGGAGCCCTCTACGATTCACTGATCATTACGTACAGCAAACACACGAGAGCTCCTATCATAGCAGTTGACATAACAAACAGGAGAATGCTCTGCACGGTCATTTCACGACGGTCTAAATACTTTACACAAACTGTTCAGACACAGGTTCTGTTTGTTCTGCATTTTGTGGCTCTTACTTGGCATGAATATTTGATTTCACGTAAAGAACACTGTCTCTTTCACATCTCTTAAACAACACCTTTTCTTAAACAGCGCTCAGTGCCCTTAAACAGCGCAATTTCTAAATCAACGCTGTCCATTACAAAACACCCTTCATTAAACAACGCCGTCCCTTTAACAACACCGGGTAACATTATCTCTGCAACAACACATCACTTACTTACATTCCTGTCAGACTTGGTTCTGTCTTCGGTTCACGTCATCGAGTCTGCCCAAGACAATTCAAAAACTAATATTATGAGCAACGATCCACGCCTTGGGGATACGATAACCCGCCATCAACCACGTCACCGAGCCTGACACCCCATTCATAACGTCTCCTCTTACGACGAGCATATGTTGCTGCAGACTAATTCGGTACCTCCACTGGGGTCCCGTGAGCCACACCCAACATGTCCGCCATGGGAGTACCTATACTTCCCTCACTTGATCAGATTCAAACCATCACAGCAGCTTCAATTGATATCAATATCATTTCACTGTACCAACTTCAGCCTTCTCCTTCTGGGCCGTTGGTGGAGCAAGAATTCGTTCAAACCCACTTAATAACGTCCGACACGAATCCCTTGGTATATAAAGAATATATTATAGCATATATATATATATATATATATATATATATATATATATATATATATATATATATATATATATATATATATATATATTTACAGAAATGATTTACTGAGAGGCATTATCGGTGAATATCCATTATTTGGCCTATACACGAACTGAATCGAAGTGAAAACTGTAAGCTGCTAGCCGTCGTTGATAAGAGTTAACTTTCATATCATCGGCCGATAAGACACATGGATGGTATATAAATGTCATGAACAGAGAGACCAGTAAGACCAAAAGACATGTTAACATGACACCACCTTGCATGGCACCCTGTTTAACTGGAAACTCACCAGATCTTTCTCAGTTGTGTGATATTAAAGCCGAGCTGCGCCTATCACTATGATACCAAGCCCCAAGATAACAAGACCCTGTCACTTGACAAATAGGCCGCCATGCAAAATACGATGGAAAGCCTTCTCATGGTCTACCAATACAGCAAACATTTGTAATTCTCTTTCTACAAAGAAATTAACACATTCTAAAACGATGAACTCCATGTTGTTTTCTGAAACAAAACTCTAAAATATCAGGGAAAGATTTAAGTGTGCTGAATATGCATTTTTTTGTTCTACTTAAAATGGTACGATGTAAGAGTTATTCCCCTGCAGTTACAGTGGTCATGTTTGCCCCTTGTGCCTTTATAAACAGGTATTACCATACCCTGTCTGGAGGCACATAGGTTGTACTGGGATGCAAGTATATGTCTGGCCAGGCTGGAAAGAACACGCTTCAGTCAACTGACCTTGGAGGAAACTGTGAAAGGTTTCCGAGAAAAGGTTAGCTGAAAATATATTATTAAACAGGAAGACAGAATTACAAGCTTCTATAAACAGTGTTGAAGCCGAATAAACGGATGTGAAAAATTAATCTGACGGGACCACACACGTGATATCTATTCACACCGACGACATTGAAGAACTTGGAGAAGAACTAAAGAAAATTACAGATGCTTCCGTACATCTGGAGAGACAAGTCGTAATGAAAGATATCCAGGATCGGTAAACGAAACTATTATTCTACGCTATCGCAGAAGAACCAGAAGAAAACACACACAAAAGTTGGAGAAACTGTTTCATTAGTCAGAAGGTGAACATTGTCCGTCTGTCCCTTCGGCATCATAGTCAGCTTTCTCCAGGACAGAGAGGCAGTGGTTCAAGGCCGAACACTGTTACATTACAAGGGACAAGCTGTACCATTCAACCGGATACCCAAGGCTCATGAAGAAACGAAGAGTTATTCTCAGTCGACAGGCCAACACAATCCGTGAACCATACAATCTGTTGACCTGAGTTCGAGTAGCTGGTTCCGACGTTATCCTGGAAAACCAGGAACCCCGCTATCCCACATTCCACCTGGCAAAAAATACAACTAAAACGTTAACAATTGCAACGTATATTTTTTGTGGCTGTGTTACTCTCGGTTGACGTATCGTGTGCACACTGTGGTGTGAACATATTCTCTTAAAAACTAACTATGGAAACTTCGTCTGGTGATGGGAATTCATACTTTTCACCGCTAATTTTCTGTCATAAAACATTTATATAGTTTACGGACAGGTTAAAAAATACATATTAAGTTTTTACCGCTCTAGTAAAGACTAAACAGTTGTATTTAGGCCAATTTATTCCATGTAACCAGATACATGTGAACAGTTTCTTGAACGCACGTGGAAGTGCAAAGCGCGGGCTCATTACATGCGACTGGGAGATTCACGATGTTGTGAGCTTGATATTTATTGTTTGTGAATTAAATATGGATAGCATGTATCATTTCCTTGGAAAATTATCACGTTGATTGTGAATGTTTGGCTTCTTTGTGACTCTGGAGTTGCCTTAACTTTAGTGTACTACTATACAACACGTCGCGGTTTTTACCTGGCTTGTGGCAATTTCTTAACGGTGGCTCAAACTGCATTATTGATATAAACTAAACATTATAGTAACACAGCTAGCTTCAGTTAAAGCAAATACAATCTTTAAAAAATATTAAATTTATATAATATACTGTAGAAATGTAAAGTTGTACTTTATTTGTGTGAAGTATACATGTTATAAATATATACTAGTATACATTCTTTATTAGCACTGGTAGTAGCATTGATTAATTAATTGAATCCAATGTCTCTGAATAGTCTTTGTGTACTCCAACCCTGCATAAAAGTCGGTGAAGAACAAACTTCCCTTCACACAAACACAGGCATATTTTGATAAATGAAACACCTTAATGTGCATAAATGGAATCCCAAATGTCTACTTCGTTTGCAGAAACCGTTTCAGATAGCAATACTCTCTGTCAATGCGATCAATATGTACATACATTTCATACATGGTTGGAAATGTGATTTTAGACATTGCTGATATTTATAATTATCTTTGTCTACTGTTTACAGACCACTTAGATTTTACTGCAATGGCACGTGCTGCAACGAAGTCTGCTAAATAGGGCTTTGGGCCTGATGATTTCCAAAGTTAAGACGATAGGCGGTACGCATTTCCAAACCTATTCCAAATTGTATGATAGTATGATATGGTCAGTACATGACTACGGGTTGGCTATCTGGGATAATTATGACGTATGAGCAATAAATGCTGTACACCATAGAGCCATTGGATTTTATTTGGGACTCGGCAAATAAGCCTCTAATGCCGCTATAATACCGCCTGTTTTCAGACAGTGGAAAAGTGTAGCAAGACAATGGTGTCGCCTTAAGAATATGCCTATTAGGTTAAACAAACATGTGTTTAACTGGGCTGATAGATACGCTGTAAATGGTTGTAAAAAATGGAATGGTAGGGTAAGTAAGAAGTTTCTGTTTGTACACAGGTGGAACAATGGTGTATGAATGAGTGAGTATATTATCCGTTGGACTGATATGTTAAGAAAGGAAGAGGGTCTTCCATGAGTCAGGGTTGCGTTCATCACTGCCAGGCTATCTACGTCATGTATATCAGGGATGCCACAATCACTACCTACCATATGACATTGTTCCTTTAATCACTGCCAGATTATCTACGTAACGTATATCAGGGATGCCAGAATCACTACCTACCATGTGTCGGGGTGGCTTTAATCACTGCCAGATTATCTACGTCACGTATATCAGGGATGCCAGAATCACGACTTATCATGTGTCAGGGTTGCTTTAATCACTGCCAGATTATCTACGTCACGCACATAAAGGATGCCAGAATCATTACCTACCATGTGTCAGGGTGGCTTTAATCACTGCCAGATTATCTACGTCACGCACATCAAGGATGTCAGAATCACGACCTACCATGTGTCAGGGTGGCTTTAATCACTGCCAGATTATCTACGTCACGCACATAAAGGATGCCAGAATCACGACCTACCATGTGTCAGGGTGGCTTTAATCACTGCCAGATTTTATCTACGTCACGCACATCAAGGATGCCAGAATCATGACCTACCATGTGTCAGGGTGGCTTTAATCACTGCCAGATTATCTACGTCACGCACATCAAGGATGCCAGAATCATTACCTACCATGTGTCAGGGTGGCTTTAATCACTGCCAGATTATCTACGTCACGCACATCAATGATGCCAGAATCACGACCTACCATGTGTCAGGGTGGCTTTAATCACTGCCAGATTATCTACGTCACGCACATCAAGGATGCCAGAATCATGACCTACCATGTGTCAGGGTGGCTTTAATCACTGCCAGATTATCTACGTCACGCACATCAAGGATGCCAGAATCATGACCTACCATGTGTCAGGGTGGCTTTAATCACTGCCAGATTATCTACGTCACGCACATCAAGGATGCCAGAATCATGACCTAATGTGGGACGCATTAAACCACATGTACCGCTCGTGATACTGCTACAACAAATTTATTTTGCCGACATTTCTTTAATCTGCCAAGAATTCAACCAAATTCAAAATTGATAGAAAGCAGATGTTCGATTGACCTGTGGCTTTTTTGCTTCGATGCGGGACATGAACGGAATTATTCTCCCGCTCCGAAATTCATGCCTTCCCAGTCGGGATACGTCGTATTTTATCATTATCACATGTTGTTACATCTGCACCTCTCCTACTGTTATGGATGAAAATGAGTCTGTGTCCCAAATATCTGAAATGACACTATACCTACTTATGTGTCTAATAGCATGACACAATGTTGTCCAGTCTAGGCATGGCCTTGACCTACTTGACGGTCCGCCACTCGCTGGGATTGACGTTTGGCGTTGTTCACGAGGCAGGCAAAGGAATGGCCTACCCAGCAGCCGTCAAATGTGGCCTGCCAGTGGCAGCACCAGGTCAGTTACAGACATTTTATTACATTAAAACACGAAAAAATTGGTATTGTCAACACCAGACACACAACATGCAGTTGAAGTAACAGTACTACGGAAACCTGATCCTCAAAAGGTTGTTCATATCGATACTGATAAAAGTGTTCATGTTGTTAATTACAAGTGTGTTCATGTTGATACTCACATGTGTGTTCATGTTGATACTCACAATTGTGTTCATGTTGATACTCACAAGTGTGTTCATTTTGATACTCATCATTGTGTTCATGTTGATACTTACAAGTGTGTTCATTGTGATACTCACAAGTGTGTTGATGTTGGTATCACAAATGTGTTCATGTTGATAGTCACATGTGTGTTCATGTTGATACTCATCATTGTGTTCATGTTGATACTCACAAGTGTGTTCATTTTGATAGTCACATGTGTGTTCATGTTAATATCACAAATGTGTTCATGTTGATACTCACAATTCTGTTCATGCTGTTGTCTCAATTCAGTGGTTTCCTAAATGGAAGGGTCTGGTGACTGATCTGATTATTGATGGATAAGGTCGGAAACATTTGTCTTCAAAGAGGTCATCACACACTTCATCAACCCGAACAACCTCCTACCGGGAACCTCCCATCAAGGCGACCTGTAAGTAGCACCTGCTATAGTTACCCCAACAACCTCCTGCCGGGAACCTCCCATCAAGGCGACTTGTAAGTAATACCGGCTATAGTTACACTAAGAGCCTCCTTCCTGAAACCTCCCATCATGGCGACTTGTAAGTAGTCCCTGCTATAGTTACACCAACAACCTCCTCCCGGAAACCTCCCATCATGGGACCGCCTCCGTGGTCCTGTGGTAGAGCGTCCGCCCGGAGAGCGGAAGGTCCAGGGTTCGATCCCGGGCCGCGTCATACAAAAAGACGTTAAAAGATTGTACTTGTTGTTACCCTGTCTGGCGCTCGGCATTAAAGGGCTAAAACAAGGACTGGTCGGCTCGGAGTCAGTATACTGTGTCTGAGTGGGGTATTCATGTTAAACTGCGGCATGGTATCTCAGTGAGCTAGCACTATAAATCGGCATCAGTCCGGACTAGTACAAGCAGCCACACACACACATACACGTGCATGCACGTCGCTATATAAGTGCAATAATCTTGGACGCGACGTTAAACCCAATTTCACCTCACCTCACCTCCCATCATGGCGACTTGTAAGTAGTACCTGCTATAGTTACACCAACAACCTCCTCCCGGAAACCTCCCATCATGGTGACTTGTAAGTAGCACCTGCTATAGTTACCCCAACAACCTCCTGCCGGGAACCTCCCATCAAGGCGACCTCTAAGTAGCACATGCTATAGTTACACCAACAACCTCCTGCCGGGAACCTCCCATCATGGCGACTTGTAAGTAGTACCTGCTATAGTTACCCCAACAACATCCTGCCGAAATCCTCCAATCATGGCGACTAGTAAGTAATACCTGCTATAGTAACACCAACAGCCTCCTTCCTGAAACCTCCCATCATGGCGACTTGTAAGTAGCACCTGCTATAGTTACACCAACAACCTCCTACCGGAAACCTCCCATCATGGCGACTTGTAAGTAGTACCTGCTACAGTAACACAAACAAGCTCCTGCCGGAAACCTCACATCATGGTGACTTGTAAGTAGTACCTGCTATACCCCGACAACCTCCTGCCGGAAACCTCCCATCATGGCGACTTGTAAGTAGTACCTGCTATAGTTACACCAACAACCTCCTGCCGGAAACCTCCCATCATGGCGACTTGTAAGTAGTCCCTGCTATAGTTACACCAACAACCTCCTACCGGGAACCTCCCATCATGGAGACTTGTAAGTAGTACCTGCTATAGTTACACCAACAACCTCCTGCCGGAAACCTCCCATCATGGTGACTTGTAAGTAGTCCCTGCTATAGTTACACCAACAACCTCCTACCGGGAACCTCCCATCATGGAGACTTGTAAGTAGTACCGGCTATAGTTACACCAACAACCTCCTCCCGGAATCCTCACATCATGGTGACTTGTAAGTAGTACCTGCTACAGTAACACAAACAAGCTCCTGCCGGAAACCTCACATCATGGTGACTTGTAAGTAGTACCTGCTATACCCCGACAACCTCCTACCGGAAAGCTCCCATCATGACTACTTCTAAGTAGTACCTGCTATAGTTATTCCAACATCCTCCTTGCCGGAAACCTCCCATCATGGCGACTTGTAAGTAGTACCTGCTATAGTTATTCCAACATCCTCCTTGCCGGAAACCTCCCATCATGGCGACTTGTAAGTAGTACCTGCTATAGTTACACCAACAACCTCCTACCGGAAAATTCCCATCATGGCGACTTTTAAGTAGCACCTGCTACGGTAACCCAAACATCCTTCTGCCGAAAACCTGCCATCATGGCGACTTGTAAGTAGTACCTGCTATAGTAACCCCAACAACCTCCTACCGGAAACTTCCCATCATGGTGACTTGCAAGTAGTACCGGCTATAGTTACCCTAACAACGTCCTGCCGGAAACCTCCGATCATGGTGACTTGCAAGTAGTACCGGCTATAGTTACACCAACAACCTCCTGCCGGAATCCTCCCATCATGGTGACTTGCAAGTAGTACCGGCTATAGTTACCCTAACAACGTCCTGCCGGAAACCTATGATCATGGTGACTTGCAAGTAGTACCGGCTATAGTTACACCAACAACCTCCTGCCGGAATCCTCCCATCATGGTGACTTGCAAGTAGTACCGGCTATAGTTACCCTAACAACGTCCTGCCGGAAACCTCCGATCATGGTGACTTGCAAGTAGTACCGGCTATAGTTACACCAACAACCTCCTGCCGGAATCCTCCCATCATGGTGACTTGAAGGTAGTACCTGTTATATCTATGCTTGCTTAACCTTATCGGTTATATTTCGAATGATTGTGCTTTATATTACTTTTAGTGTAATGTTATAATGACTTTATGATGATCATTTGTTTGGTTAAAGTAATGTAAATTGAAATCACGAATCCACAATATCGTGTTTATTGTCTAGAAACACTCAAATACAAGCAAATACTCATGCATGCAGTAAGTATGTTTAGTGAAAAGGCTGTTACTGATGGCGAATGGTTGAGGTAGGCAAAGCTATTCATTAAAATAAGATAACTAAAACTGTGGCTGAAAAAAACATTTATTTATCTACATGCCTAACACACGCCCAGACACGTACAGCAATAACACTAAATAATCATATACTTAACATGGTAAATACAAGAAATACTAAAAATCTGTTACTGCCATATTTGTCATCACATCACAGCATGCTAACTGACAGCCTTGACGTCCTGACTGTATTACAAACAGGCTACATTAGTATCTGTTAATTGTTCTTTAATCAATCACTCCCTATCGCGACTTATCAACAATTCTGTTACAGATATTTTAGCCAGGCTGTGCTACTCGATAAGGTCCCTTACTGCAGCTGCTTCCTTCTACTTTGGACCCGTGAAGATTCCGGGGGAGAATAGGTCTTTAGCAACCCATGCTTGCCGTTAAAGGTGACTATGCTTGTCGTAAAAGGCGACTAACGGGATCGGGTGGTTAGGCTCGCTGACTTGGTTGATGCATGCCATCAATCCCAGTGGCGTGGATCGATGCTCATGACATTAGTCACTGGATTGTCTGGTCCAGACTCGATTATTTACAGACTGTCGTCATATAGCTGGAATATTGCTGAGTGCAGCGTAAAACAACAAACCAACCAACCTTCTACTGGGCGGTGTTGATGCTGGTATACAGCTGTTGGCGGTACTTCTCATAGGCCAACCCGAACCGGCAGCGCCAGCACCAGAGGTCAGTGTTTTAACTGAATTTGCATTTAAGACAAAGTATGACACAGTCTAGACATTCTAGCAATCCGATGCTCACACTAATGACCACTAGTTCATTTTGTTCCTGAATTCACATTGGATGTCCTTAAATATCCTTTGCTTTGTGAGTTATCCAATGCAAAATGTAAGCATATCTTAATATGGAGATCTGCGTATTTTATAACTAAAAACTAAAAAGTGCAAACTTAAAAAACACGGGTTTCCAATGAGTTTCCCATCGGCTACTCCTAAGTAGTGTAGATTGTATCTGCCCATGAGTGACAGAGCTGTAACGGTTATTTTTGACAGACAGGCAGACAGAAAACATCAAACATCGAACAAATACATAGTAGTAGCATCAATACCAGGTATGTCCCATATATAGTTTCTTTGGTGTATTTTGTAGCCATGACCATAGAAAGTGATGTCGGTCAATATGTCTTTCTAACACCTGTTTCTTTCTATATTGATAACATGCATGCCTCCAAACACCTCTGTGAAGAAGCATTATCCAACATATCTAATAAAGCCCCTTTCTAGGTTAGGAATTTTGTACATTGTCTTGAATGATATCTTCTTCCCACCACATTTGTCTATTTATAGAGTCCGTTATGCATGCTTTGCATAAACAATGAGGACACTCATCTGCATCAGCTCTCTGTTGGATAATTGACTCGGGGTCAACATCAGGGTCATTAATATCCGGCGCAGTTGTAACTGATGTTGTTGTCTCGGCTTGGGGAACTTCTATCATAACCCATTTGTGCTGATGAAATAAACTGAAAATAGTTTCTCGCTGCAAAGGCGTTACTATCAATGTTGAGAGACAGTCTTTCTTCTTCAACTTCCATGTTCACTGCATCTTGATGTCATACTATTTCTCAAAGCTTTCTCAAGACTTTTCCCTTGAAGTAACACTGGAAAGGATTGCTGTCTGAATGATTGTTCTTGTAATGTTCGATGTTCGATCACATTTATAAGGGAAGATTTCAGATTATCACTGTCACCGTAACAATTCCGAATGGCATGATGAAAGTGTTTTGTGATAGGTTGCACTTTGTCAGACAGCTGTATACAGCAGAAAGAGATTTGGCTACCGGTTTTCAGTTTTCGTGTCATTTTGGTTGATTGTAGTTTCACTGTGCCGAATGAATTTACTAACAGATACACTTCTGCCGTGTGTGTGTGTACCTCTACACAAACATCGTTCTCTTCCGGGTAATCATGGATTTCTTGAGTTCCAATCTTTTCATGTCTCTGAGAAACAGGATCGTTCTGTTTTCTGATATGTTGGCATGCAATCACCATATGTGTGTAGTCACCAATCGTAACAACACTAATGTCCTTGGCATTTCCCCGCCAGCCATGCTGAGCATCTGTTATGATATTTATGCAATCTAAATCTTCATAAGAAGCTACTTCTTCTAACAATGCAGTTTCGCGCGAATCCCTAGACTGTCTGAACACAGTTCTTATATGTGATAAGCCACCCTTAGGTGGTAAGCTGTCCTCTATACTTAGGTGACAGATTACCAATCCCTGCAGCTGAACAGAACCTGCTGTACTGGACTGGTAACATGCCACAGCTGTAAAAAAAACACATGTCCAATCTTTTCATTCACCAGGAATGTGTTGTCTGGAAGGTAGGTAAATGACGCTAAACGATATTGGTTTGGCTTGCGGCAGCTTACTTTCATCTTCATATCATTGCCTCGATAACTGATTTGGGCCACAGTTAATTTGTTGGAGTATTTTCGTCCATGCTTTTCTGTTACATCCAGGCACATTTTCATGGATGATTCAGATATTACAAAAAATCTGTCATCAGTGTCACCTGGTCCAGCTGTCAGGTGTGTCACTGGTGGATCTGATGTTGGATAAGGAAGAAAATTTATGGATGTCAACTTCTTTATTATGAGGAACAGAACGTTTCGTAGTATATACTTATTTTTCATCAGGTGAATTCACCTGATAAAGGAGTAAGCATATATTCCGAAACGTTGTGTTCCTCATAGTAAAGAAGTTGCCATCCAGAAATTCTCTTCCTTATGTGTATAAGCTTCTAAATGCCTCTCAAAGACATGATGTTGGAGATGATACGATAATACTCGGTCCAGAACATCGGCATTATTAGCAGGCATGCTGGTGTCTGCTTTCAGGTGAGCTTTCACCTGTTTCAATATTTTTAAGCAAACCTTCCTTGACTTCATGATCACCTGGTACTTCAATTGTGAAACGAGCTGGTCGCTTACTTTGATCCAACTTGTGAGGACATTAGTATGGCGTGGTAGAAAACAATTTATTGCGAGAAACAGGTTCTATTGGTCGTAAAAGGAAAATGGCAGTGAAAATTAAATGAATTTATTACTGAAAATGTGTCAGAAGAGGGTAACAATGTCCTGCCTGTCTGGTAGCACCGGCCACTCACATAGTTTGCATAGAAAATAAATCTTAATTCTCCTGCCACAGGACTCGTATCTAATATATCACGATGGAGCTACTATTTCTTGTTTGTTTCATTACTACCTTCCATCAAGTAAGGCGTATGCTTTCTTTTTCTCGAGGGTTTATATTTATCTTCTTGAAATAAGATTGTTAGTGAGGGCCTCATTCAAATGTTCGCTCACGGCACCTACGATTTTATCAGATGATATTCCTTATACATTCAACATGCATCAAGAACCCCAATGTTATGTGCAAATTATATTTTCCAACAGCATCGACGAAGGGAAGAACCCTCGGAGGTTCTTCGAACCAAGATATTCTGTCTCACCTGGGTCAGTTTTTCCTGCTTTGTACTTGGTATCTTCTTCGTCACCAACTTTTATAAGGTATGGACGGGTTGGTATTGTGAAGGTAAGAATTGGTAACACGAACTTACTGTAATACATTATACAAAAGCAGAATCATCAGATTACATGAAACGTGTTTAAACTGTCAAATCTCTGATAAACATTTACCTGACCAGGCGATCCAGTGATTTTTATCACGAGCAATGATCCACGCCGTCAGGGTAAGACGATAGGCAATCTACCACAGTGGGGGGATTTTGTATCGAGATTAGATGTGGTAGCATGTAATAAGTAACCTTCACTTATTACATGCTACATCCTGATACCTGCTTATCGGCTTGTAAATATGTTTACTAATACTGACTAAAGTTTGACAAAGGAAATGTCTTTCAAACGTGGGGGTGTATTTCTAATGTCATGCAACTATTTTTGTTTCAGACATTCTCCCAAACATTCATAAAGGACGATCACTTCCTGTCCTAGCTGGGTTAGTCGGTTCCGTCGCGAATGCTTTGGGTCAGCCGTTCTGGAGAGCAGTGGGTGACCGGCTTGTCTATAGGGTAAATGTAAAGCATGTTGATAGAGCTGAGTGGGAGTGAACAACATTTCATTTCAATAGCAACGTTTCAGCATGTTGTGTGAGGAACGCCCAAGGCTGTATGGGTAATAGACATTTACCACATGGTGAAACTAAGAGTATAGCCACGATGTACACAGACCAAATATAAGCAGCAGGGCGAATCGAGGATTGTTACCTACACAGCGAATTGTGTCACCTTTGCTGAAAATTATTACCAAAAATGCATTCGACATTTCTGCATGAATTTGGATTGATTTGTGTGGAAAATATGAGTTACTGCAGAAATTGGGTGAAAAGATGGAAAAAAACAGAACCACGTGAGAACCTGGCGCCGAAACACACCAACATGACATGTACGTGCAACATCATTTGTTCGGCTACAAAAAAACGTTTTTTAATTGCATGCCATCACAATCTTACAGCAAGCGCACAGCGAAAACATGCCAACGCAACAACGCCATCGGCCGACTGCAAACAGGAGAATCATCTTCAGCTGTAGCCAGGTATTTCCACGTAGCATGAAGCATTATTACAAGACTGTGGAACCGTTATCAGACTCATGGTGACAACAACACGACCAGTTCGTGGTGTCATTTTGACGGACCTGCAATGGTGTCAATGTAACAGATAATGGCCATAGCAGCGACGGAGACAAGTTTGGTTAGTGATGAGTCATCGTGGTTTGACACTGGTAGGACAGACTTGGTGCAAGATGAGACAGACATGGATGAGATTCTTCTGCCACACGTCCTTCCATTATACAACAAGCGAATGTCATTCTAACATTCCATCACGACCCTGGTAGACTGACAACAGCCGTTCTGAGGAATCACAACATCCAGGTCCTGCCATGGCACTCTCTGTCTCCAGATTTCAACCCAATCCAACATTTAATGGATGCACTGGATCAATGACTGCGAGCACGTCAGCACCAAGTACAGAACCTCCGAAGTTGGCACAAGCAATGCAGGAAGAGTAAGTGAATCTTCCCCAGGCAACAAAACGGGATCTGATTGCTTCCATGGGACGTTGATGAGGGTCAGTTTTGGACTCTAATGGAAGCAATACAAGATATTGAACATGGATGACCTTCACCTTGAAAATCTACTGTTCCATGTGAGCCATGTGGACCATGGGTCAATGACAATTTTGATCAATTGATTGCCATTTATTGATTATTTATATGATGCATAAAATATACATCTAACATCACTTTTGCGTTTCTTTTTGGCAGAGTATATTAAGGACAATAGTTTCCACATTGACAGGCTGCATTTATACCAAATACAAACAAGGCAGCACGTGTCTGCAGGCATCAAAGTGACTAGGTATTCTGTATTGATGAAAGCGGACCAGATTGTCATTAAGTATCTCCCAACTGAAAGGGCTAACTCAAACAACCATCCATGCGGACATGGTGTTAACTGTAGGCGATGGTGCATCTCCCTTTGTCCCTGTTAAGAGGTTGGCAACTGAGTTTCAGAGGGAAAGAGTGAGACTCGAAGATGATCCAAGATGATCCAAGATCAGGAAGGCCTTCAGCCAGAGACTAAACAACAACCAAGGCAGTGGAAGCATCTAATGTCTCCCCCTCCAAAGGAAGCCTACATCTCGACTGGAGGCAATACCTATTTCAAATACCCGTTCAAACATATTACAACAGGTTCCATTAACACAGGACAGTTCACCAATATTAGCCCACAGCTCATAACCCTTATCAAGCGAGGCAAAGGACACCGTATGACAAAGACTCTATTTTCTACGAAATTAGCATTGACAGTCAACTTCAGCCTCTTGTAGGTGTGACATTTCATTAGCTGTACTCCAATACTCTTTCATTTAATGCCAATTAGTAATATATAGAACGACCTTTACGAAACTCGGAATAATGGATTATGTTGATATGTCCCTCGTGGATGAAAGATGAAAGGTCGGTACTTACTACGGGCACGTAATCCGTCATTCCTTCTCTCGCTGCTCTTACGGCAAACATGGGTTCATGAAGATCAATTCTAATCCGGTTCTTCACGGTTGTCACACAATAAGATGTTATATGCAAGTGGGTAGTCTTTCCTTCAACAAGACTCGGCACTAAATTGGTTGGTTCCGTAAATAAAGAGATGGTTCTTTCTCTGTAGTCATCTAAATTCCAGACACAAAACAGTGGTCTGTAAAACCACATCATGGTCTCACTAATGCAGCCTCATCCTGCGTGCATGTGTAGGATGAGACGATTTATTTGTTACAGGATTTAAATGCTATATGTTATTCCAGGTCTGGTTCTGTCGGTGGGAATGATCATACATCACCGCCGACATTGTAAGAAGCACCGGATGTGACATGAAACGACTTCCGGTTGAAAATCTGCAAGATAACAAGATGTTGTCCCGACCATTAGGCAATGTGTTAAAGAAGAAAGGTCCAGTTTATTTTCATTTAAAGAAACATGTATCGCCTACTTTACAACAACGGATACATCATCTGGACTGAATCACAGATTTGAGATGTGATCAGAATGTAGCTTTCTCCAATTGGATTATACATGCATTCACATTTGTAATGGAATTTGTATGCCAGTTCTTGTTTTCTTGCCAAGCAGAGATTTTTTATAATTATGGAAGGGTTTTATCGCTTTTAATTAATTATTCTTTTGGTGACCGAACTATTGGATGACTAGAACCTGTCATGTTAATGTGATGGATGTGCCTGTGTAGGGTGGCGTGTGTGGGGTAAACCATTATGGTATCTGGATTTAGGAAATTTTAAATAAATTAATGACAAGATATTATGAATGATCAACATGTTTATTACAACTCTAGCGACATTTCCGAGTAGGTTCTAACACTTGCTTCATAACTGTGTACATTTCTTTATTACCCGTTTTGGGGAAAATATTCACAAAAATTATCAACAAACGCCTGCGGCTATGGTGTGATGACAATAATATATTATATTAAAACCAGTTTGGTTTTAGAAAAGGACGCTCAACATTCAACAGTATTTTCACATTGTATGGGATGATACTGAAATATCTATCAAAAGCAACCGGTGGGAGATTTTATTGTCTCTTCATTGACTCTAGTAAAGTGTTTGACTGTGTTCACCATAACTTGCTTTGGCATCGGCTTATGAAATATGGTATCCATGGAAACGTTCTAAAAATTCTACGAAATATGTATTCGAAACTAAAAGCTTTTGTGAGAACTGATACTGGTTTGACTGAATATTTTAACTGTTTTAGTGGAACACGACAAGGATGCATGATCAGCCCGACATTCTTTTGCCTGTTTATAAATGAATTGGTCAACGAACTAAATCAATCTGACTGTCGTGGAATTATTATCTCAGAAGAAGCACCAAATATTTGTTCTTTATTATACGCCGATGATGTTGCCAACACTGCCGATACCACTGGAAGATTACAACAGATCAACTGTATAAGTGAATTTTGTAAAAAATGGGGACTGTCTCTAAATATGAACAAAACAAAGATAACTGTTTTTAGAAATGGTGGACGTTTAAGGAACTATGAAAATTGGACTTACAGAGAAGAAAAGATAGAGACTGTTTCATCTTATAAATATTTGGGACTATTTTTCACTCCTAAATTGCTATGGACAAAAGCAACGACAACACTTGCACAACAAGCATAAAAAGTATGTCATTATATCTATAAAATAAACTATCTATGTGGAGGATTACCAATCACTACTGCAATCAAGATGTTCGAATCCATGATTTTACTGATATTAACATATGGCTCTGAAGTTTGGGGGTTCCAATACTACGAAACTATAGAGATGGTACAGACTAAATATTACAAACGGATTCTTAACCTACCAAATAATGCAAGCAATGACGCTGTTCTTGGTGAAACTGGAAGACAACGATTATATGTGTATTATATTAGTAAATGTATTAAATACTGGACAGAATTAATCTCTATGAACACTGATCCTCTACCGAAGCAAACGTATTTAATGATGTACAAATTAGATGAAGCTGGACGTATATCCTGGGCAACATATATAAAAAACATTCTTTTCAAGTATGGATTTGGCTACGCCTGGATAATTCAAGATGTTGGAGATCCGCAAATGTTCATTTCACAATTCAAACAACGTATCGTGGGCTGTGGTCAACAACGTTGGATTGAAAACCTATCTCAAAAATCAAAACTTAAAACATTTTTAACTTTTAAATCGGTATTAACAATAGAAATGTACCTTCAGGAAGTAAACAAGAAGATCTATCAAGAAACCCTTACACAATTCCGATGCAGCTGCCATAAACTTATGATCGAAACTGGACGTCATACCAATACATAAGAAAACAAAAGATTTTGCCCATAATGTCAAAATTGGACTTCAACTACATTGAAAATGGATATCATTTCCTTCTTATTTGTACTTCATATTCAACATTACGTTTACATTTTATTGATACATATTTTCACACTAATCCATCATATGAAACATTTGTAAATCTTATGTCTTCTAAATGTAAATACACTATTACACAACTTACTAAATATATCTACAACGCTTTTAGATTACGCGAGTCACTCACAATTCACTAATGTATTATTTATGTATTATATTCTTTTCATGTATTTATGCATACATTATATTGACATCATGTATGTTGTGTGGGCCTATGGCCTGAAACTTGGAGGAACTAAAAACGCTTGTATAACTGTGTACAAATATATACCGAAAAATCGCTGCAAAGAAATTGATCATCAATACTTTCTTGTCAATAGTTATATATCCAACTTTTTAATGACCCTCACAGATCTACTGTATGGCAAGAGGGGTGACCTCAACTTTCCAACAGTCAAATTTCCCATTGATGTTGAGCAATATTGCAGCCGCTACAGTATTTGGTGTCTACATTTAACAAGTTTTGAGGTGCAATCGACGACCCTTTCTTACAGCGTCATACGACTCAAAACTTTGGTGATAATGGTCACACTATTCACGGCCTTAGTGAAGCTTTCAACTCATTTTATGGTAGACATGTCAACTCAATGTCCCATTTTGACGCATCAGTGACCAAAACGCGGTCCGATTCAATTCCTTATTTTGACTTGTATAATATTTCTCCGTTTTTGTTCAAGTGAACATTCGACTTTCCTTTGCATGAATTTGTGACGGATGCCAGTGGTAGGGCAGGTATCTTTCATCAATCAATAGCTTTAGGTAATACATCATAAACACATCCTTATGATATAGTCGGGATCGTTTAGCAGATATGTCTTATTATCATTAACATGGTGAAAATGTTTTACAAATAATTTATCACGTTACATGCCACATATCAAGGATTGGAAATTGTTATCTGAGGAAATATTACAACTAAGGGACCATGTTCCAGTATCTTAACCTGCCAAGGGTCAAATCGATCACGCCCCTCGGACATAATCCAGGACCAGTATCAGGCAAACAAATTTAAAGCGTTGATATCTTTATCCGTATCTACAGCTGTGTTCCATCCACTCTTATCAAGTCACACGTACCACGTTTACATTCGTGACATACTAGCAACTGGTAAGCTTTTGTTAACTTATTAAAACCTTTTTCATCAATGTCTCGGTCAAACTAAATTATTTAATTCTGTCGAGATAGAGCCACTGTTTATTGACTCAGAAAAGAAAAGTTACTATCTTGTACTAAGTTAAATCTGAACTATATGATATTACCCGTGGCAATACCTGCAAGTTTATTTGGTAATTGAGAAAGTCATACTTGTGTGTAAATCTTAGATATTCCTATTGTAAGAGATGTGCATCCCTTATGTGCATAGATTTTGTCAATTGTGTTAACTTTATTACGTTGTTTACCTTTTGGAATTAATTAAGTGTGGCTGAACTAGTATGTATCTTGTGTGAATGCCCACTCATGTATTGTATTAGAGTGTGTTGTTTACCTCGGAATATGTATCGTGACTAATGTAGTATGTTACTTCTGTAATCATTCTATATCATGTTCATCTGATTTTCTTCGCATATATGTACTTCTATAACTTTTCGTATAACTGATTCTCTAATAATTGATTGTAAGCAATCTATTGCTGACCGACGACATAAAAGAATGATTCTGTGGCTCCCATTGTACATTGGATCTTACACTCGTTGTTTGAAGTATTGGTGTAAAATAATAATAATGCCTGAACACCGTTTACCCAAGAAAGCCTACACCATGCTCGTACACATCGACAGTCTTGGAAAGTTCACATGGGCTTCTTGTATTCGTACATTGCTTTTTACATATGGCTTTGGTTTCATTTGGCTGTCCCAGACAATTGGTAATGCAAATGTTTTCATTAAGTACTTTCGCATGCGTGCCATTGACATGTTTCATCAGAAATGGCATTCAGATATTTATGAAAGTTCAAGATATGATACTTATGGCCAATTGAAGTCATTGCTTGAACCAGAATCTTATTATCAAATTTACGGTACAGGAATTCTCGTAACACCCTTATTCATTTTAGACTTGGCCTGAATGATTTATGATTTTCATCTATTGAGAAATCGATACGATTATGCCCATTTTGTGACATTGTTGTCGAAGATAAATACCATTTCATGTTTATTTGCCCTATATACGAAAATCTAAGAAACAGGTACTTACCGAAGAGGTCTCTATCTCATTTTAATGCTAAAAGATTGTCTTCCTTACTGTCTTGCAAGGATCTTATAACACAACACAACATCAACTGGCTTTGTACATACATAATTCTTTTTTGTTACGAAGTGAATTGTTACCTTGACTTTGTATTTTATAAAATATGTTATGTAAGTCCGTTGTATATGGCCCTGTGGCCTTTCATACAATAAAGAATTGAATTGAATTGAATTGAATTAATAATTGATTGTAAGCAATCTATTGCTGACCGATGACATAAAAGAATGATTCTGTGGCTGTCTAATAAACATACTGTTTATTCATACAGGTCTTGTGTTGTTGTATGGATTGGTCGTGTACAGCGGTACCTCTGCTAAGCGAGCTGAGACCCCAACTCTCGCTTTGTAATATGATTAGGAAAATGTAATGGTCGCTTTTATTGGCATACAACGTTGTGGATGTACATGTGGTTGTCAGTGCCACTTTCACCACTTTTAATCTCTCCATGAATATTTTTCGTCCTCTAGCAGTTGGGCAAGTCTCTGGTTGTAAGGTTCATAGAACTCCTCTAATATCGTCCTTGTGTCATTGGTCATATTACCGATGTTACGGCTGGCCTCTGGCCTCTGGTTGATTTTTGTTTCGCCAAGAACGTCCATCCATTCAGATTCAGAAAGTTTACCTGAAAGCAAAAGAGATCGTACAATATCAAGGTCCCATGTTCCGACTGAGACATCTATCTATAATAGTATAATAAGTTTTGTTGTTTTACTCAGCAATATTCCAGCTGTAGGATGGCGGACTGTAATATGAACAACGTCCTACCCTGTCGGGTGCGATCAGACAAGTCATGCAGCCTGACCACCTGATTCATTTTGTCACCTGACGTGGTTTCACTCTGGCCAGGTTCCAAACGGGGTCAGGAATGACAGAACGGGGTAAACATTGCATATTTTCAAATGTCATTGTCAAAATATTCAATTGCATTAAAAATGTAACAGTTACAATGTTTATTTGTGTTAGAAACGGTAACGTCCCACGCTACCGGGGTGCTATGTCACGCACTCTACAAAGTCACGCGATCCAATTCAGTCACCTCTTACGGCAAGTGCCGAGTACCCATAGGATACAAGACGTTTAGGCAGGACATGTTTCACCAGTGTTGTCAGGGCAGCGTGGCCAGATCTACAGCCAACCGATAAGCAAGGGGTATCTAGGATTAATGCCTCATCACTCTACCCGCATTTTGTAAATGGACATTTAAACTTACAGTCTAACCAAATGCTTTCCTCCCACATCAAACTGGCACACTGTGATATAACTGGAGAATTTCACTCTCCCAGTAATTAGACGTCAACTTCCCTTGTTGTATTCTAAACTATGTTGATGATGCATCTTTACTGGTACTTACTCAAAGAAAGAAAGTCAAACAGTTTTTTCATCTCTCCACGTGTGTCCGCGACGTAATCCTCAAACCTGATCACGTGTACCTGGTCACGTGGAAACACTTTCCACCAATCCTCGAGGAAGGCGTGGTATATTCCAATGATTGGACGAACCTTGAACAATAACATACAAATTACTCCAACACCATTTCAGAGAATGCATCTGATATCGATGTCATTAATCAAATAATGAAAAGAAAAGGAGCCTATATTTAACAATAAGTTGTGAGTTGGTTTTACGCTACTTCTACCAATGTTCCAGGAATGTCACGGCGGGGGAAACCAGAAATGGTCTTCATACATTGTACCCATGTAGAAAATCGAACCCGGGTCTTCGGCGTGACAAGCGAACGCTATAACCACTAGGCTACCAAACCTCCCCTCAACAAAGACTAAATTACAAGTGGCTAACCAAAGAAAACAACTGTTGCGTTTATGTTTCCATAAATCTAAAGAAATTAGGTCACGCCCCTCAGCGGACTATTGTTTCCTGATTGGTTGATAAAATAGTGAACGGGATTTGTGTTGCATTATTGCGATAAACGTCACGGTTTTACATTTTTGTGTTTTTAATTGATCAAAATATCAGCTATTACACTTGAATTTATTTATATGACACATCGGTTTTTAATTTTATATATCCATCAAAGCAAAACATATTGAAATCAATTCTTCAAAGAAACTTCATTGAATAGATTAAATAGATGCTCATGAGTAGGCCTAAGCAATTGCGAACATGCTCCTATTTCAACCCATGAGAAAAATGTTCTTCACTTTTACGTAGTTTCACTCACAATGGACACTGCATTCTCCAACTTTGAGTCGTATACACAGCGCCTAAGGGAATAATGTTTCAAACAACCTTTGAAACGATAAATGGCCTCAATGATCCGTTTGTGAAAGTCCAGTCTATCTGGCGTGTATTTGAGGTATATGTGCTCAAATAAGTAGTCGGAATAGACTCTGAAAAAATAACAATACATGGTGTTAGGTCATCACATGAATGCGAATAAAGCTGACGATGAAGGTATAAAGTGACAATTGGGAGATTCCAGAATCAACCAGTCAACCATTAAAGTTGCATCGGGTTGGATTCCCCGTGAATATATGATATAGTTTCGGGAAATTAGAACAAGCAAGCTACCGACTCAGATAGGTTGACAAGAGCCGGCGAAGTGGCCACTCTACACATCAGTATGCATCCCTCTGGCATCCCTATGCCACAACGTACCACGTCTAAACGTTTGGCTTGGATATTTTTATCTAAAGGATCTTATCCAACGGATGAGAGCAGCCACATGGACACAGTATGAGTTGATGTAGGAGACGGAATCGTTTTAGTTATGTTTTATTGTTTTTAAACGCCCAATTCAGCAATATGCCAGCTGTATGACGGCGGTCAGTAAGTAATCGAGTCTGATCCAGTGACTGATACATAAGCATCGATCCACGCAACTGGGATACGATGACATCCGATCCCGTTAGTCGCCTCTTACAAGCATGGGTTGCTGAAGATCACTTCTAACCGGAGTTTCAAGGGTGGTTCTAGTTTCTAGTTTCACGGGTTCTCGCCATGATGTATGTGTAAATGCATACAGGGAAATGTTGCATTCTACATACGATAAGAAATTGACATCCCTCCTAAACATGCTTAATGTCTTCATAAAAAGACATACAGACGTGTTATACGTATCACTTACTATCTATATATGACAAATATATTTACATACATGTATGTTATATTTAACTATTCTCTGATAAAAAGTTACTTTAAGAATGCAAATGAGAGCCTTAAGGATGATCACGTCAAGGGTTGAATTTGTGATATTACAAATGTTATTATTCATATTGCTCTGACATTTTGACCATGTGTTTCTATCTTTCCAGTGTCATCCATGTGTTTTACAAATGTGTGATTTATTGTAAGTAAATTTTAATGGTAATAGAACGAGGACGACACCCGCTAGTCACAGATAAACAACATCCTTACAGAATGTAGAAAAACTTGCAAATAATTGTTTACGTTTATTACAATATTTAACATACTATGCACCTGTCTATTGGATTCCTGAGTGCCACAATGATCTTGGTGCCAGGATTAAGGTGGTGTACGTAGTCGGCGTTAGTAAAACATGGATCTGTACACTTGTTGTTGCGGGGCAGCTCCTGTCACAGATGGTTGTCCCACATGATGTCAACACTGCCTTCACCTATAGAGAAAAGGTGGAATAGAGGATTGTCAAACGACCTTATACGTCATGTTAAACAACTTCTGTAGAGGGGGTTGAACAGAGGTTTGTCACACGACCTTATACATCATGCAAAAACTGCCGTCTACAGAGAGAAGGTGGAACAGAGGTTTGTCACACGACCTTATACGTCATGTAACACTGCCTTCTATAGAGAGGGTTGAACAGAGGTTTGTCATACGACCTTATTCATGATGTCAACACTGCCTTCTCCTGTAGGGAGAAGGTGGAACAGAGGTTTGTCACACGACCTTATACATCCTTTTAAAAACTGCCTTGTGTAGAAAGGGTTGAACAGAGGTTTGTCACACGACCTTATACATCATAGTAAAAAACCTTCTGTAGAGACGGTTGAACAGAGGTTAATCAAACGACCTTATTCATGATGTCAACACTGCCTTCTCCTGTAGGGAGAAGGTGGAAAAGAGGTTTGTCACACGACCTTATACATCATGTAACACTGCCTTCTGTAGAAAGGGTTGAAAAGAGGTTTGTCACACGACCTTATACATCATGTAAAAACTGCCTTCTATAGAGAGGGTTGAACAGAGGTTTGTCACACGACCTTATACATCATGTAAAAAACCTTCTGTAGAGAGGGTTCAACAGAGGTTTGTCACACGACCTTATACATCATGTAAAAACTGCCTTCTTTAGAAAGAGTTCAACAGAGGTTTGTCACACGACCTTATACATCATGTAAAAACTGCCTTCTACAGAGAGGGTTGAACAGAGGTTTGTCACACGACCTTATACATCATGTAAAAACTGCCTTCTTTAGAAAGAGTTCAACAGAGGTTTGTCACACGACCTTATACATCATGTAAAAAACCTTCTGTAGAGAGGGTTGAACAGAGGTTTGTCACACGACCTTATACATCATGTAAAAACTGCCTTCTTTAGAAAGAGTTCAACAGAGGTTTGTCACACGACCTTATACATCATGTAAAAACTGCCTTCTTTAGAAAGAGTTCAACAGAGGTTTGTCACACGACCTTATACATCATGTAAAAAACCTTCTGTAGAGAGGGTTCAACAGAGGTTTGTCACACGACCTTATACATCATGTAAAAACAGCCTTCTGTAGAAAGGGTTGAACGGAGGTTTGTCACACGACCTTATACATCATGTAAAAACTGCCTTCTGTAGAGAGGGTTGAACAGAGGTTTGTCACACGGCCTTATACAACATGTAAAAACTGCCTTCTGTAGAGAGTGTTGAACAGAGGTTTGTCACACGACCTTTTTTATCATGTCTACACTGCCTTCTCTTTTGGGGACAGTGAAACAGATGTTTGTCACACGACAATTCTTCTCCTGTACGATTGCCTTCTCCTGCCTTCGTGGTCCAGTGGTAGAGGGTCCGTCCGGAGAGCGGAAGGTCCGGGGTTCGATACCTGGCCGTGTCATACCAAAAGAAGGTACTTGTTGTTACCCTGTCTGGCGCTCGGAATTGAGGGTCTAAAACAAGGACTGGTCTGCTCGGAGTCAGTATACTGTGTCTGAGTGGGATATTCATGTTAAACTAGGCCATGGTATCTCTGAGAGCTAGCACTATAATTCGGCATCAGTCTGGACTAGTACAAGCCGTCACACACACACACACACACACACACACACACACACACACACACACACATAAACATAAACATAACATGCATGCATGTCGCTATATAAGTGCAATAATCTTGGACGCGACGTTAAACCCAATTTCACCCAACCTCACCTCACCTTGAAGTCTCACAGTGTGTGTTTTTTTTACGAGCTTAATAATTAAATAAGTTAAAACTTCATTTTAACACATACTGCTATCAAACGCTATCCTGTAAGTTTATTATGATTTTCCCCATAACAATTTCAGATCAAAGGGAAAATTTTAGACATATAGATAATCATTTTACATTTTTAAGTCTATAACTAAATGCACTTTTTAAAAATGATTGTCGATATCATGACTTAATGATATTCTTGGAGAAGCCACCGGACTAATACACGTGAATACTCTAACTACTGGTATAACATTTTCTAATACTCTTCAATAATATAATGCTGCATTTGTGTTAAACAATGTAATTTCTGTGCTATGGTATTTTGGTTGCAATTAGATATATGAAAGCATATGAAAACTCATTTTTTCATATTCTTAACCGCGTTTGGTTACGGGTTGGAATAGGTTCCCAGCAACCTATGCTGGTTGTAAAAGGCGACTTAATGGATTGGGTGGCCGGTATGTATTGTTGCTCATAACATCAATCCCTGGTATACCTAGGCTAGAATAGATTATTTACAGGCCGCCTTGATGTACCTGGTATACTGTGTGTGCGATGTTAAACAAATAAACAAACATTATTCTCATCTACAGCCCTAATCAGCAAGGGTAGATTGTACACGGGTGGCAAATTTAGCACTGAAAGTTTTCAGATGTATAATTCTTAGCAAATTTGATTCAGATCCCTGACGAGTCCCCAAGTTCTGTTTCGATGTGAACATGATTCCCAAATTGAAACCCAGAAATATATTCGTACAGAACTAAATTGTGAAGTCAGTAGATGACTACACAAGGTCAATGAGTAATTAACAAAATATCTTAAAACACGGTTTGAGGAATACAATCAAACAAGCCGATACAATGAATCAATTAAGTGGCAGCCGTAATAAGTAACAGTCCCTACAAGATATAGGAGTGAACTAACTGTCGCATGTCTTGAATTATGATCAGTCCTGAATAGTGATGGAAGCTGGCAGAATATGGCAGTTACCATATATATATCCGATCCAGATATGTATGGCAAATTGATAAGACGCATGTCAGGTCGCCCTCGTGTCGCTCTTATAGAAATACAGCCAGCCTTACAGAAACTGTCATGTCAACAACGAAGGGGGGTAACTCTAAATTACACTTCCTGTTACAATCAAATCACTACCGCCTCGGCATTTTAAAACCGTTTCAATCATTTGCTGCCAATGGCAAACACAAATGAACACCCTTCTGCCACATATTACTATGTATCGCAACACTGACACGTTCCCCTCTCGTTCGTCTGTCGGTAACACGTACGTTGCTTCAATGCATGGACAATGTTTGTCATCTTAAAGTATTCCTCTTTCACAAGTTTACACAAGCCTCAATAATGAGCAGCGTTTACGTGAAGACTTTAGTCATTTTATTCTCACATTTAGCTGAAAGGCCGTGCCATAATCCAAAGAATGTTCAGAATCAAAGATTGTTACTGCCTGAAGATTGAGTTAAAGAATGGGTTTAGGACCGAGCATTTGATGTTCGTAGAAGGCGGGGGTTGGGATTTTATCGATAAAAATAAGAAAGCAAAGACATTCTCAGCCACAATATGTACATTTTTGCTATGAGTTTTTGAAAAGAAAACAATCTGCTTTTGAACTCCTGGAATATCAAATGGTTGATCCTTTACCTGTAACCATGTGATGAAACTGTAGACTCGTGGAATTATTTCCCCTCACACTTCTCTCGATAGTTTCGGCATTTCTTTGAAAAAAATCCAAATACGTTGAAACCGAGGAACTGACTTGAACTGAAACACAAGGTATAAACATGCAGGAATCAGTAGAAAGACAAACAGAAATTATTTATACCCTCAATGTTTTTGTATTCATTTGGTTATCAACAAGCAGATGTCGTAAAATATCTACTTAACCGTTACATGTCTAAATGTCTAAAAATGTGTAAAACGAATAGATGAGCGTGCTGCATTCTGATTGGTTGATAAACGTAATTAAATGGGATTTGACGCCCGGTTATCTTCTCCGCTATTTACTGCGCATATATACATTTCTTGATAATTGCCTTTCTTCCTAAATCACAAGTTTGGCTTGCCTAAATAACTATCACGTTGATCAAATATTAAGTTTGATAAATATTGAACAACTGATTGTGACTCTTGGTGGCGTAACCGTGAACGAACGAACAAACATGGACGCCAACCCTTCAGCCACGTACTACCACGTGGAGTTGCGTGGAGACAGCAGTGGACTGTACCAGAGGTCAGGATTCCCCTGCTGTTCTGTCGGTTGCCGTACAGTAGTTACAGCACAAGATTAATATATGGAAGTTAATAGCCCTTGGCACAATGGCTCGCTGATACAGTTTCAATTGATAGTTTAATTACTTCCGAAATCGTCATTTTCTGTAGCTGATGAAGCCAAGGGGTCAAAGTCAAAGAGTTTCTGAATGATTTGTTTGCCAGCTAAATCGAGTCTGTATACACAGACACCATGGCAAATCATATCAGAGTGTCTTTATATATATTTGATAATAAATATTGGAGGGTTAGATTGTAGTTATTATTTATTGTATGAATGTGAAGACCATCTTGATGTACGAGATCCTTAAATTGTTGTGACAAGAAAATCATCGCAAAAACACTATCAAAGAGCACTTTTTAAACGCGAAGGGACTTTTTTTTCCGGCCCCGCTCTTCACGTTTGTGCATGATACACACAAGATGTAAACTCACAAGACAAGTACCGTATTTGCGTGTGGAGAAAACACAGTAATGAACAATAATTCAGATTTTACAATGACATGTTTGATGTTGCTAGGGTATTGCGGCAAACCCGGGTTCGATTCCCGACAAAAGTACAATCTGTGAAGCCAATCTGTGGCGTCTACAACCGTAATTTTGCTGGAATATTGCTTTAAAACGTCGTAAAACGATATTCACTCACTCACTCATAATAGCTTTCGCATTGATGTGGCCGTCAAACCAGTTGGTTCACTTAGAGGTTATTGAGATCTGAAACCTCTGACTGACCAACCAGAAACGAGAAATTTCCAAATCAATGATAGAAATAATGTTCGTTGATAATATTTGCATGATCATTATATGGTCATGTAAAACTCACAAAACCGTTTCCTGTTGAACCAAAAGGGTTCCTTGCGGTCAGGTAAAGTCACATCCGGGTGTTTTCCAAGACGATTGTATATGCCAGTAGTACCACATTTGGGTTGACCAATGAAAATAAAGTACGGCAAGCAGCGCAGAATCGTAGTGGCTCGAATCGGCGAATGTCTTTGCGTTGGTTGTGCTTCCTTCCAACATGGGTTTTTATAGTCACTTAAGAATGCAGGGTTACTCTGAATTAAAAACAAAAATAATTGTGAAAGCATGACACTCAAAAAATCAGATAACCCATGTTAATGTGTTTTTGCGAAGTTTTAATTGTCAATCATCAAGACAAAAACATCTTATACAAAACTGGTTTTCACGCCAACAACAACTACTGTTCCCACTCGGGTGTACCGATTAATCGAACCGTCGATGCATCACAACTGTTCATCGTTCGATGGCAAATTAAAATAGTAATAGTTGTATCTGATGCAATGCTACCCTATTGACAGTTATTCATTTACTTTTCATCACACATTGTCTGAAGAGACATCAAAATATTCCTCAAGTACAGTACTGCGAGGAAATGTACATTTTAGAGCGGTATATGTGCTTAAACTATGGCGATGCTATTACAAAAAGTGTACACACATTGCAACAGCATCGCAATAGTGTATTTAACTATCGCACTTCATTGCGGTCGCATTCTTTTGGAGACGCATTAATTTCACGATTTACAGTATTCCCTCGATAGTCATCACTAGTCAGCAATACACGACCATGTTATCGTTATACATACCATACATGTAGCTGAAACAGGAACAGATCAAATTAACTGTGTTAATGTGTAAAACAAAAATGTTGAATGACTTGACTTGCCTTGTGTCAACAAACCAAGAATCCTAATCTGGGCTAATCAGGGATTCGATCTCACTGACAGCGGTGTGTCTCACGCCTCAGATACGCAACTCTGCACATGGACTTTTCATCGCCTTAGATGATAGGGTTACCCTTATGCTCCTTATCTTTATTTTAATAACATTGTTCGTTAGCAAATATACATCACAACACAATATCACAAGTAGAACATAAATGTCACAATAAAGTGAAGATTATACTGGGCGCGGCCGCTGTACAGGTTGTGCAAACAGCCCAATATAACAACGGGGTTTTATATGCTTGACGACAGCTGATACAACCCTTGTTCTGGGTTTTAGGGTCTTCAGTGATAAATTAACTGTTTGATAGCCTGATTCTTACAGCAATGATAGCACGCCCGTAAAGTCCATATATATACTGAATCCAATAAAAAAAGGCACCAACAACGTCGGCATTGTATGGCGATCCGAAAAGTTTAAATGTTGTGGTAACATAGTACACTTTATGTACACTTCACAAGAGTGCTTGTAAAACTCTCTCAGCAAACTGCCGTCATGTCAGTGGATGCGAATAAATGTCGTCATTGATTTTATGTGACGCCTAGTGCGATTTGCATGAATTAACACGCACAACTTTGCTTATTCTTTGTTTTATATGAGAAGTTCATTTATATAACTGAAACGAGTGTAAAACTCGTACACAATCACAACCACTGGCAATCAATAATGACGAGGGTCATTTTGAGTGTCTCCTGGTCCTGAGATCCTGGCAGAGATCCTGTAGGTAAATAACGCGTTTCCCAGAATGGCTATCGCTGTGTCCACGCCGTCGGTTTACTCGTGGCATTATTACCGTTATCTGACACCTTCAAGGATTTATTTACTTATTTGCTCGATAATATAGAGACACGTATTGATAGACCTTGTTTACATTTCCTGCCTTAGAGAGCACGGGGTCGACAGAAGCGGTCGAGCAGGATGTAGGCCAGTGAAATACAACAGCACAGCAAGCATGTATTATACTTACTACGTTTAACATATAACTACTGTAAAAGTATACATGACCTCCTGGGCAAAAGAAAAAAATGGAAATGACCCCAAAATTACAAACGTTATAAAAACGTTATTAGATTGAAACACTGCAAACCTGAGGTCCCAAACACAACTATGATACCCGTATCCAACACATCACCATCGAATAACCATTTCTTGTTTGTTTTATTTCTAGCCACCATCAAACCTGGCTGTATGCTTTCTTTAGCCCGGCAGTTTATTTCACTAATATAAGAACGTTAACAAGAGTATTCCTGATAAAATGATCGCTGTTTCAATGATATATATCACTAATAGAATTAATGTTATTACAAATAAAAGATATAAATATATTGAACATAAATCACATCTTATTTAAACGTGTAGAGTTCCCCTGGCGTGTCTGCAGATTAAGAAGTTATAAAATATATCTGAATGATGAGCATAGAGTCCTCCAGGACGTATGTTGGGTATATGTAGAAGCAAAGACGTCACAAAAAATCTTTTCATTTGAAGACTTAACGACCTATTGGTATTTACTTGGGTCTAAGATAGAATCTAAACTTTTCGGAGAGTTTTAAACAAATACAAAATATCAGAGATATACGGCTATTCAATATTAGTATGTGGACGTGTCTATCAGTAAGTGTCTGGAAAGTGGGACTTCCGTAGCGATATTTGTACGAGAACAATGTTACCAGGGAGACACCATAACTTTATCGCAGACCTTTCATCAGATGCACATCCACACTGTCTCTTAATGCTATTTTCTTTCTCTGTCTTATATGAAAGCAAACTATTATTTATTCGAAACTGAGAACGCCGTGATATAACTGGAATACTGTTAAAAGCGGCGTTAAACCCAACTCACTCACTCACTCACTCACTCACTAGAAACTGAGAATATTTTGAGACAAAAGTGAGTGAGGGAGTTTATTTCCCCCATTTTAGCCATGTTCTGGGACATCGGAAATGAAATGAACAAATTGTACCCATGTAGGGAATCGAACCCTGGTCTTCGGCGTGACGAGCGAACGCTTTCAATACTAGACTACGAAAGCTAATATGTAAACAAAAGCACACTCTTTCCCAATGATTGTCGGCGTGCATTTTGAAATAATGATATGCACAATGACAGGCTACAAAATGCATTGCAGTATTTGCAGCTACAATAATAATCAAAGTATGAAAACACTGGCGTCAACACAGAAACTAAACACTCCATGTATTACTCACTATGCTCATGATATCCAGATTGTTTAAGTACTGTCTGTAAGCTGTGATGTCTCGTTGTGTTGCCCCTTGCCTCAGTCTCTTCAGTTGAGGAACAGCGTATGGTTTTTTTTTCCTAATAGCGTCTACTTCGCGTTTTTCGGTCTCCATTTCTGTCATAGACACGTTGTTTAGCGTGTTATGGTCAGTGTCATTCTTTGTGATCTCAACTGGAGGAATGGGAATGGTATGTAACACGTGTTCGATGTATTTAACATCCGACGAATGGACATTCAGTCTCACTGGAATTTTGTAGCTGGCGTATTCTATATTAAACATACATAGAAGAACGATGGGAGCAAGCAGCGCACCCACGACAGACCAGTATCTGACGACAAACGACACTGCTCTAATACAACGGCCTCTCGTCCCCATGGTCTGACCGTACACTGCGTCTCGGTGTGGCAGTGTGCTGCTTTTCTGCCAATATACTTGCTCAGGCTTCCGTTCAAACTAAATCCTTTCGATGCCGACCTATGTCCGTGTAGATAATACCTTGTTCTCAATCATGCGCCTACTATTTGTAGATCATCCTTTTCTCCCGGTGATATTGCTACTGTCTGTGGACCATTCTTTTTTCTCGATGTTACGGCTACTGTGTGTGGACCATACTTCGTTCGCGATGACACGGTCGTGTAAAACACTGTTTCCGAGGATTAGTCAACATGTTGAAAATACCGTAACACTTGTAATGTATGTCCGATGTCCACAGGACACGCGAAGATCCGGGCTAGAATAGATCTTCAGCAACCCATGCTTGTCGTAGAAGGCGACTATGCTTGTCGTAAGAGGCGACTAACGGGATCGGGTGGTCAGGCTCGCTGACTTGGTTGATGCATGTCATCGATCCCAATTGCGTGGATCGATGCTCATGATAACAATCACTGGATTGTCTGGTCCACTCGATTATTTACAGACCGCCGTCACATAGCTGAAATATTCCCGAGTGCGGCGTTAAACAACAAACCAACCTACCCATGTCAACAGACCATGTAATGTATGTAACAGCTGGTGTCTCCACAAGCTTACATGTTACCTCGGCCCAGGAGACACCGAGTCCGTCGCGTTTTACATGTCAGTAACGCTCACCTAACGTTGATAGTCATCTCGACAGCACTGCGGGAATTCATATTTCAACTAGTTTGACTAGTTCACTTGACTAGCACATTATACAACACAATCTGGCGACATCTAATTATCTAATTGTTGCTCGATTCAGGCGACGCAAGTCGCTGTTTAGACTTACGTCCCTCAGGCGTGCCATAATCTTGTGACCATGAGTTTAAAACCAAGAATTGCCTTGGGTTTTTTAAAATTCTTAGTCTGTCATTACTATACTCATGTTCCTGTTTCCCCTGCATCAATTTGGGCTTTCCTCCGACATTAAGCTAACACGCTGTGATCTGAAATACTATTGAAAGCAACGAAAAATAAAACTCACTCACTAACTGATGTTCTCATGCTAGTTTTAAATACACACCTGTGGCTTGTTAAAATGCGTGTTATTTATCGTCAGTTAAAGTTCTATATATCACGCTGTTAGTCACAATATGGCTACAACACTGTCGATGTTTGAAGTTTAACTCACTCACTCACTCTTACCAAAAGCATATGCGTCCCAGGAACCCACGATCGTGGGTTCGAATCCCTATTGTCTCTGGTTTAAGACCTGCATCGATTCAGGCTTTCCTCCCAGATGAGACTGATACGTACAATCACTGAAATACTATTCAAAGTAGCTCTCCGATAGTGCTCTTTGGACAGGCATCCCACACTCACTGATCCACAAGACCTGTTTATCTATTAGACGATATACACAGGAAAGATCGTGCCGTCACCACGAACCATACAACAGCCAGTCTTCCACAGGTCAACATCGATCTATTCACTGCGAACGCCAAGATAACTTTAGCAATCTCAACATTGTTGCCTACAGCCCTCTACGATTCACTGATCAATGCGTACAGCAAACAGACGAAAGCTCCTATCATAGCAATTGACATAACAAACAGGAGAATGCTCTGCACGGTCATTTCACGACGGTCTAAATACTTTACACAAACTGTTCAGACACAGGTTCTGTTTGTTCTGCATTTTGTGGCTCTTACTTTGAATGAATTTTTGATTTCACGTAAAGAACACTGTCTCATTCACATCTCTTAAACAACACCTTTTCTTTAACAGCGCTCAGTGCCCTTAAACAGCGCCATTTCTAAAACAACGCTGTCCATTACAAAACACCCTTCAATAAACAACGCCGTCCCTTTAACAACACCGGGTAACATTATCTCTGCAACAACACATCACTTACTTACATTCCTGTCAGACTTGGTAATCGAGTCTGCCCAAGACAATTCAAAAACTAATATTATGAGCAACGATCCACGCCTTGGGGATACGATAACCCGCCATCAACCACGTCACCGAGCCTGACACCCCATTCATAACGTCTCCTCTTACGACGAGCATATGTTGCTGCAGACTAATTCGGTACCTCCACTGGGGTCACAAGGCGAAATTCCAATATATACAAAATATACAATTTTGTATATACGGTATATCCAAAAATATACAATTTTGTATATTTGGTATTTCCAAAAATATACAATTTTGTATATATGGATTGATTTTACCTCTGCTTCATTCAGTTTCTTCTCATTGCAGACATTAATGCTCACAATATGTGGTTGCTATTGAATATATTACTAAGAATACCGGACAGTATTATTGTATGTGACAAGTGTATATTATTGGCATTATGACAACTCTATTTGGAGTGTTATGAAATAATTTGTATTTATTTATGTTGACAGCATTTTACTTAATAAAGAAATAGAACACTTGAGCAGACAGTTATATCAATAATATATATGATAAGTGCGCCATCTGTTTACAAATAAGAAGATCTATATATACAAGTCGTTCAGAGTAGTTTCAAACAATGACGGTAAAATAAGTATATCATGAATATCGGCAAATATGAATATATACAATTTAATATACATGTTTCTGTTATGTCATGGTATGGTGATTCTAAATCTAAAATGTTGCTTGATTTTGTTTTGACAAACAGTTGTATGCACTGTCCAATGTGATACTCCTACGTAAGTATATAAAAAAGGATGTTCGTTTAGTCAATGGACATATTAGTGGGATAAGTGTGACAGGATAACTAAGTTTGTCATCTGGTATAATGCAACTCCTCGATTAGCATAATTAGAACAGAGTTTGTAATTAGTTATATGCGGACTCCAGTTAGCTAAGGCAGCCAGCATCAGTGGAGAGTGTGAGCAACTCAATGTGATTTATGGATTTGTGGAATTTTAATAAATAAACGAACGCCTGTCACAAAAAATGTAGTTGAACAGAGAACACACAGAATCGCAGATTTTTCTATCGTACATTTGAGGGTGAACGTGAACGAAGCCGTGCAGGGTGCCTTACATCGATTTTACTTCAGAACACACAGTGAGCTCAGGTAAGTTTATAAATGATGATATTTTCATTCATTCGTGCAATAGATATGGCAATCATGAGCGCTGACTCTGTATGTGTTCGCAATAGAACATTTGGAAGAAATAAAAAAATGACTTACAAGTCTAGTACACAACAAAGCCATTAAGTGAATATCAATTAAATTGATTCACAATGTGACAACATCTTATCCAAATTTTGTTTAATGCAACAGGTTTAAAGCATTCAGAATTGTACAATCATTAATATAAAACACAGCATGTTTATATATATGTGTCGCTACCTCTCTCATGTTAAATACATAAATGTATAAAAATGTTTTAATATAATTTAATATTACGATTAGTTTTACATTATAAGTAACATTATGGACCCTAGCATGTCGAGCCAAGAAACAATTGTATATATTATTCACCTTGGAATGTCTGTTTACTGTGTTAGCGGCGGGGTCCAGGCAATTCCCTAAGTGGACAATTCCAACTACTACTGCGTAAAATATTAATGCCGATTTGGAGAAAATTACCAAATGGATGAAAGCAAGTAAAGTATAATCCAAAGAAAACAGAAACTATTCAATTTCACGTTAAAGTCAATCTAAATGCAATACCTATCCGTAAAATGAAAAGATTTTTTAGCAATGACTTTTGGTTAAATGTTGCAGTCAGCTTGTTAATAGCATTCTGATATTGTCGATTAGTTAAAAAGGTAAGCCCTGTGATTAGTTGCCTTAGAAGTCTTAAAATACCTTCCTGGTGTCCCCTGTCGTGAACCATACTCACTCACTCAGATAAATACCTCCTTTCACATAAATCATTAGAAGTTATGTACAAGCTTATTGCCCATATCTTTGCTCCCATATTTGGGATAATTGTACCAAAGAACAAGAACCAATCCGAGAAAGTTTACACTGCATAACGGACTTTTTGTGGGGGAACAAGGGGTACAAGCCATGAGGAACTTTATTGAGAAACTAACATAGCCAAAAGAAAACACTATCATACAAGATGGAAAACATCTCTTCTGTTAGTGATTACATTTAAAGAAATCGAACCAATTTACAGGCTACCAGTTGTAGAACAGAATGCTATGCCAAATCATTCTTTCCTGATACTATTTATACTTGGAATAGTCGTCTGATATAGTGGATTATTAAACTTGGACAATGTTACTAATATCGAGTTAAACCATGATACCAGATTTTGTCACATATCCTTTATCGCCTCTGACTCGGCTGTAGTGATTTAAACTTCCATCGGCTTGAAAGACTCGTCTCAGATAAGGCATCATGCATGCTCTTGGGCTAAAGTATACTGCATTATTTTTTCACATGGCCTTACTACAATATTTTAAGAAACGAATCGTCTTTCTATTCTAAAGGGTAGAGTTTTAATTCAGTGCTTTATGGGAAACAATTCGTCCATATAGAATTTTAAATTCAGTCCATATCTACGTTCTGATGGATTTGCACTAAAGTAATAATTTAAGAATTAATTCATATTTTAAGCTACGTATTAAGTATTAAATTATTATAGTTAAATCTCTTTTCTTAATAATTGAACACCAGTCGATCAACCGCACTAATTTGTTGACCACTCGTTTTTGTTCTCTTTTGATGTATATATGTGTTATGTTTTATAATATGTATGTATATGTACATGTATAAACCAACACATATCAATATTACTTGATAAATATAATTTTGTTTCTGGAGCAGTTTTTACCAATCCCGATTCATTTACTGAATAAAGATATGTTAAAAGCATGTACAATTTCCCATTCTTAGTAGGACATCTCACAAAATCCCACTTTTTTTGTTGTTGTAAGAATTAATAAGAGGACGTTTGGTGGGGGATTTTAGGGATATGAGAAATGAATACAGACTGCCATGTTGTCTGAGTGTAGATTTTAACAATCACCGTGTGTGACCATGTAGACAGGATATCATTCGGGTTTCTGATTTTGACAATGACTCCATGAGCATACTGAGTATTGTTGCTTGGGGATATCAAATGTAACATTTTTGTTATCAGAGGAGATTGATAGTGAACTTTTAGTACCAGGTAGATATGATAGCTATAGGATTTATGATCCTTTCTTTCTCTTTGTCAAAAGATTGCGGGTATATGTGTATGTAATTCTCTCACGCTGATGGCAGAAAGTCACTGAACCAGTTCATGTATTCTACGTCAAAGAAGATCAGAACCCGTGTATAATTACAACATCCTCAGAATACCAATAACAACGAAATGTAGAAATTAACAAACATGACCAACATTATTATTTCATGTTAATCTTTGTGCCATGTATGAAGCTAGATAAACATATGTATACTTTTTCAGTCTGTGTAAAGTCGTGAGCACTCGTGCCCGTCAGATACCATTGATCTTACAGCGAGTTCTTTCAAAACAACTGGCTCCCACTGGAGATATTGCTTAGGTGAGATCAAACGATATCTACACTGTAGATATCCCTCCAATGAAATTGCATCAAAATGCTTTGCAGACTATTTTGACGTCATTGTCAGTTAACTCACTTGCCTCGGGAGAATGTCCGATGTTTAACACGGGACAATTTTTACATCTGTAATATATCAAGTACACCAGATCTTTTTGCCTTTTTTGCCAATCACTATATATTGAAGATCGATGAAAGAAATTCTATTAAATGAATCTTGGAGGTTTCTACAAAAGAAAAGATTGGATTAGAATATAAACTGAACAGCCTGTTCAAGTTAAGAAACAGATGAAAAATAGAAGCGGCGTATAATACTGACACAGTGAATATTGTTTGTCTTCGTGCATCGTTGAGTGTTCTTAACAATCTTTATATTGTCTGTTGATTGCACTTCTCACTTGGACAACTACTGAAAATAATATACGTGTAGTTAACAAAAGTAAAGTTAAAAACCAAAACTTGGGTCTTCCCATATAAGATGGTGATGTAGGGTGCCATATTTGAAAGAGTGCGATGCTGCTTATCCGCGTTCCAAACAGATCCACATGAGAGCACAAGGCAGAACGGAGCAAAGAAGGGACTTAACCAGGGGGAACCTGGCAAATGTAATTTCTTATACACACCTGTGGGTCTGCGAGTTTGTTTGGTAATAGTTACATTATCTGTTGTTATGTCAACATAATCGTTTTTTCAGAGTGTAAAACCCCCTGTATGCCACAGCGGCACATATGTCCCTCCTCTTCAACCCTCACTTCGAAATCGAATAAATTCAAAATACATCGTGCTGACAAATATACACTTCATGTGCACAGTTTTGAATTCCCCCTTCTGTTTATCATTTACTATCATTTTAGGCAATTCAAAATTACTGGAAGTAACTTCTGACAATTAGCTACATTGTAAACCTCGCCAAGTCACAATTCACGACGTTATATAAATATTTATTGTGTGTTTACAAATCTAAATATCGGATATTTACTCGAATAATTAAAGTAGAAAAATAGCATATTAGCGATCACGGGTATCAAATCAGTAATGATAATTCTGAAACGTCCCTGATAAGCCGAGAATCGTTTAGAATGTTTTGGAAAATACGCACACACGAACGCCGAAGTGTACGTTCCGCCATATTGGATTGTGTTTACAAAATGCCGGTTATGAGACGCCTATTCGATCAGGTATATTTCAAACTTAGATGCTATACATGCATCCCTGAATTCCTCATACGTTTTCGAAACAATGAATAAATGGTCTTTGTCACCAATGCAAATTATCAAGATGAAATCATGCGAGATAAATTAGGTATAGAAACGAAAACTGTGTTCGGAAAACTGTACTTGCTGAAATGTAAACAAAGCAAAATTCAGATTTTACACTGTGTAGCATTTTTAGAGGTACTTTCGTCTAATTGTTGCATACATTGGCTCGATCACGCGTTTGAGAATATTCATGGGAAGAGTATCGTTGCACTAATTATGGAAATGCACATATACACATTACAATGATGTGGTAAATTCAACAGAAGCCGTAATAGTTTCCGTCCTGTGTGACGCCATGACTCACGCTAAATCACGCACAACGATGACGGTAGTTATCTGCATTTCTGACTAATTCTCTTTGTTACATTGGAAAACAAGGTAAACAAATAACAGTACGCAGATTGTCAGAATGTTTCTGATTACTTACGTCAAACATGTATGTGTATACGATCCCTCAATCAACGAAAATCCTCCTCTGGAAATCCCGCGTACTGTTGTCAGTGAACGCGCCATTTTGTAAAAGTCGGTCACCGGTAGTGGTGTCATGCGGAAGTAAACATTGTTGTACATATTTGGTAATTTCTTTGAGGTGTAAACTTTCAACTTGGCACCCAGCGTGTTCTTTGTTTTTGTCTAGTTTGCATTTTCATCATCGCCTTGGTAATCCACACATATGACGGAAACCTTTTTGTGTAGGGTCACATTATTTATGAGAAGTAAGCAGCACATAGGATGATGTCACTTATGACATTTGTGTTATGTATTAATGCGCTACTGCAATCATGATAATAGACAAAATTCATCATTCGATGCTACAAAAGTTGTGATTTTAGCGTGTGTAAGAAACAGATTACTGCACTCGTGCCCGTCAGATACCATTGATCTTACAGCGAGTTGTTTCAAAACAACTGGCTCCCACAGGAGATATTGCTTAGGTGAGATCAAACGATATCTTCACTGTAGATATCCCTCCAATGAAATTGCATCAAAATACTTTGCAGACTATTTTGACGTCATTGTTACCATGACGTCACAATCAAATGACATCACTAATGGCTCTTGTACTGGAGCTGTTAGCAGTACTTTTTACACTGAAGACACTGCTTATTACTGTCTAGAAACTGTAAAGTTGGAAGAATGATGTTGGATGGTAAATAATATCTCACCCTCGTGTCTTTTGATATCAAATATATCGATCGACATATAGTCAATCAACGACATATAGTCAATCGACGACATCAATCAACATGTAGTCAATCAACGACATATGGTCAATCAACGGCATATGGTCTATCAACGACATATGGTCAATCATCGTCAAATGGTCAATCAACGACATATTGTCAATCAACGACATATGGTCAATCAACGACATAAGGTCAATCATCGCCATATGGTCAATCAACGACATATTGTCAATCAACGACATATGGTCAGTAATATTGACTGAAAGCCAAACTGACGAAGATTTGGCGATACGTGTACATGTATGTATGACATAAAAAGGTGACTTAACCCCCTGAAAGTCGAAATGATTTTTCGAGCATAAGCTACAAACAACGAGCAATTACGGTTCCGAGTGAACTGATTTTATAAGTTCCGAATTCATTTATACATTTATCAAACCAATATCTAAACATTAGAAAAATTAGGCTTTTAGAAAACATCATCTTCACAGTATTTTTGTTCATATAGTCATTGTATATATTGCTAATGTACCACGGATGGTGGGTTTACTGAGACATACATGAATCTTGAATCTTGTGTCAGTGATTTTTAGCATGTAAAAGCCTCGGGTGCGACGCTGACAAAGCCAGTAGCATTATTAGGGCACATTTGGGATTCGAACACTTGATCAGCAAACCCTGTCACAAGTAAGGAACGTTCCTTTCCTGGGGAAATACGGCGCCCTGAAGGACTGAGGCACAAAATTGAAAGAACGTTACAATCGAACAGGAACCGTTTTGGTTATATTAAAATTATTTTACCTGATATAAATTACTATTTCTCAGATAAAATACGTATCCGTTATAATATTTATAACATATATTATCCTTTTACACATTTACAGCCCTGTTAATATATAAATCTGCACCAGATGTTTCGTTTTTAGACTTACAAAACTGATTCATATATTGTTGAAAGACTGCAAAAGGGACACTATTTTCCAAGTATTTACATTTACACAATGAACAACGCACAAATCACCACGCCACAGGCAAATATAGTGGTCTTGTGTTTACACAAGTTGGTATTCGTTTTTTTACTTTATATTGGCTTCAATTTGGTCTGATCCCGTTATTCCTTGTTTACCCCTGAGGATAATCGGAACTTGGGTGAGTCATTCCTTGAAACCTTGAAATGGGAAGTGAGATGCTTCATTCGAGACGATGCCTAGCCACCTGCTTTTCTGTCTCAGGCTGTGAGGTAGTACCTACTTGTAAGAGGTGATGCTCCAGATAGAGGAAGCTACATGGATACTACGTCGAGAGACAGTATTCTGAGAAATAGATGCTTTAGTGGATTATTTCGTGAAACATTAAAGGATGCTACTCGACCTACATTTTACAGAGGACAGGATTTCGAAGATCTTCTGCAGACCACAAGAGAAATTGAACGTGAGATGCAAGGAAAGCCACATCCAAGGATGAGATCCAAGGTCCAACAGCAACCACACGTCATGGATAGGAACCCCACATCAGAGACAGATTATTCTGCAAAGATATCTCAGCAGCTATCAGACGTTATCAAGCGACTGGACAAGCTGGAACTTGATCAGTCAAATCAACAGCCCCAGACGGACAACAAACTTCTGAAGTAGATCTTGGATATACTTTCAGTCTTAGAAGCCCAGAAGAAAGATTCTACTACAGACAGAGTTATCCCAGTTAGAGCCCGAGTCGCGGAAGACTTGGACGTGGGAGACGTGGTGGTGGATCTTTAAACTAGAATGGCCTACTGCTGAAGGGCTAGTACAGGCCAATGGAAGAGATAGCCCTAGCCCAACATATCTTCGTGACAGAATGATCGGAGATGCTAATGAAACTCAAGTAGACATCGCTGGTGTTAAATGTTCTGCACTTTTAGATACAGGATCCCAGTGAGTGAGTGTGTATGGTTTTACGCCGCTTTTAGCAATATTCCAGCAATATCACGGCGGGGGACACCAGAAATGGGCATCACACATTGTACCCATGTCGGGACTCGAACCCGGGTCTTCGGCGTGACGAGCGAACGCTTTAACCACTAGGCTACCCGACCGCCCCGGGATCCCAGATTACCACTGCTAGTCAAGCCTTTTATAACTCTGCATTATCAGAGATTGAATGTCGGCCCCTAACTGGAGCTGGAGACACTGACATACCTTATTCTGGATACATTGATGTATCTTTTTACATTCCTTGCTGTGATGTCGAATTTCAGATTCCTATACTAATAAGCAAGGATACAAAATACAACAAGGACATCCCTGCAGTGATTGGCATCAATGTTCTCAAGAGATTGAAATCCAGAAACCAGGAACCAATAAAGGGATTGCCAAGGGATGGACTACTGCTCTGGAGTCACAATGGCATGCTAGGAATTGTCAAGTTTACCAATAATAAACGTATCTGGATTCAGCCGAATCAGATAGTCACCCTCAGTAGAGTTATTCGCCATAGCCCAGGGAGTTACACCGTTGTTACAGAACATCTGGAGGTTGACAACGACTTGCAAACAGATTTGTCTGTTTGTCCTCGCCTAGTAGAAGTTGGAAAACATGGGATGTTATCCCGAATACCAGTTTGATGTTGCAACTTGTCTGCACGAGTCATCACGTGCACCTTTCGTCAAAAGGGTAGAAGCAAGTCCGTGGCTATTATAAGTAATATTCTTACTAGTATATAAGGAATATACTTCCCATTACGTAGGAAATAATCGTTTATATAACAAATATTGTTACTATTATATACTCAACAACAAAGGTTCCTGTGACACCAATATTTTAGTGTATTTTTCAAACAAGTAAAGTTTTGTTTTCAATATTGTAGTACATGTATGGAATCAAGTCACAAAACGCAACTGCTACAGAAAAGCATGCATTCCATGCAAAAGTTTACTTTTATGCAAGCCTCATGCATTTCACTACCCAAGAATGGGTATAAAACATGTTCGTTAACGGGATTCCATATGCATTGTTTAGCATCTTGCTGACAACAAGCACTCACCAAAATAACGCAATTATTCAACATTACGAAATGCCACGCCTGTCCGAAAATGAGCGTCTGCGAGCCATTGGTATGCTTGAAGCAGGATCGAGTCAACGTGATGTTGTAAGACAATTTAACGTCCACAGAAACACCATTTGGTGCTTATGGCAACGTTGGCAACAGACGAATGCAGTCAGAGACCATCCTCGGAGTGGCAGGCCACGCGTAACCAATAATCGACAAGACAACTGGATTCGAACAACACACCTACGAAATAGATTCCAGCCAGCAACAGCGACTGCAAGAAGCATCCCTGGCCTTCGACGGATATCTTCATAAACCGTACGTCGCCGCCTCAGATATGCAGGGATTGTCGCCAGAGATAACGCCAGACGTCCCATTTTGACAGGAAACCACCGTCAAGCACGTCTACAGTGGTGCAGACAGCGTCTACGCTGGACGGCCGTGCAGTGGGGAAAAGTTCTATTCACTGACGAGTCTCGTGTTCACCTCAGCCACAGCGATGGACGGATTCAAGTGCACCGACGTCGAGGTGAACGTTACGTCAATCATTGTATCATGGAAGAAGATCGGTTCGGGGGCGGCAGCGTTATGGTGTGGGGTTGGATTAGAGCAAGACAGAGGACCCGTTTGATAGCGGTCGAGGGAAATCTCAATGGACAGCGCTACCGCTACGAGATCATAGGCCCTGTTGTTATACCGTTTCGTCATGGCCCAGGCATTACCTTTCAACATGACAACGTCCGCCTTCATATTGCTCGACTTGTTCAGGTATCTCTTCAACAAAACAACGTGAATGTCATCCCCTGGCCGGCTCGCTCCCCTGATCTCTCACCAATCGAGCACATAAAGGATGAGATGGATCGGCGCCTTCGACGTCAACCACGTGTTCCACCGACACTCCAGGAACTTCGAAACATGCTCCAGCAGGTATGGACAGATATCCCAGGACTTTGTGCGACGCCTGGTCCATTCCATGAGACGAAGATGTGTAGCTTGCATCGCAACCAGAGGTGGACACACACGCTATTGATTTGTAAATTAACATTTTGGCATGTTCATGGGGGTTTTTTTTATGTAATCACGCATTTTCTGAAGTCAGTATGGCAAATTAAACCATTTGAACACTTATAGGAGTCTTTTATCGGTTGAAAACCGAAATTGTTTCAGATTTGGTAAAACACATAACTTTGCATTAAAATCGTATTCAATGTCACAGGAACTTTTGTTGTTCAGTATATAAGAAATATTATTTCATATGACCAATATTCTAACTATTTTATGGTGATTATTTTTTTTGTACCAGGAATAGACTCACTATTGTATAGGTATATAGAGGTTATCACGCGAGTGTGTTTGGGGATGGTAAATATCCTGCATTAGGAATAAACATTGTATTTAGCGAGCCTTGGCGAGCTAAATACATAGTGTTTATTCCTAATAAAGGATATTTACCATCCCCAAACACACAAGCGTGATAACCTCTTTATCATATAATGTCATTCTTTAATTCTGTGCTTCAAAATCGCTTTTCCTCTCACAAACATTACCGAAACGTTGCGAGTTTTCCTTGAATGCGCGCATTAATATTTATTACGTCACAGGGTAAGTGATGTGTCAGTCGGACAGTGACAGTAGCCAATATAGTTCCAACTGAAATCTCTTTCTTATACAGTGTCGAAGCAACATATACGCAAAACAACAATTGTTTTTAATTTCCTTTCGGGGCAAATCATCGGTCTGTCCGCTAGAGTAACTGCCCTTTGTCAAAGGGAAGCTACTCTAACCCTAGTCTATGAGACGTCACGACCACGGTCAGACGTTGTTGACAGTCGGTCTGTCCTGTCATAACGTTAAGAAGTGTAGTCAGATGTACACACGGCGACAAAACGAAACAAGGTAACAATTCAAACATATTTCGGCCAAATCCAACTATTTTAATTTGTGGAGAAGGTTTCAAGCCGCAGAGGTCTAAATCTACAAGCACAGATATGGCTACTGATCCCGCTTGGCTAGCTAGGCCTCGTGCCCTCGTAAAATTGTTTCGAAATTTATATCGCGAAAAGTTGCCAAAACTTATAAAATGCCTTAGTTACGTCACATTTAGACTATGATTTTCAGTATATTAGACTGCTCTTTTGATGATGATAACATTTATCCCTGTACTTTATCCAGATTCCCGATGGTTAATTCTGACTCGATCGCCGAATGACGATTATAAACAGTGAAGGTAGTCCCTACTTGACCTTTGATATTTGCATCTCTATCCGCATATGACCCCAACGAATATCGTTTTTATCCGTTGGCTTTATCCTGCCGGGAAACCTACCCATTATATGATAAATTCCTTTATATAATGAATAGACCTACTGTTATACAAATATAAAATATCAACGCCAGAGAATAACCAATTTCAACTATCCACCGAAACAGATTTCAGTGGGCATTAGAGGCATAGCGATAAAAAGGCGATAAAATTCTATGAGTGGATCATCGAAACTGAGTGATGGCAACGTTGCTACTGGAAGCACCCGCCGATGACATAACTTGCAGAACACTGTCAGTGTGTGTTGCCTGACGCGGGAGCACGGTCGGCCCAGTCGTGTTAGGCGCCGCGATTCGCTGGACAGAGTTGCGTCCCTTAGGCACGCCAGAAACCTATGATTGTGGGTTCGAAACTCGAGTGACTAGACTTACATCTAGTCTCTGAAATAATAATATTTTACAGAGACTTTCTTCCTTAAGGAATTTTCTTCTATAGAAGGATTATTCTTTTACGACTGTCACATGGGGGTCTTAGATGTGAACTGTGAAGGAATCGGAAACAGAGTCCATGTACAGTATATTTACCCCGCATTAATTCTCCAAGACGCATGGAATTACTTCCCCTCATCGTTGAACACCCAAAAACAAGGATGTTACGTTTCCAAGAACCGCATCCTAAAACTGATGTAGAGATGTGAAAACATTGTTGTACAACTCGCCTTTAAAACTGTGCTGACCCCCGCTGTAGCCTCTGTCTACACCCACCATATCCGTCTGTCAATATAGCTGGATCGTGTGTTGACCTGTCACACTGTCGCCATAGAAACCCTTCTACTACAGTACTATGAAGAGGGTGCGTATAATATCACCAAGTGACATTTGCCATAACGAAACCCTTTCTAAATTATGTTTTTGTATGTGGAAGTGTTGTTTAATGTTTTTGTTTTAGCCAAATTGCCAGTACTCATTTCCTCATTTATACGTAACAACGTATGATGCTTCATAAACATTTATGCCCAGTGTTGTTTGCAATTAACATTCAAAAGAGCTCGTGTTTTTGCACAAGGTTGAGCCTTGAAATCTCTTGTCTCACGTACAAGCCGAGAGGGTTTCTATTTTTAGCGTAGCATCTGGTTTAACGACATTCTTGCACAAGCACAATGCACAAACCGCATGCAAAGGTTATCCAAGTGCATAAGTGAATTGAAACTGATACATCGCATTGGCAATATTACAGAAACGAAGAGACGACAGAAAGCAATATGAAATAAAAAGAAAATATCTTCAAGGCATGATATCCACTGGCATGTGATTCACATGAAACGACAAGTATGTTCAAAACAGTAAACAGACATATTCATATTAATGAGTGAGTGAGTATGATTTGACGAGATTCTGAGCAATATTCCAGCAATATCACGGCAGGGGACACTAGAAATGGGCACCACACATTGTACCCATGTCGGGAATCGAACCCGGGTTTTCGGCGTGACGAGCGAACGCTTTAACCACTAGACTCCCAGACCGCCCCTCATATTATAGAGAAATATTAAGGCATCATGCTATGAACATCCGTGTTCAGATAAGATCAATGACAAGCATAAGGAATACACTTGTTTATACTTGTTTGTTTGTTTATTTGTTTGTTTGTTTGTTTGTTGTTTAACAACGCACTCAGCAATATTACAGCTTTATGACGGCGTTCTGTAAATAAACGCATCTGGCCCAGACAATCAAGTGATTGACATCAAGAGCATCGAGCCACGCTATAGGGATACGATGACATGCATCAACCAAGTCAGCGAGCCTGACCACCCGATCCCGTTAGTCGCCTCTTACGACCAGCATAGTCGCCTTTTATGTGATACGCATCGCGTCGTGACCAAATACCTCGGTTCGCACCAAAAGTTTGGCGTCTGTTCGAGTCACGCACGCACGCACGCACGCATACATACATTCCTATGGAGATTTATAAACAAACTATTGGAGAATTCATCTTTCACACATCGCAATTGAACCCACGTTACACATTGCAATACCAGCCCTGTACATTGTGCGCTGGAGCACAACATACATGTACCTTGCACACCAAGACACCGACGGCGGGGACAATGATAAATGTAAAATCTCAAGTGTGACATTTTCAGTCACGTGACATGATGCATAATAGAGGCTATACACCACCAGGGCTGCATTTGCCTGTTCTTTGTTTCTGAACTAGCACATGTTTACACGTAGACCGGAATAGTCTTCTTCAATCAGCAAACAGGTCCGGTTCTGGGAAAACCTTGATCCCGCTGTTCACCACACGTGACGCGGAGGACATAGCATCAGACCAGTGGCAGAGGTCGGCAGTACATCAACATGGGGCCTACCACAGCGGTTCTCGTCATTGCGATGGCTAGTTACCTGGCAACAGCCGAGGACGTTAATGGTTAGTGCGCTCTCTCTCTCTCTCTCTCTCTCTCTCTCTCTCTCTCTCTCTCTCTCTCTCTCTCTCTCTCTTTCTCTCTTGTACTGTAGTCAACGCTCACAGATTACTATGATGTAGATTGTTTTCACTTTCATGTTTTGGGGGATGTGAACAAGGGAGAAGTAACGCAACTAAACAAATGTCGCTGGTTTTTCATGTTTGTTTTTGGCAAGAAATAAGGAATATTTGGGAGAATTGCTTCTAATGGTTTCTTTGAAAGGTATCGAGGTGCTTCATTGCCATTCTAAGCAAATTGTAGTACAGGGTTTTGTCAAGTCAACGTCAACGGGAACACCATAGAGCACTTATGGCGACGTTACGCTTCAAGACATTCATTTGTTTTCCCTGGATTTTGGACCCACAAAACATTTTTGGTCCGGACAGACAGTGATTCCTCGTGGGTGTAAAACACCAGGCCAGATAATCCCTGTAGTACTGCGACAAAGTATGAACACACACATGTAATCTACTAAAGAAATATAGTCTCCACTCCCTACCATTTCAGTTTTGAATAAAAGGTCCAGAGAGTAAAGGTGACAAAACACTTTCCATATTCACAAGGAAGACTCCATTCTGCGATTCCGACTGTATCAGGAGAATGTGTTTACTTGTACGAGGGCTGTCTGATACATTCTGCCCATTCTGGGGGGGGGGGGGGGGGGGGGGGGGGGGGGGGGGGATTGCGTCATAGTGTACTCTCTTGTTGTGGATAGTACATGATGTCATAGATATGTATCAACAATACCTTGACACATCAGTACAATAAACAGGTGGCTGTTGACCTTTGGAAAGTGAACAAACTTGGAAACGTGTATTGATCAAGTACTTCCAGAAAAGGGGTTAACGCCGCCAGATATGAGAACAATCGTCCATCAGGACAATGCACCAGTGCACAAATCAATCATTGCCCTGGATACAATCTATGAGTGTTTCTTTGGACTCCTTCAGCATTCACCGTTATTCTACAAACACGAAGAAAGCTCTCTCCGGAACCCATTTCGACTCGACCGATGACGTAATAGCAGTTGTGGAATTCTTTTTGGACAGCCAAGGGAAGGGCTTCTACTATACTGGGATAAAATCCCTCAACATCGTTGGCAAAAAATGTATCAATGTGGAAGGAGATTGTGTTCAAAAATAAATAATTTAAATGTCTTTAGGTCAAGCCTTTTTATCATATCAATCGCCTCTCGTATACATGTATTGGTTTAACTATGTTCCCCTTTTCAGAAAAGAACAAAACAAATAATGACATATCAATAACAGATCAGAACATTGTACCTATTGACTATGGTCATGTAGAAACTGCAAATAAGAAACATACTGAGCACGTGACAGTTCCTTAATACGTTTCATATTTCTTACTGTTGTGTGCAATTTTTTATTTACTCAGAAGTCAGCAATATTCCAGCTTTTTTGCTGGTGGCGTACATTCTTAAGTCTGAGCCAGACAAGCCGGTGGTTAAAGTACTAGCATGGTCGAGGTCCAACTGCTTCGGCTGCTACAGTATTAAATCAGCCGACTGACAGAACCTGGCCACTCCAATGCCAAGTCTGTGGTAACTGCGACATATTCTGGATAGCCACTGGGTAGCAATGAGTGAACATTTAAATAGCATCATAGTGTGTATCGGAAAATAACATCCGGACTCAAAGTTAGGAAAAGACGTGTGCAGCTTTAATGTCTCTCTCAAACATTTATGAAAACTTTTTCAATTATATCACGCTGGGAGTGGCTGTAATATCCGTACATCCGGGTCGTTAAAGTGTTTATGAGGCTGAACGCTTGTGTCGCCTGTTAACTGATATTGTCAAGACCGCGAGGTTGTCCCGACCTCCTGTGTGTGTCCTGTGTCACTTGATATATTCAACTTTAGTCAGCCGACGCGAAGACAAGGAAGTTCTGCTGGCAGTCACAGGGCTTCGCGCACATTTTTTCCCTTGTTCTGCATTGCGTAATTCATGTTTTGGATGAAATGTGCCTTGATTAAACAAAGCCTACACATCGAAAGTAAACCCGCAACAATACGTCAAAAGTAGATTGTTTGGACACAAGAAGCCATGGTCAAACGCAACATTCAAATTCAGAATTTGAATCTAGCACTGTTGACCTAAGATTGAAAATACCGATGTCTTTGCGGACATTTCACGTGATTATCTGCCATTCCGTAAGTAAAGTGAGTGAGTGAGTTTGGTTTTACGCCGCTTTTCGCAATATACCAGCCATATCATGGCGGGGGACACCAGCAATGGGCTTCACACATTGTACCCATGTCGGGAATCGAACCCGCGTCTTCGGCGGAAGTAAAGCGAATGAGAAATTAGTTAAAGTCACGTTACCATGAGAAAGCATGGTGCACGTCAGTGCATCTTGCAACACTTGGCTATAAATTGCCTTCGACAATAATGCAACCATCAGTTCAAATCTCATTGTTCGTGGTCAAAGTTTAAGTTAAGAAATTCGAAATCAAGCTATAGCATTCTGCAGGATGGCAGATCACAATGATGTGCAGCCAGACGGTTCGGGGTGTCCCAAAAGGCTATAGAACCTTTGGATTCGGTTCAAACAGACAATTCCGTGAGTGATCTTCCTCGATCAGGTCGCCCAAATGCCTCCCAAATGCCTCCACAAGAAAGGATGACCAGTACCTGCGTGTGACAGCCCTCCGGAACAAACACACCACAGCCAGATCACTATCCGATAGCTTACATCAGGTACACGTGTATCGGTCGTTTAGACGTCGACTGCGTTTGCAGGACAAGACAGCATCTGCAGAGGGAGCATCACGGATGGTGATAAGTTCTCTGTTCGGATGAATCCCGTTTCAATTTCCTGTTCAAAGATAGACGGAGAAGTGGTTATTGACGCCAAGGTGAACGTTACATTGACACTGCAGTTAACGATGGAGCACAGCACATCCCCCAGCGTCAGATCGGGATGCAGAGGCAATGTAGAGCTTGCATCTTGGCCAGAGGTGGTCATACCCGATGTTATGTTTGTGGTACCATCACCTGTTGTTTGGCATATTGTCCGTTCTAGATAAACTGCCTTTTGATTTTCGAGCCTGTGCCTTTGTCACATTGTGTACAATTAATGTCACATGTTATGTTCATCCTATTCCCAGATTGTGATCATAAACTCTTAGTTGTGTCACTGAAACGTGTTTTGTGTCATTAAAGATCCATATAGTCAGTTGACCACCAGCGGAAAAGAGGTTTAGTTTAGATTTTCGTTCCCACATTTTCCTGTATACCGTAAACCTTTTCTATTGCATAAAGCAGGTATCTGTACAAATTTTCATTAGGTAGTAAGCTTGCAAGTGTGTGCGTGAATTTTCAGGTGGTCAGAATTGCATAAATTGAAGGGAAAATGCTTAGTTGAGTGGTGTGCTGTGGTGTTGTGTGATGTAGTGTGGGGTGGTGGTGTCTGGTGCGTGTTTAAGTATGCTTGTGTTGTCTGGTGAGTGGTGTGCTGTGAGGCGGTGTGTAGTGGTGGTGTCTGGCGAGTGGCGGTGTGGTTCAGCGGCGTTTGTGGTGCGTGATGGTGTGGTGGTGTGGTGATGTAGTGTGGTGGCGTGGTGTGTGATGGTGTGGTGGTGATGTAGTGTGGTGGCGTGGTGTGTGATGTGTGATGGTGTAGTATTGTATGGTGGTGTGTTTTGCGGTGTAGTGGTGTGGTGTGGTGTAGTGATGTGGTGGTGTGTTATTGTATGGTGGTGTGATGTAGTGATGTGGTATTGTATGGTGGTGTGTGGTGCGGTTTAGTGATGTGGTGGGTGTGGTGTGGTGTGGTGTGGTGATGTGAGGTGTGGTGTGGTGTGGAGTGATGTGATGTGGTGTTGTGTGGTGTGGTGTGGTGATGTAGTGTGGTGGCGTGGTGTGTGATGGTGTGATGATGTTGTATTGTATGGTGGTGTGTGGTGCGGTGTAGTGATGTGTAGTGATGTGGTGGTGTTGTGTGGTGTGGTGTGGTGTGGTGTGGGCTTGTGTGGTGTGTTGCGAGTTGATGTGGTGTGGTGTGATGCGCGGTGATGTAGTGTGGTGGCGTGGTGTGTGGTGGTGTGATGGTGTGGTATTGTATGGTGGTATGTGGTGATGTGTGGTTTGGTGTGGTGTGGTGGAAGGTGATGTGGTATGGTGTGATGATGTGGCGTGGTGTGGTTTAATGTACATGTAGTGTGAGGTGGTGGTGTCTGGTGAGTAGGGATGTGGACTGGTGTGGTGTGGTGGCGCGGAGTGATGGTGTATTGTATGGTGGAGTGTGGTGCTATGGTGTGGGCTGGTGCGGTGTGGTGATATGGTGTGGTGTGGTGTAGTGTAGTGTGAGGTGGTGGTGTGTTGATTGGTGTGGTGTGGTGTGGTGTGTTGATGTGGCGTCATGATGTGGCGTGATGATGTGTGATGTGTGAGGTGGTGGTGTCTGGTGAGTTATTGGTGTGGTGTGGTGTGTTGCGCGGTGATGTGATTTGGTGTGATAATGTGGCGTTGTGTGGTGTACATGTAGTGTAAGGTGGTGGTGTCTGGTGAGTAGGGGTGTGGCGTGGTGTGGTGTGGTGTGGTGTGGTGTGGTGTGGTGTGGTGTTGATTGCTGTGGTGTGGTGTGGTGATGTGGCGTCATGATGTGTGATGTGTGAGGTGGTTGTGTCTGGTGAGTTATGGGTGTGGTGTGGTGTGTTGCGCGGTGATGTGATGTGGTGTGATGATGTGGCGTGGTGTGGTGTACATGTAGTGTAAGGTGGTGGTGTCTGGTGAGTAGGGGTATGGACTCGTGTGGTGTGGTGTGGTGCGGTGTGGTGTGGTGTGGTGTGGTGTTGATTGGTGTGGTGTGGTGTGGTGATGTGGCGTCATGATGTGGCGTGATGTGGTGTGGTGTAGTGATGTGGTGTGGTGCGGTGTGGTGATGTGGTGTGGTGTAGTGATGTGGTGTGATGTGGTGTGGTTAAGGTGATGTAGTGTGGTGGCGTGGTGTGTGATGGTGATGTGGTGTGGTGTAGTGGTGTGGTGTGGTGTGGTGATGTGGTGTGGTGTAGTGATATGGTGATGTTGTGTGGTGTGGTGTGGTGTGGTGTGGTGTGGTGTGGTGTGGTGGGGTGTGGTGTGGTGGTGTGGTATTGTATGGTGGTGTGGTTTGGTGATGTGGTATTGTATGGAGGTGTGTGGTGTGGTGTGGTGTGGTGTGGTGAGGTGTGGTGTGGTGTGGTGCGTCTTGTGTGGTCTGGTGGTGTGATGTGGTGTGGTGTGGTGAGGTGTGGTGTGGTGTGGTGTGGTTAAGGTGATGTAGTGTGGTGTGTGATGGTGTGTGGTGTGGTGTGGTGTGGTGTGGTGTGGTGTGGTGGTGTGGTAATGTATGGTGGTGTGGTTTGGTGATGTGGTATTGTATGGAGGTGTGTGGTGTGGTGTGGTGTGGTGTGGTGTGTTGTGGTGTGTTGTGGTGTGTTGTGGTGTGGTGTGGTGGACGGTGATGTGGTGTAGTGATATGGTGGTGTGGTGTGGTGATGTGGTGTGGTGTGGTGTGGTGTGGTGTGATGTGGTGTGGTGGTGTGGTGTGGTGGACGTTGATGTGGTATGGTGTGATGATGTGGCGTGGTGTGGTGTGATGTACATGTAGTGTGAGGTTGTGGTGTCTGGTGAGTAGGGATGTGGTGTGGTGTGGTGTGGTGTGGTAGGGTGTGGTGTGGTGTGGTGTGGTGTGGTGTGGTGTGGTGTGATGTGGTGCGGTGTGGTGTGGTGGGGTGAGGTGGGGTGGGGTGGGGTGGGGTAGTGGGGTGGGGGCTGGTGTGGCGTGGGCTGGTGTGGAATATTCCGAGGTGATATGATGTGGTGTGGTGTGCAGTGATGTGGTGTGGTGTGGTGATGTGGCGTGGTGGCGGTGTGGTGTGGTGTAGTGATGTGGTATTGTATGGTGGTATGGTGTAGTGATATGGTGTAGTGATATGGTGTGGTGTGGTGTGGTGTGGTGTGGTGTGGTGTGGTGTTGATTGGTGTGGTGTGGTGTGGTGTGGTGTGGTTAAGGTGATGTAGTGTGGTGGCGTGGTGTGTGATGGTGTGTGGTGCGGTGTAGTGATGTGGTGTTGTGTAGTTATATGGTGGTGTGGTGTGGTGTGGTGTGATGTGATGTGATGTGATGTGGTGTGGTGTGGTGTGGTGTGGTGTGGTGTGGTGTGGTGTGGTGTGGTGTGGTGGTATTGTATGGTGTTGTGGTTTGGTGATGTGGTATTGTATGGAGGTGTGTGGTGTGGAGTGGTGTACTGTGGGGTGGTGGTGTCTGGTGAGTGGTTATGTGTGCTGGAGTTGTCTGGTGTGCTCTGGTGTTGTGTGGTGTACTGTGGGGTGGTGGTGTCTGGTGAGTGGTTACGTGTGCTGGAGTTGTCTGGTGTGCTGTGGTGTACTGTGGGGTGGTGGTGTCTGGTGAGTGGTTACGTGTGCTGGAGTTGTCTGGTGTAGTGATGTGGTGTGGTGGTGGTGAGGTGTGGTGTGGTGTGGTATGGTGTGGTGTAGTGTGGACTAGTGTGGTGTGGTGTGGTGTGGTTTGGTGTGGTGTGGTGTGGTGCGGTGTGGTGTGGTGTGGTGGGGTGGGGTGGGGTGGGGTGATGTAGTGGGGTGGGGGCTGGTGTGGCGTGGGCTGGTGGGGTATATTGCGAGGTGATATGATGTGGTGTGGTGTGCAGTGATGGGGTGCGGTGTGGTGATGTGGCGTGGTGGCGGTGTGGTGTGGTGTAGTGATGTGGTATTGTATGGTGGTATGTTGAAGTTATATGGTGTAGTGATGTGGTGTGGTGTGGTGTGGTGTGGTGTGGTGTGGTGATGTGGCGTCATGATGTGGCGTCATGATGTGTGATGTGTGAGGTGGTGGTGTCTGGTGAGTTATGGGTGTGGTGTGGTGTGTTGCGCGGTGATGTGATGTGGTGTGATGATGTGGCGTTGTGTGGTGTACATGTAGTGTAAGGTGGTGGTGTCTGGTGAGTAGGGATGTTGACTGGTGTTGTGCGGTGTGGTGATGTGGTGTGGTGTAGTGGTGTGGTGTGGTGTGGTGTGGTGTGGTTAAGGTGATATAGTGTGGTGTGGTGGTGTGTGATGGTGTGTGGTGCGGTGTAGTGATGTGGTGTGGTGTAGTGATATGGTGGTGTGGTGTGGTGTGGTGTGGTGTGGTGTGGTGGTGTGGTATTTTATGGTGGTGTGGTTTGGTGATGTGGTATTGTATGGAGGTGTGTGGTGTGGTGTGGTGTGGTGAGGTGTGGTGTGGTGTGGTGTGGTGTGGTGTGGTGTGGTGTGGTCTGTTGTGGTTTGGTGGTGTGGTGTGGTGTGGTGTGATGTGGTGTGGTGTGGTGTGATGTGGTGTGGTGTGGTGTTGTGTGGTTAAGGTGATATAGTGTGGTGTGGTGGTGTGTGATGGTGTGTGGTGCGGTGTAGTGATGTGGTGTGGTGTAGTGATATGGTGGTGTGGTGTGGTGTGGTGTGATGTGGTGTGTTGTGGTATGGTGTGGTGGTGTGGTATTTTATGGTGGTGTGGTTTGGTGATGTGGTATTGTATGGAGGTGTGTGGTGTGTTGTGGTGTGGTGAGGTGTGGTGTGGTCTGTTGTGGTTTGGTGGTGTGGTGTGGTGTGGTGTGGTGTGATGTGGTGTGGTGGTATGGTGAGATGTGGTGTGGTGTGGTGTGGTGTGGTGATGTAGTGTGGTGGCGTGGGGTGTGATGGTGTGGTATTGTATGGTGGTGTGTTGTGCGTGGTGGTGTGCAGTATTCATCGATGTCGCACCAGTGACGTCATGACTTCCAGGTATCAGTAGGAGACTGTGGCTGCTCCATGTTACCCGTTAGCAGGTGCTTCCAACCATGACCCACATTCAATGTGAACAGCGTCTCACCTCCTCACCTCCTCGATCATTGTGTCTCAGTAGCTGTTTATGCATTTGTTTCAGTGCGGTTCTGTGTAACCTCCGAACCAGCCATGACTAAATGTGAGGCCATGAAGAGGGCCTTTGCTGACGCTAGCCTAGGCAATATCGGCTGTGTGAAGGTGAGTGAGTGAGTTAGTGATTGAGCGAAAATTTCGTTGCATGATACCCGTGCATATCAAGTATATGCGGCGTTACAGCCTGATTGGCAGGAAGACCCCGCGAGACAACAGCCGCTGGGGACCGCTTTCTGCTGCGACTTCGCTTTGACGTACAATCCGTCGAATGATAGCGGGGTCTGTCGTCCCTGAGCAGAACCTGTGCTTTTTTCTGATGAGAACATGTCCCAACTGTTCCGAGACGACGTCATAACACAGATCTACCGACGTAGCCACAGAATTCGACGCTGCCCCAATCCTCGAATGGGCAGAGATCTGATTGTTCAGGCACTGATTCATTGACATTGATTTTGTGATGGTTTTCTTGATAGTGCTATGCGAAATCGCACATTTTCCACTTGTGCTGTTTATGAACAGGCGTTGACATTTGATTAGACTTCTTGTGTATACAGTGTTACACTTTTAGAAATACAACGTTCGCTCAGCTTGTTTGTGGCAACTTTTATCGTTTCGATGCTATGAGACTGTGGAAGTTATCCTATGAAAAGCTAGGTCGTACAATTTATCAAGTACCCAACAGGAAGCTGTTTGATGCCACTGTAACACCTGTATTAACATACGATTCAGATATTGGGGGCTTTGAAATCTTAAGAATGTTCACTTGACCTTCATAAGAAAATTACTTCGTGTGAAGAAAAGCGCACCTCTATATATGATGTATGGTGAAAGTGGAAGAAAACCTATATATATTGATGTGTACTCTACAATGATCACCTACCGGGCTACATTTTTAAATGAAAAACCAACACTCTTTTCTTCGCTCATGTACAAAGTTCTGAAAGGGTATTTTGTGAAAAATACTAATAATAAACCAGAAAATAAGTACCTCGATTGAATTCAACATATTCTCTGCCGTACAGGTTAAAACTACATTTGGACTTCTTTTACAATAGAAACTAGACATTATCTGAAATTGAAAATAAAACAAATGTCTTGAAGACCATTATATCCAAAACTGGAGGTCTGACACAGAATCATCATCTAAGGTTAAATTCTATAATATAGTCAAGGATTCCATTGAAAATGAATTTTATTATCAGAATCTGCCCTATAAATGTATTTTTACTTTAAGACTATTCAAACTTTCAAAGCACCGACTACCAGTGGAGCTTGGTCGGTGGCGCCATATAGCTCTGTTTCTTCTGCCAGTCAGATGGTATTGTATCACTATTTATTTGTTTTTGCGAATATTTTGTAGATACACATGTATAAGAGAGAAATTAGTCCCATTATACTGTCTGAAGAACCCTTGTGTGTTCAATATGATAAATGAATTTAAAAGTATAAATACTATTTTATCAAAGAAGTTTTTTAGATTTTGCTGTCAAATAATAAATAAGTGTAAGTATAATGAACTCTGCCGCCATATGTCCGTCTACTGATCTCTGATAACTGCCGCCATATGTCTGTCTACTGATCTCTGATAACTGCCGCCATATGTCTGTCTACTGATCTCTGATAACTGCCGCCATATGCCCGTCTACTGATCTCTGATAACTGCCGCCATATGCCCGTCCAGTGATCTCTGATAACTGCCGCCATATGTCTGTCTACTGATCTCTACCTCATAATGTTATGCTATGTGGCCTTGAGTGAATAAAGTTCTGTTCTGAAAAACTGATCGGCATACTTTACTTTTGTCCTGAATTGTATCAGGACCATTCAGTCATCGTCACTACGGAAAACCTTTGACCATAGATATTGATATCACGCGTTCAACTAAACACGTTTCTTTATGATTGTGGAAAACATATCATGTGTGCAAACCTGATGTATCTATGCACGCAAATACTCACAAAAAAATATTGATGAAATACCGCGCTTCTTTAAAGTTCAGTTACGTATTGACGTATGAGTAGATAGCACCTACCTATATATAACGCAGGTAATAACGAACTCTAAACGTAGCTCTCTTGGTGACCCAACGGAGGGGCTGGACATTGGGACTTGTTTTTAAAATCAATAGTTTACATTTACATTGAATCAAGCAATTATTTACCGGTGCCCCAATTTTACCGCAAGTTATCAAACCCCAACAGGCAGATGACCGGTACCAGTGTATGAAGAAGATAAAGGCCGGGGAGGCGGAAGTCATGCGCGTCGACGACACAGATATATACGCAGCTGGGAAATATTTTGGATTGATCCCGATCCTCAAGGAATCCAACAGTCTGAGTAAGTAGTAAGATATTACCTTCAAGAACAAATCAATACATTGTTGAAATGTTCTTTTCTTACATAAATTCCGGTTCATAGTTTTAAATATAAAACATATCTGATTTTGTAGCTGTTGCTGAAAATATATCTATACAAAATCCTCGATACAATATCCCAGGCACTTGTGGAAAATGACGAGACTTTGGTGTAAATTTCAGGTGCCAATGATGGGTTGTTTCTGTACAAGGCTGTGATCGTCATCCGCAAGAACAGCAGTATCACGTCACTGGAGGGGCTGCGGCAGAAAAAGTCGTGTCACACGGGGGTGGGGCGGACGGTGGGGTGGACGGTGCCGGTAGCCAACCTGCAAGCAAGGAAGCTCATCACCATCCAAGACTGTGACAACACTGTCAAAAACGTGGCCAACTACTTCCGAGAGAGTTGTGCCCCAGGCGCATTCGACGCGAAAAATGATCTTGATAGTAGGTACTCCGTGGGGATTCTAGGGACGGTAATTTCCCCAATACTAACGCTTGTCGCTAGACCTGACTTAGAGAATTGGTTGGTTACCATGGGTGAGCTGGTTGATTGTGTGTCATCGTACATCCTTGGTGTGGATTGAGTGGTTATAATCTGTGAGCAGGTTGATTGTGTGTCATCGTACATCCTTGGTGTGGATTGAGTGGTTATAATGTGTGAGCTGGTTGTTTGTTTGTCATCGTACATCCTTGGTGTGGATTGAGTGGTTATAATGTGTCAGCAGGTCGGTTGTACATCCTTGGTGTGGATTGAGTGGTTATAATGTGAGAGCTGGTTGATTGTGTGTCGTCGTACATCCTTGGTGTGGATTGAGTGGTTATAATCTGTGAACTGGTTGATTGTGTGTCATCGTACATCCTTGGTGTGGATTGAGTGGTTATAATGTGTGAGCTGGTTGTTTGTTTGTCATCGTACATCCTTGGTGTGGATTGAGTGGTTATAATGTGTGAGCTGGTTGTTTGTTTGTCATCGTACATCCTTGGTGTGGATTGAGTGGTTATAATGTGTGAGCTGGTTGATTGTGTGTCATCGTACATCCTTGGTGTGGATTGAGTGGTTATAATGTGTGAGCTGGTTGATTGTGTGTCATCGTACATCCTTGGTGTGGATTGAGTGGTTATAATGTGTGAGCTGGTTGATTGTGTGTCATCGTACATCCTTGGTGTGGATTGAGTGGTTATTATCTGTGAGCAGGTCGGTTGTACATCCTTGGTGTGGATTGAGTGGTTATTATCTGTGAGCAGGTCGGTTGTACATCCTTGGTGTGGATTGAGTGGTTATTATCTGTGAGCAGGTCGGTTGTACATCCTTGGTGTGGATTGAGTGGTTATCATCTGTGAGCAGGTCGGTTGTACATCCTTGGTGTGGATTGAGTGGTTATTATCTGTGAGCAGGTCGGTTGTACATCCTTGGTGTGGATTGAGTGGTTATAATGTGTGAATTAGTTGATTGTGTGTCATCGTACATCCTCGGTGTGGATTGAGTGGTTATTATCTGTGAGCAGGTCGGTTGTACATCCTTGGTGTGGATTGAGTGGTTATTATCTGTGAGCAGGTCGGTTGTACATCCTTGGTGTGGATTGAGTGGTTATTATCTGTGAGCAGGTCGGTTGTACATCCTTGGTGTGGATTGAGTGGTTATTATCTGTGAGCATGTCGGTTGTACATCCTTGGTGTGGATTGAGTGGTTATAATGTGTGAATTAGTTGATTGTGTGTCATCGTGCACCGGAGATCGACGCCCCAAACTTCCACTCTCTGGTCAGTCTCTCTACCAGTAGACCACGGGGCCGTTAGAATAACGTTAAAGAGTACATGTATCAGACTCTAGATCTCCAGGACTAGTATTTCGGTACACCTACACTAACCCCTTGGTTTATGAATGATAGGAAACGTCCGCTGGTGATTATGCATGTTACTGTTCATGGAAGACGTTGTATCATAATAGTATGTGGTATACTAGTATATATTTGTACATATTTTATTTGGATAATGTTTCATAAAAAACAAACAAATCGGACTTATCTGTTGCTGCATTTAACCCTGCTCGTACTTGCTTCTGTAATGGCTTGGTCTAGCGGTTACAGCTCTCGCTCGTCACGATGGAGGCCAGGGTTTGATTCCCCGAATAGGTGTAATGTGTTAAATTAGTGTTCCCCGCTGTGATATTGCTGGAATATTACTAAAAGCGGCGTAAAACCATATTCACTCACTCACACACTTACGGTACGTACTGGTCGTATCAAACATACTCTATGTCGATTGAACCTATACATTTCCCCCCGCAGGAGACAACCCAAAAAAAGTGTGTAAGATATGCGGCAACCCTCAGTGCCCGTCTGACGACACCTTTAGTGGCTACACAGGCTCCGTACAGTGTCTTCTCCAGAAGAGAGGCGAAGTAGCTTTCGCCAAACACTCCACCATCGATGAACTTGCTCGCGGGAGCGCAACTATCAGGAAGGATGATTTCCGTCTTCTTTGTCCCGACGGTCGGATTGTACTGGTGGACGAGTGGGAGTCCTGCTCCTGGGCAACGAGACCTACTGACGCCATTGTGACGTCGCCAACGTTATCCCGGGCAAAGATAGACAAACTACGGGACATCTTTGAAAATGGCGCCAGACAGTTTAATAGACCTGGATCGTTCCAAATGTTTAATTCGACCGGAGGAACTGACTTGTTGTTTACAGATGGAACAAAGCGACTGCTGGGAGTAAGCGAGACTAACTACATAGCTTATTTAGGTAAGTGAGTAAGCATGGTGAAGTGTACCCACTCTTAATATTTTTTGTACACTGAAGGCTTAAGTCACGCAAGACAAGACAAGGCAATTGATTCAACATATATTCAGAGGCCACTGTCCCAAAACACAGAAATATAGAGGATAGTTTTCTAACCGCTGCAATTTGTAGATACACGGAGAAAGTACTTGGGGTGTAGTCAGTATTTGTCTTTGTACGAGGTATACAAATATACACACATACAGCACAGACACACATATCATTTGTAGTACTCTTGACAATTCAGAATTATAAATGGTATTAAACTTATTTCTTTTTTTGCAGATTATATAGGTAAATGTGTGTTTTCAGTGTACATTATGTTCATGAATGTATTTACTTCTCT